>NC_142714.1:42318773-42943773 GCF_055471065.1 Atractosteus spatula | reverse complement strand
GAATAATATACTGTTTCTGAAGCAGCTAGCACACATGAGTGTCAGTAGTTTTTCTGCATTTTATTCTGGAACATAATCACATGGGACATGTGAAATCTGCTCAAGAAGTCATTTTCTTTGTCATGATCCATCCCAATACTTACCCATTCAGTAAATCATAGAAAGACTTGTACAGTACCATTTCCAGAAGTTGACACATCTCACACCTACAATATAAAGAAAAATACAGTAAAAGTTTGAGTATTGTCATAACATTTATGATTATATAATTAATGTAATATGTATGCTTTATGGTTTGTAAATAACATTTAAAAATATATACCAAATAAGGTATGAACAAGTAAGTGTTGATATGGAATTTATGCAGGACTACAATTTGACTTCAAGAAACAAGCAATTTACTTTAAGACTGGATCAATTGCTACAGTAAGTTAACACTATCAATTGAAGAAAGTTAATACAAAAAAATATATAGATTATAAAAAGATACAGATACATTTTTCAAATTCTTATCTAAATTCTTGGTAAAATGCTATTAAAGATAAGTATTAAAAGTCTTTAAAAGTGACAGAGTGATTGCCTTTATTCTTGTAGGCTTTATAAGGATTCAGAACTTTGTGCATGACATCTGGGGCATTAGTAATGTTTCATGAAGCTAAAAAATAATGAAAAATACTATCTTCAAAGTTAAGGATCCAAGAATGCACGTTACCTTTTGAGATCTAGTCATACAGAATCAATGAACACACATTCATTAAATAACTCCAGTTCGTTACCGAAGTAATATAACTATGCAGGGAAATTTTATAATGAGTTTGAAGCCATGTTGCACAGAGATTTTTTTCTCACTTAAGCTCTTTAAAAGACATTCCATAGCAGAAGACTATGGGTTCTGCTTTAGCTTTATGATTTTTACCTTTGTGGAATCCTTAAGATGAAGTATTTTAGGCTACCATGTGCACCGTTAGGGTTTTCAAAGCAAGACATTCCTTCAACTTGTTATGGGATTTGACTGCACTTTGCCTTCTAGTAGAATGTAAGTGAGGGTTAAGTAAGTATAATGTTCTGAATCAGTGAATGGATCATAGATGAGAACAACTTCTGGAGGAATTAGAAGTTTCCTAGACTTCAGGCAGTGAATGGAGGAGCATTCTTCATTGTTCAGTATTTTTGAATAAAATGGATGGATGGATAATCTGGACATGGTTTTCTTCACATACAGTACATTTGTAAATTAAATTGATTGTGCTAGTCAGCCACAAGAATTGGTATTATCCCTGTTAAACTGTAATAGGTATCTGCAGAGCCTTTTGTTTAGAAATAATAGGTAAACCACAGTATTTTGAGTGTTATACAATTCAGTACCATGTAAAGTTTGTACTGAAAATACACTGTGAATCAATTTAAAATGCTAACATTTGTTTACTAAATATTGTTGTTACAATTTATTGAAATTTCTGTTATACAAATGGATTCTAGAGAAAAACAATGAAAGATCTAGGGAATTATATGGTTATAATATAACTACAGTACAGTATATAATATAATAACAAACTAGTAATTCGTAATATACGAACTGTTAACATTAGTCACAAAATCTAAAACATAGCTACCACAAATACAGATTTCATCTCCCCTCACTGGAGAATATTTTCATATTTCGTGTGTGTGACAGCACCCATAATATGAAGTAATTAATGACTTGACAATTTGTAAATCTATCTCCGTGATTGAAATTATTCCATTAAACAGAAATTCCCCAAGGCAGCTTCCATGCTTTGAAAATTAAAGAAGGGTTAAATTAATGGCATGAAGAGTTCAAGTACATAAACAGCATGATTTTTGGAAACAGAACATCTCATCATTTCCACAGAAAAGAATAGTCAATAGTGCCTGTATTCTTCCACACAAAAGTTGACTAACCTGTAGTCTGTCTTTTTAATTAAATAATTCCATTCTAATTCTTACCACAGAATACTTTCTCAGCCATACTGGTTCTATCTACTTTTCCTTCTGTTAAAAACATAATATAAACGTCTGTTAATAATGTTTTTAAATGAGTTGCTTTTGATGTTCAGGCATAACTGGCTTCATGACTGACCTCTGGGATGTTAAATTAATGACACTGAAATTGACTGGTGAAAACCAATCACCTTGTACAGTATGTGTGAAACCGATATAGGAAATAATAATACATAGCTGCTACTGTATATCAGCTCAGAGTTAAGATCTACACACAAATGTATAGAAAAAAACAATGACATTTATGAAGACTGAAGTGTCCATTTGGAAATAGTACTTAAAAATGATATTTTTTATGATATTTTTTACTTTTTTATCGTTAATTTTTTTTTATAATACAGTACATGTCCCCTGTGCAAAACGTGTTATAGCATGGTCAGTTTTTTTTTTTTAATTCAGAATGTGTTATTGGTCTCTTATTCACTTTTGTGTGAACTGCCACCAATGTTTTTTTTTTGCTCAAAACTTTTTTGAGGCTCTTTAGGAATAAGCATAATGTGTGACGAAATTAGCTGAAAATAACAAAGGACTCCAGTACCAAAGGATTTTTTCAAGGGTTCCTTTTTATGTTTTCTGATGTATTTTTATAATGTTATTGTTGCCGTAGTGTCACTCTACTGTTTTTTATTTGCATATAGAATTATTTAAACTTTTCAAAACAGTTTAAATAAGGACATTCAAGAAGTCTTCAGCATTTTTTGAAGAAATATTAATTTTTGTAAAGTACAAAAGGGGGTTCCAGTATTTTTGCAGTTACTGTAGGTTTAAGGTCTTTGCCATTATTGTGATTAGATAAGAATTAATCCTCCTTGTGTTTTTCAGTTTCAGAATGTAGTGGTTCTGCTATGTTTATATTAAAATAATGTAGTATTAATTTTCCAATAGTCTGTAGTAATTTTACAAGTTTTACTTACCTGACCTCTTTCAAATTAAAAAAAAAAGAAGTCAATCTTTTCCTGTGATGAACTAGTGTTCAATCCAGGGTTAGTCTCCGGCTCCTCCATGACTTTGAATCGAATGAAAATGAAGGGATGGAAATTAATTTTAAAAAGGGTAAAATATACTAAATGGTTCAATTCAAGAAATCTCTTACAGTATTGCCAAGCCAGCCAGGAGAAAAGATAATTGCATTAGCCAGAATTTATTTGCTTAGATAGATAGTAAAGCGAGGTACCAGACTTAATGAAACCTATGCCTAGAACCAGCTGTAAGATAACCAGGGTCATTTGTGATAATGGTTCAGGTTTCTGGACCTACTGACACAGTCAGAGTTCAGGAAGATTGAGGTCAGAAATCGCATTTGTATCCTCAAACAGAACTAAAGCATGTCCACATGGTGTTGCAACAGCATAATGAGCTTAAAGAAAAGATTCTCCTACAACTGCATGAACATGAAAATGCATACTCAACATGGAAATTTGGAAAAAAGCTGTATATAAAAATAAGTTTCTGAATGTCAAATGTTAACAATATTTATTTATGAACATAAATATATTTAGCTGGTTGTGGTAGGATATTCCACTTTTCTACATAAACAACTGCATCTTATTTGGTCACCTGAGGTGGTTTTTGGAAAGGATTTGGCATGCTTTTTTAGCTACTTTTCCTGTCGTGATTGTTGCAATGGAAAATGAAAAGCTTGATCAAAAAAAGTCATTCAACCAGAGTGACGATTTGATTCAGTGGAAGCATTTTTGCCTATGAGCCAGAAGGTCCTGGGTTTGATTCCTAGCTAATGTGCTAGTTCTACTTTTAAGAAATAAAGACTTTCTGTAATATTTAAATTAAATAATGTGTATGTGGTATTTTTTATATATTTATTGATTATATACACCACAATATTTATATGTAATTATTTTCAAATTATTATATAATAATGAACCTAAATGAGTGAACAAAGTTTGAGTAGGGAGTTGTGTCACCACCTCTAGGCTGCAAAGAGCTAAAATTTTATGAAATGCTGAAAGGAAAAGAGGCTTTAGAACCTTCTTCAGGAGAGAATGAGCAAACATGTAAATACTGACAGTGGGAGGTGTAAAACACAGTTATGCCGGCAAAGTTTTGACAGCTAACAATCAGCTAATAATCTCCATTTGTTTAATGCCATGACTTTTCAGAACAAAATGGCATTAAAAACACAAACAACAAAATCTTAAGATTAGTGGTATTATGAAACCAAATTAAAAATGTGTTTGCATCTCCCTTGAACACAGGGAAGATTTTTATGAACGGAACTAGTCTAGGTTGCACATTTTCACAGCTCCCTTTCCTGAAAAACAACAACAAAAAAAGATCTTCTGTGCAACAGTCTACACTTAAATAAACTAACCTAGAAGAAAAAAAACAAATCAAATACTTGACCAGCTCTCCAACGTTGCGCCCTATAACATCATTAAAAACATGCACCACTGCCTGACAACCAACAAGACCCTAAAATTATCAGCAGACCACAACTCAACAGCTGAGTGCCACCCCTCCACTTTTCGGGTGTCTAGCAGCATCCTTTTAAACTTTAAACAACAAGGGGATCCCTTGTTGACGAATTACTGACAGGTTACAAATTAAGGACATAATTTAATGCTTTGCCAGCCAGTCACCAGTCCCACACAGTTCTACAAAGGAAAAACACCCATAACCTTAACAAGCCTGCTTATTCCATTTAACAAACACGGTAATTGTTACACCCCCACCCTTTATGACGAACAATGTTTGTTAAAACTAAGCATTTTCCCCATAGAAATGGGCATTGTCTCAGATTCATGTGGCAACCACACACCACGTTAAGTATTCACTGCGCCACTTGTAGGTTTACCAAAATAGTGCAGTCCCGCTTTATATTTTCAGAAAAAATAAAAAGGTCTTTTCCATTAATAGGCGGTGTAAAGAAATACACAATTTGCAGTATGGCGCACTATGATTTGCGCATTCTGAATGGCTGCCTCTATACGCATCTTTCAAATCTATTTAATATCATCTTAATGATTGCAAACCAATGGTGTAAATAATTCCATCCACAGTAGATGAACTGTAGCTGATGTATAGTATGGATATCTGTACTATATATGTACATGGATATTCACAGTATGCTTTAATGTGTGTAGGATATCAGGAAGTGTAGTTTTGTTTTATTCCAAAAACTATAATACATGCTTTGCTTGGTATAGGAGACACCTGTTCTGTTTTAAATAGACTCTTTTAGAAATGGTAAATTAATAAATACCACTCCCAAAATCCAAAAGTATTGAAAATATTTTTCTTTTGTCTTTTTCCCCTCATGTCAGAGCTAGCAGTTAAAACCTATAATAAGGTGGGACTTCTAGACTATGAAATTTGCAAAACTACTAAACTTGATGACGTGTGGACTACTAAAGCCTATTAGCAGCACAGAGAATAAAAATATTGCTTTGAAATGAGATAACATTACGTTTAAAAGCAAAGATTATCGATATAAATAGAAACAATAAATAATACATATACACTTCAAACAAAGAACATGCACAGGACCACAATTACTGTATATGCACACTACATCCCATATTCATGTATTCTGGTTAAACAGGGTGATGTCCATGGGTAAGAAACTGTTCTGATGCAGCCAATGACTCCTTCTGAACAGCAAACAATGCAATGCAATTTGCCTCTATAACAGAATGACGAGTAGCCAAACCAAACACTCATAGGAGCTGCGAGAATGCTCTCAATAATATACTTTACTCTATATAATATGATATATATATATCTCATTTAGAGCCACCTCTGGGTCCAATTTCAGGTTCATATTTACATTCAGGCTCCTTTGCTTTAGTGATGTGCAGTTAGATAAAATCTGGTAATACTTCAGTTTAGAGGATGCAAAAACCATATGCATTAGTAAAACATTTACAGTATATGAAAGAATAATCTGATGATTGGTAATACATAACAGTTTATTATTAATGCAGGTAGTTCACCTGTTAATACATCATTGGATTCATTTTACTGTTAATCACATGATTTCATAATTTTTTGCTTTTAGTCTTCTAGATTAGAGTGATTACAAATGAGAAGAAGCCATTTGGACCATCTAGGAACAAGTAATAGGTTTATTCCATGCTGAAAAAAAGAAGAAAGAGAACACAACGTTTCGGCCGTGGAGCCTTCTTCAGGTGTGAGAAGGCTCCACGGCCGAAACGTTGTGTTCTCTTTCTTCTTTTTTTCAGCATGGAATAAACCTATTACTTGTTCCTTTGCAGCCTACGCATGCTGACGCAGCTACCCACCTGAACTACTATTTGGACCATCTAGCCTATTTGGTAGTTAGTAATTTGTTGTTTTTCCTGTTGTCTGTTTTAAATGCACTTCCACATGGTGTCCAATTGTGCCCTCTGTTTCGTCTTCCAAGTTTTATTTAGAAGTCCAGTGTGTTGGCTTTGTCAATGCCTTTGAAGATCTTGAAGGTGACTGCCAGGTCTCCTCACAGTGTTCTCTGTTCATGACTAAAAAGGTTAAATTATGTCAAGCTGTTAACGTAGGACACTCCTTTAAGGAATGCAATTTAAAGACTGATTCCAGAGCAGCAATGAAGGTGTAGTCAAGGGTTATTAAGACAATATTCTAAATGGATGCTCCTTAGTCCATGATACCATGTATCCAACATAAAAGCAGTTTAAATATTTTTTTAAAACTTTCAGCAATGAAGAAAAGGTTTTTCATTGATTTTACAGCTAACTTTCTTTTCAACTGTTTCAGACTCAGGACTTGATATTGTTTTTTTCTTAAGCTGTGTGAGACACAATGCACAGAACCTTCATCTATGTCAGCTACAAGTCAACCATCATTCTTTCAGGTTTCACAATTACATTGGCATTTTGTTTTCTTCTACTTGTCAAAGCACGAATGAAAATGTATTATATATACAGTCCTGTGTTTTAATGTATTTGTTCTTGTGAGTCATAGTGCAAGATAGAATCCTTTTTGTTCGGAACAAAAATGACCAAATTTGACAAAATGTTTTTTTTTTCTTACTGTACCAATCTGAATTTAATTTTTATGTTTGTATATATAGATTTACAGATTTTGTTGTAACAGAGACTTCTATCATACCTTTTTAGAAACCATTCTGTAAATTCTGGGCCTTGTGGATAATTTCATCTTTGGATCCTGTGAATTATTTCATTAAAACTATATCAAAACAGTTATTATCCGAAACATGCTTTAAAGAATAATGAATTTGAGGATCTGATTCAAATATTCAGAATTTTCAAGGTATTATCATAGTAAACCCAGTGGACTTCTTCAGAAACAGTGAAACAACCACAGGAGACAGGGAACAGTTTTTAAAATGGAACATGCTACCTGTCAATGCGATACCCTGGCTTAATTTAAGAAATAACGGGATAAGACCCTTGGATCAATTAGCTACCATTTCCTGGCCTTGGTGCATTACCATTACGGAGTTCTATTAAATGGATTCAAGTTCAGAAGTTTGGTCAAACTCAAATTAAGGCAAGAAGAGCTGAGAGTTGAACAGTGAGATTTAATGGGGTAATTCACCTGGCTCAGGAGAACAACAACAATCTGTCTGTAAGGATTCGGCTGTCAAAACCCTTCCACCCTTTAATGAAGGATAAGCCAGGGAACTGCTGCAAGATAGAAGATGAGGGAAGAATTTGACAACCAAACACACAAGTGAGTGAACGTGAAGCATGTTATTATACATACTGTAGGTATGCAAAAGTGTGCAAGATTAAGGTCTGACATCCTGAATATCCTGTTGCTTAAGTAAGTCAATGTTGGCATAGGCAAGTGTGTAAATAGACTGTTAAAACAAATGAAAACAAAATCTCAGAGTTCAGTTTTGTGTGTGATATAATGTAGAATGCAAGCCAGACATAATTGTTTACAATGCTCACGCACGAACATTTTTTAAACTCCTCATATTGAAGGCCATTTTAATTTCTATATGAATGAAAAGGAGAATACTTCTGTGTATGTGAAAATTCAGACAGCAGAAAAAAAACAATTCACAGGAGCCTTTTTCAAATGTAGAAAGGATTTTAGTTTTTTGGAATTTTTATGTCATGAGCATGACAAATGCTAATAGAATCTCATAGATCATGCTAAAGCAGTATCTTACAGAAAGAGATTGAAATCTCATTATTTCTGTCTAAACCATGTTATTTAAAATTCATTCTATTTTTTTAATATAAGAGGAGCACTACACTTTTGTATGTTGTACATTGCTATGTCGTTGCATAGCTCTTTCTAAGTACTGTACCTTAAATAAGAAATGCTTCTACATTTTATGTGGTTCTGAAAAAAAATTGTCATGGGAATTAGATTTTTTAAATTAACAGAAAATCTCCCTCCTTTTGACCTGCAAATAAATTAAAAGGATTGCTTAATGTTTGTGGTGTATAGGGTTCTCTGATATGATATTACAGTGGAATACAGCTAAGTAGATCTAACTGATTTTCTGCTGTTGGTTTAAATATACTGATAGAAGTTTAATGAATAAATGAAAATGTTTACTAAGTATTGGAAAAATTAGTATTTGTTTGCATTTTTAAAGCTTCTCAGCATATTTATACTGTACCTATACATGCTAATATGTCTACAATCTGACAACACATTACAATAAGAAGGGATTAAATGTTACTGTAATTATATTAATTTTATCAGTCATTCATGTTGGACAAAATTGACTATATACTGTATGTTTAAATGTTAATTTTCAGTGTGCAGAATAAAAAAATATGTATTGTTTTAGACCACTTTGTCTCCTATAATTTTATATATTCACTGTTTTGTGAATGCCAAAAGTATATCTTCACATCACTTTTTGAAAAGTGGTAAAAGTGGTACAATATTCCTTTAATATTGTAAATGTATACTGACTATATGTTTATACATGTATATACTGTATGGACTACAAAATATTATTCAGTGAAATGAAATCTAGTCATTAAAAATATACAGTATGTATTGAGAGACATCACCAGTAAAGTATTAAGTGACCAGCAACATTAGAATTTTCAGTTGAGTTTTCTTAATTTACCACTGTTATAGAATAAACAGTATTACAGAATTACACTTTATTTTATCTAATAAATAATTAAATGAATTAAATATCAAAGAAAACAAAACAAAACAAAACAAAACATATCAAATAATTCCTAGCTAGTTGTATATAATTAGCAGATTTATACAATATATAATTATATAATAATTTGAAATAAAATAAATTGGTAATAAATGATACAATATAAACATATTCTTCTTGATTTGTGCAAGAGTCTGTCAAGGTTTCATTGAGACACCAAACAAATTGATGTTTAATATCTGTAATTCATTATGAATTCAAATGAGTTATTCTTTTTAAATTATTTCACAGATTAATTAAACATTTATTAGATAATAAAACATAATGTGCTGTTAGTGTAAAGAGCCATCCATGTAATTATAGCTGACATTACTTTTGAACAGTTCTATATAAGTACAAATTAAGTAATTAAGTGACACCATAATTTTGCCAGAATTGTATTGAATGTTTACTACAGGTGAAATATATACATATCCCTTCCTAGTCAAGCAATAGAAGCAAATTTGCTTTAAAGCATATTTTCACATAATTTTCACATAATTTTAAAAGCATTAGTATAGGCACACATTTGTGTTACACTAAAAGAAATGCTAGTGTGACATTTATAAAGCTAAATAAAATCCCATTTCTATTTATTCTACTAATGTGTTTTAAATATTTAATATAACTTATTTTATTTAACACAGAATATTTTCCCATTTGAATTACGGGGGAACATTATGTTAGCATGCATTTGTTTTTTAATATTATTTTCTACATCTTTTCAATATTTTTATCCATAATCCTCTGGAATGTGAAAGCAATTTCCTTGCATTTGCTATCTGTTAAAAACACAAAAGCATACTGAACAAATATACAATGAAAACATACAAATAAATAGTGTAGGTAAGCAATTATAGGTGATTGAAGGAGATTGCTTATTTTATAATTAATCACCTAATCCTTGGGTTGATGTACTTTGGAGACTGTCCAAAAAAAGAATAGTTGCTACAGTTGTAAAAAGACAGCATATCTACTGTACTTCAATGAAAGAAGTTTTATTTTCATTGTAAGCCTGTTATTTCTTGCCATAGTGATGGCTGTAAAGGAAACGCAGGCTTGAAGGACATCAAATACGTAGGTTTGAAAACTAATGAAACTGGGATTCTAAAAACCTTTCATTTTAATTCTCTGCATCAGGACCTAAATATATGCGAGATGAGTTTGAAAGCTTTGATTTCTTAAATTGTTTTCTTCCTGAACCACATTACCAAACAAGCAATGACTCCTTGAAATACAGACGTAAATCAGTAGTGTTTCTAATTTTCTTCAGCTTTTCATCTTTCCCATGCAAACTCTATATGACACTGTGTGATTATGGACCTTGGATCTTTTCGTCACAGCACTAATTTCTTTCACACATCTTTCTTGCTAATGGTGTTAGTGTCCCCTATTTTAGCTGACACCATCACAGTTTTTACAGTCAGGCACAGTGACACTGTACTGTAATGAATAAGGATACATCAGGAATGAAAGTAAAGCACCAGGCAACAACAGTGATCTGGAATGCAGTAAACATACAGAAAATATGTATCACCAAGTGAACTGAACATTACATCTACAAATTTCTGGGCAAATTTCTCTCCCTACAGGTGTAAATGAGAAATGCATTTAATCATCTATTGAAAAAGCAGTTCTCTAAAGCATGGGTAAAATAATACAGTGACTGCAGTGAAGGAAATTACTATTAATAACATTGTGGACCCATATGCTATTTTACAACTGTTGAGCGGGTATAAATTACAGTACCTACAGTACATAGCGTACGCAACAGAAGTCCTAGGCAGACCTAGATCTTTTAAATGTACTGTATTACAATAAGTCCAATGAACAGAAAAACAGGAGCTCAAAAGTTCTAATGTAAAGACTATGCAACTGATGCATTCTAGACAAGAGGGCAATTTATGGAATGTGAATTTATAATTAGCACTAGTCACAGGTAATCTTTTTTTGACAGTAGTGAGAATTCCAGCCACGCTCAAAGAATACATAGAAGTAGATAGCAAAGCACAGGCAATTTTTTGGAAGGAGTAAGTAGCCTGGAATTGTACTGTACATGTGCGGGACATTCCCGTTAAATAATAAGTATGATTTTTTATCATAGGAAGACTTGCAGGGAATGATTGAGAAGTTCTCACAAATGCTCCACAACGGATTCTGTTCAGTGATTGGCAAAGTCATAGTGGAAAATATCAGATACTATAGGATTCGGTTTATTTGTGCTGCCATATTGGGGGAATTATGTTATTAACTATAGTAATCTCTTCATATTTTACATAAACCATATATTGATCATTCATCACATGAAGTACTATACATGACAGTTACTGTACAGTATGCAGTATTTTAGTAATACACCCATTTTAACATACATCCTTTTTCTAAACTCTTTATCCAATACGGAGCCGGAGCCTATCCTGGCAAACAATGGACGCAAGGCAGGACCTATCCTGGAGAGGTTGGTTAATCCATTACAGGGCACATACAGTACAGATGCAGCCATTCAAAATGCGCGGGCGATACCGCATTATTTTCCGGTATGCTGTACGCAGTCTACCGCAAGTTACCGGTAAATACCGCAAGTTACCGGTAAATACCGCTAGCAAAATAATAGTATCCGGAATTTCCGCAAGGTGGAGCTAATAAAGCTCAACCTCTCATGTTTGAGCTGTAGCCATCAAAGTCTTTAACGAAGATATTAATAATAGTATTAATAATAAATGACCTTGGACAAGCTGTAAACTCAAAGTATTGCCCTGGTCCACATTCTTTTTTTCATTGACCGTCTTTGTAAAAGTAACACCACAGCATTTCGCAATCACGCATTTTTTTCCAATCATGCAAAGTACAGTAATTTTTGAGAATCGATTCACCATGCCTAACACATGCTCATAAAAGAGATTGATTTAGGAACATAAACATATTACCGTATGCAAACTGTACTGTATACAGTATGTATATGTATATTTAATGTCTTAACTGTGCCCGTTTAAGTATTGACTATTCATATCTAATTTTACCACTGAAGGGAAATCTTAGTAGCTGAGCATAAAAAGAATAGGAGCATACTGCAACGCGTGTGAAGGCCATAAACGATATTAATTTTGGAACATAAACATACAGTATATGGCTGGTCTCGGTACTTTAAAGAAAACATACACGAGACATGGTTTCATTATGACCAGAATCTGTCTTGAGATATTTTTAACTTGATTTACAGTATTTGAGAGGTATGTCTTAACACCGATACTACAGTGCTTAAGTACTGCTCACGTATATGTTTCTAGGTTTATATTATGCATTTCATACGGTCAAATTACTTTTGAGCAACTAATAAGAAGCGCGAAACGGTATGCGTTTTAGTTTCGTTTCGTGCTGGGACTGTGCTGTTAGTTTCCTGACTCCCATGTCACATGGTCTGTGATTGAAAGCTGTAATACCGGTTTAATTCGTCACAGCCAGCACTCCGGTTGTAAAGTAGAAGCAGGCGAGATTTCCAGCGAAAAACACCTCCCCCTTCTTCAGGTGTGAGGGTCTTCTGCTCAGAATGAAACGCTAAAATGTAATGTAGGCTCTGAATGGGTTCAATTGTGATTTGGGCTTGATTAAGGTCGCTGCCTTTCATCTAAAACCCCACTTGAATCCTTCTAAACTAAAAATCAGTGTTTGTGAGTTCTAAATAAAGAGGTATCCAGGTAACAGTGAAACGGGCGGACAGTCTGGGGAGATCGCCCGTTTTCCATGTAAATAGTTCCCTGGTTCCGCACCCCTTGGTGTTTCTCTCGCTCTCTCTCGGGTCACCTGATCATTAGCTCGAAAGATTTGAGTGCTTTGTGTATATTCTAATGGTAGTGGGGGCAGGGTGTGTGGGAACAGGTTTGGTTGAAATTGCATTGGAGATCTATGTTCTTCACACCTGAAACATTTTCTCTGAAAGCATTTTCTTCGCAGTTTAACCGATCTTGTTACAGCATGTTACAGTTTACTATTATTAACCAAATTAATTTTAAGTGCTTAATGTAAAATCTTGTAAAAATATATTTTCATTGTTCAAATATACATTAAGTCTGACTATCATATAATAAGTTAAATACAAAACTAAAGAAAAAATAGGGTTAAATAATATTCAAAATATTTTGCTAACAATGTTAACTGTTTATGAATAATAAAATGTATTAGCTAAGGAGTAGGATGGCACAGTTGTTAGTATGTTTTTTGTTTTGTTTCTTTTTCATAAATACAACAGTAGTACCTGATGTCTCAGTGGCTTTCAAAATTAAATTATGCATGCAAACCTGTGAACTAGAAAGATAACTAAGATATCCATCCATTTATAATGGTGGCAAAGTGGTTAGCATTGCTATCTTGCAGCACTGGGGTCCTAGGTTCAATTCCTGCCATCCTGTGTGTGTGGGGTTTACATGTTCTCTCTGGGTTACATGGTTTTTCTCCATATGTGTGATAAGACTCCCTCTCGCACTCCAAAACATACTGGTAAGTTAATTGGTTTATGGGAAAACTGGCCCTGGTGTGTGTGTGTTTGTGTCTGTCTGTCCTGTGATGGACTGGCGCTATGTCCAGGGTGCATTCTGCCTTGTGTCCGTTGCTTACTGGGATAGGCTCCAAATCCTCTGTACTGGATAAAGAGATTAGAAATGGAAGTAAAGGCACTGTGTGGATGGAACTATACACAGTGTTAGAAACCCACTATGAAATGGCAGCATCTCACTGAGAATAAAATATTTTATACTGCTGGCTTAAGGAAACAGCCTTTCCACCTCTCTTGCACATCAGTATCCATACCTAGTTATTTAAACAACTTGCCTCTAATTATAAACATCTTAATATGCTGGCTCTGTGGATCCGCATCAGCTATGTTTGCCCATTCCTTCAATTCATGTGCATCCAACACACAGTTCAATGCCAGCAACTACACATAATCTAAAATACAATCCTTATTTCAGCATCTATGTAAACATATAGTCTGTTAACTTCATCATCTTCATCAAAAGTATGCCTAACTCCATTAGGAAGTGTTCTTGTTATAAGTGTATTCCTCAGCTTTCCCCAAACTATCTTCTTCTTGCCAACATCTCTAGTCTTTTATCCTGCAATAACTCAGCCAACACTTAAATCTCCAAAAGCTGCTTGTGTTAATTTCTTTAAATCACAAATATCATGTGTAAATACTGGCCATGTAATACTCTGCATTGTGGAATAATAGTTTATTTTAAAGGGAACTAGAGAAACTAAGAACTAGAGAAATCTAGTTTTTTTCTAGAATTGATAAATGCACATCCTGTTCACTGGGGAAATTAAATCCACACTGAGCAATCTTCAATATGTTCAGAATATGACAGCAAGAATCCTATCAGGGATGCATTACACCTGTTTTCAAGTCCTTGCACTGGTTACCTATCAGATTTCGAGTCAACTTCAAAATCCTTATCCTCCTTATATACTGTCCTACAACTGTTATTATTGATCTCCGAATTACTGTACTTGACATGACTTCATTCAGCCTTTCCTGAACGTCTATGACAGGCAGAGAGAGTGCTGTTTCTGGTGCGATTTTACAGCTGACATTTCACTGTTTTAAACGAACAAGAAATTAGATTGCTCATAAATCACTTATTCTATATAAACACAGCGTAATTGCCCTCCGAAAATCTTCTTTTTCTTGTTCGTTTTAGAGACCTTGATCGAAACTGATTTTAGATGTCAGAAAGGATTTATTTTCTCTGTATTTCCTACATTGCTTTGTCGAGATTTTAACTTTATATCTAACTTTATATCTAGGCTCAGATTTCAACTATAAATCGTACAGTAATTAATAGCAGTAAATACTGATGTTTATACATAAAAAAGTCATGCCTTGGAGTATAGACCCCCAAAGGAATGCCATAGACTCAAACTGCAAAATAAACACATACAGAAAGAAAGTATTTGTATTGTAATTGCAAATCCTGGTACTGTATGAGTGATTGGTATGACTTTCCTCATTACAAATCTCTTATTAGAATTTAAATTTCTCTGTAACTCCAGGTCAGAACAGAGAAAATGTAACTGCCTTAAGGAGTTTACGATTATGAAAAATAGAAGGATAAGCATGATACGTATGTCTTCTGTCATTTTCTAAGTCATGTTACTGAGCACCAAATCTTATTGAGAATATGAATCCATTTAAGGTTTATACCATTAAAGTAACGGTTTATTCCATGCTGAAAATGTTTGTACCAGACTTTTTTGAGGCCTGTTTAATTGTGTCTGAAGTCTGATGTTGTAAATTTTATTGTTAAAAAGATCCATGAAAATGTCACTACTAAAGTTAGCTGGTACTGTTGGTACTGTAAGTGGCAAGTAGAGCTCATATTTTAGATTTTGTGTAGTTGCTAGCGTTGAACTGTGTGTTGGATGCACATGAATTGAAGGAATGGGCAAACATAGCTGATGCGGATCCACAGAGCCAGCATATTAAGATGTTTATAATTAGAGGCAATTTGTTTAAATAACTAGGTATGGATACTGATGTGCAAGAGAGGTGGAAAGGCTGTTTCCTTAAGCCAGCAGTATAAAATGTTTTATTCTCAGTGAGATGCTGCCATTTCATAGTGGGTTTCTAACACTGTGTATAGTTCCATCCACACAGTGCCTTTACTTCCATCCATTTCTAATCTCTTTATCCAGTACAGAGGATTTGGAGCCTATCCCAGTAAGCGACGGACACAAGGCAGAATACACCCTGGACATAGCGCCAGTCCATCACAGGACAGACAGACACAAACACACACACACCAAGGCCAGTTTAAATCTAACCTCAGAACCTTTCTTTTCAGAAGACTTAGTGTCTGTATCTGCTTCATTTTCTAATTTTGGTAGCACCTCTAACGGCTTGTCTTTCTTATATGCATTTACTTTGTAATCTGTGGTCCTTTTATCTGTTTTTACATCTACTGTATTGCTTTGAGATGCCACCTTTAATGGTGATATATCAAATAAAGTTTTTTATTATTGTTATAGGGAAACATGATCAGATTGTCCCTGGTTCAGAAAAAAAGATCTAAAGTATACTAGTTTGTCACTCTTCTAATTCCCTTTGCTAAATGACTTTTCATACTAATCTGATCAATCTAACTGCCAGTTTTCTGTGCTTTCTCTATCCTGCTAGATTTGCAATTATTCTGAAAATTTTCATCTTGAAATAACTCATTTCTAAATACCTTTTTCACTGTTAACATCTTGCAGCAACTCTGCGACAAAATATACACTCTGACAGTTCATCCTGCTACCAACATTAAATAGAACAAATCTTAAGATTTCTATATTTATGTCTTTATTTAGTGGTTTCATTAGTGACAAAGGCTAAACTTTCTTGGAAAAATGTCTTTTATGTGTTGTGGAAAAAACTGACTTGCTTTAACAAAATATGTTTACAAATCCTTTCACCTGGCATTTTCGTAGTTAGAAATTATGGAACGCTCTGTTAAAAGCAAGGGAGTTTTTATGTCCGTTGCAGTTCTTTTGCAACATGAATATAATTATATCGTTATTAATTTCTTGAGATACGCGATTCCATATTATATTCCCTTTTAATCAAATTCTAAAAGTATGCTTGTTGACTCCGGTATCGTGTTAGTTAAAGACTTCGATGCTTAAAATGTTTAGGGAGAAATGGAATACTGGTGTGTATTTTTTTCTTTAAAGTACCAAGACCAGCCATATACTGTATGTTTATGTTCCAAAATTAATATCGTTTATGGCCTTCACACGCGTTGCAGTATGCTCCTATTCTTTTTATGCTCAGGCACTAAGTAAAAGGAGATGCTTCATATTGCTTGACTAATTTTAAAAACTAAGTTAGAAATGCAGACGCTCCCTCGGTGCGCTGCTCTGGTGCGCCGGCTCTTACACAGTGCCTGTCTGCCGTAAGCGTTACAATATACATACCCAACACTGCTTGTACCCATCTGTCATGCAAATAAAACACCTTGAATTGAATTGAATTGAGGGGAGAAGGGGGGGATACTAAAGCCAATACTGGCTCAATGGGCTTTGACGTGCTAATGCGTTGGTTTAACAGTCCGGGTGTGGCAGGCTTCCAATGTCAACTCGACTCGATTGGAAGACAATGAACGTATTTTAGCCCTAAATGAATTAATAGCAAACATGGTTTACATAAAATACATTTTTCCAAGAAAGTTTATAATAATACGATCTATAGTTGAAATCTGAGCCTACTTTAAAAATAAAGGAAAAGCATTTTCAGAGAGCAATCACGCTGTGTTTATGTAGAAAAAGCGATTAGGTTTATGAGCAATCTAATTACCTAATCGCTTAAAACGCTATATAAAATAAAGTTTATTTAGAGATGAATGATCAATGTGGTAGTTTAAATAATGTGAGTCAGGAAACTAACACAGCGCCACCGGATTTAATAACGCAATAAAAACGCTATAAAATAATGTGACACAGTACAGCACAGTACAATAATACTGACCATGACTTTAGAAGCATAAATTACCTTACACTCAATTTAAACACAAGCTGTCTTTCTGTATGAACCTCTAAGCTGGTTCATACAGAAAATGTAGAAATGCATTAGCCTGATTATGATTAAAAACACATAATTAAACACGCGTTTGCGATTTAAATCAGAACACGATTTAAATCAATATAAATGTTTATATTGTAACGCATACTGTCCAGCCTCCATTTCTCTATAAAAATTTACTGTTGCACACACACACACAATAGAAGCAGGAACCGCTGTCAGAAGGGAAGATATGTTCAAAATATCGCAAATATCGATCATGTTGCGATATTTTGAAATATAAAAGTCAACTGATTGTCCATAATATCGCTTACCTATTTTTTCGAAGAAATGTTTGTTAAAATAAAAGTTCAGCACCAGCTGGATTCGAACACACAACCTGCCAGTTGGTAGTCACGCACCTAGACCAGTAGGCTACAAGAGAGCTCGCATGATCAGGCAGGCGAAACAGCCCTACACAGCCCTGCCGCAGTACACGGATATAATCATACCGTTATTAAATTCTTTAGATACGCGATTCCATATTATATTCCCTTTTAATCAAATTCTAAAAGTATGCTTGTTGACTCCGGTATCACGTTAGTTAAAGACTTTGAAGCTTACAATGTTTAGGGAGAAATGGAATACCGGTGTGTATTTTTTTCTTTAAAGTACCAAGACCAGCTATATACTGTATGTTTACGTTCCAAAATTAATATCGTTTATGGCCTTCACACGCGTTACAGTATGCTCCTATTCTTTTTATGCTCAGCTACTAAGATTTCCCTTCAGTGGTAAAATTCAATATCTACAACGGGCACAGTAAAGACGTTTACAGTAAGTCTTTCTACGACAGACCAACGGACCACGAGTGCCCCTGTCGGTCAACCAATCACGCACCGCGGTATCCCGTGTCATCATACCTGCGGTATCTGTACCGCGGTGTCTGTACCGCGCACTTTGAATGGCTGCATCTGTACATGCAGAAACATACACACACTCAGTCCAGGACCAATTTTCCCAGAAACTAATTAACCTACCACTGTCTCTTTTGTCTGTAGGAGGACACCAGGGCACCCAGAGTAAACCCATGTGAACATGGGGAGAATATACAAACTCCACAAAGCACTCCAGAAATTGAACCCAGAGCCCCAGAGCTGCGATCACCACACCACCATGCTGCCCCAAGTTCAAAATAAAAATATCAAATCTGACTATGCAAGTAGGTATTTCATTTACCACATATGATTTTAGCAGGTAAACCATATTTTTTAAAGAAGTTCAGGTGGGTAGCTGTGTCAGGCTGCAAAGGAACAAGTAATAGGTTTATTCCATGCTGAAAAGAGAAGAAAACACAACATTTTGGCCGTGGAGCCTTCTTCAGGTGTGAGAAAGACAGGGCAGTAAGCAAAGGTAATGTAGTGGGAGAACAAAAGCTGGGAGAGAGGAGGAGCAGGAGGTGGGAGCAGGGGACAGACAGTGGCCAATCAGACAGAGTGGCCAGAACCAAGCCCTCAAAATGTATTCTTTTTTCATCAACAGAGGATACCCTGTCAGTGTTATTAACAGGGGTCTTGCCCAAGCGAAAAACACCCCTCAGACCATCAACTTGAGCAGGAACTCCTGCCGTAACAACTGCATTCCTTTGGTGCTTCCCTACCACCCCAACACACTTTCTATCCCCAGGACTATTAACGACAACTCTTCCATCCTACAGGATGATCCCTCCATTGGGGCCCTCTTTTCTGACTAACCACAAGCAAGTACAAAAGAGAACGTGCAAACTGTAGACTGACAGGCAACCCAGTCCAGGAGGGAACCCAGGATCATGGAATTATAAGGCAACAGTAGTGCTATGGCACCAGATATTTGACTTTATAATTCCATAAATATTTTAGATATTATGTTTTAAAAATTATGTTCTATAAACAAAATAAAATAAATAAAGATGGTTTGTTTTTCCGTCATACAAAACATTTACAAAAGCATTACTGTCAAAATTAAAGAACAGCATTGTTAGGCTTTACCATAGTATTCATCTCCACTGCAGAAAGTTTATCTTTTAAAGGTTCCCTTACTGTAGGAAACATTGTTATGTACAATGTAAATAATTCCAGGGACCACACTATTGCTTTTATAGGGGTAAACATAGCCAATAGATGAAAGCATTATGCTGGCAATTTGGACTAGATTATTCTGAGTATATTTATTTTTTGCAATTCACAAGGCCTCTCTTTATTGATCACAAAAATAAATTGTACTATAGTATTATACTAGTTAAACATGATTTTTTGCATACATCTTTAAATTATTTGTTTGCAAAAAATATAAAGACATTTGGAGTTATACCTTCATTGAGAAGGCTGCATAAAACACTACCATTGATTAACCTTACCATTGTCAGAAAGCACTGTATATGTACACAGCACTATTAAACAGAAGATCTATTTAAAATTATGTTTGACATCATCTGAGCAAAGTCCACAGGGGATTATTTGTACTAAATATTCTTGAACCACAACAAAAAAATTATCTGCTTTTCAAGCCTGGTTGTGTCACTAGCTGATTTCCCAGGCACGAAAGTGGTGGCATGGGTCTTCTTTGGTCATGATCCTTTTGAGATTCATTTTTGAGTCATGTCATTAACAGATCTTCAATCAGCACTCACTCTATTATAAAGTACTTGAGCTTGCTGCATGTCAAAAGATGAATAGATGAATAGCTTTGCAAGTGGGTGTGTCAGCGTTTGGATTCACATCCTCACTCGGCCCTTACAGTTCAGGAGTTGTTAAACAATTGGTGACTGAATTACTGTAGCATGTACAATAATACAAAGAAAGGCATCCTTGAAAAGGCCATGATGTCATTAAGAGGAAAAAAAGTAAGAAGTTGGTTTATTCTAGTCATATTCCAAATATATGCACGCCAAGATTGCAAGCATATTTTTCCAGTCTGGCAAGCTACTACTCTAAGCTCTGTTGGAGATCATTTGCTAACCAAATGTTTGACTTCTGTTTCATAGATGTGTAAAGTACTTTTGGTAGAATACAGTTTTTAGATGGTGAAAGCTGCACCTGAACAAATCCACAATGGTTGAGCTTTTACAGTATATCATTGCATAGAAGGTGACTCACTAGGTAACCCAAAAATGCTGTAATTTTTAAATAAATAATCTACAGTAGTATATGAAATAGTGTAAGGATTATTTTAACCTACTGTACACAATACACTGCTTATCTAGCTGGTAGCATTTCATTACTGTATAGTATTCTTCTGTATAATTATTCTAATTATGCAGAATTAATTGTAGAAGGTAATCCTTTGCTGAGCTATAGCTGATACTGCCCATACTTTAACATAAACTCCTTCCATTCGACTACATTTAAAATAAATCAAGATATAAGCAAGGTTTTAAGCAGAAATGCATACAGTGCATAATATAATCATTAAACAAATGTACAACATAACATGTAAATGTACATATTAATGGAGAACATTCCTGAATATACAGTATGTACATATATTTAAAATGGTTGTATACATTTCAAATGGGTGGTTGCTAGTGTTTACTGCCTGCAGCATGTCACTCATCTGGGTACTGTACTTCAGCTGTGGATGAAGTTTGTCTCCTTCTATATGTACAAGAACTTTGAAATCCCTTTGCATATTATTAATATTTTTTATTATTACATCCCATCAGATTTTGCCTGTAATATGCTGGATAAGAATTTGAATTCATTGGCATTTTTCTCCTTAAACTAAAAATGTACTAACATTCTAAAACTTCAGTATGTAAAGTTTTGAGAAACCTCCAGACATTTATTTTTCATTTTGATAAATCAATTGCATAATAAATAGCATCTATCAATGTTTTGTTTGTGAAGCTTATGGAAATGTAAAAATTACATTCAGATCACATTTGTTGTCCTTCAAATAAATGCTCAGTTCCTAAATGTACTGTATGTGAGAAAAAATTAGCATGTTCTGCCTAATGACTCTAACACTTGTCATTTGAATTGCTTTGGGTATATCCTACAAAGAATGAATCTTAACACTTCCTGTCAAAGTTTGGTTATTTCATCTTAATTGTTTTGAGTTACAGCAGGGTCATATTTATAAAAGCATTTTAAAAATGTATTGAGAGGTTTTATCATGAACTACTGTACCAAAACCATTTTCACAGCAGGAACTATGATTATCAAAGATTTTTGGTGTTCAAGAAATTGCACTTTATCGAGGCATTTATGCTTTATGAAATGTAAACTTGAATTATTTTATGCCTTTTTAGCCATAATTCAACATTATTAATGTCTGTCCCAACCAGTTTTGAACTACTTCCAAGATACAATCTGATTTCACAGTCTAATTAATGACTATATACAGCATATACTGTAAATGCATATATCACATAAGTCAGTAAAAAGTAACTTGAATTCTCAAGTGAAGGGTAATATTGGATTCACTGAGGCATTGACTGTCACTGGCATCTCTTGTTCATGTGCACTTTGACTCTGCTGTTGTTTTATTTCTGACGTAATACCTGCTGCATGTGCTCCTGCTGTGAAAAGATGTTAGCCAATATGACTTTGGGGGCAGTGTGACTTTTCATAGTTTCACTTAAAAACTTGTTAAGCGTGGTGTGTGTTGAATATGAGTCATTGTTTATTTTCATTAGTTGACCCACTCGCCCTAACCTCACGGCTCAGCTGCCAAAGCTAGTTAATATAAAGAACATGTTCTGTATGCTTCACTACGGAAGCATAAAACCACATGGTTATAGATGTGCGTAGGTAACTTTTAACAGCAGAAATTAACTAAATAATAATAGTCATTAAGAAAACATATGTTTCCTGTCAACGGAGATCCAGAAAGAAAGAAGGTGACCTTTTACAAAGCGCTTCAACTTTCTGTTGAAACTCTTGAAACTTCAGATTCTTTGACACAGAAGTAAAGTACCAAAGGTACTTTGCTACAAAACAGACAGCAGGCAATTGTCACTTCTCACAACTGCTGTCCTGAAAAAGACTAAACAAACGACTGTGATGATATAAAAATAAACGGCTGCAAATTAAGTCACTGCTGTTGTTCCTGAAAAGAAAATGTTTATAAAAATTATACTCATTGTACTTTGCCCTAGGTGGGAAAGAGAGAAAAAAGAGCAAAACTGTCTTTTGAAGTAAGGTTGCGGACGCAACAAAATAGAATGCTAAATTAGTTTCAAGGGACTGCAGTGATGCATGAAATTACTTCCTGTGGCAAGATGCTAAGACCTATCCCCTATGGGAAAGCAGAGCATGAACAGAAATAGCCATGCAGGCAGGCAGCTCCAGAATTTCCCTCAATGGAAAACGACTGCCAGATCCTTCTTGTCCTATCAGCACACAGCTGGGTGACTTAAAAGGCCTAAACTGTTTTTAAAATTGTTTCTTTTTTGTCATTTCCATTCATGAACTACACCCGATCTGGGGAAGGTGAGGGACTGGGGTACAGCTGTGACTTTCTGCTGTGAGGAACAGCTGTGCCCAGAAGGACTGTTGCCTAAAACATCCTGACAAAATAATCTTTTAATCATTTAAACCTCACATAGTGTATGAGTCTTCCTTTTTTCAATGCCTTAACTAATTACATGTTGATCTAATATATAAACCACTACTTTTCACTTCATGCATTTTTATGAACCAGTATAATTAGCTAGATTTCTCTGTAATAATGATTGGTGATTTATTTTGCTAGCATTTCACATTAGCATTTCCCAAGTTTTTTAGACTATTGTAGTTCATGCATACATGTTTGAACTCTATGTACAGTATACTGTATAGCTGAGAAGCATTAAAAATATGACAATTGAGTATTGGACTCCAAAGCATTTGTTGCATTTTTATTGCCTCTCGGTATACAGTATATAGTATACACAAACATGATATAGCTATTTCTATTGTGCATGCTAAGACTTATTTCTCCCAAACTGCAAAAAATACAGTTGCAGACAAAGCTGTCATCTTCGTGCGTTACCTCCCACGTTGTTATAACAAAAACTGTTTCATATTCAAAATCCACTTTTCCATAAACATTGAAACAGTTCCATTTAATTTGTTTTGTCACTTGCAAAGCATGTAACACAAACAAATGCTATAAATGCATACTGTAACAAAACATATTTTGTTCTAGTTTCATTTTTGTAGAAAATAAATTAAAATTATTTTAATGTACTGTAGTATGATAGTGTTACAGATAGACTAAATGGTGTTTGTTAAAACGTGTTCAGGAGGAGGTCAAATTCTAATCTTACACTTCCCTATGCATTTACGTACAGTAAGTTCCCTGGCTGCACATGACGCTGAGAGTAATTTTCCAAGCACTCTGCATTTTGTCTTATTGCAGATGACATGTTTCACATTCAGTGTTGCTGATACCTTACCTTCATCTCGTTCATCTATTACCCACTAGGACCAAAATTGCTTTCTAGTCTCTTCATCTTCAACCATCCGTGGAAAACAAGCAGACCTGGTACTACCATGCCTTTGGAGCTTTTATTTCAGTTCTGATGTTATAAAACCTTCCTGGAACTCTGAACAACTGCGTCCATTTTGTCTACCCTTCCCCTTTTCCTTCTCTTTCTTCCTAATTCTACTTACCTCGCTCTTCCTCCTTCCCATTTCTCCACCAGATCTAACCATCTACTGTACATTTACAGGCCATGCCACCCCTAGATCCTTGACCCAGGCTGCTACAACAATGTTTCCCCCCCTTTACTCCCCCACCACAGCTGGTGCCCAACTGATGCAGTGTCTGCCCCCAGCTTCTCCTCCTCTCAAAACTTCCATCCACATACAGTACATACAGTAGCTAATATTTCTACTTCTTTCAAAATGTTCCACTTACTATATTCTCATCCATTCCATCTTACAAACTGTAGCAAGTGGTAGCTCTCTTTCTGCTTTTGTGTCAGGCTACTCTTCCAGGTCATCTTGAGTTCCAACCACTCCTACTACCACTGTCAGACAATAGTGATGCCAACTGACTTGCATTCTGTCACCTACATCATACAGTATGTGCTTCTCATTTCCTTCATTCATCATTGGTGTTCTGCCAAAACACTATATCCAAATCCAATCATTCAAAGTAGCTCAAGCCTGCATCATATTGTATGCACTTCTCATTTGTTGCATACACACATTATACACACATTATGCTCAGTTTTGTCAAAACCAGAACCAGCTTGCTCAGTGTTCAAAATCTGCATCTGTGTTTTGTTTTTTTTTGTTACATCCATTTAACACTATTGAGTCCTAAGCCAGGTGAGTTAACACAGAAGAAAGTTATTCCTTTGTCTTCATTGGCACATTTCATCATTATAATTTGACTAAACTACGAAATTGTACATGTGCAGGAAAATTGGGAAGAACATAATATTATAAGTAAAAAAAATACTCTAGTCTTTTTCCATTTTCCCTGTTAGCTTGAATTTCCAATTCAGGGTCATGGGGAGCTTAACCAAGCAACAGGAACAAGGCAGGATACACCCTAGACAGGACATGTTATGGTAGGACACACATAGACATAAATATAAACACTCACACAAGGGCCAATTTTCCAGAAGCTAATTAACATACCAGTATATTTTTCAATTGTCTGCGGAAACCAAGGAACCCAGAGGAAACCCACACAAACACAGGGAGAACATAAAACACCATGAAGATAGCACCCCAGGACCTAAACCCAGGGTTCCATGGCTGAGAGGCAGCAATGCTAACTACTGTGCCACTGTACTGCCCACTGTCCATCTAATTTTGATGTAATAAGATCAAGATTTTAGGATATACAGTATCAACTTGGTTGTTACATGAACATGGTTTTTATTATTCAGGATGCTAGGTAGTAAGGGCAGCTGTGTGGTGAAATGAACCAGTGGCAGAAATGTACAAGTCAATTACTAACAGGTAGTAATGGGAAAAGGTATGCTATACATATTCTGTAAGGTACAGGTGTTGGTTTATGAAAATATGAGATATCCCTTAAAATACCCTAGGTACTGGAGAAACCACCCTATGCAGTTTAATATTAACAGCTAATTTAACCAGAAATATTCTTAAAATGCAGCAAAGGAAATAAAAGTTTAAAAAATAAAAAAAAATTAAATAACATTTTTCTTCTGAAAAATAAAATCATACCCTTTTTTTGTACATATTTATTTATATAGAGGCATTAAAATACAACAAATGTTATTAGTTCCAATACTATTTTTGTTGCATTTTTAAATGCCTTTCCATTTATTTGGACAACTTTGGGATGTTTTATTTCAGCGTGTTAATTCCGTCATGTTCTTTGGTTTTCTTTTCGAAAGAAGTCATGCATGTAACAAGTTTACCAGCCTGAAACTGTTTCTCTGAACCAGCTGTGCTGATCTGGGCTGCGGGTGTGCAGCTCGGAGAGAAAGTGCAGGCATTCGCACACAGTGGGGGAAGTTAGATCCGCTGCAGCTGTGATTGATCTTTACTCTCTATAAAAAGACTCAGAACATAATTCAAATACTATAATCGTGAAGCCAGATTAGTTTAAGGGGTTCAGTGAGACCACGTAAAATGCTTAATTTCCCGCAGGATTAAAGAGAGAAGCAGGTTCTCTTTCCCATTTAGGTTGGGATGAAAGGAAGAAGCACAGCGCACCTCTGTTGTGTTTAAAACTTAGGCTTACAGGAGAATCCGCAGAGGTGAAGCAGGTTACAGAGTCAAAACTTGGGAAAGCTTTTACAACTGGTTTCAGGTTTGAATAAATCAGTTCTATGGATTTATTACACCAAATAGGATGGAAGTACCCTAAAACAGGGCTTATGTGCATAAATTGTTAATGCTGCACCACGCTACCAGCTTAAGGGATTTACCACATAAGCTATACAACTGTATAGCATGTTAATGAATGTACATTTTCCTAAATGAAAGACAAAAAGAAAAAATAAGCAGACCTTAAGCAGAAAACTGCAAACACTGTATGCTATGTTTTATGAAAATTCAGAATCTTCTTTACAATTGCTATAAATGTTATTGTACAGTATGTATTAGAAAATGAAAGTGGCATAGACGGTAATTGCATGTGCTCATCTAACAATGTTGTTTTTCTGTCAAATGAAAGAAGTGAAGTTCATTGCTGAGTCTGATCACATTGAAACCTGTGATAACTGTTGCCCTAGACAAAACAACCCAACTGAGACAACATACTGTACAGGTAAATCAGTCAGACCTTAAGAAATAGAAAATATCATTAATATGATCATCCTGCATTTATTTTAAAATATACAAATAAATATGCATGTTATCACATTTTTTTCAGATATAGAAAAAAAATTTAAAATATTGAAAATGAGAAATTGAGATCTGAATGCAACCTGCTTCCCATAGCTTTCATACAATATCTCTTTTAGATACACTGTACACACAACAACCCAGAATCCTGCAGCACACTCTGAATAATGCATGAGGTGCAAACCAATAGAGAATATACGATCATTGTCACAGTGCATTCCATTATAGTGTATATGCTGTAGGACCATCTTCCTGGTTGCATTTAGGGCTGTGAATATTTATGGCATTTTGTGTGTTCATCTTATCACCCAAGTATAATATTTTCAGTATTGCCTTGATTCTGGCTGTGGTGACTGTTTTGCACAGTAAAAGCATATGACAAATTGCAAAATCACCCATCCATTAACAAAAAATCTCATATTCCTGGTAAGGGTTTGTGGAAATTTAGAGCCTATCCTGGAGACATAGAACATACTATAATGTGGACAGACTGTGGGATTATATTCCAGACAAGGATAACAGTCTTTCAAATGGCACACTCACACAAGGACATAGGAACAATGTAAACATCCCCATTAGCCTAGTCAGAAGTATCCATAGAAAAACACAAAGATACAAGGAAAACCTGAAAACTCCACACAGACAGCACCCCAGTCCTGAATCAAAAACAGTATTCTAGTACCACTAGGCAGCAGTTAGCTGCCATGCCAAAAGACTGACCCATTGCAGAAAAAAATACCAGAAAAAACACTTTCCATTTGAAAACAAAGTTATTGAAATATGTTTTACAAAATAGACTTCAGAGGATGGTGTTATCACTTCTGTAACTGGCTCAGTGCTGGAACCCTGTTACATTAGGAATCTACAAATACTGTAGAGGTTTTATACAAGGTTCACCAGCACTGTGAATGTTCTGTGCCCACAGATGACTAAGATTTCATCATGGCAGGTACAGGGAGAGCTTTCAAGATTTTAAAAGTACAAAATCTTCTGAGGGGGAATGCTATAACTAGTATAGTAGCTGTTCCCTCTCAAGTGCAGAATTAGTTCCACTGTTATCCTCTTTTATTATCTTGGAAGATTTTTCTCATTTTTAAAATTTCATTTTCAATTTGGAAAGATTTTGTGTTGTTTACTTTTACCAATAAACATGAACACTGTTAAGCATTAAGTATTCTACACACACATTTGATGAGACAAATCATGAACACAAAAATACTTTCAATCGTAATTATGGTATGTGGAACTGAAAAAATAACATTTACTGCAGTACAATCTCATCATATTGTGTTCAGCAGAAAACAATGTTGTAATCTGAGGCATTCCAGATCTTCTGATGTACACGCAGACCACAGAAGTCACCTTTTGTTTTGATCTCTGCTGTTTCTGTGATTCCATATCTTCACACACAAAGGAAACCGGGGATTCACATTGCTGTAATTTACTGCACTATTGTTGATAAAGAGCTAAGCATTTGCAATCAATGGCAGCAGGTACCCCAATATTCAGTCATTGTATCTCTAAATTGCATTTTAATAAACAGATTTGAGATATATCCCTCGCATTTTTTAAGCTGTAGCATTTCCATTGCCCTGTAATAATTATGTACATGCCTTATAAGAAGCTAAAACCTCTGTATAGTCTGTTTTTCGTCTGGAAAACAATTCAGCATATTATCTTGTATTTAAAGCAACATTCAGAGAGGACCAAGGCGTCTTAATATCCACTTTCAAAAATAAAATAGGTTTTGCTGATTAAGGCATCTAATGTTTATTGCAATCAATTTGCTGAGGAAAATCAATGTGCATGTTTATACCTACTTTAATATAGGTAAACATATTTATATAGTTGGATATTTGTATATTGGTGAAAATGAAAAACAGATAATGAGGGTGATATCCTGTAAAATTAAAGTAAGAAGTCTGCAAAAGGCTACATGCTGTATGCTTACCCAGTATTTTTTCCATAGTTAAATTTTACACAGAAATGGGAAATTCAGAAGCTCCAATACTCTTTTCCCAAGTTAAAACAATTATTTGTATCTACAGAAAAGCAAAGATTGCACACTTAAGTAGATAATACTTGCAGAATATTACGTGAAAGCTGTAAGACAGCATATTTACCTAAAATAAATATCCATATTTTTTTTACCATGTTTAGACTTGTGCACACACTTGCCATTCCTTTCTAACTGTTCCAAATAAAATGAACGTGCTTTAAGTTGTAAGGAAGACAATTGCTGGAACTGCATGAACTTTTAGCGAAATTGCCTAAAGAGCTGGAAATAGACATTGAGTATTCCACTGTTAGTAAAAGAAGCACATCCAATTGACATTTGATTATTTTAGATACTGGAAAGAGAGTAAAAAAACCTATTATGTCAAAGTCAAAAGATCAACAGCCCAGCAGTGCATCTAAAAGTAGTAAATGAACAAATTGATTTGTATTTAGTTTTAATTGTTTATGTTGCACATGGATTCAATCTTATAGTAAACATGTTGGTGTCAAACTCAGCATGTACAGTATACCATTTGTAAAAATCAATGTCTCTCATGTATCCAAGCTCAACTAATGTGAGTATTCTCCTTAGTAGCAGTACAGGTTAGCTGGTTTTACAGTATATGAAGCTGACATTTATAGAATTTATATATAATGTAATGCTAACTAGATTGCAGTGAGTTTAGATGTTTACGTTAACAATTATAGAAACATATTATTACACATGATATATTTATACACTGTATACAGTACTTTGTTTAAAAATAGTTAAGTTCAACCTGCAGGGGCTCAGTGATGAATTTAACCTTTTGAGTACTGTAGTGACTTAAAATACAAGTTTGTTTACGATTGGTATTTAGACATTCACTAAAAGTGTCAAGTCTATGGTTCACTGCATTAACTAACGACAGACTCACTGTAGGTACTAGGACATAGGGATTTAAAATGCATAATTCCTGAAGCTTATATTGTAGTTCCACTCCTGCTGTTACTGCAGCACCATATAATGAATGAATTTACCAACTGTAATATTAAAGGAAAGAAAATATGGGGGTCAAGTTTTCTTCAAATGGTTTTGTCATGCTGATATGGTCTTATTTATGAAAGTAAAATTACATCTTTTATGTTTTGTGGTACTCTATAATTATGTCTTCCCAGTGAGCTGGTGAGAACAGAATCATACAATTGACTAAAACAGAATAACAAATGCTGTAGATAAAGTCAGTTCTCAAAGGAAAAGACGATCCAGTGGTCAAGACCATGTCTAACTAATGGTTCTGAAGAAGTTGCACCCTAGCAACTAATAATCACATAAATAAAATAAAACTAATGCATAATGTCAGACATACAGTAGTATTCCACAACACTACAGTTTTAATTGAATTTATACACATTACTGGTCTAAAAAAAAACTTTGAATTTCCTGCAAAGCAATATTTAACAGATTCTCAGTTATCTTAATTGTTGAATAAAAAGAATACCTATCTAAACAAAATGTTTCCTAGACAGGGTTTTCAGTCTTGTATTTCATTGGTATTGCACCTCAGACTTTCACTAAAATAATGTGAGTTGCAGGCAAATACATTGTGTTTAAATAATCATGCCCTGTGATCTACTGAAATAACCACATGAAAGCGAGTTGAGCATTAAAACCATTCTGCATTTATTTATTTATTTTATTTTATTAAATACTATTAAGATACAGTCAATTCGCCTTTATGGGTTGCCATTTAACAATGGATTATGCAAATATAATGAAAGTTTTGTTTTATGACCTGAAACCTTTGCTTCTGGAGCATGTTGACTAAAGCATGGGAAGGCTGTTAAAGGTTTCCAGGCTACTGAATGAATATTTTATTCCATAAAAACCAGAGGAACACACTATTTGTATCGTTCAATCCAATTAATCATAGCAGAATTTTGAGGGTTATGGGTTCATTTAGGTTCAGCCTCAGACTGGAACCAGGCCATGGAATTCCAGTGTTCCCCCACCTCTTTTAACACTAACACAGAAAATGAAAACAACTTTAGGAGATATGTTTAACCAAAACATTATGTATAAATCATATCATATCTGTACCTGACTAAATTAGTGTAAAAGATTTAAAAAATCGTTTAGACTCTCTAAAACGGATAGACTGTCTGACTAAAATTTTCACTTGCATACTGTATTTATAGCATTCTTTTGATTGCTTAGTCATTCTTTCTAAGGCATTCAATCATTTCTTTAACATCTGTAACCTGAGATAGGAAAAATGATCAGGCCCCATCTCTGAAAGTGTTTTAGGTCCTGAACTATTTTCATTCCTATGGCCCTAAAAAACGTAAATGGAGACCTGCTCTCTTATCTTTTCAAAATCTTCAGTGTCAGACATAAAATTATATGAAAGAGGAATCCATACCTAGTGTGAAACATATTCAGGAATTCAAATCTTCTCTTAATTCTGGCCAGGACCTGTCCCCTAAAAACATACATTTTATATAAGGAGATCTACAGTATTAAGATCTAAATAAACCTTATAAAGAGCATTACATATGCATTAAAATAACAAATCCCCAAAAGTACTGTATAAAATCTGGGTGTACAAGATTGACCCCACTTCCATAAATTTGGAACAAACAAAGAGAGCACATGAAACGTGGATTCCCAAATACAATTGTCTCAGAGCAATGCCATGAAACTTCCACTTAAAGACTTGTGGCTGGACATTCTGAATAAGCACTCACCTATCTACATTCTCACCATGCTCTAGGGAAAAGAAAATCAAATATAAGCAATGGCCAATACAGAAGCCTCTCTATTTGTAGAAGGACTGTATTAAGAATAAGGATTTAAGCAGAAATGCAATTCAGAAACATAGTTATGTGAAGACAGTGTACAGTTGGGAGGAATATGAAGTTAATCCAATGGACACAATTTTAGACTTTTCTGCAAGAAGTGAACGGAACACAGAGTAAATGCTTTGCAAAGCTTAAGACTCTGTACACCATTTAATTCTTCATGGTCACAGCACAACTGTATGAGTCTCCTTCAATTTTTTGCTTTCCATATTAGAGACACAAAAATGTACTGTATAAATCTAATTTTTAGACCAGTAACAGAACAAAAATTAAATACAATTTATCCAAAGATTCTTATTGTACCATACTTTTTCTGTCCCATAAAACAAAAACATGGGCACATATGCAGGCCTCTAAGTTTATATCTCCCTTAAAGAGATAGCAAAATGTCTCAGTTTCAGATCATCTTGATATAGGCTTACAGGCCCAGAGGCAACATCAAAGGCAATCTACGAATATTGAATTAAAACCATTCATCATGCTTGTTTCACTGCACTGCTCAGCTGCTTCTCTGGGCACCTTTGGGAATTTAGCTATCACAGGAAGATGGGAAATTGAGTATTTTAAGGTTTCAAATTGGAGTTGCTTCAGCTAAATGGCAGTAGTTTTTAACTGCTGACATCATCTAAACCTCTTTACTTGAAACTTCTCAGTTGTAAGGACGATTCAAGTCTCTTTCTCTTTGCTAATGCAAACTTCTGTTTAATTGGACGTTTTTGCTCTTCCTATTTCATCAGTTATTCGTATAAGAGACCAAAAATAACACAAAAAGGGTGAAACAAAAACTCAAAAAGAAAGGTGTACTGCTGTGCATCGCGACCTGAAGGCAGGGCTTACCCTATTTAACGGGGTCCAGCCTGGGGTAAAGAAGAACCGCTGGCACAGCGGTGACCAGACTGGACTGACCCTATTTAACGGAGTCCAGCCTGGTAGAGCAGGGCGTGTAGAGCCAAAAACAAAATAAAAACTCAGTGTGTGTAAAAGGTGTGCCTGCCCTGATGAAAATACATGATGGGACAGACAAAAAGAAAAAGAACGCCTTACGCAGGTGCAATCCCGTCTGGGACTGTCGGTGTAAAAATACTGCCCCTTCCCTTCCTGCTCGTCCCTTCAGGAGGTGTCCAGTGTGCCATTATAGGACCCGCCCAGCTGAGGCTCATCAGCTGGAAGCCTAAACAGCTGGGACGACAAAGACCAGGCGTTGCCCCTCTACCAGGGCTCTACCTCCACTCTGGCCAGTACTACTGTAATATTTTTGGGCGTAAATTTAACGTGTTGAATTGTAATTTAAGTACAAAATCAGAAATGGCAAATATATTTTAAGCTCTGTAGTAATAATTCCTGAGGTATTATCTGTGTGAAGTTTATATCTCCTCACCATGTTTTAGTGAGTTTCCTCTGGATGCTCCAGTTTCCTCCCACAGTCCAAAGACATACTGTTATGTTAATTGACTTCTGTATGTGTGTCTGTGTCTGCACTGTGATGGACTGTAGTCCCATTCTAGGTGTGTCCTGTCTTGCGCCTGTTGTTTGCCAGGATAAGCTCCAGCTCCCCCATGACCCTGAAGTGAATAAAGCAGTTAGAAAAGGGATGGGTGGATGGATGGATTGTTCTCAATGTTTCTGATTTCATAAGTGGCAGTGCTGATTGCTGGCAGCTCTTTGTGCTGACCTTGTACAGTGAAATGCCTGACATCTGCAGGTGCACACTCAGAAACAGTTTGCTTTGTACAACCAGCAATTGCATATGATAAAGGAACATGGAAAAGCAATTACATCCCAATAAAAGCTTTACTGTATGTCTTCAGAAACACATTCCATTGCCCAAGTGATTTTTATCATTTAATAAATTATACATAGCTCTGAGGGGGTTTTTTTCAAATGCACAGTATGAACAGTGGATTTTCATGGTCCACATGAGTCAATTCCCTAAATGAAATCCATCAGCAAAGTGTTTTGAGTGCTTTACCTTTTAGAAGTTTTGTTTGATTTTGTTTTATTTATATTTGCCACCAGATCCGTTTAAAAGTCCTAATGAACAGTCATACAGACTTCTTTTAGTTTCATTTTGTGAATCATAGTGATTATTTCATTGAGGCAGGTAAAGCAGGATCAGACGCTTGACTGTAATGAAGGCAAAGAATAGCATGTTATAGCAAGCATTAAGAAAATGTTTTAGGATGCTGTCATGCATCTGATGGAGATCAAGAACCAGACCAGCCTATCTGAGGGTTGACTAATTAACATTCAACCAATATTTCTTCGGCAAAACAAATGATTATCATTTTGTGGTGAGACAGCTAGCCTTCAGCCAGTGACTTGATACGCTGCTTCCATATTAAGCAGTTTCTTGAGTGAATATCAGAAATTGCCTTTAGCATAAATAGAGATTCTGCTTATGTGCCTTTCACAAACAGAGATTAGAAATACTTTGAGGACAGAAAAAAAGAATATTGGTATATTGTCTCAAAATCAGAAATAATTAAATCTGCAAAATGGGAAGATTCCTCCTGGACAATTCACAAGATTACAGTAACTTTATTTTAGTGTCTTCCTAGCAGCATGTTACAGTGGAATGAATGGTGGGGGATGAGTGCTTTCAAAAGATCCCTAACTTCCTGCCTCTATCAAAACTATTGGAAAAAATGATTACAGGAATCACTGAAATATCCTAACAATTTATAAATCAGTGTCAATGCCTGTGAACTCTTTTACTTTCAAATTTGAAGATAAGAAGAGTGGAAGGTTTTCATCTGATACAGAAATACAGAAATTTATTTTCACTTATTAATTCTTGATATTATGTTGTTATCTAGGTCAAACAACTTTAAAACGTTGTATGGTCTGTGTTTTAACACTGAACAGAATTGTATACTTTCAATCATTGTTTTTGCTTAATTGATTTTAACACATCAGGACTGACATAAATATGGACATGAGTAAAATATTTAAGATGACTGAACAAATCAACCTGTCCTTTATACTGTATATCTAAATTAATGGATGAGACTTTTTCTATTACTGATGCCCCTTCCATGAAGGAGTGTTTTAAATCATATGCTGTATGTTTTCAAGTGCTTTGCATCCTTGTAACGACATACTGACAATTCATTTTTTTATTTCAGGACAAGGCGATAGATTATAAGGAGTATGTTTAGCAACAGGCTAAAAAACATTTTCCTTTTTGTTTTTGGGAAAATATGCTCACCTGAATCATCCATTTGTGCTGAAATAGGTTAATAAAATGGAAGTTAGTAGTATGGTTAATAACGGTTAATAGTATAAAGGGAATGATATAACAGGAAGATACGCAAAAAATAATTCTGACCCCAGACTAAGGATTTTTTTTTACTCCAAAGGCAAGTTTAAATCTAGTTTTTAAAATAGTTTATGTAATATAGCATTTTCTTAATTATTTGTTTTAGTCATTTTATTCACATTTTAAATGTTTTATAGTCTTGGATTGAGTTGCTTTATCATGAAAGAAAAATATAAACTACACTTCTTTCTTTTTAATGATGTTTATCTGTGCTGTTCTGAGTAAATAGCTATTTGTTTATCTTGACATCCATTTAATATTCCTTTAATTGCCTATCTATTCACATACTGTACTATAAGCTAATGAAGTTTACATATTTGCAAGGAAGCTAAAAGACAGAGAAAAATAAATCCTTTTTAATGATGATGTAAACATTAAAAGTTAAGAATCTTTACAAAGTTTAAAAATATTTCCTGCAGTTTTTTTTCCTGTTGAAATAGTGCAGTAAACACAGTAATTGGAAAATGTACCACATTGTATAATAACAGCAGTAAAATATTTCTGAGAGGTATAAACACATGACATGCACTAACACTCAGTGGTATCAAAGATATGTGTGTTAGCTGGCAGAATTACATCTGTGAATCTGCCACAGCAAAAATTGCAAGCACATTGACTACAAAAGCATTTAGATTTTACTTCCTTAATGAATGGTATGCAGGACTGAAAGTCATAGAGCAGAACAAAATGACATACTTTAATTATATGGTACTGACAATTTCAGCTGTGAATCTTTTTTTTTCTGAAAAGTAAGGAGATGCAGAGTCTGACCTTTCTTATGGTTTCTATGGTAACAGAAAACGGAGAAAGATTTTCAAGCATGTCCAATAAGGTCCCCTTTGATACCTCTGGGCCAGAATAGAAAAATACTGTGCAATTAAACAGAAAATGTATTTCACAAAACCCCCCAAGTGAAGAGAGAAACCTACTAATCAGTGCTTTTTTTTCTCCCCATTGGGTTACTAATTCAATGTAATTATGATCATTTCATTTACTGAGCATTGATTGAAAATAAAAAAAGTTTGCATTTGATTAACTTGCTACCTATGCATTATGCATCTAAATAATAACAAAAACCTTAATTTTATATAATATAACACATGTGCCACTCTTAAAATACTCAGATAATGAAAATTCATTTTTTTTTCTAGAGTATGTGAGACAGTCACAAATGATCACTGTCATTGATCATTGGCTTGACAATAATTATGAGACCTACAGTACACCAAAGTGAATAGACATGAGAAGGTGGAAAAATATTCTTAGATACAGTAAGTATTTATTAGTATTGTTAATATAATTTTGTAAAATGTTTCTATAGTAAAGTTGCTGTTCTGACGGTATACCAAATGATGTTAATTACAAGTAATATTGCTTGGCACAATGTAGTCAAGTTTTGATATCCATTGCTTAAAGTGTAACTATATGGTTGGAATATGTAAAAAAGAACGCAGTGTTTGATATACATGCATTGAAGCATTTTTAGAAAGAGAGTTGCCTGTGGTCCTCTAAAAGAGCACAATTTTCACTAATACTGGTATAAAGTTGTATGTTATTATTTCTGGTAGATACAGTATCTTACAAGCAACACCTTTTCAGGGTTATTTACCCTAAGGTTATCCTGAGGCTTTTAAGAGCATGCAATTTTTATGCATTACTATACGAGAGTGAATATTAATTAACTCTTGCAGTTTCAAAGCACCATTCTCAGAGATCACAGCTAAGTATTTAGCACTGATTAATCCTAGTAAAGGTGACAGTTGTATATGGGTGCTAACCTTAGCTTTAAATACAAAAACACAGAATTAAAAGGCTCTGTAGATGGTTCCATCTTCACAGCATATTGAAAGACGAGAGATTACATTAATTCCCGTAATAGGGTGACATTAAAATCTGCATTTTATAACCTGGTATAAAATAATTAACAAACTTTTCTGGAAAAAAATACCAAAGACTGCCGACATTTAGGATAAATACTGTTGCTCTCGAATTGATTAAGCCTAAGAGCAATGTTAACATTCTAAGATGGAGCTATGCATGCATCAGTGGCCTTTAACTGCAGAAGCAGTGACAGATCTAAACTTAACATGTTGATGCCAAAGGCCAAATTTCAAAAAGTCATAGCATTAAAAGAAGCGTGATCAAGATGGCTGTAGAACATAATGGGAATAATTAAGCTGTTTTCAGGGTGTGTTCAGAAATAAGGACTTGTTTAGCCTAGGTCTATTAAACCTGTTGATAGGCTGATACTTTCCATTTTCAGGGCAATTTTCATTTTCTCACTTCCTAATTAATTCAAACACCTGGAGCAACACATCATGCAGCTCTGAAAATTAAATGAATGATTTGTACTACAACAGCTATGGCCCCGAGTTTTATTCTACTGTTTAAAATTTAATATTAAGATTGCATTGCTACTGGTGCAGAAAAACTGTAGCCACATTTAAGCTGTAGTTTTTCACTGTAAATGATTTGAATCACTTAAGCTATACAACCTAGCCTTCCACAAAGCACACTTGAAATATGACCTATTTGAACGGTTTCTCAAGAAAATGGATGGATGGATAGATTAGGCACTGGGAGAATTTTTAATGTGGTGTCCTAGGGTTATGTGTAGTCATGAAAGGCAGAGCAGAGTATGAGATACATAAAACAGCAAAACGCAGGAATCCAGTAAATCTTCTAAATATGCAAAGGCAGCAAAGATGTTACCAAGAAGGATCTATGAACTGTTCTCGTAGACCAAGGTTAGTAGGTGAAAGAGGTTGAGAGCTTGACAGTAAAAGAAAATTGTTTCAAACAGATGAAAGCTTATGCAATTTTGATTTCCTCTGAATTTCCAGTGAGTTTGCAACAATTGGACCCATTCACATGGGAGACAGTGCAGCCCCTGGGAGCACAAAATTAAAGATTCTTGGGTTTAATTGTTGTTAAATTGTGATTAAAAATGTAATTAAAGCTTTGACAACTGGGTACAATGAATGTAATGCTCCCAAATCCAAAAATAAATTGAACACTGTAGTGTTTGAATGGTTTTAGTTTACTGGATCAGTACATTTTAAGAGTATTTTATTCCAATGAGGACAACAGCAACATATACATTATACAGTTTTTTGATATGGTAACAAAATGTGAAAAATAAACCAATACAAGAGTAGTATGTCAATCAGTCAGCTGTGAGTCTCATGGCTGATCACTCACTTAAGGATTACAAAAAATATTAATCACAACACGGTTAAAATAAACTGACTATAATACTCTGTATTGCAGTCAACCTTGTCATTTAAATCGGTTTCATATAATTACTTCAACATTCATACACTCGATAGACAAGTAAATATGCAACTACTTTATTGAATTAAACTTTATCAAATGCATGTTTGGAATAACAGCTTAATTCTCAAGTGTTGTAATGTGAACATTGAATGTACTGTATACTCATCTAAAAGAGAACTATTGGTGTATTGTCATTGATTACAGCTACAGAATTTCAATGGGTATTTTTTGAAGAAGCAGCGAAATTAGAGCTGATTTCTGACATCTATGACCGGTTTGCAAGGACAAATTGACAGTTAAGTATTACAAGTGAATTTGATTCCACACCTTCAGCAATGCCTAAGCCAGGACATTTCTGCAGTTGTATAATTGACCATCTACTTTTAACACTAGGAAAGATATAGAAGCATCTAAAAGCTCAGCCTGTTAGGACATGGATATACATAGGGCATATGTTATGGTGTATTTAGATTTTCAGAATGCTTTTGATAAAGTTCCCATATACCGTTAACTCTCAAATTACAGGCATTAGTCAGTAAGGGAAATGTGAGTGTTGGGATTGAGAATTGGTTGTTAAATTAGAAAATGGGGGATACAGATAAGAGGTGAAAAATTTGGGTGATGTAATTATACATACATACAGTTACACACTCAGTTTGGACTGGCTAAATGTTAATGAAGTGGCTACAACAAAACTGGGAGGACCCCTATACTCATTACCTAACAAACTGTCTTGTCATAGTTAATTTGACACCCTGCAAACTCTACATTACTGTATTTTACAGGAGAATGGGTATCAAATGGAGCATCCCACCTCTCACTATAAACTTGCAGGCATCTGGCAGAACCCAGCAATCACTGTAGAACGTAAAGCCATACAGTATAAACCATATCTGATTCAAGTTCCTGGTGGGCCTCAGACAATTGTACAGCGTCACGAATATGGGGCACAATCATCTAATGATGTAGCCAAGATTTGAGTCAAAATTATCTGGACTGTAGAGTTGACTTGTGTTGGAGGCACTCAGGAGCCTTAAAAGTATGGAGCTTTAACAGTGACTATTTTATTTAGTTAAATGCCTATAATTTAAGGCAATCTTATTATTTTTCTATTTTTTTCTGACAGGAAAATGCTTATTTTGTAATTTTATATGAACCAGGAATAACAATACACATTAACAAGACATAGATAGGTTTTTGGATAAACAGAATGTTGTGTTATCTTGTATCGGTTTTGTATTTTTAATCCTAAACTAACCTTATAATATCTGCTTTATCTGTATATTGTCCATGCATCTAACATATAAAGCTTTCTAGTCTTTTTGTTCTGAAATGCCACTGACATTTTCCTCTTTGTGAATTTCAGTTCAGTAATGTCTTTTAGAAGTGTCCTGCTCTTCTCTCAAGAGTAAAACACTGTCTGACCTTCAGGTTTCACTGCTATCAGCAGATAAAAACCAGCAGGAAAGTCAGTCTAGGACATACATTTGGATTATATTTTAGGAGTCAGTTTTTCTCCTGTACTGTATGTCACTATAAAAACCAGGAGAGTGAAAATATAGATTAAAAAACTGACATAAGCAGGAGTGTAGAAAAAATATATTTTTAATTGAAATTAAGAATGTAGAAATGCTTTTAAAATTGTAGAAGAAGGTTATAAACCCATTAATTGAATATTGATAACAATATTAAATTTAACCTAATACAGTTCCACCATACTGCTAAAGAATATTATTTCTTATTCTTAAGTAGGATTAAAAGCTGAAATTAATCTGTCTTGTTTTGTGCTGTCATTCAGAACAGGCTTTATGCTCTCTCCCTTTTCTGATAAATGTTTTGTGCTTTCCAATAACCACATATTAAAATGGACGTAAGCACTTAAAAGGTTGTGTAGTATGGTGGAGATTTTACAAGTTCTCAGAGAAGGTACTACTAATACATTAGGAATGCAGTTTGGGCATTATACAGTAGGTCAGCAATTACAGGTCTGAACCTGGGCTGTCATTAGCGAATGGAATTACTCAAGAAGCCTCTTGTATTGCCAGTGATAACCACATCACTCCAGTTGATGCTTATCTAAGTTGGGATTCAATCTGCAATCTCACAGGTATCAGCAGTTCAGTGCATTTGTAATACCTTTCATAACCCAGTGGATTACTTCACTGCAACAGTCTCACACTGAGTGAGCCGGGGGAATGAGCAAAATTCCGTCTAGTTAATAGCCCATCTGAACATGGCCCACTGCACATATACAGTATGTTATTAATGTAAGATTAACAATACAATGCATAGGTTAAATTCGATTATTTTACTGCTTTGTTTCAATGGGTTATTTCCTGTTGGGCTGTATTCTAATACTTGAACTCCTACTCCTCTGTAGGCAGTGTGGAATTTGTAGCATGTGCAATGGGGAACTTTTCCTTTGTGGGACCACATGGTATTCCAAAAATATTGTTTCTAAAATTCCACATTTTTAAAAAGTGCAATATTTTACCTTTTAGTTTAAATATACTGCTAATATATTTAGACATATATTTAGACCTGAAAATTGTCTTTGAAGAAGTGTAATTGTAAAAAAATATGAATGATTTAAGATACAGTCTGTAATTCCTAAGGAATAGATCATCTGGTACTTTTAAAGATAATAGACAATTTCCTAGTATTCTGAAATGCTTAACCTGTTGAATTTCAGATCAGGTTTATACATTGGTTTGTTTTTTAATTAGAGAAATTATTATTTTTTCCCATTCGTTTGTGATTCTTAAAGAAATAACCATAACTTTGTGTCAGAAAGTAATTAAGGATGTGGAAATAGCACTTCTTTTAAAGATGAGGATATGTCTCTCTGAATGGAGACTGTGCTTTTCATGGCACTACAGCTTTAGAAATTAAGTGACTGTACTGTATATAGACAGTAGTATCTGACATGTTGAGATCACAGGTTTTCTTATCACAATTCTCTGACAAATTACCCTCCATCAGATAATTTAATTAATACAATGAACAGTATTGTGGGATTGTTCTGATATTCCAGAGGAAGGTTCTTAAAATGGCTGTAATAAAACTGAGCAAGCTGTGAAGACATTAGCTATTAAATATCTTTTACAGCACATGTACAGTATTTACAAATACATAAAAAATGTAGGCACAAAATGATTGTGAACATACAGTATTAAAATGGTAGGCATTTAGTACTGGTATTAAAGCATTGTTGATGTTTGAGAAGGCATTAAATTTTAACAGATTTGTATCAGTAATATTATAGCTTGTAAAGTTATGTTACACATAAAATTAATACAGTATATGACCAAATTAACTACTGTAGCTCAAATGGAAACTTTGAAGCATTGTATTGCACATACATTATGGGAGTCTCTGTAGATGCCAATGGTGTACCCTGACTGAAGTTCGAAATGTGTTGGGTTAAGTTTAAAAGGAGCTTAAGGACAGTTAAAGAATGATTAAACACTTTATCCGGAATTCCTTGAAAATTCACACTCCCTTTTTTTTACTCTGCTCAAATCTGGTGACAGTCCTGCTAAAAACATGCTACACCACTTACTGTTAGGAAATGTAAACATTGTAATAAAACTACAGTATATTGCAACTGCATGGAGTCATCAAATGTATTATATTAATTAAGTAACAAAAGGAAAAGTATTAATTGTAAAAGCATTAAGAAAGGGAGGTGTTGATTCAGACCCTCACAAGTCTTTCTGACAATGAGACATGAAATCTCAGGGAAAGATCAGCTGGAACACTGTGGGTAGGATTTTAAACTTATAGGTTACGTTAAAGCGATTATTTCTGCATATTCTGAGCGACAGCCTCGACTGAGTGAGGAGACTTCTATTGTTACTGTCTGTTTAAAGAAGACATCTAACTCCTCTAATAAGGAATAGTTTTATGAGCAGCTTCTCTAGTATCAGAGTATCTCACTGTCAGGGCATAGTGTTGCCTTTGGTTCCTCTTCCAGGTCCTGACGTAACACCCTTTGTAAGAAGCCACCAGTACCAGCCAGCTCCTGGTGGACCACACCTTGCTAGGAATGAAGGGGGATTTGTCACAGGCCCCCTGAATGTGGGGAGACTGCCCCTGTTTATACTCACACATGTGAGAGTGCCCATCTGCTTGAGCTCAACCAGCCAAATAGGTGTCCCTTCATTGACATTCTCCCTCCCCACCACAGGTGCTGTGCAATTGATGCATGTCATGTCCTGGCATGCATAGGCCATGCCCAGTTTAGGGTCATGCCCTTGGAGCATATTTTTGCAGCCATGCCTCAACATTGTCTCAGTCACCCGCAGTAACACAAGTAATGGACAGGTGGACAAGTCCTGCTTTAGCATCTTCAGGGCTCTATATCCATTACTGCATCATGGCCAGTCCATGGATTGATGTCCTGCTAATAAATATGAAATAGAAAGTCCCTGGTAGCCTGCCTCAATTTTCCTTCTTCCTAGCAGACACTTCTAATTGCCAATTTCAGTAGTTTTAGTTCTATATATTAACATTCTGCCAAGTCACCACATCAAGAGATCAGACAATGTACATGTTTTCACGAAACAGAAGTGAAAACATGTACATTGTCTCAGTGGCCTCAGAGGTGGTTTTGTGTGCAGAAAGAAAGATTGATTAAATCCAAATAATTTGTATTTCATGTGTTCATGGGAATCTCTGTGTACTTGCTGTAATGTATTTGAATAAGTAAATTTGTGCTTTCCTAAATAAGAATGTCAATGTTGAAACAAATATACAGTAGTTAAATGCTTGTGAGAGATCACACGGAAATGTCTATTAAAAAAGACTACCACAAACAACTAAAGAGCAATAGTGATACTGTCTAATGAGTAAAGAAAGCCTAAAAGGCATTTGAGATTACAAAAGAAATTACCTGTGAAGAGAGGTAGCCTTTTATTTATATGGCATTTGTTATTGTGAAAGTCTTTGTGTATGTTTACAAGGGTAATAACAGAGAAATATGGCAATCAGGTTGCTCTTATAAACTATAACATTTTATAAGGTATTGAGATATACCTCTGGGGACAGATGAACGTACAAGTTTTATGTTTGCAATATTATTTTGTTTTAGTGCTCTACTGGTAAAAAAATGTGTTATCTGTAGTGATAGTGGTATTTCCTTAAAATATATACTGTGTGCAGTATTTTGCTTAATATCCAATGTAATCAATTAAATGAAAGCCTAGTTTACAGTCCTCTTCTGAATTTCCCGTTAATTTAACTCCTTACTTGGGTTTCACTTAATTATGTAATTATCTGATTTTTTTTCATAGTGTGTGTATAGTGGTGTCTTGGTCAAAAGCTTGCATAGAATTTACTTTGCAGAAATATGAAAATTTAGTATATATGTTTATTCTATGTTTTGTGTTAATTGTAATTAAGAAAATGCAAGAAAATGAAAAATTGCATATTCCCGCAAATATTGTGATGAAGCTAGTAGTTTTAGTGGATTCTTAGAAAGTTCTAGGTAAACAAAGAGTAGCAGTGCTTCTTTGATCCAGACCCAGTGTGTAAACCTGAGAGAAAATAAAGTACCCATGACACAGCAGATGATTGAACAGAGGTGAAGTGAAGATCACACTAGGAAAACTCCTGTTCCAACAATAAGTCCTGGAAAGGGTGAACCCTATATACATTTCCTCATGGGGGAGTGCTGCAAAATGATCTGAGAAAATGTTGCCAGTTACAGTACAGGTGCTGTCTCCAAAAACAATCACCAACTCAACCTGATACAGGCAGCATGTGTAATTCTTGGGAAATGACCACATCAGCTATAATGAAAGAGTTTACAATTCCAGCAGCAGCATAAACAAAAAGGTCATGTCATTTGGCAAACCGCTTTACACCATACAGTGTCGCGAGAAGCCGGAGCCTACCCGGCAAACAACGAGCGCAAGGCAGGGTACACCCTGGACAGGGCGCCAGTCCTTTGTAGGGCAGGTGCAGGCCAATCATACTGAGGCCGAGAGGGGAAATTTGTCCCGGACACTGGGATAACTCCCTACTCTTATCGAGAAATGCCCGCGGATCTTTAATGATCACTGAGTGTCAGGACCTCGGTTTAACATCTCATCTGGAAGAAGGCGCCCACTACAGTATAGTGTCCCCGCCACTATAAGGGGGCATTAGGACCCACACAGACCGAAGGGTGGGCGCCCCCCACTGGTCCCGCTAACACCACTTCCAGCAGCAACCATAGCTTCCCAGGAGATCTCCCATCCAGGTACTGACCAGGCTCAACTTAGCTTTAGTGGGTAGCCAATTGAGAACTGCAGGGTGATATGGCTGCTGGCTAAGCAAAAAGGAGCCATTTATAATTTAAAAATAAATAACTTCTTACATGATCTATAAATATTCCTCAGTGCGGGGCATAGGCAACTGCCCAGGCCCCCAAGGCCACCAGGTGCAACACATCATATTTTTAATTGGCACGTTCAAATGTAAGCAACAGATTCCCTATAGCAGCTCTTTCTGTTGCTGCTGTGGATTATCCTAATGGAAGCCAAATAAAAAAAATGACCAATCATAATCGAGTATGTAATTTTTCTGCCAGATAAGCAATCTCAAAACAGATGTACGCCAAATCAAGTCATTGTAATAATGCACAATATGTGTAATAATGTATTAATTTGTATTTCATTTGGTTTTGAGACTGGCAGTCTGTCAGTTCCTTGTAACTAGTGAGCAGTAGACATGTCACATCTTCAACCTAGAGACATAGACTTGAGGTGTTTTTACTAGAAGTTAAAAGATTCATGTTTCCCACAATTGTACATACAGTATGCCGTGTGAGTCATCTGGCTGGATATTGGCACTGCCTATACAAACAAAAGCATAACATTTTTCCTTGCGTTTTCTCCTGTATGTCATTAAATTGGGGGGTATTTAGCCTGTAAAGGATAGTTTATTCATCTGTCTTTGCAAAGAAATGTACACAGCACAGAAATGTTAATTAGATATTGCTTTTGAGTGTGGTACACATATTCCTGATGGATCCCTCTACTTCTTCCTACAGGATTTGCAGAATATTCTCCACACAGCAATGAATCAAATGAACTGCAGCTTGCATTCTGCTTCCACGATTTCATCTGTAATACTTGATTGCCCAGTTTTATTTGCCAAAGCTTGAAGTTTGGCAAAAATGGATCTGAACTGCTTTTTGTAGGTGCCATTGGATTCAGCTGCATAACATCTACAGATTTCAGCAGGTTTAACAGGTGTCTGGCAAAATGCAGATGTTTAGGTAGCTGAAACACAAGACTGTACATTCATTCACTAGCTAATTTAGCCAAGTAATTTGTGGAGAACTGTGTCCCTTTGCCACTTTGGCAGTAAAAGATATCAGTGTATTCACATTAATTAGTGTTAACAGGGTGCCTGAGCACAGAATTAAGTGTATTTGTCAGATTGGTGTAAATTAGGAATCAGTTTAGAAAATTCACAGCTTTTAAAACAAGATAGCTGCAATGCACATACTTCTTTCTCATTTCTTCACACTCATAGAGAACTATTGTTTTGTGAGTTCCCACATGGTAATTAAGCAGCAGTATCAATTAAGTAAAGTTTTAGCACAGTTTACATTAGGGATGGAATAATGGCAGTTTTTTAACAATTGATGCATCAGTATCTTACTGTACAGTATGTGTACAAATCTGTTGATGTAAAAAAGTGGAATCTGAATTACAACTTAACACTTCTCTTCACTGAATCTTAACACTTCTCTATTGTTATGTATACTGTTTATATAATACTGTTATGTATCATGTGTATCTTATGTATATGTAAAGGAACAAGTAATAGGTTTATTCCATGCTGAAAAAAAGAAGAAAGAAAAACACAACGTTTCGGACATGGAGCCTTCTTCAGGTGTGAGAAAGACAAGGCAGTAAGCAAAGGTAATATAGTGGGAGAACAAAGGCTGGGAGAGAGGAAGAGCGAGAGGTGGGAGCAGGGAACAGAAAGAGAGGCCAATCAAGAGGTGTGAAGTCAGGATAGGTGTATGGAGGTGTGAATTGAAACTTCCAATGAATGGAGAAAATTTAGAAGAAAAGTAGTCTGTCATTAAGAGAAGGGGTTTCTGAAGTCTTTCAAAATTATCCTGCAGATAGGATCACACCTTCCCTCTTCTCTTAATGACAGACTACTTTTTTTCTAAATTTTCTCCATTCATTGGAGGTTTCATTTCACACCTCTCTACCTTATTCTGACTTCACACCTCTTGATTGACCTCTCTTTCTGTCCCTTGCTCCCACCTCTCGCTCCTCCTCTCTCCCAGCCTTTGTTCTCCCATTACATTACCTTTGCTTACTGCCTTGTCTTTCTCACACCTGAAGAAGGCTCCATGGCCGGAACGTTGTGTTTTCTTTCTTCTTTTTTTTGGCATGGAATAAACCTATTACTTGTTCCTTTGCAGCCTATGCATGCTGACGCAGCTACCCACCTGAACTACTTATGTATATGTACTGTATGTATGTATTTAAAATATCAAAGATAAATATTGTATGTCTTGCCTTTCATCTGGATTTGCAAAAGCAATCCCACATAAAATGATCAATTTAACAATGTACAAGTCCATTCAATGCATTTGAGGAATTCTCTGATTTGTTTTAAGGAAGACCATGACATTTATGCTCTCTGGATTTAGAGATCAACAGTTTGTGTACTATTGTTACCAGTTTGCTTATCACTGAACATTGAATTTAGATTCAGGGCAACTTGAAAATCATGTTCTGTCTCAAAATGCCTTGTTATTCTTGTTTGCTGATTAAGTTATTTAAAAAATCAATACAGTCTCTAGTTGGAAAACAGAATAGCATGTCACCAAAGTAAGCACATTGTGTTTTATCCAATTGGAATCCTGAACCTTGCAAACATCATGATGATGAAGGAACAAGGAAAGGAGATGCTTCTAATAAATGTGAAATAAAAATAGTATTTTCTCAACAAATGTACTTGGATAAAAGTAAAAGTATCCCCAAAATAATCTACTTGAGTAAAGTACAGATCTTAAAAAATGTTACTTACTATTTACTTACTAGCTGCTTCTTCCAATTCAAAGTCATGGAGAAGCCAGATTCTATCCCGGCAAGCAAGAGGCACAAGGCAGGGATACACCTTGGACAGGACACCAGTTCATCCCTGGTGACACACAGACATGCACACATGGACACACATCAGGGTCAATTTTCCCAGAAGCCAATTAACCTACCAGTACAGTAAGTCTTTGAACTGTGGGAGGAAACCAGAGGCCCCTTTAGGAAACCTGAGCGATCATGGGAAAAACATACAACCTCCATGCAGATAGTACCCCAAGTATGAAATTGACTCTAGGGCCTCAGGGCTGAGTAGCAGCAATGCTAACTGCTACACCAATGTGCCATCCAAAAAGTGTAATTTAAGTGTGAAAAAAGAAAAGAATGGTGTAAAGGAGAGTGAAAATAGGAAAAGTAAGGTTATCAGTGTTATTGTGAGTGAGTAGTGTGGAAAAGTTATGTGTAGTTGGGCCTGTAACAAGCTCACCTGGTAAGGGTGAGACCAGTCTGTCACAGTGATATCCTGAAGAAAATTGAGGATTGTGGCTACAGACCATCACTTGAATATGAAGCTTTTGTGATATATACAGTAGATCATCTGTTACTGGCCAGACACATTACGAGAAGACTAAATATAATTATAATAATGTAATTATAATATAATTACTTAAATGATTATCAACTACATCAAAAATTGATACAGTATATTGAGAGAAACAAGGACCAAATTATCAAAGTTTACAGTATATAATATAACACATCCTCTTCCCAACAGAAGGATGGGCATGTGTCCAAACTGCTTGCTATTGGCATTGGGTAACAAGGCACAGGAATTGACTGGCACAGGATGGCTGAGGGGTCAGTCTCCCATAGCAAAGATTTAGCATCCACTCTTCCCAATTCAATAAGCCTTTGGAGGATGTACAGTATGTGCAATACCTGGTCCGGGCACCCCAGAGTTAATCTTTTTTTCTTCTTCAATTAATTAGATTTTCTGGTAATATTTTCTTAGTAAAAAGTAAATGTATCCTTAGTATGGAAATTACATGCTCAGTTTTCTGAGACAAAAGCAAGAAATTTGAATGTCAACCCCTCCTATTTCACCTTGATTTGCTTGGCATTGTATAAAAAGCGAGTCCTCTAAAGAAATTCTTACTGAGCCAATGGAGACGTTTGGCTTCACTAAAATCTCTCAGGTTGCTTTAGAACAGAAAGAGAACATTGTGAGCTGAAGGGGAGTTGTTGCTGCTGAATGTTTATGACTTGTAACAATGACCAGCTATGTATTTCTTTCACAGGCACATATTATACCTTGGTTTATTAATCTTGCCCAGAATTTTAATTTGTTTCAACAACCAGTGTTACTTCAGAGATAACATTTAACAATAAAGCTTTCACTGCATTGCAGGTTTAATTAAACATTCGTTGGGTCGTCCTGGAATGTTTGCATTGTCTGTCTATTTTGATATGTATCTCTTTTTCCCCCCAATTGTTATTAATTTTATATTTAAGATTTAAAACATAATTAACAACTGGCAACTGAAAACAAATTAACTGCCTGATTAGTAAGCTCAATTAAATTTTCAAAGCAGGTTTGTCACAAGGCTTGTAAGAATAGGACAGTTTTATGAATGTGTAATCAATGACTTGAAACTGGAAAGGGAAACAAAGTGATGCTTAATTCTAAGAAGCTACAAATTAACAGAAAGCCAAAATACAAGGCACATGCAGAACATAGATAAAGTTGTTATTGGCAAATGGCCTTGACAGAGCAAGGCCCAGTAATCCTCCTATTGTTTTAGCTCTCCTTTATTAGTCCCCTAGGAGTCTGCAGTATTCTGTTAAAATCTGGAGCTGCTCTAGTGAAGATAGCGTTTTCTTCATTTGTTCTCAGATCCGTTTATTGGCAAATGAGCAGTGAATAGAAATGCTGAGTCACTGTTTTTCTTTGTGCAGTGTACACAGGCTATTCCACCTGCCAGGCAAGTTATATTATGTTGGAAAATCATGTGCTTTGCTCTCTTCTTTATATATCTGAAATTAACGTCTTTAAAATAATTAAAATTAAAACTAAGAGATGTCTGTTAGTGCTTTCTAGATATTTGTATAATTGGCCATTTCAAGATTTATCGTTCTCAAATGGTAGATTTGGAATAACATAAATGTTTTTTAAATGATAGATAGATACTTTATTGATCCCGTGAGGGAAATTGCAGTGCAATTTTAAAAAACACATTTCTAGAGGAGCTCATTGGTAGAAACCTTGGGGTGGAGAACCACCAATGGTGGTAGGAGAGGTGTTGAAATGTCGCCTTACTTTATTCTTTTAATTCTGATAGAATTAAAAATGTTTGAAATAAAAAACACCACTGCTCAAAAATCCCGCTCAAGACTATGGAAACTTTGTTTTCATAAAAATGTCATCCACTCTATAAACATAAAGGACAAGGACAAACAGAACCTGCCTGTGCTTGAAAAAAGGAAGTCTCTGATCCTTGGTTGCAAGAAAAAGTACACTGAGCATATTATATTTCACAGATATAATTCCTCAGCAATTCTGCAGTGTGTACATGCACGCAAGGGTGAACAGATCTGCAGTAAAATGGAAATTGTATTTGGTTTTGTTAATGATTGTTGTATATTTATTTATGCGAGAAAGCAAATGTATACACATCAGTGGACTGTTAATTATAGAACCTCCTCCTGACCTGGATTAGACAAGATCTCTTCCTTTGTGCTGACATAGCCACTCTTAATTTATTTATTAAGAATGATTGAAAATTAATTATTTAGAAATAAAGGGGAAAAGCTATGTGCTGGAACCAAATAAGCAAAAAAAATAGGATTTTCATAAGCATGTTTATAGAATGCACCAAAGATGCCTTTTTATCACCTTTTTCCAGTGTTGTTGAAAGTGTTTGGATGAGCAGCTCTGGGTAAATGGAAACGCTAATCCTAACATGAAGCAGATCAATACAGATAAAGCTGGTAATTTGTTTGATGATGGGCTTGTGAACTTATGAACTGTTGTTTTCTTTAAAACAAGTTATCATGTTTATGCTAATGATGCGTTTCCTGTAAATACAGCAAATTATTTTGAGTTATCTAAGAAATGTGGCATCAGAGAAGGTTTTAAAAACCCATAAACTGGAAACACATTAAACATGAAAGCATTACAGTATAAATAAAAAGATGGTGTTGAGTTATCCACATTAACATGATGCTGTAATTTAATGGAAAATTAAAATCTGTGCATGTTTTGACCTCCAACAAGAACTTTTGTGTTTTTACAGTATGCCTGAAGCACTATAGCAGTTTTTTGTGTATCATCTCACTCCAGTGCAATCCTCTATGCAGCGTTCTAATAAATGAATCGTCTGTCGACTCCCACAGAAACCCTTTTTAACAATTACCATTATTTCTGTGTCACAAAAAATATTAAAAATATTCTAAATTCCTACCACAGGTCAGCTGCAAAAGCATTATTAAGATCTGCCCTGTTTATAGCAAAAATTCTATGTTTAGAATTACAGCTACAATATTATCTTATTAAATAATATTTAACCCTTCAGCATTCATTTTCCCTGGTAAAGTTAAATTCTTAGAATACTATCTAAATATATAGTTTGTACATTCACTAGCCAGTGAAACTGTGTTGCAGGGGAACCTTTAGAAATCCAAAATAAGTTTTGCATTAAAATGTGTTATTTTTCACATACACTGAGAGACAGTAAATCACAAAAAGTGCTATTGGTCACATTACTCACCAAATGTATTCACCTCCCCCCGATGAAACTGGAGCAACAAACAAAAATGATAATGAAGCCTTGATCATTCTTGAAATGATATACAGAAAGCATAGTAGCATTGCACAGAAAAAGTCATATTTGTCATAAATGATTAAGATCAGAAAATATGAGGATCACATTTATTTATACCCTTTTGGCTAGCATTTTATAATTCCTGCTCTGGCAGGGATTGATTGATTAGACATCTCCTTTATTGTGCTATGAGGTTCTGGCTCTCCAGAGAGGAAATTTATAAACGTATAGAATTGCTCAAAATCAGATTTGAGACACCTCTTTTTCTGGTTCTATCTCAGAAGGAGCTTCTTCCTTGTAACAAGTCTATAAGATTCCATATTCATGCAGGCAACTTCAATGATCGTCTTCAACACGTTGTATTATGTAGATGCCAGTGTGAATTGGAGATCTCCAGCTGTTGTCTTTTATGATTGCATCCCAAACCATTTGTTTTACAGTCCATGATGGAAAGATAGCTTTCTTCTTCTTCCTGGCACTAGCACTAAATATGTTAATATTGGGCACTGCAGTGGAAAGTTTTAAATGCAGCTTTTTGTGGATCCTTTTATAGACATCCCTTAACCTGTGGAGATTAATGACATAAAATGGTCTTATCTGGAGAGCTTTCTGATCACTACTGCTGAATATTTTCTGTCTATTACCCCCTTTCATACCCCAGTGAAACAGGAAACCTTCAAGGGCCTGTATACAGCACAGGCTTCCTTTGCCCTTCTGAAGACAGTTATTTTTATTCATTTGGCTTTTATCCAAAGCAACTTACAACAGCACCCAATTTTAATGCAAAGGGTGCATATAACAGTAACATTAGACACCAATAAAATCATAGAAAACGGCACAGCATTAATTACTAGAATGTCGCACAGTGCTGAGGGATTTCTGTGCTGCTTGACAGACAAGAAGTCATAACATAAGAGCACAGTCAATATGTGAGGGTTAGTCATGGGCCTTTGGGCTTAGGTATATCCTGAAGTGATGAGTTTACAGTGTCTTCCGGAAGATGGCAAGGAAATCTGTAGCTGTGACAGGTAGGTCGCTCTACCATTATGGGCACAGAGCACAAAACAGTCAGGCCTTGTGGCCTCTCAGCTTTGGCACTGCCAGTCAGCCTGATGAAGTGGATCTCAGTGCCATAGTGGGGACATAGAGTCTGATAGGTCTGAATATATGCGGCAAAGAGCAGAATGTAACTACACATTATTTTTGTCTAATTTTATTTAAAGGAATTCTTACAGGTATAAATAAATGTGACCCTCGTGTTTATTGGAATTCAATTATTTATGAAAAATATGACTTTACTCTGTGCAATGCTATTGCTACTAAACGTACGGTAAAACATTATTAAACCCTTTAACTGAGGCACATTATCAAATTCATAGGTTATTCTGTAATATATATATATTCCTAGACTAGGTAAATTGCAAAAGAATTTTTTATTCATCTTGTTTTATATGTTGACCTATAAAATGGAAGACATCAGCTATCTTTTATTGAATTAATGAAAATTATCACAACTATGATAAAGTTAGGAATTTAATATATACAAAAGAAAGGCTGCTTACTATATTTTATTTGTACTGGGGAAATCCTGTGTTTTCTCCACAGAGCAGCCCTGGAGCTAGGTTAAAAGAATATTCAAGTCAAAATAACTTCTTCTTTGTCTCCTCCTTTAGTGACAAGAATAAAAAAATGACATAGAATATAGGCAATTGTAATGAGAAATGCTCAGAACAGTCTTTAATAACAATATTTGAAGGTTTGAATACCTTAGAAAGGTAGAGTGTTAGCAGTGAAAGTAATGTCTCAGTTCTTAATGTCATATCAGAAGAACCCATGGTTTGGTATTATGCCTGAAAAAAGGTAAAAAGTGTAGTCTTTTGCATGTCTGTTTTGTATGATCAAAACTCTACTCTAAAAACTACATCATTGAAATCTGGAATTCTTCCTAGCAATTTGCACCTTTTTCATCATTGTACAATCTCTTTGCGAGTCTACCACACCTTTCCTCTCATATAAATTACAGGATACAGTCATGTGAGCGTAGTGTAGTGAGCTCTTTAAAAACTTGATTCCAATTTCTCCGTTTTTGAGTGAAACAGAAGATATACAGTACAGCAAGGATATACAAACAACAGGATGCCATTCGGTCAATCTAGCCCATTTGGTAATACTGTATGGAGGAAAATAAAATGAAGATAACATTAAAATATCACTTCTCCTAAATTTAATTCCTGTTTGAAAACACAGCCATGTGATCAAAAATTATCTACATTTTGTGGGAATGCTAACCCTAACCCTAGCTAAGGATTTGGCATACGTTAGGATTAGGGTTAAGAGTTTCTTCCAAGAGTTTCCATAGTCGTCCACTGCTCTTAGTGGAAAATATACTTAATATAATATATGAATTAGGCTGAATCCACCTCACTAAATCAAATAGAATTTATCCCTAAAGGTAAAATTCTATTTTTGACCAGTACTCTTTTTGGGAAATTTCATGTTAAATAATATTCTCAGTGAGCATGGTTTCAGGCTTAACTAGGCTAAGAGTCAGGAATACTCAATCAGATTTGGCTTCATTTGTTAATATGCCCTTGTTTTCAATGCCAATGCAAGAGTTTTTAAACAATATTCTCTTTCTTTGAAGCTTTTCCTTTTAGGGCTAGTTACACAACAGTCCCTCACAGGATAGTGCAGTGTACTGAATATGGCCATATATGGAAGAAAAAAAATGTGAAGATAGCATTGAAATATCACTTTTCCTAAACTGAATTCCTGTCTGAAAACACAGCCATGTGATCAAAATTCATCTACATTTTGTGGGAATGCTAACCCTAACCCTAGCTAAGGATTTGGCATACGCTAGGGTTAGGGTTAAGAGTTTCTTCCAAGAGTTTCCATAATCGTCCACTGCTCTTAGTGGAAGATATACTTCATATAATGTATAAATTAGGCTGAATCCACCTCACCAAATCAACCAGAATGTATCACTAATGGTAAAATTCTACTTTTGACCAGTACTCTTTTCTGGGAAGTTTCATGTTGAATACTGTTCTCAATGAGCATGGTTTCAGGATTCATTAGGCTAAGAGTCAGGAATTCTCCATTTGTTTTGGCTTCATTTGTTAATTTGCCTGTGTATTCATTGGAAATGCATGGGTTTGAAAACAATAATCTCTTTCTTTGTAGCTTTTTCTTTTAGAGCATGATAGACAACAGTCCCTCATAGGATAATGCAGTGTACTGCATTTGGCCATACTGTAGGTTTTAACTACTAGTTTTTACTAGGGTTAGGTTTCTCATTAGGCTCTGGAAAGAAGGAATTTATCCATTCCCTTTGTCTTACTGTGGAAGAGAGGATGCCTACCGTGTGGCATAAATTTATAATGGAGGCATTAGCAATGGATTTCTTGATCTCTTGATCCAAAGTCCTGCGAATTTGGTTAACATTAGAGAATTTGTGGTTATTGGGTATAGTTAAAATTAAACTTCCTCTAGACACACTGAAGTCAAGGGTAAAACTGAAGGCTGGGAATCAAGTCCTGCAGTTACTGTAGCATAACTACTGTGGCCTTGAGTTTTGCTTAGTAGTTTTTGGGTTACGGCCTCCCACAGCTGCTAAACCCCAGAATTGCAAAACAAAACAAATCCACCAGTAGGTCAGCTAAAATTTCACATTTTAAATTTGTGTAGCTTGGGGAGCATGCTTTGCAGGCTGTGAGTTTTCCCCTGTACAGTACTTCTGCCCCTGACACAGCAGCAGTGAGTATACAAATGAACTTGGCAGTTTCATCCCAGAACCTGAACTTCGTTTATGACAATTTTCTTTAAGCTTTGATGAAACTCATTAGTTGTGGCTCAGAACCATATTCAGTTTACACTGCTGGAGGTCTCATCACGGTGGCCTGCTTTCAGATTAGACCCCCTTCTTTGTGAGGTAGCGTCTTTTATAGTGAGAATTCAGCTGTAAGCTAAAGAACACCTACACTGCCTTCACTTCCTCCAGCACATCTACTGTAGCATTTTAACCCTGCATCTACATGTACAGTATACTTATAAACAACACTTGTGATCCTTTACAATTTACTTACAAAACTGCAGAATTAATAACTATATGATATTCTTGGTGCTATTAAGAATGGAGCTGTTACTTTTTAATGGCCCTTTGGACAGAATGTTAGGCACTTTAAGCCTCATATAACTACAATTTTTTTAAAGGGCACACGGGAAAAACATTTCACCCACCTAACTTGTTCGGTTGCTGGCAGCTAGCTGATCTGAACACTTCAATAGTTTTCACTTCTTATCCTTTTGTTCAAATTTCACTATTGATCCTGAAATCCACTGGGCTTACATTTTCCACATGTGCCTTGTAAGCATTAACTGAAATTGAACATTTTTAAATGCACAAAATTGACGCTTCAACTTTCTAATTCACCTGGTCATGTTACAGGTATGTGCATGTTGTGGGGAGGTTGGGGGCTTTCATACAAAAATAATATTTTTTTTTTAATATGATATAATATATATTGCTATATAATAATAAAGATAACAAAATAAAATTTAATAAAGAGAATTGTAGCTATTGAACAAAATGTTTTTAACAAGTCTTTGTTGGTCCCTAACCATAATCACCCACTTCACATTACTGTGAATGAAACTGGCACATGTAAGAATCACGAATCTTCCTGCCCACCAGACTACACTGTGATTTAGTCATAAGAGCCCTTGAGGGCTTCTCAAGTCTTTTTGTATGTGAGATTTGAGTCTTTTTCAATTAGAAATTATAGGAATGCCATATTATTTTCCATCTATAGTACATATCCCTGGGGAACTCATTTTTCCAAGGGCATGTGAAATAAATTTTTGCTAGAAGGACAAAAATATTTTTTTCCACACAGGAAGTCCTTTAATATGACTGTACTTAGCATGTTACATGAGTATAGTTAAACACTAGTTTAGAAGTAATGATTAAACAAGCTGCCTACTTCTGTCTGTCTCATTCTTTTCCTCCTTAATTTGTGTCTCCACTAATCCCTGACCTCAAGAATTAACAATGAGGTCAACAATGGCAAAAATTTGGAGGGAGTACCATAGGAAGTGTCAGACCTTTATACACCAATGAACATCATATGATATATACAGATTTATACAAATAAATGTAATGCACCCTCCAGATTTATTTATACCTCAGATGAAATAGAAACAAGAACATCATACAGAGGAAAGTTAAGAATTGAATACCCATACTCAAAATTCTAATAATGTTATACTATTATTATAACTGCATTTGTCATATTTTTTCATATACAGTATACAGTATAACTGCATACAGTATGTGTCACTTGTCATTTGCCATAAAAATAAAACAATAGGGTCATATTCACTTATGTACTGTATTTCTAAGTACCTCTGAGTATTTCTGTCAATAAAATTCAACAAAAACAAATATACAGTAAACTCCATCCCATGGAAGCCTGTGAAAATATACAGAGGCCATTGATTGTTTACTTTTTCCCTGGGGTATTAAAGAATGTATTGTAATACAACATAAGAAAGGTCACAAACAAGAGAAGGCCACTCTGTATTTGTTATTTAATTGTTAATTTTTCTAAGGATTTGATCCAGCCATTTCTTGAAAGAAGACAGCCTATCAACTTCAACAATATGATTGTTCCACACTCCCGCAATCCTATGAAGAAAAAAGTACCTCTGTTTCTGTAATGCCACATAGTTCCCTCTTCTGCCCTCTGGTTCATGTTTCACTGTTCATTCTGAAATGTACTCCAGGAGACTGCCTTTGAGGATATTCAATAGTATCATAATTTTCTCTGTTCATGACTCAAAAGATTTAGTTCCTTCATCCTCTCAGTGTAAGACTTTCCCTTAAGTCCTGGTTATGGTACCTGGTTGCAATTGTCTGAACTGATTCCAGGGCAGCAATATTTTTTAGTGGTGGCCAAAATAGTACATAATATTCAAAATGGCTCCTTGCTAGTGCGTTGTTGCTGATGTGTAGCAGAGTATGCCACCTAGAAATTCAAAAGTTCTAGGACCTTTCTCAACAGGTTCATTGTACCTCCCAGAACCCCATGCACACCAACAGACCAGCACTAGACTGTTATACTACATAATTGTAGTTTTTATTCCTACAACTACAATAATAGCACAAATATATAATTATATATATAAATAAATCTAAATATATATAATAACTCAAACAAAAAATATGTCAAATAAAAATAATACATAAGGCAAACACCAACGCAAACACAAAAAATCAGGAAGCATCACTCCGCTACATCATCTCTGTCCAGTATCCTGGTGAGCCTCTTTCTGCTGCTCTCATGAAAGAACAAAACTCTGCATGGTCCTTCAGTTACCTATAGCTCTTCAGTTCTGTTTGTTCAAAAACAATATGGTCCAATATACTCCCCTTACCTTACTTTCTGCAGCATATACAGGGTAGACAATGCCTGAGCATTCCTCTGCTGCTCTTGAGTTCATAGTTTTTCTCTCAGTCCTCTCCTGTCTCCTGTCGGCAGAGGTCCCCCTGCCTGAGGCTTATAGCTCCTATTTCTGGCCAGAACTCTTGTGGTAATTAATGAGCATCTAGGCAAACACTATATCTTTCAATCTTTGTTGCTTGCAGCTTGGAGACCTTGATTAAAAGCAGACACAAAGAAAAAACATATTCTGACAGAAACACTGACTATTATGCTGTATGTACATGTATACTTAAAGGAAACATGCCCCCTAAGGCACTGCCCCACAGTTTTGTCACTTCGTGCCATTTGAATATACAGGAGTAATGATTTAAATTTGATGCCTTTAACTATATATTCTAGTAATATGTGTATCTTTTTAATTGCGACCCCACATTGCCTAGAAGATGGTGTTTCAATACAAACATGTAAGTCTTTCACATACTGTAAGTGGCCTTTTCTTCCTAACATCATCTTCCAGGTGTTTGTACCATCTTATCTAAATGGTACAATATTTAGAATATTTAATGAATATTATCTAAATGTTTTTGTGTTCCATTTGTTCTTTCTACTGTGCTGGCTAATATTGCTAATTTGGAATCAATACACTAAAAACATTCAATAGTAGTATGCATCATTATGGTGAATATCAGAGAGCTCTTCACAGACTATAGGTGAATGGTCGTTGGACTTACAACTCAGAGGACTGTCATAAAATAATTCACATTAAACCTAATCTATTAATTTCCACTGTAGTGTCCATCATTAAGGCATTTCAGGCTACTGCCGAAAAGCAGAGAAATGTGTATCGTGCCAACATGGACTGAGAAACAATTGGTTTGATCATAAATCCAAAGGCATCAGTTGGAGGCACGTAATACATGCTGGCATCTTTGGGATATAAAGTGTTGAAGACTACAAGCTGAAATTGCCTGAATCAATGTGGTATTCACAGTTTGCAAGGAATCAGCCTCTTCTAAGGGTGGTCTAGAAAAAGAAATGTTTCAGACTCGACTAGGAGCAATTCTACATGGTGTACTACTATGCCAGTACCTCGGTGACGTCTGTGCAATCATTTCAATTAAAATCCTGCTAGAGCAGGATTTACAAAGTACTAAAATACTAAACTAACTTGTTGTTTGCATAAATAAGATTCTCATATTCTCTAGTCTATTTTTAAGAGAGAGAAAAAGCAAGAAGCTGTTATTGTCGTGTATATATACGATTTTGCAAAACTGCCAAAATTGATCCTCAACGTGACTGACAACTGCTTCTTAATTTTCATTTTCAGAAAAGTCTCACCACATATTTATGAATGTATTATCTGTTTTTAATGCTTCCTATCAAATACTGTGCTTACAATTGCAGAAAATATATGTTTTTTAAAGTTTAAACAAGTGAAAAATGGGATGAACACCTGAGGGACAATGAAATCAATCCACAATAAAAGGGCGCTGTCTGCAGTAATATACTTAAGTAATACAGCCTAGTAGGAAACACAGGGTGTCGACACAAAATCTATATTTGGAATTTTAAAAAGAAGAAATCTTTACATGGGATACAGAAAACTGATGACAGCATATCCATTAGGTTGAAATTATTTTCACTAATAATTTCATCTGTTCATCTGTTTAATTGCCTGTGTTTCACACAGCTACTTTAAATCCTAAACAATTACTCAAGGAAAGAAAGCTGCAACACTAATAACCTGATCCCATCTCAATAAATAAAGTAACATCTGACAGTTCCAGATGACATAAAAGTGAGAAATAATTTTCTGACTGCTAATCTAACTTCAAAACAGACATACAAAATTGTAACTGACGTTATCATTATTCAGTAAGATGAAATGTCATAAGATGGGAAAAAGAAATGTAAATGTATTTTGTTTCTCTGGTTATACTGTGCCTTTCCAGGCACTTGTAGTGCTTACAGACATTTTAGGGTGCTTTTCAGAGCATATTCTCAGACATTACAATAGCTTTAGAGTCTGAAAAAAATTAGGAGGAGATTGCTGGAACTTAGTGACATAACATTTTTCTGTCTTAAAACATGCACCAACATAAAGTAGCATGGTTGCAATAATTAATGTCTAGAAACACCCATAAAAATGGATAGATGGTTGTTAAATCTAGAATATCATTTCTGACACACCATATGTCTCCTAGGTATATTTATCCTCATTTGTATTCTGAATTCCCTTAGAAGGTCTTTCCGGTCATCCAAAGTCTGTTCCTGCTTTGAATAGAAGAACACCTTCACACTCAGCCACTAATAAGCTTAAAGCTCAAGCAGTAAAAATTATGAGCTGTCATTTTCCAATGGATGCCGAAAGGGCATATTTTATTTCATGACATACTTTTCCAGAGACTTGATAATTTTGATTCTGACAGGTTCTTGTCAATTCTCTATATTTCTTGATTTGTTCCTTTTCAGAAGCAGTAGACGCCCCTATACAAGACCATTATGACTTTTCACAGCTGACATATGGTAAGTGGATTTTCACTTAGCATAAAGTACATAGGATTCAATATCTCAGTTTTAATATTTGTCAGACCCAGTTAATTCATCCTTCTCAAGCTGACGTATGAGAAAAGAAAGCAGAAAATGAGAACACTTGAAATTGGTCAAAATCAATTTTACTTTCTAGTGATTTATACTTCTTCTTTAAGTCTTAGTGGATTTTGTTTTGAGTTGTTTCTTGAGGGGAATTCACTTGGAAACTTCATGAAAGGAACAATAAGGATGAAAGCACACACTTTATGAGAGCGAAACCACATACTTTATAATAATGAATAACCTAAATTACAGCACATGATTTATTTAAATGCAGAATTAATCATTTTTGTTGTCATTCATCTGAATAAAGGACAACAGGACACAACCAAAATCAGAAACATTCATGTCATGTTATAGTATGCAGTAAGTGATAATACAGCTTGTCTCTCTATATCAGTTTAATTTAGAAATGTGAATATGTTGAAAGTAATCATTGAAGCATTCCTTAAATATAACTCTTAAAATAGTCGTCCCCAAATATAAACCCAACCAAATTAAAAATAAAAAACTCGATTTTTTGTGTATTTGATTACCAAAATGTGAACAATTTTCATAATTATAGGTCGACTGTGTTCTAGGTGAGTGGTATTCAAAGATGGATGTCATCTGTAAATCTGTGGGTTATTAGCTTTTAGAAAATGTCTTAAGAGTTTTATTTCTGAACTTTTCCAAAGAAAACATATGAACATATAGAAGTAATTGCTAAAGTCTATAATTCTTTCTCATGTTTTTGACACTCAAGAGAGGCAACAAGGTGAGAAAACACAATATCATAGTATTTACAACAGAGCTGTGATCCACACATCAGATCCATAGTCTTTTGTTTTTTGGCTGAATGTTAAAGAAATTAATCAATTCATCTCAACAGTCGCCTTCTCATCACACTTTTGTCTTCAGTATTCAGTATTAGAGTCTTCTTCACATTATACTTCAGTAGGGGGCTTGTTCACACTGCCCATTTTTAAATAATCACTAAACAGTAACCATTAGCTGAACTCTTTTTATCTGTGGGTGTTCTTTCAATGGAGATTAATGACTCACACACTCAAGCAGCTGTGCCATGTGTATTAAATAAAATTCATTAAAACTAATTTTAACTCTACCAATAGGATATACTGTATAGTTGAAAAAATATTATTATTTAAGACATTTTGTTCCCATAATGAAGGTTATTTGAAAGTTTTGAATAGGTCATTTAACTTTTTATAATTGACACATACAATACTGTAGCTACTGCAAGTCTCATTATGAGGCCATTGTTAAAATATAGTATGTATTCCACCAAACACACTTTGTAGGTAAACTGTTTGCCATTTTATCCAGGACTGATTAGAAAACTATTACTTTTGCTGATCATTGCTTTTTGGGTATCTCTCTGTCTCTGTTCTATTAAATATGTTTTTATTGTTTAAAGACCTCCCTGATAAACAATTTATAGCATGCCTACACATACTGTACTTTAGGTAAAAATGTGTACCCCCTGTATGGGACAGGTATAACAAATCCAGTTTAAAACACACACTATCTCTAAGTATTGAAGTATTGGGACAGTGCTGAATTTCTTGTTTTTGAGTAATTATCCATACTAAATTTTAGTGCTGCAAAGACACAAGCAAGAGGTCAGGCATCTTGCCAAAAACTTCAAAAGCTGTTTCAGCTATGAAAGCTTTTATCTATTTCATGTGTGTCCAGTCTTTGATTCAGAAGTAAAAGAGCAAAGGCTTTAAGGAATCCGAAGGACCTACCTGAAGAATGTAGGGTTAAGGTATCCCCAGGAAGGTTTTTAGTGGTCACATAGCTAGAAAGATACAGTATAGACATTATACAAGTACTGTATGTGTTCTATGCATTTTCAGTAACAGCTTTATCCTGTTTCTGAATGAAATAACTTTCATAACATTCATAACGAAATCCTTCATTTAACGGGATAACAAAAAGCAAACATTTAAAAAAAAGAATTATAGCAAGTTATCCATTTTTTATTATTTTTGTTGAGTTTAATTTTAAAAATACAGTATGTCGTTGCACATAACATCTGCAACAGAGTGACTGTCTTGTGGTCTGATTCCACCAGATCTTGGAAAATAAGCAGAACCACCAAGGACCACAAAGGATTAAAAAAACATCTTGCTGCTTCAGGTAGTGTCCAAGGACAAATAGGTGGTAGTCTTCCTTCTGAACCAGAATTTCCCAAGCATTACCCAAAGGAGGTGAAGTCCTTCAAATGAGAAGTAAAACTAAGGTTTGTGTTAACCCTGGCATTCTCTCTTCATTCTATCTTGGCTTCCTTAAATTCCCCCGTAATTCAATTGGTAAAGCAATTATTCACTTCTGTACTGTGTATTGGAGCTGCTACTGCATAATGACTTTTGTGTGTCACCCAAGTGGGTGCTGAAATGAGTATCCTTCTAAATGTAAAGCATTTGGGGATCGTTTGGAATAAAAAGTGCTATAAAATTTAAGGAATTATCATCATTAATGTGATAAGACAGGAATGTTCTCTGGCAAAGAGACAAATTTCTAAGAGGGATCCATTTTACAATATTCTGTAAAGTGATTCTGTGAGAATCATCTTTTAAATATATAGAGTGGACATTCTTTACATACTTGTTTTCTTATCTTACCATAACAATCATGTCCTACCATACTGCCTAATTAAACATACTTGGATCAAATAATAAAAATAATTTATTGAAAAATACTGAATAGAACCCAAAAACTTTTTGTATCAATTTTTTTTTTCAATTTCAAACGTCAGATTTCCCATAGTGTATTAAGATCACATCTCCTGAAATCTTTAAGAAATGTTCTTAAAATACCAGTAACCTGAAACTGACTGGAGACAAAAATATGTTTTTTGCATAACAAATACAAATCTCATACACACAAATAATATGACTAATTCTTTGAAAAGAGACCAGTTTTTTCCTCCTTTTTAAAGTAACCATACAAAAAAAAACCCTGGACAAGAGAAAAAAAAGTAATAAAAACACATGTACAAGAAAATGCCACCAACCAAACTTTAACTGCTGAATATAAATAAATTGAACTTTTATTTATTTCTTGTGAAGCATGTCTGCACATTCATTCAGTGATTAAAATGACTGGTAGGCATAGAGGGGGAACATACTGTATGACTAAGCCCTTCCTTAAATTGTGACTTATTTTAGTCTTTAAAGATAAACAGAGCAGAAATAGAGCTAATCTTCAATTTGAATGGTGATTATAATCTAATAATATTGGTGTACTCTTAGAGCAAAACTGATAACATGTAACTTGAGGTTTTCACTTTGAAGATAGTACTGTACTGTTACATTTATAATTTTTTAGACCACTTGAACTCATCAACTTGCTTGATTGCATCATCTTAATGTACAACATATTTAAAAGATGTTACTTCTAAAAGGATGATCACTCAGCACCATTTACTTGTGAATAATTTAAATGTTCATTTTGCTGTAAAGAAAGATTAATTTTATATCTTACAATAAAGATGTTGATTCAAAAGCAGCAACACAACAGTTCCATGAAATAAATACCGTGATACTACTAAATAAATATGATGAATGTCTCAATGTTATGCCCCATTTCAGTTCAGACTAACAGCAAAATGACAAGCTATTGCTTCCATTAAATGCTGAATAAAAGAGAAAATGTGTCAGATAGACATATCAGCAACAATTCTGCTGCACTGCATACTGACTCATGTGAAAGCCATGCTGCACGTATGAAATAAACAAGTTAGAATCAATTTGACCCTTTGTTTTTTAATGCTGTTAATTAAAAGCTTTACTGAACTGAAAACTTGATATTAAATTATTTGAGTTACATTAATTCTTAATTATAGATGCAGTTACACATTCATAATTATGTTGAATTGCATCAGTATCAGGATACAGTACTGTGTATTTTAACTGTTGATTATGGATCAAACAGATAAGTGGGAGATGGAAGAGACTGTGGCAGTAACATTTTAATAAATGTTTGGCCAATTTTTTTTTTTCGGAGTTAGTGAAAGGGAATAAGCTGTGTGAAAATCAGATCGTTGCTTTATCTGTATGGGTGCATTTTGTCCCATTCATCAATGTATGAAGATAGTAATCTATGCCTTGAATAAAGCAGTACAGTACTGGCTCTGTTTCAGGGTTGCAGCTGAACTTTGCTGTAGTACTTTTGTCATCACAATAAATAACTAGCCAATTTTGGAATAGTTAGATAAAATTAGGCTGGTAATGATGAACAGTTTTTTATCAAACAATAACGTAGAAGGAAAGAAAACAACTCTTATGCTCTGAACTGAAATATAGAAACAACTTTGAACAAAAACAGCAAAGGATACAAACAGAACATGTACAGTACTGTATATTTTAGACTTTCACAGAGCTACTGTATAGGTAATCTTCTTCAAATCACAGGAAGAGGGAGTCAAAGGAAATACATGTTTCTGAATTGAAAACTGGCTGTACAGTATATCATACACTAAGAAATAAGTATTATTAAAGACTTCTACAAATGTTTCTGTTTCCCAAGATCTAGCAGCTTAGGCTTCAGCATCCCAAGCATTATGGACATAAACTGATTCCCCCCTTCGCTCTGGCAAGCAGTACCACACTATTAAAGAACAGACCACTAGGCTTAAGAACAGCTTCTACCCTACTGCAATACACATCCTTAACAGCTAACTACAATGGCTCAGAGTCGATGCTCATCTGCACTATGCACTTTTTGCATGGTTTGCAATGTTTTTTTTTCAAGTACTAAATATTTATTGTTCTGTTGTTATTATTATGCTTGTAATGCCCTGTCTACGTTGTGTGGTGTTGTCTGTTGTACTGTGTCATCTACTGTACTGTATACTGATGTCCTGAGAGATCAGCACGAAAAAGCATTCCAATGTACATACAGTATGGCAATAAACTCCTCTACCTCTACTTCTATGTCTGTGTAAATCTCTAGAAATGTAGCTAAAAGGGGCCCTCTGAAAAGCGATCTGTACAACAGACAAGGACATTGTAAAGCTATGTTAATTCTGAACCCTCCCTAATGATATACTGTACTGTAGGGTGCAGTGCAGCACAAGGTAATGGATCAGAGGTCACTGTCCATCACCCAAAGGATGATCAACCAAAGAGAGACCTGTAGGTTGGATACCTGGATTATACATGGTAACACCCTAAAAATCATCAGCTGTGATTTCCTCCTTTTTTATAGATGTATTGCTCAACTCCTTTTATTGGTTATCTCACTGGCTCAACTTTTCTCTCATGAGCTTAGCCGGGCAAACTGATTCTACAAACCACCTGACTGCAAACTGTCTGATTCAGGACTTTAACTCTGTTCAAAGACACCAGGCCAAAGCAATGAGTCAGTAAACGACACAATTCTGCCCCAGATATTCTTTCTGCAACAGAACAAATCTTGTGTTTAGTGTTATTTGGCCAGATCTACATAATTAAGACAGTTTTGTCGACATTCTGAAATTCTGAACATACTGTATTCAGTAAAAGATATTTTCAAACTGTTTTACTGTAAAGCTGTACCCAAGCAGACAACTGTGCTCAGACCTCTTTAAAGACTGAAGTTCTGTGAAAATAATACAATTTTTAATAAGATTTTTATAACTATACAAGATATAACCTATGAGGTACACCATAACACATTATAAACAATATATTTTAACTCTGACATAATTAAATCTTATCATTGTAAAGTGAATGATCAACCTTTTGTTTGTTATGCATAACTAGGTGTTGCATCAATAACTACAGTATATATTGTACAATATATTTAGAATCCATGTGTGAGACTGTAAATTATTGGGTTTGACTGATTCCTAAAAGACATCAAAGCACTCGCACAGTTTACTGCTCCTAATTTCTAATTGTTACATATAATTAAAAAACCTCACATTGCTACAAGTTTAATGGGTAAAAAAAACAGCAGATAAAGAGTGAACTCTCAAATTGGATATGATTGTTAATTGTAATTAACAATGTAGACCAGCAATCTGTATTAGGACCGCTGTTCTTCAATTACCTTCATTCTGTTCTAGTTTTTAAATAGATAAAGCTCACTCCCAAAATAAGAGAGTTGGCAAACACTGTAGAAGCTGCAAAAGAAATCCAAACTGATCTAGTTCAGGACTGGGGTAACAGCTGGCATATGACATTTAATAGGAATTAGTATTACATAGACATAGCAAACATATTAGCTATTACAATAAAATAAATATTTGTGGGCGCAAAGAAATATCCTTCTCTGATAGGTTAAAAGAAAATGAACACAAGAATGTTGAACAGAGAATGCTTCAAGGTGACCAGATTCGTGTTTTCAAAATCTTCAAAGGCGTTGATGACATTATCCCTGTAGGTGTCGTTGGAATAAACAGTGAAAAACATTTTAGACAGGACCCGAGAACTAAGGAACCAGGAGCTACAGTAAGCAGAACTTTATTTAAAAATTAGAATAGGAAGCATGTTTTATGAAAAGGACTTTGGAAGTCTGCTACATGACCCAGCCATATCTTCGATGCCAATTCCATCACTTCTTAAAAAAATTGTGGAAAGGATTCTCCAATCAATTAGTTAATAAAAACCAAATGAACCGAATGGCCTCCTTTTGCTGAAAATCATTATATACTGTACCTATAGTCTTTTTGCACTTTCTGTTCTCATATTTCAGATATATGACTGGGAACTACTTACATTATTTAAATATTAAATTATATAACTATTATATTTAAATCAATGAGTTGATTCTATGCTATAATGTGTAAAGTAATAATTGAGTGATTTTCAGGGGTTTAATGTTTTTTGTAATCATTACTTTTTTTAAGTTTGAATTTTGAAATCATTCAATTTTGCAAAGTTTACATTCATAATGAAATTAAAGTATTCAATTTTTTTAATATGCCTACATATTTTATTTTTTAGAAAATAAAATATTAGCTGTGATTCTGTGAACTCTTCTATTCACACAAAATATCAGTTTTTGCATTTAACCTCTTAATAAAACACACATTTACTACATACAAATAATTATGATATGCTTGTTTGATAACACAGTTAAAAATGACAATTAAGGCAAACAATTTGGTTAACAGTATGGCTCAGTAAGCAGCAACGTTCCTTTATCTTTAAAATGGTTTTGCATTTGGATCACTATTTCCCTGCCCAATTAACATTCATCGTCTGTGTATCCTATGTCTATAATAATACAGGGCTAGAACTTCTATCACTCATCATATCAAAACTGTGATCATACATACATATTAATACCATAATGGTATTTCTATTCAAGCTGTGCAGAATGAACCTTAATCTTCTGTTGACTAGAGGAAGCCACCCTAATGAAATCGGTAAATTTAAATAGACTGTTTGACATGGGGATTTAAAGCTTTCACCTGTGAAGAACCCTTTCCAAATATTTCCATCAGCCACAATTCTAGAGATTCATCAAGGTCTTCAGAATATTTACATAGGTATTAAAAGCAGAACTACTATTTCAGATATTGAGGGTGAAATTTTAAATTGGCAGGCTTTGTAAAAAGATTACTTGTATTGTATTAAATGTTTGCACAGAAAAGAAGATATGTTCCTCTGATGCTCACTCATAATGTAACCTTTGACTTTCATAGTTAAGTAGAATCTGCAGTGTGGTGAGGGCTGGTTTCTAACACAAGCCAATGTGTTTGCTAGCTTGGAGGAAGATCCCTGACATCTAAGTTATTTTAAAAAGACAGGATTAGGACATTCACAGTGGCTGGAACTCTTTCAAAGGTTTTTAGTGCTATTAAAAAGAGCAGGTTTTTAGACATTTTTGGACCCAATATCAAGGAAATATTTTAGACCAGGGGTGAGTCTGGCTTTCTGAGTAAGTAAATGAATGTGATGAAAGAACATCCTATTTACATAAAAAGACACTTTCCTCCTAAATAATGCAAGGAAAAGTCATTTCACCTGCCCGTAATTTCAGCCTTTGCCTTCATTTGACTTTACTTGGTTCTATATTCTATTTATCTGACCTTTTCTGAACCCAAAGGTATTTAGTAAAAGAAACATTTTGTCTAATCCTTCTTCCAGATTTTCGACAGGTATAAGTTTTGCTTTGCATCAGGAATCTTGCATATTTCCGCTCTTTGACAGCTGAACCACTGAAGGAATATTTCCATACAGTAATTGAAAGGCAGCATGCACAAATTTCAGTGAGATACAGGATACAAAATATATTGTGTTTATTACTATACCAAGTTATCAGTCATTTCCAACAGTGATTACAGTATAGCTGTTATTATTACAAGGTGAACAGTTGCATACTGTAGGTCTAAGAGCAGTTTGAAGATGCTTTGCAAAAACTGATTAGCAAAGTACCAAGCATTCCTTATTCTTGTACACTCAGTACAATATGAATAAATGTGCTCTGGAATAATTCTGTCCAGCTACAAGCAAAGATTACTATCACCAGTAGGAAAGGATTTGTCAGACTTCAAACAGCAGTGCTTGTACACAGTCAATTAAGGTACTAGTTAACATACTATATGCTATCTTGTTGATTTTAAGACCTGATAATGATATAAAGCTATTCACTAAACATTCATTAGATCTCCTTATTTTAAAATGGGTACCTCTATACAGGAGATCAGAAACAAACCCATTTCAATCATCATATCAACCATCTTAAATTATTTTATATATTACAGTTTAATACAAAAGAACACACTTCTAATTTCTCAAGAACCAAAAGACAAAATACAATCAAAAATACAATCTCTTTGAAAAATAGGGTAATAACACCACATTACAAGAATGCCAAGTAAGTGTTTTTAAACGGGTTTGTCTTTATTTTCGACCTAAATGTCAGAAATGAACAGGATTCCCTGATTTCCCTGGAGGCAAAGTACTGCAGTATAAGCACTTATTGACTGGTACTACAGCCAACTAAAAGACTGTTGTTTAGAAGGCTGATAGCCAAGTGGCCATAGAATTGTGATAAAAAAATTAGTCTTGCTGTAAGAAGCAGAAGACATTAGGTAGAAAATACCATGCATCCAGGCAAAATCAGTATTTAGTGACAGAATTTGAAATATATAGAGAGAGGGAAGCCTGACAGATTTCCTGTTACAGCATAAGTTAAACTACATGTACTGTTCATGAAAAAAAACTTTTTATATAACACACAATTAGTCCGGATAATATTTTACACCAAATGCACAAAAACCCAATTATGCCAGTGCATAATATGACATTAAAACCTTTTTATTTATATATATATTCAGCTTAAAAAATGTTTAAGTACAATAAACCTAAAAGACTTGAAAAATCTCTCATTGCTGGCTTTGCTCCAGCTGACTTCACTATGACTGACATAATGCTGACAAGAATGCTCTCAATCCACAAGTATAACACAATACAGCATTTGCTGCTGTTGATTGATGTCTTGTTTGCCTTTATATTATATCTTTTATGCTGGGCACTAGGATGGGTACATCATTTTGGTGTAACAGGAATAAAAAGTTTAAGTAATACAAATATTGAATAGATTATGAAAATAAATTGTTACTGAGAAGCTTTGATACGTAATTTATTACAAATAGGTATTAAATTCGTGGGGAGCTGCAATATACTTAACTCTCTTCAAATCTCTCCATTCATTTACAGATTAGTGCCTTCGACACTTGTTATGGAATTTCTCACCCAAATTTGGCTCTTTTCGACATAATTTGGCTCTCTCTTCTAAGTAACTGATGGAGGCCAAATGTAGTTTTTGTATTCCCTTTTACATTGCAGAATGGAAATAACTTCTGCTTGTTAATTTACTATGTTTTCCAATGTAAGTATTAATATTCTCACTCATGCCCTTTCCACTTCAAAGGTTGTCTGGAACAGATTGTTCCTTTGAGTTTCAATTTATTTTTTTTCACAACATTGCGTACAGCAGTTGTAAGGAAAGAATAAAACATTGATATAGTCATAATCCCTTTTACATTTCATTTCCAAATTAAAGAAAGATCTTATCTAACAGGTCTTATATTTTATATCATAGAAAAATCTGTTTTCCAGAAAAACATGACATACATGACATGCTTCTACTGGTTTTGCAAATAAATAAATCAGCCTTTATCTTTCATAGATCCATTACAAAGGCATTGTGTCGTTATTAATTAGAAACTGTATCCTGCCTATTTATTTTCTTAAATTGTCAAACTCGTAAATAAATGTTTTTTTTATTAAAGATAGGGATTAAATTTGTATATGGTATCACCTAGGCATTATTTGTTGCCCTGTCAGTAGCTGTGTTCTGGGTGCTGACCTTAGGCTAAGAAATTCAATTCAATTTAAACAATAGATCTGTCAGACTTCTGGGTCACTAAGTTCTGGTTCTGATGGGTAAATATAAAATTTATTTCTTTAATTGTTTAGCTCTAAAATCTGTTCTCTGGTTCAATCCCGGAGCTGACAAAGTAGTCAACATTTTCAATTGGAATGCACGTTATTAGAAAGAGTCCAACTTCTTGTATACACAAGAATTATTGCAGCCCTTTATCACTTGCAGTGTTTTTCATTAGATTACAGATTTGAACAATGCCCTCTACAATTCAGCTTGGAAACTTTTGAGAAATTTGTATCTGATCTTAATCACAATTCCATGATATTATTATTATATTCCTGAATAAATAACCCAGATTAAACTTAAACTATAACTTTTTGACATTCAATAAAACTTTAAGTTTTTACATACCATACTTTAAAAAGTGGGGCAAAGATACTTTCATAGAATCATTACCTATACACCCTGTTACTGTATTTTCACAAAAATCAATGAAACATGATTGTTGACTTGGCTCAATGTATGTGTTTGCACAATATTGAGGCAAAAATATAATTTGCAGAATTTTTAATCTAATATGAATAACATACTACTGCTGTGGTGAATGTGGATGGACATATGGATATTTACAATTTGTGGTTTATTTTAGACCATAAACAAAGCGCCCTTTAGAGTATTCACTGTATCAATAGTTCAGTATAAAGTATGCCATCAAACGGAAGCAACAGTACTACTAGAATAAGAATACCTTTCCATTGACCTTGAAGGTGTTCTAATGCAAACATAATGAAGCTTCTTATATGCAAAAGCAGTCGGAAGAGAAAAAATGTTTGCTGGGTCCCTCAACTAATTCATACCAGATCTCTGCTGACAGATTGTCTATATAAAGCCTGAAGCAAAATCAATGCAGAAAAGTTCAGTATTCCACATAAATATGCAGACTTGCCACAAAATACCTCAATGTTATTGTGCTAGAGATTCATAAATCATTGAAATGTTCCAGGCAGACCACAGATGATACCACATCAGATATGAGCTGATAGCTTTTTTGCATTCTACTTTATTTTTTAAATCAGTGATTTATTCTTTTAAAATATCTTTAACGAGTTTTTCGCTCTTTATTAATGCCATAAACCTCACAGGGCGATGGGTTGCAAGATGAGAGAACGCTTTCTTCAGACGATTAAAGGTTGTCAACTGTTTGATTCCCTTCATAAAAGGCAGATGAAGCATGCTTCTTTAAGAGATAATTGTAATAGTCATATAAACCAACATCAGTCATGGGGTGAGTGTATTACAGCCTCAAACTGTGGATTTAAGAATGCACTCAAATGAAAAAAAAAAGTGTTCAAAGGTAATTGTATGGCAGTAATTATAGAGTTTACAGTGGTTATTTCTGGAAAAAAAGATATGCAGCTCTTGATTAGGTCTTAAAAATCAATTTTCTTACATCTCATTTCCTTTATTGTCACTGCCAGGGCTTGATGTAAGCCTAAGCCCATGTCGGGGTGTAAAGTTCAAATCTTTATTAAAACTGCATTTCATTAATCACTTCATCTTTGCAGATGGGTTGGCTTCTTGAGAAGCAGGTGAGCACAGCCATCTTTCCCACAGTCAGACTCCTTGAAGTGAATTCTCAAGATCAAATTGCTGATTTTTCTCAATTATATTGCAATTAATTTAGATTTCTAAGACATTAATAGAAGGAGGCTCTGTGTTAAATTATAAATTAGATTATGTGGAGAATTTACTTTGAAGGAGACATTTATTGGGAAAACAAAACACTTTTTCTATATGGTTCACACTACACAATGGTCCACAGAACAAATGAGAATGTACCGAAACAATAAAATTAAGTATAATTAAGCTACAATTCACTAGTTTTAATAATAGTATTACAAATGTGGGAGTAGGGCAGTGACATGGGGGCTATGCTTACTTCAGTCATACATATAATGGCCAGTGTTAATTGTGAATGTTTGGTGTTTTATTTCTCCTTTGCGTATGCTTTGCTCTCATTTTCTGTATTGTCCAGCCTTTTCTAGTGCCTAGTGACTAGTGACACTCATCAATCTCCACACTTTCAGAGAAGAAACATTAGGTTGTATGGGGGTCCTAAGCAGGCCGAGACCAGAGGAGAGAAAAAGGACAAACTCAAAGAGGGACAGTGCACAACAATAATAATAATAATAATTCCTTGCACTTCTGTAGCACTTCTCTGGACACTCCACTCAAAGTGCTTTACAGGTAATGGGGACTCCCCTCCACCACCACCACCAACGTGCAGCCCCCACCTGGATGATGCAATAGCAGCCAGTACACTCACCACACATCAGCTGTCTGTGGGGAGGAGTGATGCAGCCATTTCATAGATGGAGATTATTAGGAGGCTATGATTGGGAAAGGCCAATGGGAAATTTGGCCAGGATGCCAGGGTAACACCCCTACTTTTTTTGAGAAACACTCCAGGATTTTTAACAACCACAGAGAGTCAGGACCAAGGTTTTTCATCTCATCCGAAGGATGGTGCTTTTTTACAGTGTAGTGTCCCCCTTGCTATTCTGGGATATTAGGACCCACACAGACAGCAGGATAAGCACCCCCTGCTGATCCCACTAACACCTCTTCTAGCAGCAACCTTAGTCTTTCCCAGGAGGTCTCCCATCCAGGTACTGACCAGGCTCACACCTACTTAGCTTCAGTAGGTTGCTAGTTGTGAGTTTCAGGGTGATATGGCTGCTGGCATAATTAGCTCAGATTACTTAGACAGACTTTGGTCTCTTGATATGTCAAATGAAAATTCGCTCTCACCATTTCTTTTCACCTCTGCCTTTTCCATTCTGTTTTCTTCTGCTCAGTTTCTTTTTTGATCTTTTTATCCTTGATGTTATAAGAATTAATAATTCAACCAAGAACTGGTTAAAGTCTGATTTAGAGATAAGTACAATTGTTTGGCCTCCTGGATCTTTGGCCATTATAATGCCTCAAGTGAGACAATCATTGTGTAAATATTTGTGTAAATATTCAGGGAATGCCTGTTTTCTTTACCTGACACAATAGGGTACAACACAACTCACAACTCAACATTGCTGCCTCATGGTTCTTGGGTTGTATATTTGACTCTGCATCAGGGTACTTTCTGTGTAATGTTCACATGTCCTTTCTGTGTCCATGTAGGGTTTTTTTCTGGGCCCTCCAGTTTCATCTCAAGGACTTGCTGACTATTTTTAATTGTTAATGTCTGTAAGTTATCTCTGTGTCATTCTGTCTTTGTGAGCCTGTAATAGATTTGTATCCTGTCGAATGTGGTTCACCTTGTGCCCCATAGTTCCAGGATAAGCTCCCTTGCTAGGAATAAGCTGCTTTTTGATAATGGATGGATGAATATGTTAAACTAGCTGGAGTTACTATCATTAAAACTACTGTTCTCCTGTTGTTTTTTGTACAGTATGGAAAGGGTGTGAACTACACATCAATAAATGAAGCTGTTGCTTGAGGGTATTGTGTTTAACCTTTAATCACATCACCCACACAATTTATCCTTTCATTTCATACATTTAAGTATACATTTTATAACAGATTATTTTCATCTACCCTGCATGCTTTAAAGAAATTGTAATGTATAAATATAGATTTTAATGCATAATTTATATAATAATAAATATATATGTTTTAATTGATATAAAGGTGTACAGTAATTAGGATTGTTTCTATGGAGGCTTCTTTATTTAAACTTAAAAAGCTTTATTCATTTTCACACTTTTCTAGCTGAAAGATACTAAATGTATGTTAACCAGTCAGTAATTGGACAGTGTGGAAATGCTGTAGAACACTAAATTTATAGAGATTTTTTTAAAAATGACTCTTTGTGTGAAGCCATTAATTAGGATGCGTGTGAATTGGGTTTGCTGGGGATTAGTAGTAAACTCCTAAAACTAAGATTTAGGAGAAGAGACAGTTTTTGTGATATTACTTAAAAGAGGGATTTATTTCTCACATTGCATGAATTAAATATTGACATCTGTAGGACTACAAAATACTTTGTGTTTGTTTTCATGTTATCATTATTTTGAAAGCATTAAAGTGCAAAAGGGATAAAAGTAACGTTTATTATCATTAATATCTCTCACCACAACGTCCTTTAATTTAACAAGAACAGAAACAACATGAAAACCATCTTTGCATTTGCTAGTCTATATAGTTAAAAAATGAAATCTGGAATGCTTACTATGCAGTATATTTGCAGACAATGCATCAGGTCAAAGATCATTTTGCATTATAATTACAGTTAATCTGTAATTCTGACTAGACAAAGACACTAAACATTTCTGTGCTTCTGTTGCACTTGAACAATCTGCGATGTGTTCCATAGGCAGTATCTGACAGTAAGTCATAGCACAATGGAGAGTGGGGGACAGCAGAGCTCATTATTTCCTCCAGACTTGTGTTTATTATCAAAAGTTTACAGCACATGCATACGCAGTAAACCTGATAAAATGTGTATTTTCAGGTAACAAAAAATGTTATCTTTAACTGCTGGACTTCACTTGAGAAAGGATCTGAAAAATATACAACAGATTGCTTCAGCAGGAGTCAAAATGCTTTTTCCTGTAACCAAAAAGGGGGAAAAAAAGTTTGTAATTATTATGGCCCTGCATTACATTTTTTATTAAAAGTTATCTTGTTCCGTAAATCACCAAGGATATTAAATTTCACTTTTTACTCCAAAGTGGTATTTTCTTTCTGTGCTTGCTATCTTGTAATTCTGACCATATGTATAATGCTATTTATTATGCTCACATGTGCTTTTACCATTCAGTTTGTAATACACTGTGCATTAATGGCTGTTCTTTTCCAATTAGTCCCTGCCCAAATTAAGTAAAAATTGAATCCAGGAGAAAACATGTTTTCAGGATGGATAAGTCCTGGCTGTACCAGAGAAGTTATGGCAGTATGACCTCCCATCATCAAAGGTCAATGCACACATATCACTGGGCATGTTGGTGCCTGTCTGCAAGATTTATGAAAGTGCTAGAGAGCAGGAATCCATAGTCAATACAATTTAGCCTGTCTTCACCAATTAAATTTAGATAAAATGTCAAAGACTAAAATGCCTTTTGGCATAATGTTTTTTTACTAGACTTTGAAACATCTGTCTTTTCACTTGACTACTCACCTATAATTACTGGTAAGAATAAGCTATTAAATTCTCAAGCCTGATAAAGAACTAAACTCAAACAGTTATGACAGTAAACTCCTATGAAACTGAAACATTTTTAAAGTAACTAATGATGGGTCCATTTTACTCATTAATGAAAGATTTTGCTAATGTTTTATTTTGTGGAATTACTATGTTTTAAGGCACAAACTAAGTTAACATTTTACAGTCAGCTTTAATACAATATAAAGATGAGCATGTTTTAATATTTACAGTATGAAGGCTATTTAAAGTAATTTAAATTTCACTTATTCCTTTCAAGGGATACTTGCTGCATTTTCTATTCTATTCTATTTAACATGTTCTTCATAATTGCCTACCATTGATTCTACTGAACATTTTAAGATCAGTCCTGGGAATTAAACAGTGGCATCGTACTATGCCTTATCCAGATTCAGCTGTTCAGATATTTGGGTGTAGTGACAACCAAGCCAACAAAATAAAACATACAGTACAGTATATAAAAGCTGCTTTGTTAAACACTGTCAAAAATTAGACATTTTAAATCAAAATCAATAATTCTGTTACCTAACAATGTCATTTATAAGTTTTTAATCAAAGAAAAATGGAAAATTGGGCACTAATTACCTTCCTGACCAGATGTCATGTCTAATCCATAACTGTGTGGGAGCTAACCTGACCAAGTCAGCTAAAAATTAGCTAGAATTCCTTTGCAGCTAATTTTGGATTTGCATCTGTGGAATCTAAATCAATTAATACCAAAACCCATGTTTGGCTGTAATTGAAAGTGTTTTTTTTCAAATGATTTAAAACATCCCAATTTACAATTGTATCACTCTTTTTGGTCTTAACCATGACATTACCAAACTAGACAACAATTCCTTTAAAAGAGTATTTTCACACAGTCTTTAAAAAATGCTTTTCTAAATAAAATGTTTTTCTCTGAAGCGAGACAGCAAATGAATCCTGAGAAGAATGGCTGGTTGGATTGAATTTTCAGAGGTTATAAGAAGTAAAGCCTATTTTGTTTTCCTTGATGCTTCTTTATAAAAAACATCTTCATATAAGCAATGCACTTTCAAAGCAGTTTATACATTTGCATTGGAAGTTTCTCATTTCTTACTCTTTAAACAGTAGGATGTCATTCTTCTTTGAAGAAGTATCAGATTCAGTTCTGTACCAATCCATCCAAGGAGATGAAAGTTCTCTGCTAGAGAGAAATTTATAGTGATTGCATACAGTGATTTTAGTTGACAGTATTATAAAATAATGATAACACTACAACAGAAACTAAAAGAATGATACTTGAATTATGTTTTCTCTTTCATGCTGTACGTCAATAATTAGGAAAGCATTATCGCATTATCATGAAGAGTGAGATTCTGAGGTTTGGTTGTCAGCAAAAGGTCATGCTGAAGGGTCTTCAACTAAGAGAAATGGTGTTGATGCTGAAATCAAGAGATAAGGTTACATGAAGGTCATTCCAATAGCGAGAGAAATAAGGATAACTGAAATTGTACAGAAGCAATCAGAGTTTTAATCCATGAAGAATCCAGATCCATGAAGATCTTGATTACCGTGTTAAACTCCACAGCCAGTGTCTGCAAAAATGCCTCTAGTATTAAGGTAATGTCATGGCTTAATGCTGAATCATGCCAAAAAGACAAATCCTAGATTACACCCTAGGCAGAATCAGACCCCTGCAGCAAATTGTAAGGTTTAATGCCTGGAAACATAATACCATAATCGATCATATATGATCATAATCGTGATATACAGTACCAGGTACTGTTATGTTATAAAACAAAATAAAAATAAATATGAGTCAGATTTAAGAAGCCTGCCTCTAAAAGGCAACTTGGCTAAAAGGAAACATAGCGGTTAAATTCAAATAACATTAGTTTTATCCATCCACCCATTTTGTGACCGATGTCTCCAATTCAGGATCACATGGGAGCCGGAGCCTATCCTTGCAAGCAGTAGCCACAAAGCAGGCTACACCCTGGACAGGACACCAGTCCATCGCAGGGGACACATACAGACACCGACACATACTGTACACAGTCCTCACAAGAAGGGCCGATTTTCCCAGAATCCAGTCAACTGCCAGTATGTCTGTGGACTGAGCTCCCAGAGGAAACTCACACACTCATCAAGAGAACATACAAACTCCACACAGATAGCATCCCATGTCTAAAACTGAACCCCGGGCCCCTGCGTTGTAAGGCTACAATGCTAACCACTGTGCCAGAGAGTCACCCACATTACATCTGGTTAATTCAAATATTTTTTATGTAATTTTTTTAAACCTTTAAAGTAAAAAAAAACAATAAATGTTAAAAAGTCAGTGTTCAGGCAGTTTGTTCAGTGTCATTTTAGTTAATTTTTTTTCAGCAGAATGGCTTAGAACATGTTTAGAATTAGGCAAATACACATTTGTGGTTTTATTCTGCAATAAGTATTGCAGTTGTTATACATTAATGGTGAGAGAAGGTCAACCCTAATTAATAAATCAGTGACTGTGTTTACTGCAAAACGAGATTGTGTCTGTTTTTGTAGTGTCATAAATCTGGCTTTTGGAAAAGAAGGCAATTAGGACAATTTTCAAAATAACAAATTGTTTCTGTATGTAGCTGTGGTATAAATTCTGCCTCGGAGTTTTATACATTGATCCTACAACTATCAATTACTGGAGCTTTCACTATAATCATAATGACCAATTTATTCTTGTCATCTCTCTCTCTCACTTATGACCATTTCTTTTGTATGTTTTGAAGCTATGCTTAGGTTTAAATATTCTTAACTAAACATTTTTTTACTCATTCCTTAAACATAATTCCTTTGGTAGTAGTTCAGGTGGGTAGCTGCGTCAGCATACGTAGGCTGCAAAGGAATAAGTAATAGGTTTATTCCATGCTGAAAAAAAGAAGAAAGAGAACACAACGTTTCGGCCGTGGAGCCTTCTTCAGGTGTGAGGAACCCATAATTCCTTTGGGTAACCTTAGTCACTTAAAGTATGCTCTATCATACTAAGCAAATTCAAGTACAGTATATTGGGGATATTTTTCTATTACATGATACAGTGCTTTATTATTTACAGTACATATTACAATGGGTAAAATTTATGCAGTCAAATGTAAGGTCTTTTAAGAAGTGATTATTTATGACATTCCTATTAAACACTACCTCTAATGTTTTTGTGGTCCAGTGGTATCAATGTTTAAACGGCCAGTGTGATGTCTTGGAGATGAAACAGGTGGTTCATTCCAGTTGATAGCAAGGTTATGGAGGTCTGCACATTACACAGTGATAAAGACTAAATATACCCATCCAGGTGGATGCTGCACATTGGTGGTGGTGGAGGGGAGTCCCCATTACATGTAAAGCGCTTTGAGTGGAGTGTCCAGAAAAGCACTATATAAGTGTAAGCAATTATTAATTAATATAAAATGAGAGACAAGCAAAATGTTTTTTTTATTTCAAAGGCTCATTCAATCTGGGTTGGCTCCTGTTATATCATAACTCTGGCGCTGTAGTGGGATTGTGCAAAAGCATCATTAGTAAAGGTTAACCACTGATACTCACAAAGACTCCACGAAAATGGAGTTTAGACGTCTTCCTCAAAAATTGATTTCAGAGATGGCTGCTGTCAAAGATCAGGGCAGCATTTGCACTGCTGGCCAAATTTACTACCACATTTCAGAATCTTAGATTATAGTCACAGACCCCTTCAGTTCCTGCTAGGCAGAACAATAGTGCTTAATCCATAGTATCATACAAAGAATGGGATCAGCTGGTCTCTATGGTTTTGTTCCATAGGTTTTTTTTTTGTTGTTGCAGCTGAACATGCAGCTGGGGATGACACTGAGATAGTACTGTACAAGCTAGCAACAAACGTAGTGAGGCACTCCATACTAAATCCACAAATTCATTGCAATTGATCCATTAGGATTGCATGTTTTAACAAACTTTTTTTTTGTGATTGCTATAAAAATAGCTAATGAAAGTACATAAGGTAAAAGTGAAAGTGCCCAAAGTTGGAAAAATGTCACTTTATACAGTGACATTTTTATTCCTCTCTGACCTCTACTGACTGCTTAATATCAACTGTCTGGAAGAAAAGAATATTAATTTAAGAGCAATCTAAAGAAATGGAAAATGGAAAGATGTATTTAAAAAAATAAATGAAAAAACAGGACTGAAAAAGGTTACTTCCACATTTCCCAGATGTCACACCTAATATACTTCTTGGTTTCCATAGCCAGGTTTTTCTGATTTTCCATTTTATTTAATTTTCCATTTGGCAAACATTAACTGAACACCCACTGAATACATCAATGTGTGCATTTATAATTCAGCCTAGGCAATGAAAACACAATGTTCTTTTTAACACAAATGAGAACCAATTGTGTGAATTATTACCACTTATGTTAATTATAGAGATAATATAGTGATATGCATTTGTTCAGTAAATAGAGTAAATTTGTGATAGTTCTTGTAAGACTTGTTGCAGGACATTTCTCTTCAATATTTGATGCAGTACTCTGATTTGGTATCTGCAAGCCCTTTTTTTGCTATGATGTTATATATTATTTTCTATATATTATAAATTATTTTGTATTGTTCGCAAGAATCAAAATCATAACCTCTTTATGAACCTTATGAAACTGAATTATTTTTTAATTTGTTTTAGGGGGAAAGACTTTCAATAGAAAAACTGAAATGCACTCATACCTTTTATCAGATCAGATACATCACTGAATTAAATTACACACTGTAAAAAACATTTCTGCAACACGTTTTGAACTCCTTTGAAATTGCATTTAGTGTTTATCATTTAGTAATTTGTATTGGTATCAACTGATTTGTGTTTTAGAAAGGTACAAAGAACATTTCCATAAGTATTTTGAAAACATAAAACATGCTTCTTTGAGAGCAAGATTCTGAAAACTTATGTATTTAAAATCACTTTAATAAACAGACTGGTCTTGAGTTTTTACAATATTTTCAATGCACACTGCACACAAATAATACTTATAGTGTCAAGTGTAGTGAATATTAGAAAATATGCTGGCTCTACAAATCTGCTAAACTTCTTATGTCAACACAAAAGAAATCAATATATTAAACCTCTAAACTGTTGATTTTGTTCTGATAATTATTTTCTCTCCACATGGACTCCTTCACCATGTTGTACTTGGGGCCAATTATAGCTTGCTACCTACAGCTGGTAGAAACTTACGACCCCTCGTCTTCTTTTCAATTGGAAATGTGTGTGGTTGATAGTAAAACAAATTGCTGGGCTATAGAGATATTGATTTTTGTTAATGAAAACTTGTTACTGCCTTTTCTTCAAGTCACCAGTGATGGCATAGCTATAATTTTATGAGCACAGACACAATTTCCAATAAAAGCCAAGCGGATTATTTTGAGTAATGAACACTAGATCAACAGACTGTGGTTTCAACAGTAACTTATATATGAAATCCAATGGTATATTAATATGCATCTTTGTATTAATGTGTCTAGTACTAATTGAGTTCCATTATTCAAATGTTTATTGTTAATTCCTGGTACCAAGTGCAATATTAAATATGTTAAATGTTTAGTTTATTATATACATGATAATTTATTAGGGTAGCACAGTGGTGCTATGGATAGCAATGTTGCCTTGATTCACTTGGGCCCTGAGTTCAATTCCTGTGGTTCAGTCAACGTGGAGTTTGTATGTTCTCCCCGTGTTTGTGTGGGTTTTCTCCAGGAGCTCTGGTTCCCTCCGACAGTCTTAAGACATACTGGTACAGTATGTTAATTGGCTTCTGTAAAATTGGCCCTTGTGTGACCCTTGTCTCCGCATGGGTTTGCCTTGTGATGGACTGGGTGAATCCCACCTTATATCTGTTACTTGCCTGAGTATCCCTGCACCACTGTATTGGATAAAGCAGTTAGAAAACTGATGGATGGCTGATGATTTATTCATTTAAATCCATCTATTAATTTGAAAGTCCACCCCTTAAATATTTTTTATTTCAATAGGCAGGAATGATTTTCTGTTTTGAAACACTGCTAGAAATAACACTACTTCAATAAAGAGAAGTGGTCAAGTGCTCCACAGACACTACATTACATTATACTGCATCTGGATTTATTAATCAGGTACAATTTAAGAAGCCCACCTGTATAAAGACAATACATATTTAACTTAAGATTAAGGTAGTAAAAGACAGGCATGTTTCAGCTTTTCTGAGAAAAGTAGCAGGTTCCCCAATCCTTTTTAATTCAACATAAACTAATGAACATACCATGATTGATTATGTAGTTAATTATCAATAAATATCTGTTTTTATCAAACCCATGAAAGGTTTTCCAGTCCAGAGAGTGAATAATATGATATCATTCATATCTTTCAGATGCAAGAAGTTACAAATAGCAGAGTTTGGGTCGGTTGTCTGTTATTCACTGTATACATGCAATTTACTTTTAACTAATTATACTGATTAATCACTGTGATTTAAGGGAGCATTCACAAGTCATTGAACTGCCTCTTTTATATCACTTGTGTTTACCAAGATAGGTTTATTATGGATTACTGAAAATCAATCATTTGTAACAGCAATATCAATAAGAGAACCATATACAGTATAAATGTCTAAAATATTCACAAGTACATTTATAGCTATTTATGGAAGTATCTGATGACATTTGAAAACTGTGAAATTACTGTGTAATTTGGGGTTTGTAAACATAAACAAGGCATTTCAATTAGGTATTTATTAATTGAGAAATATTGAGTTGGCTTCAAGCTCTTTGTAAGTTAAAAGAACAAAGGGGGCAAATATAAGTTCCAGATATAATATTGAAACGTATTGCTTGCTGGTAGAGTGAATGCTTTATCACAGTGTCTAAATATGGGCAACTGTGAGAGAGTGAGAGGAGGCTTTAAAAGAAAGCCACCTATTAAGGAGAAAAATCAGGTTAAAAGGAGACACCCCTGGGCTTATTGAGTGAATGGCATCCAGATTTTATACTGTATGAGGGTGAAGAGCAGACAGGATAGGCTCTGTGTGGAATTGGCCACTCCTCTGGATTAATGGGAAGGCAAATAAGAACAGCCAGGAGAAAGGTGGTTTTAGTCTCTATCTAGGATACAGTGTGGGTGAAGGGGAGTTTGATCCCCCTGGAGGGGCCATAGCTGCAGTAATAGGTTTAGCTAATTCATAGGTTTCTGGGATCTAGTGACCAAGGGTTGCTTGAAAGAAATATAGCTTTGCCTATCACTGAGGCATCACAAGTGTTGAATAGGTAGGCTTAGTGGTTGCTCAAGAGGTTAAATGAGGTTTCCATGTGTTGCTGAGGAACATGATTGACCAGCTGAACTAGGGCTGACTGGGAGGTGTTGGCACCTGAAGGAGTAGGGTGTTACCTAGCAGTATAGTGGTGTACTCTAGGTTTTACCCTCTACAAACTCTGTGCAGTCATGGAGTTGTTGAGAGAACAACAGACTGGCTGCTATTGTGCCAGGAGTGCAAATGGTTTTAATGAAGACCAAGTGGCCAAGTAGGATCAGCTGGTGTAGTTAGAGATGAAATGTTATCTTCCCCAAGCACACAATCACAAAGATTTAAAGTTAAAGTGTTGAAATTTGTTGGAGGAATAGAGGAAGTGGGGTGAAACTGGATAGAATACCTGATTAGATTAGTAAATGGTGATAAGTGGGAGTGATAATAGAGCTGAGTGACTGAAATTGTGATGGAACAAAATGGAAGACTGTGAAGACCTCCCTCAGAGGGGACAAATAAGAATTTGAAATCTACTTGAGCTCTCTCTGTGAGAATTAATGATGGGCCACTTCAAATGTGGAAAATTAAGGTGATGTGTTGGAAGTGTGGTAGGCGAGTTTCCCCAGTGTGCTGGCAACATTTCCCTGTGGCCTTTACAAACCATGGCTTCCTAATAATCTCCATATATGAATTGGCTTCATTACTCTGTTCTCCTCCCCAGTGGAAACCAATGTGTGGTGAGAGTACTGGTGCACTCTGGGTGCTGTTGTCATCCATAAGGATGCTGCACATTGATGATGGTAGAAGGGGAGTCCCCATTAACTGTAAAGTGCTTTATAAGTGTAATTAATTATTGAGGGTGGGTGGTGAAAATACCAGCATTAACACAATTTGTCAGGGGAGAGATGACCCGGCTAAGGTAATGGGAGGATGGTCCCTATGCGGTACCTAAGGAGTAAAACGTGAGGCGAAGTCCGAGTCAGTTTCTGAGGTCCATGAGGAAAAAGGCAAGAGAGAAGTTATCCTAACTAGAGAAGGGCAAGGCTGAGGTCAAAGTCAAGTAGGCAGATCCAGAGGTCAGTAGGAGGAGAACAACGAGTGGGTTTCCAAATCCGTGGGGCTAGACTGTAGGCAAAGTCGAGGTAGAGTTCCATGGTAGGTAAAGAGGAGTCAGAAGGCAAAAGATGTTAACAAAAATTAATATGCTTGTCTTGTTTCACTGCCAGAATTGTCCACACTATTGTAAGAATAGTACTGCTAGTTTGGTTAGAGCATTTAAATGATACATTAATAAATGCCCTTTTATCAGATATTACATTTTTTCATGATCAAGCAAATATAAAGATAAGCTCCCATTTGTTCTGCATACTGTGTCATATGAATTTATTCATGACTTAATGAGAACAGTAAGAATGCTGAACTGTCTCAAATATCCTGGGATTGTAAGAATATTGTATCAAGTTACACTGTAACTATTTCCATTATTGTCATTACTGTTAAATTACCTTTGTGGCAATAAGAGTAGACAGTAATTAGCAGTTTCGTCCCTGAATTTATAACCTGTCTCTGTCCATATGAAACCACTTTTTAAATACTATCAAGATGTAGTGCAAATAACAAAAAGCTTCACAATGGTCTTGCTACACTTAAATCAACATGTAGCTACTAAAATTCAGCAACTTGTACTCGATTTATTCTTGGTTATACATAGTCTCCTTCTGCTTCCTGGCACCTTCTCAAAATTCATGTGTTTTGTCGGAATGCATGTGAGATCTTTGTGCCTTTCCCAAATGTACAGCACTGACAGCTTCAGTGCTCTGCTTTGTTGCTCATCTTATTGCATATACAGTACAGTGCCTTGCAGGAATACTTGCTCCCTTCAAATGTCTGTGCTTTTAATAAATGAAAAATGTATGCATATATTGTTAGTGTGAATATTTTTTAACAAGTAGAATACGCTGATGGATTAAATAAGTTAAATGTGTGTGTCTACAAAGGTGGTGAATACTTATACAATCATTTATTTTTATGGCAAAGCTTACTCAGTTCAGGTGCACAAAATTGCTGAATTTTGTATGATAATAGTGATCAATGTGATTTCAGAATAAAATATCTCTTTTATGGTTCTTTGGTCAGGTAATGAATTTCAAGCAATTCAAAGGTGTTTATAGAAATATCAGGGATAAAGATTTAGAAAGGCACACACCAGGAGCACTGAAGCAGGCAGGACTTTGTGCATCTCCAGAGAACTCCAGAGCTGAGGAAGCAGCAAGACTGAGGTGATTTAACGCAGAGAGATGAGTAGGCTAAGGGCTGTCAGTAAAGGAAATGCAAAAAGTGATTTTCGCTAGACCTGTGCAGTAGTAATTAGTGCTTGCGGTGGAAAAGACGTAGAACTAGTGCTATTATGACTCGAGGGAGCTCAATGTCAGAGCACCAGTCTAGCGGAGAATTAAGCCTTAAATAGTCCAAGTACAGTAGGTGCTTGATTGTTAGATTGGGGACAGAAAGGCATCCGAAAGGTGTTCTCCCGGGGCCAGTGAATGGGCAAGCGCTTGTGGACATGCCCTGCATTCCTGTGGCTACATCGGGCTGCAAACCGCACCTCGCCCAAGTGTGACAAAGGGTATATAAAATATCAAAAGCTTTGAATATCTTTAAAGTATGGTGAAGTCCATTAAGAAATAGCAAGTGCATTGTAGGTCCATTCATGTACCAAGAATCTCTTAGGATCAGGCTGCCCTTTCAAACTCAGCAGCCAGGCCAGGAAGAATATTTTTAGGGATGTTACTGTGAAGCCCAGGTAAGTGACCCACTCTGATTGTCCATATGGGCACAACTAGCACTGGAATAAGTGGCACACCTCCTATCCATAAAAGAAAAACAAACTGCATCTTCAGAAAGAAATGAAAGAGCGGGAGTAAGTTCGTCATTTTCTCAGGAATCCTACCATCACTGGATACATGTAAAATGTAAATGGGGCAGTGTCATGGCTCAGTGGCTAAGGATCTGCACCTGTGGCTGGAAGGTTGCCGGTTCATCTCCTGTGGCCGGCAGAGGAATCCTACTCTGTTGTGCCCCTGAGCAAGGCCCTTAAGCCCAACTGCTCCAGGGGTGCTGTATAAATGGCTGACCCTGCGCTCTGAACCCAAGCTTCTCTCCCTGTCTGTGTCTCATGGAGAGTATGTTGGGGTATGTGAAAACAAAATTCCTAATACAAGAAGTTGAAGGCTTCAGCTTTTTGGGCCTTTGGAAAACTTTCCATGTCCATCTGTCCAATCAAGACTCATTACATCTTGATCTTGACACTTGGGCACCAGTCATCTTGGGGCAAATACAGCAGTCACAATGAAATCCAGAAAGATTTAAACTATAAAAGGGTGTTATATGAGGAACGATGAACAAGGGTGAACCCCAGGAAAACAAAACAAATGATGTTAGACATGGTTGAAGCTTTCTACCCCAGTTTGTCGAGCACCTAGCAGAGGAATTGCTTGTATACTGTAGATCTTGTCTTTGTCAGAGAATCTATACATAGAGAGACAAGCAGAGGTGAGATAAACATTAAGGAAATGTGAATTTATATGGTCTTCTTTGAAGTCTTCTTTGAAACTGTACAGGTTTTGGGGAAAAATATTTTCCACAGCACTCTTTGTAAGAGTAGGGGTGTCAACCCTTATGTGTTGGCTCCCTTTTGGTCTCCCTAAAGTTCCCCCTAAAGACACTCTTTATTTCAATTGGTGAAATCATTTCTGACTTCTCCACAACAACAAAAAGTTGTTGATACAGATTGGCTGCCAATTGTCACCCAATTGAATACTGCACTTAAGTGGCGGATGAAATGGGACCCTCCTATACATAGAGCGTTCTGGAATACTTTTGAATGAAAATTACTTCATGGCCACAAGAAGTTGATTAATTACCAAATTCCACTGCATTTGCCATTGCTGAAGAGTTGTAATAAATTGTTGTTTATAGTTCAAGTCGGTAGCCGAGTCAGCATGTGTAGGCTGCAAAGGAACAAATAAAGGTTTATTCTACGCTGAAAAGAGAAGAAAAGAAACACAACCATGGCCGAAACATTGTTTCTTCTCTTCTCTTTTCAGCATAAACGATTGAATGCATATTTAATGTGCTATGTTTTGTGTCACAGAACAATTCTGTTCTCAGACTGCTGTTTTTGGACCTTAAAAATAAATTACTGACAATGTATGAAGTTGCTGAGTTATCCATGCCTTTATTGTTATCTTGGGGCTAGACCCAGAAAGCATAAAGTACAACAAAATATCTGCTTTGTTAATCTCATGCCTGGGTTGGTCTGTTATAGCATTTAACTGTAATTAAATTCCAATCAGAACTGCTGCACACCTCGGAATTAGGACTACTCATGCTGCACTGTGAGTGAATTTAACCTGCAGTGCATCATTTGTCAGTGGCACAAGTCTGTACATCCACTGCAAAGACATAAATAGACAAATAGCAGGTTGGCAAATTCCTGCACTGTAGGCAGAGGTCCTCCTTATTAATTCATTAAAACTTGAGCTTTATCACCTCAGTCTATGGATGGTAATCATTTTCAGCTTCAAAGATCTCTAGGAGGCCTAGTTTTTTTGTTTGGTTTTTGAAAATTATTTTTTTTTTCCTGTTGTGTGACAATTAAATTTACCATCCTTGAAGGATCCTTTTAATCTTTATACCTTTTGAAGGTAGTTTCTGAACAGATTTAATAATGTTATGTTTTAATAATGTTATTTACATTCACAGGAAATTTAAGAAATAATGTTCTTATCTTTCCAACACCAGACTAGAAACACTTGAAGACATTAATGCATGGCTGAAGTTAGATATGCAAAACTATGCATTTCTGAATATTTGTATGGAGGATTGCAGCTATTGGAATGTTATATATGATGGGGATCCATACATGCCTTATGAATATTTAATAATAAAAAATAATAAAAACATTTGAACTGGGAGGAGTTCTATATTGGCCAGTATAATATTTTGGGCAGTATATTTACAATTTACGACAGAACAAAATCAGATAAATCAAAGTACACCAAATAATGCGAGGATATTTGTGAGATTGCAAATGCCTTCTTCTATGCATTTTTGCACAGCAGAAACATGAACTCAGATAGATGTCAAGATGAGACAAAAGATGTCAAGCTTTTAACAGTCTTCCTCAATTATGTTATCTTTAAATTCTTCCAAGGGCATGTCTGTGGAGTTAATGAGATATTCTGCCTCGTATATAAGAAATACTCAAATATATTATAGCCTTGCACTGACAGGATTTAAATATCAAACAGATTGATAAGATTTAAGGCTTTGCTTTATATACACTAACAAGACATAAACTATTGCAGCTACCATACACAATGTGTGAGCATGCATGTGTTTATCTCACTTAGAAGAAAAGCACAGTACATCGTTCATATTAAAACATTCAAAGTTCCTATCAGTTTGTAAAAGTTAAGTTTTAGAGACGTAGTGACAAGGAAAAATGTCCTACAACATCAAATGCAGTTGAAAAGCAGAAAATTCATTGCAAATGAGTAACATGACATTGAGTATGATATAACAAACCCCTTGGGTTTTGAAAGCCAGAGAGAATTCAAGGACAGGAGAAACTAAGGATAAATGACCCTGTGAATTCTTGGCTACATGTTTAATAGGAGAGCATTCACATATAGATATAATTTAGTGACTTCAAATAATTACTTATTTCTAGCTGTAAGGCACAACTGATTGGTTTTAAAGGATTGATATTGTGTCACATTGCACTTTAGAAATATGGCTGAGCATACTTCCATGAAATATAGGAGTACTGTAATGAAAACATTGAATCGAAATTCTTTGTTCTGCGCAAAAAGGTTGCCTTTAAGAGATATGATACTATTCATTACAATGTCCAAAGCTAACCCTGTGCTTTCTACCTTTGCTGATGTAGATCTGTTTCCCATGTGGAACTATGAGAGCAGACAGCAGGATGCTCGGAGTTGTTATTAAAGTTTAGAAGGACTTTTAGACCTGAGGCATAGCCAGTTATTTATTTAAATTTGAACGTAAGATATCATGCCCAGCTGTGTTATTTCAATGTTCCTCTGTGGGGGTCTGGGAATGAACAGTCTCACAGGACTAGAGACTGAACTCAGCAGCTTTCACTTACTAAAGGAAATCAAACATCTGTGGTATAATTAGACTAAGCTGTGTCAGCTTCCTTCTTCAGATAAGATGTGATTACTGATTTACAGTCATTTCAAAACAGTAAACATGGTAACTGCAGTGCTACTAAATGCAAAGGGAAGCTCAAAGCATATTACTTACATTGTTTAATTTTTTTGGTGAGGAGGTTTTGAAGCAATTAGCATTTTGTATGATCCAAGACATTCATCTGGAGTCTTGAGAGTCCTCTTAAATTCTTCCTGAAGCTATTTTTCATTCACCTTACATTCAATTTTTTTTACCACAGCTAACAAATGCTAGATAAATACTACGTGCAGCAGGGACAAGAGTTTTGCGCAGGCTTTGGAAGAAAATTTACCTGCTTTTCTACCTATGTTTTTAAAACTTCATTAGATCTGTATGCAGCTGACAAGCTAGGGAATGACCTGATCTAGACCTAAAAGACCCTTTTCCTTTTTTGGATTTTTCCTATCTATCTGATGAGCTATCAATATCTCAGATGTCTTATTTGGAAAAATCCCTGATGTTTCTTCACTGAAAGTAATATACTGTATAAGAAGATTAGAAAGGTTACACATGAGAAGAGGCCATTCAGCCTATCTAGCTTATTTAGTGGTTAGTAGCTCATTGATCCATGGATCTCATCCAGCTGTTTCTTGAAGGAAACCAGGGTATCAGTTTCAACAAGATGACTGAGCAGCTTGTTCCATACTGTCACAACCCTTTGTTTAAACAAGCACCTCCTATTCTCAATTTTAAATGCACTTTCATGAAGTTTCCACTTGTGTCCTCTGGTTTATGTTTCCCAGACAATGCTTGCCCTCCAAATCGCACAGTGTAAATATTGTATTGTGTATTCAGGCCTCTGTGCCATTTTCACTCAATAACTAAAGCACTGTTACTGTATATGAATTTAAGGTAACAATTTGATTTTTTTATCTCTGATTTTGTGGGTAATACACACTTCCCCTCAATAGAACCAAAATTCAACACTCATCAAGGCTGTAAGATCATTCACAATATTGTTCCTAAATTTCATGCTTTACGGTGATATTATAATTTTGGAGAACAAGATAATGAATGAGCTTCTGGGATGCTAAATTTGAAAAGTTGAACTCAAGAATTAAGTTACAGGCTTAAAAGATTGTTCACTTAGTAAAATAAACACTCTTAGTCAGGTTTCATGAATGTTCAGATTCCAAAATGGCGCAATCAACAATATATTTAGATAAAGTAGATAGCTGCGTCAGTATGTGTAGGCAGCAAAGGAACAAGTAAAGGTTTATTCCATGCTGAAAAGAGAAGAAAAGAAACACAACAATTCGACTGTGGAACCAAACCGTTCTGTTTCTTTTCTTCTCTTTTTAGCATGGAATAAACCTTTACTGTTCCATATATTTAGATAATGCTGTTTTAAAATTGAAAATATAGGATCCCATATTTAAAACTCTTGGGCACTTAAATCCCCATAGGAAACTTAGGGAATTTAAGTGTCTAACTATTTTGAACATAGTTCCCATAGCATGACTGATGATGATAATGATGATGATAAACCTATATTCTTATATTCCATTTTATTTGTTTTAAATGTATTGGTCCAATAGGTATATTTGTGGACAGAGTTTTTTTCCAAGTTATTTAAATGGACCAAACAAAAAAAATGTATTTCCTTAAAAAAAGGCATTGATCTATTAAAGCATTGATCTATCTTGAGCATGCAAGATTTTTCATTTGCATTTCCTGGATGGATTTTTGGGGCCTAACAGCTTTGAGAAGCTTTATTATCCTGCTTCAGCCATTATTGGCATATTATTATATTAATTGTGTTTGGTTTTTAGTCCTTCTGTTCCTTTTTTCAACACCAAGCACCATTATTACTATTTAAAGATATCAAGAGGCAATAGACTGGGGCCCCTTAACATAATAATAACAATATTGCATAATAACAATAAAAATAACAATACATAATAATATGTATATCAACAACAATAATAATTCTTCTTAAAAATCAGATTCACACAATTAAAATTGTTTCCTTTAGTTTAAATTCCAAATTGTTTGATAAAATCTAAAGAACATGGCTGGTGTAGTGCTTGATCGTGACATATGTACAGGTTTCCTTTAGGGGTCTTCTGATACAGTGCCATAATACTGACAGCTAAATTCTGTCAGTTAATCTGGCAAGGTTACATAATCTTCATGAACAGGGTGATAAATGCAAGTTTAACATCATGGATCTTATCACCTGAAGTGTGTTATGCATCAGCCTGCTGTTCAAGAGATCATTTGCATAAAACAAGGATAGAATATTATTTCTCTGCATATTTTATTCAAATTAATATCCGTATGTAAGCTCTCTATGATGTCCAGGATTGAACATTTCCTGGGGCTACAGTACAGTATGTCTATTACTCAAAAGATTGTATTTTAACAGCTTTTTGCATACTCTCTAATGATAGAAGTGATTCTGGTATTCCACCTTTTCCTATTTTATTATTTTTCTCTTCTCTTTAATTCTTATTTTTAGTAGTACTTGGTATACTGTCATCAATAATGACAGCAACAGCAAGTTTTGAAGTGTACTGCAATATTTTAAAAATATTATTAGTTAAAAAACCTTTGCGACAGCATTTGTGGCAGGTTTTCTTATTATAAGTCATGTACATCACTGCACTTACTTGGAATACATATAATTGTAAGCACTTTCTCTCTAAAGCATCACAATGGCATTTGTTAAAAGATGCTCTGTATTTTGTCCATATAAATCTCTACACTGCCTCTAGACAATTTGTGTAATTAATTAATCTATATTAAATCAAGACTGCACAATAAATGCCTTGAAAAGCTAAACAAAACCTAAGTGGATTCCAAGTATATTTATTCTGTTGCAAGTAACCACAATATAACTGTGCATTATACCAAATTTCTTATAGGTTTGAAACATTCTGCAAAATAGGGAAAAACATATGCAATGGCAGATTTAGATTATGCAATGCAATGGCAGTGTCTTCAATCCTAGATCCAATTATTAAAGAGCCTAAATTATTTTTTTTGTAATTTTCAAAGATAACACAGTTCAGTTCTTTTCATTTTCTGATAACATCAAATTGCCTACTAAAACTACTGTACTGTTATTATATATTTCAATTAATTCTACCTAGAGTATAATAACTAGTTCTAAAAGCCAGGTACAATAGTATCTTCTTTCGCCTGTGGCAGAATAACATCAGATGAATTCTTCAAACACTTTTTGACTTAAAATATATGGTGGAATAAAACGTGGATTATCTGTTAATCTCATTTTAGATTTATTTTAAAAGACGCACTTTGCATTGCTAATGTAAGTTGATCCATAACATTAAACAAAACACCGCATCAAAATAATAAAAGCATAATATTCAGTTGACCAAGATTACGTTATTAGGAATTATCAACAAAAAATAATTTTCGCAGACTGATAGGAAAGGTATTCTAAACACACAATATCTTATTAGCGAGCACAATATGACCTCATTTTCTAAAAGGAAAGAATATAAAATCAGAGCAGCTGAGCCCTTTTTTATAGTTACAGAGTGATGGTTTAGCTCTAGCAATAGTCATGAATTGTGTTTATGTTCTCAATAAGCGTATAAATCTGAAATCGTCTGCGATATAATATATATCCATCCATTTTATCAAATTCAGGGTTGCAGGGGAGCTGGAGCCTATCCCGGAAAGTAACAGGCACAAGGCAGGGTACACCCTGGATGGGACACCAGCCCCTCGTGGGGCATACACACAGACTCAAACACATATCCTCAAACCAGGGCTTGTCACACATAGACACGCACACATGCACTCACATCAGGGCCAATTTTCCCTGAAGCCAATTAACCTATCAGTATCTCTTTGGACTGTGGGCAGAAACCAGAGCAGCCAGAGGAAACACACATGAATTATGGGAAGAACATGCAAATTCCATGCAGATAGCACCCCAGGTCAGGAATTGAACCCAGGGCCCCAGTCTTGTGAGGCAGCAAAGCTCCGCCGTGCCAACCTGTTTTAGTTACCTTGGATGCAAAAGTTGCATTTCCTAATGTACTTTCTTGTACATCTTAGATGCTTTCTGACTAAGGAAGGGACAGCTCACAAAGAACCTGCAGAGCCAGCGATGACTGGAACAGGACTGGTGGGGATTTTCAATGCACAAAATCACAGGTCCTTCGTCATAGTCAAAAGAGAGGTCAGAGAAAGACCTCTGGCATATTTTTAGAATGGTTTTTGGAATTGTGTCAGACACTGCAGGGATTCTGTCCCAGAATAGGATTTTAAATTAGGCCTCACAAATGTGTTCTGGATCACTACATACATTGAATAAAAAAGTAATTGGACAAAAACTAATGAAGTGCAATAGAAATTCATATGAAAGTGATCTAGGTCAAGGACATTAGTTCCATGTTAATTGTTGATACAAAAAAGAATAACCCACCTTGACTTTCACCTTTATCTAATCATTTCTGTTTTGGATTGTTTTGAATAGCTAGGCTATCAATAAATGTCTAGTATCTTGGGTTTGTATGTCATTTAAAAGCTTTGAATAGTTCAAAACAAGTGATACAAGGAAAGTGTAATTTTACAAATGAAAACTGTGTTGAGTTCAAGGATGCCATTGTACAATCTCTTTAATTCTCCTAAATGTAAAATTTGTGGAACATACAGTATGTTTAGCCAATCATAATCATTGAAATGACTGAGATCATTGGTAAAATCATTGCTAGAGTTAAAACCAGGAGGCTAAACTTGCACTCCAAAATTAAGATCATGTATTAAATCATAGAAATCCTGAAGTATGGTATTGGGAAAAATAGAAAGGGAAATATAGCCTATTTTTTCCAGCACTCTTTATATCCTCCAGAGAAGATTAAGTGATCCATTTTATACTGGATGTCAATCATCAATGCTTTGGATGTATTTTAGGCCATTAGTATTAAATACTGTACATCTACCCTTATTTCAAACTGAGAAGAAATAGAAATAGAATAATCAATATTGCCTAAAATAAACCTGAAAATGTGTTATGGCATCTGAGATTCATTCAGCGTATTAAAAAAAAAATGAAAGTTTGTCTACCAAAGAAATATTGCTTAGGTTCTTCTGTTCTGCATGTGACAAAGGTTAATACCAGTACTGTTTTTTAAAGAAAACTGCAGCTCCCTTTAAGGATTGGATACATCATTTCACAGCATTGTACTGTGCTCTGTCCATCAGCTTGACAGCAAAGAATTGAACTGAGAAACTAATCCTGACGGCACAGTTACTAAAACATCATAAAAATACATTTATAAAATCTCATTTTTCAAGGCTCATAAAGTAGCTCTCATGTGCCGGAGTATTTAGAAAGTGACAGAGAACATAATTGATTTGGCAACAGTGTAAAGCAACAGTTGAATAGTTTAAAATGTGTGTAATTGAATTACAACAACATAACCAGATAACTGCAACCAAAAACAAAAAGTTACTGTTTCATTAGACATTTTTAGTTAATATACCAGGCCCTTTTTATTCCCAGTAGTTACTCTACAATATATTGGTTTAGACATGTATTGTAATAGCAGTGGCCACAGGGACAACACTATCCTTGAGCATCGTCTGTCACATGTTTATGTCTCATGTTTTTGATTACATTTGCAACTTTAATTTTCCACAGATGTTCCATAATAACCGTAACATTATTATGTTCATAGACTCTGTTCTTGATCATAGTCCCCTTGAAATCAGTGTAAGTATTAAGACATAAACTATAAATTATTCTCAGGTTATTCAACAGAAAAAGACTGCACCAAGGTCACATCTTGGGTTTCCAGTTATGCTGAACAAACGAAATTATAGAATGAGATTTAATTGTATGCCTTGATTTAAAAAAAAAAGTTGTACAGTATGTACATTTGGATTCAAAACCATGGTGTATGAAGAAAATATACACTTTTTTATATATTTGCCCATTTTTTGCTTATTTAAACTAATCAAACAAAATCTTCAGATGAACAACACCTTTGGAAGTATTTACATTGTTGTGTATATGTGCTGGGATAATGCAGTATCATTTTGTGCAATCTATAAAGCTCAAAGGCAGTCAGCAAAGCAAGCATCTTATTAGCAGATGGGAGGTTTTATGCTTACTAGCAAACTAACAGTGCTTTTTTGCAACATGAAACAGTACTGTAATAGACAAAAATTACAGCTCTGCAGCGCTATGGAAACACACATTATCTGTTGAAACATATTCTTTGGAACAGGTAAGGCATTTTGGGGAACATAATATGAACGGTGTCAGAAATATTCCTGAATATGAAGACTGTGCAATATTCCAGCAAAACATCATAAAACACATTTTTGTTACCAGAATGATCTGAAGTATATGCTTGATTTTTAAGATGTGTGAGTGAAGAAGATTACCTAATCTAAAATGACACCTGTTTTCAAACAGAAAACGTCATTATTTCGATTTAATGGAGGCCATTTTCGATTGGGAGATAACAATATTTCACATTTAGTATTCTTCATTTGTTCAGTTTTATTTTTTAAATTTATATTAAGTGTATCTTATTCCTTAAAACAATTAAATATGCACTCTGTTGTGTTTTATATTTTATTTTGGGATGTTTCAGAAAAAAGTGAAACAAATCCATACACAAACAGGTTCCTTAAGAAAACTATCGACAGCATAGATAATGCATTGTTGCAATTGTCCAGTTCTGGCTCCAATTACCGTTAACACTAGTCTCAACAAGAAAAGAGTGATGGTATCAACATGACTCTTTCATATTGTTTTACTCCTGGAAAGAAAGAGGAGACAAAAAGGCTCAAAAGTGTGACCACCTGTTCGACAGCATTTCACAGTTAGCTATCTCAAATGCCTTTTGACAGCTATGGAATAAAATAAACTGTTTCCTACTGTGAGCAAGTATTTATCTATAAAGCCTCACATTTTCATGCAACAAACATTCTAAAACTGCAACATGCACTTTTGGGGGGCTTTTACAAAATACAATTTCATGCTGGATTAGATGCATTGACCACATGAAAACCAGTCAAAACCTTATGGCCTTCAGGGTTTAGATCTTCATCTGGGCATTCCTCATTTACGTCATTTCTGTATTGTATGTGCTCATCTGCGCATGCATAGAAACTTTATACTAAGTGACAGAAGTTTCATTTTCTTTCAAAGTCGTTGCCCCCTTTTTACATGATAGGTGAATTAACAAAGTGATGTGTCAGACTTTCCACAGTGCTTGAAAAGCCAAAGCTAACAGATTAGAGAAGTAGGGACATATCACAAATGTTTTTGCCTATTCTGCTGGATCAGCAGACTTAATCTTTAACGTATGACATTAAAGAATAGCTTGAGAAGGTTTAGTGTGTGCTCCCATTATCATAGGAGGCAATGGTCAAGGACTGGGTTAAGATTCCTCAGAAGACTTGTTCTGCCTTTGATGTCCGAATGTACTATCTGCCTTAGCTAAAAGGGTTACATCTTAGCTTGTATTTATTTCTTTGATGTTTTGAGAAGACAGTGCTATATAAGTAGTTGTGAAAGCTAATAACATTTACAGTGCCCTCAAAAGTATTTGGATAGTAAAATCAAAACTCAGATTTTGACTAAAGATCTCTATAAAGAAACAGGATACTATGCTTGGTATCATGTACAATTCCTACTGTAAGTATTTTAATTTTTTTAGTTCTACCCTCATGGGTCAATAACTTTATTCAACTTTATAGAGTGGAATCAAAAGCAAAAATATAGTACTGATTGGCTGACAGGTGTCTCATGTTGGTCAGATGTTTGTTGAAGTTTGTTTCATAACTAGGCGCTTATAAAAGAGCTGTGAACAAACCATTTTGAGGCTGTAGTCAAAAGTCAAAAGTTTCTGTTGAAGAAGAGAAGGCCATTTAAAAGTTAAAGAAAAAAAACTCATACAGAATTATAGCAACTCGGCTAAACAAAATCAACAGATGAACAAAGAAACAAAAATATCATTTTTCAATCAGCCAAGACTGGGTCGACCAAGAAAAACATCTGCAGTTAATGATGGAAAAATTATCACAGCTGTCAACGAAAAGCCTGAAACAACTGTCATTGAAATTGCTGAAGACAGAGACATCAGAATAAATTACAGAGGCTACACCATATGATATAAACCCCTCATTTGCATCAAGGCCAGGTAAACTAGATTAGAATTTGCTAGGAAATACAAATATGAGAACATCTGACGTTTCAAATAAATTTTAGGTAAAGACCAAAATAAACCTTTACCAAAGTAATCGAAATATTAAAGTGTCCAGAAAGACAGGAGTTGCCAGTATTCCAAAGCACATCAGCAAAGCTTGGGTTGGAGTGGCATGCATGGGCATCTCTGGAATTGACTCATTCATCTTTATTGAGGATTAAACTAACAATGGCAGCAACAGAATGATGTTCCTTGCTTTTGTAGAAGAAAATACTTCCATACATATTGGCCTGTACTTCATTGTGCAGCAAGACAATGACCTGAATCATAAGATCAGTGCAACCAAGGAGCTTGTCAGGAGAAACATAGTGAAAAATCTTACTGGCCGAGTTCATCTCCAGATTTTAACAGAATTGAGCATCAATTTTACAATTGAACCAGAAGAAAAGCAAAGAACATAACTATTAAAGAATCTCAAACAATTCACTATAATAATTCGATTAAAAGTAAATCTTATTTATTACTAAGAAAAGTTACTGTAAGGGGTTCAAAAAGTGTACCAGATAAAAATATACAGTATAGCCTGCTTGATATAGAAATCTGAGGTATAATTGATCATTGCTACCATTTGTACTAAGAAAAGCATTTATTTGTCATTTAATTTTTGTACGATTTTTTTCGTTTTGTGATGTAAATTTATAATAAAGTTTTTCCACTGGAGCAAACAGCTGCAAGTCAATCTAACAGTACCAGCTGATGAAATATGAGTTACATTTACTTATTTACATGGTTGATTGTAAGTGGATTCCCCTTCAAAGTGTAGCATGGCAATAATCATTTTTCAGTGCATGCTAATGTAAATGAGGTAATGAGGAAATAAGGGTGAGGAGAGAGAGGAAGGAGAGAGAAGGAGTGGAGCAAACGATGTGCATCCAAGAGGTAAAGTTAAGAGGAACCAGATTGCACAGGAGGCCTAATCGAAATGTAATAGAAAGAGACTGAAGCGGAACAGCAGTTTAAAAATGGCAATTTTCTTGGGAATTAGTGGTGAGGTGCTGTTTAATCTGTGGACTGAAAATTTTTCTAACAGAGTTTGTCTGCACAGGCATAAAGGAAAGATCGTTATTTGCTGTATTTGTGGCCGAAAGCTTGACAGTCTGACCTCAGACATATGTGTGAAAGGTCATGTCCAAAACGGATTTAGCTGTACACAGTTTAAGGTTATCTTAAGTCTTGTTATTTAGTAATGATCAATTGAGTTACACGTATCTAATTCCCCATCTTATGGGTGAGCCGTTCATGTCCTCAATTAAAGAGAACAAATAAAAGGGGGAAAGCAATTTACCTTGCCATCGACTAAAATGACCAGGCACCTGACCTTTTTCAATGCTTTAAAAGGACTTTGCTTACACAAGTTAAAGAATCAAAAAAGTGATTTGAAAACCTAGCCTGTGTTGGTTCACTTCTTGTCGAATTCAACAACAGTTGTTTTTTGTGGCAGACTCTGAGAATGAATGTGCACCAAGGGCCTCAAATGAAGGAGGGGAAGAAGCTGTGACTCAGAAATCTCATCTGCCCATTTTAATTCCACTGCAGGAAACAAAAACAGCAAAAAAATGGTTTGTGTCAAAGGCTCAAGTCATTGTTTCAAGTTGTATTGCAATTTCTCTTTTGCGATTCCTGTATGGGCACATACAGTACATGCATGGACTTCTTGCAGTCCTTTCAAACTGACACAATTCTTCCTCCCTCTGGCTGTTGTAGGTCTTGTCCCAAGCAGAATAGCAATAGACATTACTTCCCTTTCTTTTCATAAAAGGCAGTCACTGTTGCCATAGCCCTTTAACCCAATTGATAGGTTCTCTGAAGATGGAGGATTGTGGGAGTTGTAGTTTCCCTCTGGCTTATTTACAGTGGTACCTCACTGTGGTAAGATTTCTCCCAGAGTCAGAGTGCTGCCCACACCCATAAATCTGTTTTACAGTGCACTACTCAGATAAATATAAAAGAAGCAATAACAAGAAATTAAGATATGAGAACATTTTTTCACGTCTCATCTACTTTTATTCTTAATACAGAGGAAAAAATGAAAAAATAGAAGAAATAAAGCTCTAAGAGGTGTAATTTCACTAAAAATTAAATTAGCAGGAATTTTAAAATGACTATAGAAAAGCAAAAACACAGTTTAAAACCTTTTTTTAAGTTTTTTCTCTTCATTGAATCGTTCAATTATGTGAAAGTAAATACCTGCATATACATTCTTGTGAAAAAAGGCCTCATATGGTTTGATTAACTTGTTGGCTTAAGTGATCTAGGCATGAAAATTGTTTAAAATGGTTTCTTTTCTTTAAACTGCCGCTTGAGTTTTTTTGGCAAGTTGCCAGCATCATTTTCAGCTTTTAACACCTGCTGCTTGCTATCTGTTTCTCCAGCTGCACTAATGCTTGCTGTGCTGCTTGGTTGAGGAACTTTCACTGTTGATGTGAGCCAGAGGTATTCTCACAGCCTACAAAGAATTCACAGTTTTTTTAGATTAACTCAGATTACTTTCTGCATTTAAGTTATGATGTTCGTGCAAAGGACTGTATTAAAAACAAGAAAAGTGATAGAAAGCAATGTTGCTCTTTTTAGGTTTTGTTTTGTTTTGTTTAGTTTTGACCCTTTTCTGGAAAATGCATCTCTCCTGTCTTCACTAAAAACAACAACACATTTAATTTTATTAATTGCACAACCAAATGAGTCACCTTACTTATGAATGAGTGTATAAAGTCACTGATGGAATTATTGTAATTCCCACTATACGATGTATGTCATACATACTGTACATAGGAAGTTGGTGTATCAAAGTGCAATTAAAACAGGCTTATCCATTTGATTTTTATTGTCCCAGTGTAGTAGTAAATTGTTAGTCTATACAATATATACAGTATACAACATAATGTATTATTAAATAATTTACCATTTCATTTTCATTTAGGGTTCCACAAAATGCAAGTTTCTCATTGATGTAAAATCCAAAATACTGAAAGCAAACAATTTGTAAAACTTACTTGTATTGTCAGTAATTTACAGTATAACAGAGCAAAGCCATGACATATACTGGATGGAAGGCCATATTTGAAATTCAAATAATATGATAAAATATGCATTTAAAGCAATTGTCTATATGTTATTTTTTAGCTCTGGTCTAAAATACATTATTTAAATGAGTTTTGAAAAACCTTTGTTTACCTTTACTCAGTATCCTATTTAAAAAAGATGGAAAACAATATTTCAGTGACACAGCTGCTGTCTATTAGAGGCCCTGTAGTCATCAAAATGTGCTGCATAAATGCACCATGGAGGTAATTCACATGAACTGTTATTAAGGAAACACATGCAGTTAAAGCTATAAGCTTTCTGAGTATTGTAGTAAACAATCAGACATAAATCATTTTTTCTAAATTATTTCTCTGAAATCAAATATGTTGCATGCTTGAATTGCAGTTAATAAATTTGGGTGACTAGCATTTTAACACAATGTATGCCTTGTTCTTGGAAAAAAGAGTGATCACTCTTTTAGAAGCAAAGTCATCAGACTGTATTTCAGGACCATGGACAGCATTCATCCGTTAAGGAGGTGTGCACTACCTTTACAGCACACAAAGATGTGTTTCATGAGAACATTTCACATTCAGTCTTCAGGAGATTGCTTTGCTGAATTCTAACTAACTGATGACTCTAACTTCTCCTTGTGTTTCTTAAAATGATCATCTTTAAAACAAACCTGTCTTGTGACATTCATAATGCAGCCCATTCAATTTCATTTTCAGCAGGCTCAGGGTAAGTTTTAAACTAATTTTAAATGAAAAAAAAATAGAAATGATTGGGGATAAAATCAGAATATTTATTTAAACTGATTTTTTCACTTGAAAAAGATGCAACAGGTTTTATGTGTATTACCAAACATTCAGAGTATTATAATGGTTATCATTATCTTTCACATTTTTACCTTTAATGTTCAATGTCAGTTAAATGTGACATTGAACATAGAAAAAAACGTTACTAGATACTTTTACATAGGAAACAGAATTATACTGATCAGAATAATCCACATTAAAAATAAAAATATTCAGACATATAAATTATAACATTATTTAATATAGGGCAAATGTACATCAAGCTCTAAAACTTTTTAAGCTAAATCATTTGGATAGCACTTAGTTAAAATAAAATGTTATTGATTTACTCATGCTGTTACTCAGAAAACCTATTGATCCTAAAAGATATATTTCTACATTGTGTGTTAAAAAGAGAAGTCAATTAATTGATTAATTGGCATGGAACATCTTTTTGTTTTCTTTTAATGAGCTTTTCGTTGACAATGTCCCATAGCAAGGAAGAAACAGGGCAGGTTACTTTAGAGAATCAAGGCACTTTCTGGAAGAATGTTTAGTCATAGCCCAGGATGGGTTTGCTTTTCACAAGATAGCATGGAACATGTTTTTCCTTACAAGAAGAGAAAAAGGCACAGGTATACAGTAAAATAATAAATTAAAATAGTACATATCATGAAGTCAATGGGTATGCATGAACTAGACAGAGTTCCTTTAATGATATAAAGAAGAACATTAAATAATTAGGAAACAAACAGGAAACTCATGGAACCCTATGCTCAAAACATGTACAGTAGGTGTTTAGATCCCCACTGGAAGCAAAGAGTATTTATGTTCTTGATGTTTTGTATTAGGGGCCACTAAGCTTTTGTAAAATAACACATATTAGGTAGTACCAATAGTTGAAATTGAAAAATTAGGTCATGTTGATTTTTTTATTTCTTTAAATACCTGAGTCAATTAAAAAAATATTAACCTTTGTGATAATAAAGAATGGCTTAACAGAGCTAAAATCTAAAATAGAAGCATTTGTACAATGCATGTGTTGAATAAATGTAATTCTAGTATGTTGACTAAAGAAAAACAAACACTAAGTGGATTTGTAAACATTTCATTCCTAAATGTGCACAAACATCACTAAACAAACTGTTTCTCACTAATTTGATTTGCTCTGCATAATGTTCTATAATCATTGTATTTTATTGCAGTGTATCTAGTTGCACGAATACTTGATAGCCAAGAGCAATATAAATTACTTAGAAATAAGACATTAGAAAAAAAAACTTCTATGAGCATATGATGCAAAATAAATGCATATATAGCAGAATAATATTTTCTTTATACTGTATGTGCAATCACACCTCTTGAAAAAGTATTGAAAAGCAGCTGACAGCATTGTATTAATTCAGACATTTTTGTAACCTCTATACTGTATGCTTATAAATTGTATAAACTAAATAAGTTGTTTAAATTCATATAAATTCTTTGTACTTAAGTTGATCACACAGAAAAATCCAAACATTGTAAACTGTTGGTCAGTTTGTAGGATGGTTCCATTGAAATGCTGTAATGCATGCCAATACATTTAGAAAGATTTTGCTTTTCATGCTGTTGGAAAAACTACATTAAAACACATTTAGTTTATTTAGGTAATGAGACAGTAGCTAACTATCAAGAATAGCTGCAGATAATCTCTGTATAGCAGAAAAATCTTTTGGGCTGTAAATATGTCCCATTGGTACCATTTAAAAGAACCCAACAGGTGTTGGCAATTTAGAACCTAATGGAAAAAACACAAGAAAACATCACCTACTGTACGTCTGAGAAAAGAAGATGGAAAGAAAATCAATGGTTCTTTACCCCCAACCAAGCAATGTCTGCTCTATAAAAACGCTGTGACCCTAGGTTCAATTCCAGACCTGTGGTTCTATATGCATGGAGTTTTTATGTTCTCCCCCTTGTTTGCATAGGTTTCCTGTGGGTTCAAAGACATGCTGGTTGATGAATTGACTTGTTGGAAAATTGGCCCTGGTGTGAGTGTGGGTGTGTTTGTAGCCTGCAATGAACTGACATTTCGTCCAGGGTATAGCTTGCCTTGCACCTTGCTTACTGCCTCCCCAGCATCTCTGTATTGGATAAATGATACAATATTTAATGTTACATCTATTTTTTAGTTGCAATTACATTTCTAAGTTTCTACATCTGGCAAGTCAAAACCAGATCATAATGGACTGAGAATGACGAAAGGTTAGTTTTTCTGCCCAAAGTGGTCCATCTGAGACTTAGAACTGAACATTTCTTGTTCCAACCAGAGATTAATGAAGTGTATTATTTTATTGTTTGCTTTTGTGATAGTGTGGTGCTTTGCATAGACTGGCAATATAAACACATCCACTTATTGGAAATAGATTTGTTTTCTGCATTTATCATTCTATTTATCATTATCAGTGGGTCTGCAAAAGTAAAAAGAGCAACATTTCAATAGCAAGCAGAAACAAACAGGTAGAGTGGAGAGGATGGCCATCAGATACTGTGATAGTAATGCCACTTTAACTTCTTCATTAACCAGTAAACTCCCTGAATCGCATTAATCTTTAATTTTGTACCTGTAATCCCTTTCAGTATATTTGAACTTCAAATTTTAAATGAAAATGTGATCTCATGTAACAATATTCTATGTATCAGTAATGCTCTCAAATTATGGGGGAATCACATTATCTCTTTATAATAGTATATTTTCATAACAAAGTTATATAGATCCAATGAGGGAGGAACCTTAATCATTGCTTCAGTTCATTACCACCAATTACTGTAGCCATGAAAACAGACCATGTTTAGCAGAATATTAAGCAAATTTGTTCAAATTACTTACATTGTAGGAAGATTACAGGCCCCTGTTGCAGTAATCGTGATGATTAGCCTGCAGCAGGTTACAGAATTGTTTTGCAGTCCTTCATCATACTGTATATCCTATCGCAAAACAAAAGATTGCTTTGTGTTAAATTTTTTCATCACTTTTCATCATTGTAGCCATGTCCGCTTTCATTGATAAGGAGACTGTAAAGCGTCTCAGCTGCCTTTAAGAGGGTTTTTTGTTGGCACTAAATTTTTAAGTCTAAGGAGCAATTATTTTTTGGGAATATGGATTCTGTGTGCTTTCTACATACTGTTTCACAGGCTCCTCTTTGTAATGTAGAGCCGCATGTAGACAGACAGTTACAAAATAAATCAATAAATCATCTCACTGTTCTCATTGTAACAGCATTCAGGTGATGCAACACTTCTGGGCTAGAGGCCAAGCTCTTAGATCCATTGAATCTGCAGAGCAAAGGCCACATCAAAGTGTTACTGCACTGCTTGGAAGCTATCATGCAGAGTCCATAATTGAAATAAATGAAGGCACCTTTTGGGTTTTATGATAGAAATAAACATCTGTCCTTGACCAGAACAGCTTGTTAATATCTGATACCTACACTCTCTAGAGCCATTTCCTGTTTTTTTTTTCAGCTCAAACGATTGACTTGATGAACACTTTAGTTGTGTAATATTAAGTTATGCTAATTTATGATCAAGTGTTCCCTTTAACAACAGAATTATCTTGCTTTCTAGACTGGCATCTAGACGTAACTCAACAAAAAGATCCCCAGCACCTTTTCATTACTGTGTAGTACACTGGATGGGCTGCTGGTGTACTTTCCAACCTTTAATCTTCCTATGGATTTGAATGATTATCCATATTCTATTGATCACTTGCTAGTTTTCCCAGGAAAAATTATTAGGTATAAATGATAAGGCGAGTCACCAAAATATAATTCCCCAAAGCAATCAGTGTTATTATCACCATGATGTGAACATGATTTGCATAATAACATAGATAATAATATTAAAAGCTAAAGAGTAAGTCTGGAATCACTTTTCATCACAACACTTGCTTAAAGAAGCATTTCAGGAACCTATAATACGACTCATTTAAACTCATATAAACTTTTCAATTTAATGTATTATATCTCATTGTTTGTGATAAACTACAGCTGTGCGTTTATAATTCTGTGCTGCATGGTTAGTTGTAGATATTTGATTACTAAGTTTTGCCTTTAAATTGGAAAAGCAAAGGTTTGTCAGAACATCGATTGCACAGGTGTCGCCTGTACCAGTTATTCCACTTTTTGTCTAACGCTGATTGAAAAAATCACTTGCAATTTTGCCATTTCTCAGTACCCTCTTCCTTGAACTGTGCTTTCTTTCAGCCAAGCAAAATCAAACTACTTAAACTATTCTAGAGCATATCTTTTCTCGGGTTTGAAAGATAATACGTTTAAAAGAAACAAATAACCACAATTCTGTTCATTGACATTTTTTTAACTTCCTCCTGATGATTATAATGCAAAGACAAACTAAAGAAACAAATGTGTGGAAACTATCCACACTGGATCTATCTTCTCCCTGTAAACTCTTTTTAAAATGGCTTTGATGCCTTTATATATGTCTTTATAAATGATTTACTCCTGGAACATGAAGGAGTTGTAAACATCCATCCATCCATTTTCTAACTACTTCCTCTAATTCAGGGTCACAGGGGAGTGGGAGCCTATCCTGGCAAGCAATGGACACAAGATAGGTTACACCTGTGGTGGACAGGAAGCCATTCTAGCACAGAGACACACAGACACACCAGAACCAATTTTCCCAGAAGCCAATGAACCTACCAGTATGTTTTTGGACTGTGAGAAGGAACCAGAGCATCTGGAAAAAATCCCACATACAGTACTGTAGAAATGAGAAGAACATGGAGACTCCATGAAGATAACACCCCAGGCGTGGAACTAAGCCAGGCCGCCAGTGCTATAAGGCATTAATGCTAACCACTGCAACACTGCAACATAATTTACCAAAGCTGACTGTCTTAAGGGTCTGTGCTATTTTTAAATAGGAAATATTCAATTGGCTGTAAAAAGGAAGTATTTACATTTTCAATTATGGAGCTCAAGCATGTGCTTAGAATTATGAGGGGAGTTTGGCAAAAAAAAACATTTGGTATCGTTTTAATTTCTCAAATAACCAAAGAAATGGTTGTAATTTAGTATGTTTCTTGTGCTTGCTCAATAGAATGACTTAAATTTCCTGTCACTCCCAAAAGTGTAAAGTGAGCCAGAAAGTATTGGATGATTTAATGCTCTTTAAAATACTACATTTCCTCTTCTCTATAAATATTTAATGTTGTCTTCTATTATTTGGAATTCAAAACCCTTTTTCTCCTAAGGTGGTGGATTCCGGTCTGCTTTCAATACAAATCTCAGCATGGTGAAAACACAATATTTGGATGCATCACTACACTTACACCTGTTTATTGTGCTTATGCAATAACTTTAGGCAGAGTGGACAATGGATTAGTAGGGATTTGTATTTGTAAATTCTGTATACTGTATGTGTATGTCAGTAAAAAAAGTCTGTTTTTTCTGCCGAGTTAAAGGTTAAAACTGAAATATCACTGGATCTCTGAGAATGTGGAATGTAAATGCACAATTGCAATGCTATGGAATATCAACAAACACCACAAAATATACAACGTATAAATCATATGTTGGTATTTTCATAATTTCCTTTAACAACTACATTGTGTATGAGAACATGACTGAACGTGTAGTTTTCTTTATAACAGCAAACATGTTTACTGTTTTAAAGAGTTGCTTCATAACTCACAATCTGTATCAACAGCATTTGAAGTGATTCCAAAAGCTGATCTCACCCACACACACACAAATAATAGCTGCATATTTATTAAGATATTTAAGATGTATAGAGGAAAACATTTGAAGGTTTAAAAAATAGACACAACCTTAAAAAAACAAACAATGCACACAATATAGACAACATGTTGGCAGGTATTAATAGCAATTTTTATGATCATTTTAATTAGTTTTTAATCTTTCCTGTACATCATGTGCTACAGTATCTTATCTGTAATATACTGTATTTTTTCAAGTCTTATTCCATTATTTCAGAAAGAAAACAGTCCAGCAAACTTTTTTAAGACTCATATGATGCAACAAGGTAGAGAAATCCTATTGTTTGTTAGGAATTCAACTGTTTCGAAAATAAGCAGTCTTGATATGAAGATAAGACTAGAAGAACACCCTGTAGAGTGCAACGCTTAACAGGTATAATAGTGTCTGACAGCTTGGCCATTAGTCAAGCTTACCTAAGGCAGATATTTATACTATGGGCATCATTTGGATTGTGCACCAATTAATTGACATGACTCTGTACCCATTGACTAAAAGTGAATCATGTGGAATCATGTGGTCCCTGTCACTAGTTTGCTACCCTTTATTTTTCACACAATCAAAATGTTGATCACTTCATTTTCAGTTAAAAAAATCATGGAAAAATAACAATACAGTATCTAACAATACATTTGCTTTTGGAGCAATAGTTTTTCACTTAGATCTATTTGTAAGTCACAAAAGTATCTACTAATAAATCAACACAGTTCATGGTTGCAAGCACGCATCAGCAATCGAACATCACGATTGCCAAGACCTTCTTCCTTGAAGCAATCACTTATTCACTAGGGTAAGATAATAGCAGCTCTCTACCTCCTGATATAAGGCCACTTAGTTCTGACCAAATTTAAAAGGAGCCTCTCTTCTCTGATTGTTAATGCCTGATCATTTTATTTGCTTGACTTATCAGGGCAGTTTGCCAAAGCTGCACAGAATTTGATTCCCTTCCATTTCTGCATGTCTGAGGGGATATTTTCTCAGAGGGGATGGCATGCTCCTACATTGCAAGGAACAATGATCTCAGCAGGCTTTAATGTTCTATGTAACCCTTTCCCTTTTTACAATCATGTCATACCAATTTACAACTTACAGTTGTAGTCCCGCCAAAAAGTGTGTCCCCTCAACCCCTACCTGCATGTGGTTGATGGCTGTAGTTTATAACACAAAATGACTTCCTTTCACTAGATTTCTATACCCTAAAATAGTTGCCCTTTAAAAGTTATGATAAAATATGGATATGGCTTTCTGAATAGATCATGAAGAATTAACACAGACGTTGCAGCAAAAGCCAGATGGACAACAAAAGATAGACAACAGCCTGCAAGGGAATAAACCAAAAATTAAAATGATCTTTACTGGCAGGGTGCAGTGTGGACTTGTTAATCCTTTCACAGCTAAACGGAAAAGTTGTAGTATGGTCAGAATGTTTCAAAACTAAACCCTCTGAGGTAATCTGTGTAGTGAGCTGCAGTTTTGTTTTTCATTCCAAGAAACTTTAGGCAATATTTGTTTTATGTTAGGCAACATTTTTTGCATTCAGGGATTCAGCTCTTTCATACTGTCTCCAACATACATGTTATTTTACAGTGCCTCAACCCATCAGATTGCATTAAAAATGGACATCATCAGAAATGGCACAAGTATTTATTTTAATTTACAATGTTTAATTGTATTGTTTCACTAACACCAAATAAAAGGGAGGGCGAGATGCAATAAAATGCACAAGAGACTCACTAAGTTCTAACCTGATTTACTTTGGTTACAGTATGTCTTTGTTATACAGTATTACTCTTTTTACAAAGGTAAGAGTTTTACAACTTTCACCTCATATTGAGTCCATTCTCTGCTTTGTGTTGTTGAATGTGGAACACATGTATCTCCCCATATCATAATGAATCCCCACGTACCCCTTCAGAAACAATAATAAAATATTGCCATGCTTGAAGTTGCATTTAACTTGGCTATTAACCAGTTCACCAGTCATGTTTTAATGAGCACTATGAGGTGTATAGAACAAATATAGCAATTTTATATGGGTCCTTTGACAGAGGTGAAGTGCTTTATATAATCCATATTTGTGTTACAGTCAGTGACTGAGCAATTTTATGGAACTAATGGTTAATCTTAAAATTTCTATTGTCATGCGGTCATATAGATACAGTATACAGTATGTATATTATATTAATATAATTAATATTTTATTAAGATTTAATTCATAATAATGTAATTGAAATTTAGGATTTTGAATCATTATTCTCTGTCCAATTATTTTTTAAAATACACATCAAAAAGTGTTTTACACGGCATTCTTGTTTAACTCATGAAATAAACTATTTTTAAATAGGACATTTTTGTGTAATTGTATTCTTTACAGTGCATCCGTGTTTTAGAGAAAAAATAATGGGAGAAAGTTTTATTTATCTTTAGTTTATAATCTTAAAAGCATAATTGAAAATAATTTTCTAGCAAATATTTTGGACAAAATGATTCCTAATAAGTCTAACTCAGACTCATGCTGTGTTATTATCACACCCTATTTCACAACACAGACTTGCATTTTAACTGTAAGTGTTGTCCCACAATACAGTACATCCCACAAGGCCTGATGATGCTGAGACAAACAATATTTGAAGTAAACCTTTTCTATCCATTATCCCTGCAGTTTGTTTTATTCAATGTACACAAACTGTTCATATTTATAACTCATACTGCTTGAACAGAAACATTTTGCTTAATTTACATTACATTTAGACTAGCAACCGGGACATAAAAATATAGATCATCCATAAAAACGTTAAAGGCCAGGGGACTATTATTAATTTACCATCTTTAAACCACTCTTGTGCAATGATGTCATGCTTCAAGGCATTCTGATGACTGATGGAAGCTCTTTCTGATCAACCTTGTCAGTTCTTTGCTGTTTTGTTGTAATTTTACCTTTAAAAAACTGTTTTTCAATGGCTGGAAAATTCATACTACACACTGTTCAGTATTCATCTTCAGAAATACAGTTAGCATGCATGCTTTCTCCAACACAAAGAAATTAAGTCATTTTGATATGTAATTTGTTTATGTCATGAGTTTCTTTATAATTTAAATTAATTCTCCATAGAGGCCCTTTATGTCCCTAGAAAAGTTTTTATTGTGTTTACACAATAGTTGAGTCCAACTTTATTATCATTACAATCATTCATTCATTTATACTTTCTAGTTTAAAAATGAAGTATCAACATTTCCCAAGCATCTGTTAAGTATGTGACACAATGCATAAAACTGACTGATGTATTTAAGTTAAAAATGTATCATGACCTACTAAAATTAGAAATACAGTGTGAAGAATGTTCACAGTACCCAGTTCACTTTCAGTGCCTCACATACAGTAACCCCAGTGTTCATGTCCCTGCACTGATTTCTTTTGAAATTGCACTGGCCATCTCTATAATTCTAGAGGGTTATTAGAGGGTTATAATACAACTGTCCAACTTTTAAATCCAGTTCTTTCTGTTGCACCAAATATTAAATGTAAGTGCTGGGGGCACATGAACAAGAATTAGCTAGTGTAAATGACACATATTGCAGGTCTTCAGGTTTTGTGTTTCTGCTTTCTGGTCATACCGTTAAACACATAAAGATAAATATCCAGTAGTTATAAAATATGGTTTAATTATGAGGTCCAGAAACCCTAATCGTGATTTGTTACTGTTATGTGTTGGACTGCAGTTTAAATCACTAAACAGCTCAATTCCAAAGAATTATCACTTCAAATCGTCACACTCTGTAGGCTGGACTTGAGCCAGATCAATTAGTTTTTTTTTTGTTTTGTTGCTGAATGAATAAGTTCATTTTTCCAGGCTCAATAAAATGGAAGGTAATCATTTCAGCCTCTGACATATTATCCTTCCTTCTTTCCCTCCATATTTTACCCTTGTTTCTGTTCTACAAAGTCAGCTGTTCAAAATCAAAACTGCCTCAAATGGCAATTATGAATCAAACGTAAAAGACAAAGCAAATCCTGTACTACCTATTGTTTAAGTAAGTCTTCTCCAGTTTATAAAATAAATTAATTTTATTATTTCTTCTGTAGACTTTGAGATTTCTTTGGTACTTAATAGTAAAAAAAAACTCAAAGGAATAGTTTTGCGTTTTTTGATGCACATTTGCATAATAAAGGTCCAAACATGAAAGAAGTGTTCTTAAGTCAAATTTAAAATACACTTCAAAAACAGCAGGAATTTTGTTTACAACTGGCAAATTTTACATATGGATTTACTGTTTTGATTGTCTAAAACTTTCTGTATGACTTTATTTTTAAGGCATTACCTTTTGTTCCACAGTTTTTGCAAGTCCTCTGTAGTAAAGTGCATGACAGTAAATGTGTGCAATTATTTAAAATTAACATTCTTTTTTCTTTACTGTCTCTCACTCCTTCTGTCCTTTTTCAGACCTGCTTAGTTCTCTTCTGATAACCAGAAGATTTCAGGTTAGGCCCAAGGGTCTAGGATTGTCTGTTTTCATTCAGTGATATTCATCTATTGTCCCTGACACAAACTGTTCAAAGTCTGATCTTTTTTTATGATATATGTTGAAGCAAAAAAATTCTGCAGGCCATAGGTGAAGGTTTTAATAAGAATTTCTTGGTAACAATGGATGGTACAAACCAGGATTGAAATTCCAGGTACTGTAGATAGAACCTGCACATTAAAAGATGCATCAACTACATGAAAATGGTGTTCAGATAGCCCTTCAGCTGTAAAATATTTGCAGCTGATGATGAAATGGTAGTCTTCTTTAGAACAGAAAGCATCAAAGTTGTTGGCATAGAGAATGATTTATTCACTGATGAATTCTATTTTGCCCTTGGGAACACATGGAAGACATCACATTTGTGTACATTGTGGTAAGCATTATGCTGTTGTATTGTTCTCATAGAAGTGTGCTGATGTGTGGGTGGGAATCTTCTTTGACACAAGAACACCTTTGATGCAGATGCAGGGGAACCTCACTGCTCAGCAATATATTGACAAAGTCCTTGAGCCAACATATTTTCAGTTCATGATAGCCAGTTGTAATAGTGTTGATTTTTCACAGGCCCATGCAATATCATACAGTGCTAGGATTACAAATACATATTTTCACCTGACCTGAGACCAAAAGAATACCTATTAGACCAACTCGATGCTACAAACAGGAGATATGTATGGGAACCTACTGCTAGCTGGATTCAGCTACTGTATACATGGAGAGTATCAGAGATCCACACAGTCTATACAGTAGTGCATGTTTTGCATTTAGATTTTTTGTTTGTTTCTGCTGAGATTAGATCTGAAACAGTGTTAGTATTCGAAACTGGCGTGCCATTTATATATACAGTATATATCCTTCTTGTTCATTTTGTTTTTTATGATAGAAAGCAGAAAGTAATATTAAAAGAAACCACAGTATTCATGCAGAGCACTATAATGGGGAATACCACAAGTGCTAGTGAATGAAAATATCTATTTTTCTTACGTTCATTTTCTAACTGCTATATCCAACACAGGGACGTTGTGGAGCTGGAGCGTATCCAGGCAAGAAAAGGGTGCTAGGCAGGATACACCCTGGATGGGACCAAGAAAAATTGGATTTCTGCATTTTTTTCCCTCCCTCCCCAAAGTAGATTTATTTACCCACCTTACCCACTTTACGATCCTTGCCGTCAAATATATTTGAACAATTTGTTCTACATTCCCCCAGCAAAAAAATAATAATATGCCTCATGACTTCTCTACAGTAATTGCATTCAAGCAGTATGTTTGCAAAGAAACACAATGTTTTCATGTGTTGTATCTTCATCCTTTTCTGTTTCATGGGCTTCAGGCTATGCTATAGAACTGATCTAAATTAAGGAAGCAAAGAAACAATATCATTGATATTTAACTTTGCATTGGTCTAAGCAAACCTACACAAAATAAGATAGCAATGAAAAGAAATAAGCCTAATATAAAGATTTTCAAACTGTGGGGGGACCCTGGGGGAGACATGGAGTAATCTTCAGAGGAGAAAGATGTGCAAGGTGTTTACATAGTATTTTTAAAATTATTATACAATAACCAGATATTAGACACTATAAGAGCTATTATTACAATAGCAGGGGTCTATAGGAGCATAATATATTTAATTATAAGCCCACACCAGTGGTAACTGGACTTAATGTCTTTATTTTTTTTACGTTTTCCAGCTTAGTACTTGAGATCTTTCGTTACAGTAAACATGCTATTCCATGGGTGGGTATGATATTTTATTTATTATATGGGAAAATGGAAATATGATCATATAGTATAGCTGGGCAGTTGTTTTTTTATTCGTGAATTGATTCATTTCTACAGTGTAGTTAAGTGAATCAATTCTAAAGATCTGTTGATTTTGTTCACCAAGTCATTTAAATGGAACGGCATCACTGAATCATGTGTCAGTGTGTCGATGAACCAAGTAACCCTACTGAGTTGAGACTGAGTGAAAGACTCAATGCTACCAAATGAAAAATTCAGAAAAGTAATTCCTTACTGTTAATGAAGCTTACTCAATGAAAAAGCTAAATTGAAAATAAAATGTAACATTTTATATTTGTGGAAATCCTGGAGGAAATTTCATAGAGATAAGAATATAATAAAAGAGCTTAGTTTGCTTGTCACATAGTTGGTCTTTGCAGGGGGAAAGGAATAAAAATAGAAACAAAAATATTGCCCAAGTATAAACATTTTATTATACTATATCTAGGTTATCAATTATCTTTAAAAGTGGAATCATAATGGTAAACAAAATGATAAATTTGTTCAAAATAAAAGTAACAATTTAGTAACTGCACAGCTCTATTGTACAATATGTATTGCCAAGTGATGGTAGTGTTCACAAAGAGCAGATGCTGAAACAACTAAAGACAATACAGAGAAAAAAATGCAAAAACGAAAATATGATGAGGCATATCTTGATTCTGTTTCAACTGGTCAATTGGTTTCAATTCCATTGTGGGAACAATTGGGCGTCAGTATGTAGTATGTGCAGTAACATCAGTTAAGTACAGTATAGCCTGAAGTCACCAAAATTAGAACAGCATTTGAAACAAAACATCTGGTAGGAAAGAACAGAGATTTTCTTGAATTAAATCTACAAAAAAAAAGAATCAAAAGAGCACAATAAAAATGGGGTCTCCTCCCCTGCAAGTGCTTTAAAAGCTTCATATCAAGTCATGTACCAGATAGTAAAGAATAACAAGCCTTATACAACTGGGGGAAAAGTGTCTTTACAGCAGCAATGATTCTGGTGTCCAACAGCACAGTCTGCCACTGAATCTTTGACATGTCAGGAAATATAAATATATATTTATATTTATATATGCAGTGTAGGACTGATCTCACAATTGCAGTCCTGTTTATATGCATGCCGGCTTCATGAAGCAACTGGCAGATCGAGAGGAGCTCATTTAATTGCTCTATACTTTCCCCAAGCATCAATACTGAAAGAGTTTTTGTTCTGCAAGCAAATTAAGACACATGCAACTGGACCTGAGTTTAACATTTAAACAACGTTCTAAGGTGTCATAAGTTAAAGTGGACAGTTTGTGTACGAATCTGCATCGGTTCTATATCTTCTATATCTTGAGGTCAGACTGGCTTGAAAGTACTTAAATCTGCTATGTGTATATCCTGGACTCAAACAATACACAGTGAAACCCTTTTGACTAGAAACTTGGATCAGGAACTTACTGATGTTTTGAGATCAAAATTGTAAGCATCACTAAAACACAGCTCACAAAGGCATTTCTCCATGCTTTGTGCAGAAATGGGAACAGATCACAATGCTTTGTTATGAAATACAGAGGTCAAGAGTTTCTTCAGAGAAAAAGTGTTGCAGTGTGTTTATGAAGTGAAAAAGGATATTTGACTTTTTCTATTACATCTAAATTTCAGCAAAACAGAGTCGCTGTCAGAGTAACTCCCTGGTTTGTGCTTTTGGCCTGTCATGCTGACGTTTTTGACAAACTAAATTCTCCCAGCTCTAGATGTTTTAAAGTATTTCTAAAAATATTATTAATTGAATGTAATGCAAAAAATTGCATGTAAAAAACAATCAAATGAAACTTGACGTTTTCCCTAATAAGAAAAATGAATAAAGATGCAAAAACTCTTCAATCCCATGAAGGCAACTACTGTGACTGAAGTTGCAAAGGAGCAAAGTGAAAATTATAGTTATTTAAATTCAAACAACCAACTGACAGTGCCTGCACAACAGCCCACAGGCAAAATGTCAATGTTCAGAGAGTGAAACAAATTAGCCTGGCATTTTTAATTATCAATGTTCTGCTTTCTGGAATGCATATAATTTTCCCCCTCCAAGCCTTGATGATAAGATATTGAAAAAGAATTTTAAGTACACTCATATAATTAAAAAATAACCGATATGGAAGGAATGGGGGTGTGCATAATCTTTTTTTTTACTTAGATAAATATTAATGCAGATTCTGAAAATTCACTTTTTTTAAATGACAACAGTAAAGACGTATAATGAACACGTTGCTTATGCAACAAAGCAAAATATGCCCAAATTGCTGATTCACACTCCCACATTTAAATGGCTCCTGTGATAATTTAGTTAGAAGTACAGATATTGAACTCCAGTTCACACATAAAAAAATCACAGCAGCACCACCGGGGAATGTCAATGTGATTGTAAATCAGCAGGAAATATGATTAACAATTACAGCATGCAATGAATTATACATTTTTATCTCTAAATAACAAAAGCAAACGTATCTGAATAAATGTAAACTATATTTTCTTTATGGATTATATCCATTTATGTTTGCTATATACTATGGTACAGTATACTGTAGAGCCACAACTTTGCAAAATTATCTCCCGTTCACCTACAATAATAAAATAAAATAAAATAAAATCAGGATTTTACAATATGCATTGGAAATTCCATTTATTTCCCAAATATCACCCTTTACAATTCTGTCAAATGTCCAAATACTGCTTTTAGAGTACATTCAATGCATAGACTGTACTTATAGATAAAAAGTACAACAGTGATGTCATCCAAAAGATGTATAAAGAACTATATGCAGCTTAAACTCTTACGAGCTATTCTTTAGAATGCGTTGTTGCTTTGTCTTTATAATATTTTTGTGGGATTGCATTTGATAAGTCATTTAAACTCTTATTCCAATTTATTCATCCACTTCCCTTCTGTCTCATGTTTTTGTGTTCTATATGTCTGCCTTAAATACATTAACATTTCTTTGCCCTATTGACGTGCAATTACTGTGTGCTGAAAACGACATTGTCTTGCAGCTGAAAGAGGATGTACTGTAATTGACATTTTTAACTCAGCTGGACATACAAATGTAAATGTAGATTACACTTTCAAAATGATTTTAATGTAACAAATTAAATACTGTTCTTCATTTCAAAGAGCATTTAGTAACCTTTATATAATTCTATATAATGTAATTTACCATGGAATATACTGTAAGAACATACTGTAGGAAGGGTTGCAAATGTGAAGAGGGCATTTGGCCCATCTGACTCAATTACGACAAAGACAGTGAGCTCACTGAGATTTTCTTTTCCTTTATGGAAAACACAAGATAAACATATTCTATAAGTGTATTGTAGTAATTATAGTAAATTTATTATCGTAAAAGTACTATAACAAATTCATCATTGTTCATTTTTACATTTTGCAGTATTTCCCTTCAATGCAAAAGCTTGTGTGGCAGTTTCAGCTTGTGGAGGTTTTGTCCTTTTTCATCAGAAATTAAACAGCCATGTAGCTAAAACAATTGGAATTGAATAATAGGACATAGGAGTCTCTTAATGTCCTCCGAAGGTAGGCAGACATAAATAAGTGAGAGTTACATGAGGAACGCCCTGTATAAAGACTGCACTTTCCCACATTCCCTTCCCTTCTCTTTCTTCTTCCATGTCTGTCCTTTGCTTTGTATGTATGGTACTGAACCTTCTCAGAACACCTACATATTTCATGTCGCCTCTGACTGTGTGGTAATGTGCAGGTATCTAGGCAAACAGTGTGTCACTCAATCTATGATAATTGTTGTCTCCTGTACTATTTGCTCTATAAAGGATGGAAGACCTTAAAAGAGAGACAAGCAGACATAAAAGAGAAAACAAACACCAGAACTGACAAAAGCATTGGCCATTAGAGTTTATGTACCCCAAGTAAACATTGCATCCAAGTCACAGCCCTGTTCTCATGTTTGTCACCCCATGACATTTAGGAATGTTACTAACATTCTATTAGTATATGTATATGTATACTGTACATTACATTACAACTAATGTATAATTACATTACAAGTACATTACAGCCTTGTTAAAATACCCAACCCCTTCTGATGTCCCATTTTGTTGAATTATAAATGAAGTATACATTTAAAATAGGTCTAATGTGAAGAATTTGAATAAAAGTTAAACCTTTGGTGAAAGATGTTTTAAATATCAGCAAAAACTTGTGCACAAAGTTACTTTGATGTGTCATAGTTGAATGGCCTTAATCTTTGTACACTAACAGTTGTTCACGTGACTGAAGAATAATATCATAACTGAATAACAAGAAGAAAGTGTCCTTGAGTGCCCCAGTCAAATGTCTTAGCTTGAATCTGCTAGAAAATCTGTGACGTTATTAACGATCACCAACCCATTTGACACAGTTTGAGAAAGTTGGCAAGAAGAACGGATAAGAATTGTAACGTCCCACTGTGCAAAACTGATATAGATAAAGCCAAAAAGACCTGCGGCTGTAGTTACTGTTAAAGATGTTTCAACCAAATATTGGTGTGTGAATTACGTCCTTGACACATGTAAAACACAATCTATACAATCTACAGTATAAATGAATACTTATGCAATCAACACATTTTAGTTTTTGATTATTGTATTTACTCTTTTGCTTGACATTTAACGTCATTCATCCACATAGGTTTAGTTTAAGCATCCAGGTTTCGGTTAAAAATATCAACAAAAAAACACATACTGTACTTCATTTAAAATTCAACAGAATTGAATGTCATTGGAAGAGGAAAGCACTATTGCAAGGCACCGTAAATGACTGAATCTTATCAGTATCAACACAGCCAAACAATTGCCAAGTGTAATTCAGAGAAGCCTTTGAAAAACAACAACGTACTGCATTAATTGAAAAATGACTTGTTTGTACAGTCCTTTTGTTACAATATAGAATTAATTGCCTTTTTGAGTGCTAAAGGACTTTGAACATGTTTTGGAATCGTAGCCCGAAGCAAAAAAGTCTATGAAGCTCGATAGGGGTTGAAACTTGAGAATGCAAAATGTCACATTTTGATTCACACACAAAAACTGAAATCCTTTTGCACTGAATTGTGTTATTACCATAGATTCAAATTTTTCTTTGGGTCTGAGTACCAGATGACAGATTTTAATTTTATGCTAAATGATGCACTGATGACCCTAAAACACAGGTTGGTGGCAATGCATTTACTTTTTTCTTTGAGACTTGAAGGTCATTAGGCCATTTACTATTTTATTTTGTTCGTGCCTAACTGAAAATTGAGTAGCACTGTCCCATGAGCATTCATCAGATGACAGCTTGATTAATTTGCATAATATGGATCAATTGAACATTTGCCAAAAGCTAAAGGTGTGGTCTTTTGTAACGTGCCTTTTTTCTGTGCCTTAGGGAGCCCTTAAGTGCTATCTGTATACGTGTCTTAAGCACCACTCATATCCTTTCCAGCTGAATCTCTCGGGCTGTTCATTTATTCCAATGTAATTGATATAATTATACTACAGATTGACTCTCCCATCTTTTTTCATTAAGGCAAAACAGTGAGTTATATAGCTACAAGCATCTTGTCCCTCTGTATTAAACAAATGGAAATAATATAGTATTTTAAGAATCTACCACACTTAGTACCACTAACCAAAATAAAATATGATTTCCAATTCCACTGTAAAAATAAAGTGTTAGTACAAGTGTAATATTTGTATTGTTAATAAGTGACTTATTCACACTTATTCACACATATTCACATTAATCCCACGTTAAACTACATAAACTTTGTATAACTGTGAATGATGTCGTTTAGTCCATAAGCACATGGAAAACATAGTCTATGAAAAAACAGATCACATAAAGCTGATGTAATATGGAGAGTATGTTTTGAGCAATGTTTTGTTGAGTATGTGTTCTTTGTGACATATGGACCAAACATCACTGCACAACACAGCTCTTTGACCAGATAATCTTAGGTTTCTAAGAGGCCTGCTTAAAAATCACCCCTTGATTCAACCGCGAGTAGGTAAACCAGTCCTACATCACCATTCTCTCTCAGAATTGTCAAGACCCATACAGGAAAGCAATTGCAATCATCAGCGTGCATGTTTCCCCTGTGCTGCACCTGTGTTAAAGGTAATGTGAAATATTCTTTGCACTCACCTTCTGTTTCATGACATCTATCAGTGGTTCTGATTTTTTTACAATTTTTATATTTCTGCAATCCCAAGCTGTGTTTAGTGCAGCTACTGTAGATAGGCAGAAATTCCCAGGGAAATTCCCTGGAGTACAAAAGTAAATATGAAAATAGATGTTTCTTTCTTAAATGTTACTTATATTTCGTGAAAGTAGGAATCTGTGTCTAAGCCAACAGATCACTCACTGTTGAAACTCTTAAAAATGACACTAAAAGAATAGAAGACATGAAACGATGGAAAGCACTTAACAGCAATTTACTCTTTCTCTTAACACTTAGTCACATCAAACCCTTCTTTCACAGGATATTTTTTTTATTTTTGCTGATACTTTTTATGATTGCCATTAATCCCATTTATTGAATTGTGGTCATCAGGTTAAAGCTATTTGTATCTCATTTTATCTGCCCAGAAAACACATAAGAATTTATTAACCAGTTGATGTTTATTTACATTTGAGTTCAGTAATGAATAAACCAGTTATTTACCTGGAAACAAGTGTACTGTAGAAGAAGGCTTTGAGAAAGACTTTACATACAACAATTGTGGTTTAAATTAGTATTTTATGGTGAAACACTTGTCTACTAATGACTTTTACGACCAGCAGCCATATCACCCTGCAACTCACAACTGGCAACCCACTGAAGTTCAGCACGTGTGAGTCTGGTCAGTACCTGGATGGGAGACCTTCTGGGAAAACCGAAGGTGGCTGCTGGAAGAGGTGTTAGTGGGGCCAGCAGGGGGTGCTCACCCAGGGGTCTAATGCTCCAGTATAGTGACAGGGACACCATACTGTGAAAAGGCACTGTCCTTCAGATAAGACATAAAACTGAGGTTCTGACTCTCTGTGGTCACTAAAAATCTCAGGGTTCTTCTTGAAAAGAGTAGGGGTGTCACCCTGGCATCCTGGCCAAATTTCCCATTTGCTTTTACCATTCATGACCTCCTAATAATCCCCATCTATGAGCTGGCTTCATCACTCTGATCTCCTCCCCACTGATAGCTGGTGTGTTGTGAGCGTACTGGCGCACTATGGCTGCCATCCATATGGCACTATGCATCATCCAGGTGGGGCTGCACATTGGTGGTGTAGGGGAGTCCCCATTACCTGTAAAGCACTTTGAGTGAAGTGTCCAGAAAAGCTCTATATAAGTGTAAGGAAATATTATTAATTATTACTTTAACTTGGATTATTACACCATAGTTACAACTAGTTTATGGAGTTGCATTTTGAAAATGATGCACCCTTATGTGCTTACAACTACTATTTTGTCACATTGTATTTGATATACACATTATTCAAAGATAAGAACATACTGGTATATACGGTAGGCATTTGACAGCATTTATGTAATAAAAAGTCTCAATATTTGAAATTCCTATTACACCACATGTAACAAATGTTGCATTCATTGTCCCCTGCAACAGAATGATAGATGGCTTTTAAAGAAAGCTACCTATTAAGCCGCATAGCCAGTGTAAAATGAAATACACCTACTGTAGGCTGATTGAATAAGTGACAAGCAGAGGGCGTGAGATTCACTTTAGGGAGAGAAACAGATTGGATAGGTTTTGAGTGGAATTGGCCACTCTCCTGGATTAATGTGGTGTTTCTCCTGGCGTTTAAAGTGTGTTAGAGAAGGTGTTCCAGAGGAAAAGGGTTCAGTCTGTTAATCTTCTCACACAATGGATTGAACTAGTTTACAGGCTTGTGGAACTTGTGGGACTGTGAGCAAGGAAGGAACAGAGTTTAACATGAGGTGAGTTGCATAGAATGCTACAGTGACTGATGAGATCAGTGTAATGTCATTAATAATGATAATGAAAGATCTAAGTGAGTGAAGCCCAGAGAGAAGAATAATGAAACAGAAAACTTTGTAGACTTTGCTGAGAGGGGACCATTGAAAGAGCTCAGAGACCAGTAGGGTTCTATATGTGAGGAAATGAATGACAGACCACTTAAAATGTGAAAAAGTAAGGTGAGACAGTGGTGTGTTAGTGATTAGTGTGGCGAAAGTGCCAGTGTTTTCCAACCTCTTTCCAAAGAAGGCCTGCAGTGCTGTTAATGTGGTTCAGTTGAATGTGATTGTAGTTATGTATGCAGGAAATTGCAATTAGGTTTCCTTTTTGATGCTTGAAACATGTTGTTGGGAGCTGCTTTTCAAATAAAATTACCTACTTTTCAAATAAAATTAAATTCTACTCAGAAAGTGTTGGAATAGTAATCATGAGTGAATAATACCTCTTGTCTTTAAGAAATAGGAAAGCAACTAAACGTGTGAATAACACAAGTTGTCAAATACACTCTGTGTGGAAATGATAAACTTCAGCTTGGTATTTCTAAGCTCAGACATGGAAATTATATTTGTTGCATATTCATTCATGGTATACAATTGTTACAGTGGCAATAAGTGGCTAATATGTTGCCATAAACATTTAATAACACTAAATCAAAATTATATTGGCCAAAAGAAATTGTCAAAGAATTGGCAGAAGGCTACAGCATGTGGTATCTATGAAATACAATTTAAATTAAAATCTACAGTACAATAGCATTAGGACACTGTATACTGTATATGAACAGTCAGCTTAACTCATCTCCTGTAATATTCACATTACATTAAGCCATTCTCTTTGAAGCATGAAAGTTTTAGAAAGGCAAACCAATATATAATACAATAAAATATACAATTGTCACTGTATGGCTTGTGTAACAGTCATTCGGCTTTAAATTTTGCATAGCTAAATTTAAAAACATGCTCCTTGTAAATGTAGTCAGGTAACATGCTCTCTGGCTTTTAGATGAATAGTTGTAGACCCAGGACGTATGTCAGTTAGAAATAAATTTACATGATGTATAGCTAATCTGATTCCTATTAACATGACCTAATAAACCCATGAAGACCTGAATCTAGTGTCTGCAGTTGCCTACTTCAATCTGCAGCACATAAAACTGTTCCAAAACTTCATGAAAAATTAATATCATGTCCTTGCAAAGCCCTTGGCTAAGCCCTGAATGAAGCCCTGCTTGTACAGTATACTGTATACTGTACAATGAAGGCAATACACCAACAGTCTTTCCTTATGTAACTATGGCTAAGATGGTGTAAATGTTAAACATGCGACCCCATTTCCTTCCTCTATTTTTATGTTCTGTGTTAGTTCACATGGCAGACTGAAAAAATGTTTAAAATATAATACTGTAGCTCATGTATTTTCGTCAAGTACAGTATGTAACCAACAGAAATGGAAAAGTTAGTACTTCAGATGAAAATGTTGCCTTCCATGAAATCCCACTCCAGGTTTGTCATTTTTAACCTTAGTTCTATACTTATCTTGGTCTGAAAGGAAGTTGGCTTTCAGTGGAGAGTGTGGAGCTTATAATGACTTTATTAATTATGTATTATTCACTGTGTTTCATGAAAATTGGGGTTGACTAAGTTGTTTTTTTCATACCCAGTGTAATGCATTGCCACATACATAATTAAACACATCATGGTTCCAAAACACAGAAAACCTTATGACTCTTCACTATTAATTGTGATGAGTGCAGTAAATTATGGATTGTAATCATAAGACCTTTGGGAAAAAAAGTAACATCTGAATAATGTATCTGCAAATGACATTTGATTGTGCCAAGAGCATATGGAAACCGAAGCAAACTATATAACCGTAGTTAAAACCATCAATTTTAAATCAAGGGATATTTGATGTTATGTTACAATTGTATAAGGTACTAGTAAGGCCTCATATAGAATATACTATACAATTTTGGTTACCACATTATAAAAAAAAATTGCAGTTCTGGAATCAATCCAGAGAAGAAGAACCAAATAATTTCCAGGTCTGCAGGAACTGAATCTTGAGCAGACAAGACTGAGGGCACCTGATAGAAACATTCAAAACCCTCAAGGACACTGACAAAGTCAAACCAATGGGATTCTTCAGAGTTGACAGTGAAAAACAAACCAGGAGACACATGTGGAAAATATGTGTAAGTATATTTAAAACTGAGAACATTTTTACCCAAACCATTGTAGAACAGTTGGAACAAGCTACACTATCCAGTCACAAAAATAAAGCAAGACAGAGAGGAGTATGAGCAGTTTAATAAATAAACTTTTTAAAAACCATCAATTATATGTGCAAAGCTTTGCAAAACTATTCAGACATTTGCCGTTTTCACATTTTGATGCTTTCGTGTGACACTCCAACGTAGCAATTAATGTTTGTTTGCAACATACTCCACACATTCAGAACAAAAAAGAAAGAAGTTCATGGTTAATGTGACACAAATGTAATGAGATTGCAGGATTGAATGTGTATTTCAACACTTTGATGTGGTTAACCTAAATTTTAGGTGATTAGGTGAATTTAGGTCTGTGTGCAGTAAAAGTGGGTCTCATGATTTCAGAATAAAAACTTTTGTTTCTTTGAGGTTCTTTTTGTGTGTACAAATGTTGTGTGTAGGAATTTATTTTTTTCAGTTTAGTTTTAACTAAACTCTATCTTCCTTTTAGAAATCTCCAGTTTGAACATTCAAAATATTGAGTTCAAAACATTGTATGCATGTAATTTCACAAAATAGCACAACATACTGTAGGAAGGATATAAATACTTCTACTACAAGGCACTGTACTGTATAATTTTATATTATCATAGAAGTAAAGCTCATGGAAATATTTTTTACAGTTTTGATATACATAACTGTCCTCCTCTTTTTATTTTTTATGTTTTAATGTCCTATAATAAGCAGTTATTTGACAACTGGGACTATTTCCATGTTACCTTCACATAGTGTACAATGTATTGCCCACAACTTTATAACTGATATAGGACCTAATTTTGTTTTAACATCAGAAATTGATTCTTTTAAAAATACTTTTCTTTCTCTGAGGTTGTACAAAATATAAAATGTGTAGATCAAGGGGAAAAAAAGCAATCTGAAAATCAAGTTAAAAATTAATATACTAAGCTATACTTGTTTATGCTTCTGTTGTCTTTGGTTATATATTGGTGACATTTGACAATGTTTAAATAAGGGGAATGTTAGGGGAGTGTCGTAAATGCAAGCAAAGAAATATATACAAACACCTGTAATGCAGTAATTCTATGAGCAGGGTAGCATTCTGATGTGAGAAATTAGCTTTTAAAAGAAAGTGCTAAGGGTTTAATAACATGATGAATCAGCTTGAAATGGTGTTTTTGTGAAGATTCTTTTTTATGTTTACAAAATCTTTTAATTTCATTTCAAATAAACTCAACATTTCCATTATTGAAAACTCTCCAGAAAGGACACTGCTGCTGGTTATGACGTGTAGTCAGAAACCTGAACTCTGAATGACTGAATGAGCTCTGAAACTGCAACCAACACAAAAAGAGATGAGCAGGTTGTAACATCTGCAGGGAAAACAAATAGAAGTAGGTGAACAGAGGAAGTGAATGGTCAAAACAACAAAAAAATGTGTGCGACCGCACTGGAAAAGAAAATTGAACACAGACTGGACATGTTGCAAAAAGACAGGGTCAGTCTTGGATTGAAGAAATTCTGAAGTGCCTCCCATGTGACAAGAGAACACAGAAAGTTCTCACGAAAAATGGAAAGATGGAATTAAGAACATATAACTTATGTTAGATCTGTGGGAGTATCTTACAAAGACCTTTTACCAGCAGTAAATTTAAAATGTTTACAACAATGATTTACAACCTATAGAGATGCAACTACAAAGGTGATCACACAACGGGGAGAGACAAAAGAGTTTGAAATCACAGTTGGAGTCCACCAAGGATCAGCACTAAGTCCTTTCCTTTTTATAAACATTATTGACACACTGACAGAGGAGGTAAGAACAGAAGTGCCTTGGGAACTCGTTTGCTGATGATGTGGCACTGATGGCAGATTCAGAAGTAGAACTACAGGAGAAAGTGTTCAAATGGCAGAGGAGTCTGGAAAAGGGTGGACTGAAAATGAATGCAGAAAAATCTGAAATAATGGTAATGGAGAGAAGAGGAGATACTATGACCAATGTTGAGGAGATGAATGGAGGAAAACTGAAACAGGTTGATGGCTTTAAATACCTTGGATCAAAACTGGTAAAGGGAGGAGAAACACTGGAGGCAGTAAAACAAAGAGTGAAAGCTGGATGGAACAAGTGGAGAGAAATAACTGGAATAATCTGTGACAGGAAAATTCCTAGAAAGTTAAAGTGCAAAATGTACAAGACTGTGATTAGACCTGTACTACTATATGGAGCTGAATGTTTGGCAGTTGGAAAGAGGGAAGAGAACTTGATGAGAAGAACTGAAATGAGGATGTTGAGATGGATTCTGCAGATTTCAATGAAGGATAAGATCAGAAATGAAGAAATCCGTAGACGATGTAGGGTGGTGGATGTGGCTGAGAAGATGCGAGAGGCGAGGTTACGGTGGTATGGACATATCATGAGGAGGGACGTTGAGGAAGTAACAAAGAGGGTAATGGAATTTGAGGTGGAAGGTAACAGGGGAAGAGGCAGGCCTAGAAAGAGATGGATAGATTGTGTGAGAAAAGATATGGAGGTATGTGAAGTGAGTGAGGAAGATGTGCTCGACAGAGACAAGTGGAGAAGAGCAACCAAAGCAGCTGACCCCAGGACAGTCTGGGACTAAGGCTGTGAAAAAGAAGAAGAAGAAGAAGACAACAATGATTTACATTACTATTGGCAGACAAGTTACAACCCTCAGCAATACTAATTGCAGTAATGAAAGGATCTTGAAGGCAATGATATTATCCACGTACAGCAGGAGGTTGGAGAAATTCTCATCCCTGAAGCAGCTTGTCATTAGCACCTGGAAAATGGCTGTAGCATTCTTTAATCCAAAAAGGCATTCAGTTATACTCATAGAGCAGCATGAGAATGCTGATACATTGGCATATCCCTCCCCCTGTCAGACTAACCCATCTCCTAAACCCAGTCTGACATTGCAATCACTTTGATGAGTGAGCAACCTGACATAATAACCCATCTCTCTTGTCAGCTGGTTACTATTGCATCCACATGTTTTCATTTGGTATGACATTGTGAGCCCATATACTGTGTGGGTGACAATTGGCACTTAAAACATGGTATCTTGGATCAAAGGTTTAAAGTAATTATAAGATCCAAACCAGGTGATTATGTGTGGTTCAACACAACAACCAAAGATCTTCAACCAGGGTGCTATTAAATTTGATATCAAATTGAATGCAAACTCCAGAGATTGTCGGTGAATCGTCCTGTACAATGTTGTAACATTCAAAATACAATGTTAATACTGCTTTAATGTTTACCAGTCAGCCTGGGATTTTGTAACATACTGTATGCACTGTGTGTGTTAATAATGTTTCCAAATTGCATTTCTAAAATCTGCAGCTGTACTCTTCCAGTAACATAAAAACATCAGTAAAACTTAACCAGTCTGAAACATTCCAGCAGCATTTACAAATGCTGCTAAATGTTTTTGTTGATAGAGTACATATTTCACTTTGACAAACAAAAAGAAAAAGTATATATCCCTACATATTTCCTTCATAAAATGGACAAAACATCCATTACAGTTCTGATAGAAACATCTAGAACAATAGTTAAAGGCAGTGAAATATTTCGGAAGAGGTGTGGTGTGTTGTTTTGAGTACATTTGAAAAGCCATGAAACACCAATTTGTAATGTCAGGATGACCTTGTATTTCATTGGTCTTGTGCCGTTTGCAGTGCTCATTCCTGAAGGTACTCTCAATTATGTCTTAGTTTTCTTACTTTCCCTTCAGTTACTGTAAGGGGCACTGCTGATATACAGTACACTTGACCAAGGTTCTTCACTTTGATCACTTCAGTAAAATTGTCTGCCGTTTAAATTGGTACACATGTAAGCTGTTTTTAAAACGTTTAATTAATTAATTACAGTAATTATTTTATGCAGCTAATGAGACAAAGTACGATGTCAATAAAGCACTCCCTCATACTAAACAAGGTGGTGAATATTTATAATGAGGGATCCAGCACTATACAGTACATTTTGAATGTTGAACCAAAGGATGACATTGATTTCCAAGAGTCATTGGTAGATGTGATTTTGATGACAAGATATGATGTTTTGTGCCCTGAGATGGATTGGCTATCCTGTCTAGGGTACTGTATATCTGGCTTGCTCAGTAAGAAAATGGATGGATGAATATAATGGTTCCAGAATTTAAAAGCAAAATTGCTTGTTTCCCTCAAATAAAAGGCAATTTTAGTTCAATTTAAGAATTTCTATGTGTTTCGTAAACCTTACACGGTGAACGTCTGTCACAATTTAGATATCAAGCTATGGCATGCGAGTTGCTTTATCAGACCAAGAAAGCATTTTATGTTTTGTGTTCTGTATAACAGCAAGAAAGATTTGGGACCAAACACAACAAATGACATTGTTCTAGTATGGTTAAACATGTATGCAAAATAATACCCAGAAACAGAATCTGAAATTCTATACATTTGCCTCATTTAAATATTTTATCTCAAATATAAATTTCATTTGAACACAGCAAAACTGACACATTTCAATTCACTGTTCCAATACTTACACTTTTTACTGTGTAAACTATTCACTATATTACATCTACATTATATTTACTGCAGTTTGCAGAGTTTTTTACAGTTTTATTTCTTAGGTATGATTATTCTGCCTATAGCTACAGTCCAGATCACTAGTGTTTGCATCTATTAGAGATAATATTGTGAAACTGTATTAGCTAATTAATACAACATTAATAAATCCTATTATGCACAGCAACTAATTGTTGAAACTGAAATCACCCTAAATCTGAAGTATTTACTTGTCTGTCATTTGAAATACATTTAAGAAAAAGTCACAGCAAGTGCCCAGAGGTTTGCAGTTATTATCTCTATTTGTTGCCTGTGTACTTATTTTTTTATTCTTATTGATTAACACAGATCAAAGGTGTTTATATTTCCTCTTTAATGACCAGTTGTTTTTGTCAAGTGCAATCTCAGGTGCAGCTTGGCAAAGAATTTAATAAAATTTCAAATTTATTAAAATCTCCTTTCTGATACTAGTAAAGATTGGTTTACTAGTTCCGGGTCGCCACAAAATAAACAACAGTGTTTTAGCTTTATATTTTTATGGAGAATTAAATGTTTGTCTTCATCTTTTGACAGTTTTTGCTGTTCGTCTGGCCTCTGTTATCTTTATTGTCTGAAGTGAAATAAAATTACAGTGTTTATCTGTCCATAAATAAAGAAACATCCTTGAACCAGGACAGATTTATTTATATAGTTACATAAAAGACGTGCTATTTATTTAAAAAACAAAGTCTGCTGCGTAGGCACAGCTAATGATAAAATGTTTTTTACCACAGTGAGCAGATACAAAATACTGATAGGCTTTGATGTGTATTTAAGTTACATTTATTTTTCATTTCTTTTAAATGTCATTTACAGCATTTGTTCTAAGGTTATTACGTTTTCATTCATTTTTTTTTTCAAATTATTATTGTGCTTTGCTATGGGTCTGTAATTTGTCTACGCTATAATGCCATTATCGTTATATGCTTTTTACTTAAATTAGCTCAGCTTCCTTTCTTAATATTTAGCACAGAAGTTCACCTTGCTGAATTAAACTACTAACATTTTAGATTAATAACATCACTCTTAGGTTCATATACCAACATGAAATGATTAAAGACAGTCTATTCTTGTCTCATAGCACAACCTGCACTTAAAGTAGTCTTTTTATTTTTTTGCTGTTTCCTTTAGTTTTCTACAAATTAATCACTTGATGTTTTGTACTGAATTTCAACAGTATATTACTTCCAAGGGCTACACCATGGAAAGCATGCCAATTACACAATTTTCCTTTTAAGAATAAATAATGAAGACAGCAAAGGAAATCTTTTCATAATGTCTCACAAACACATGATAATATGCTTCAATGAAGTTTTCTGAAAAATATAAAGAGATCAAAAGATTTTGTTTATGCTGAAAAACTTTCATTTTGTATCCGTATTAACAGCCTATTACGAGCTCAAATTACTTCTGTGTGCATTCCATGATATATTCATCTAGATTGTAATGAATACATGTATGATTTCTATTTTTGTGATACATTTCAATTTTCCCTTGCCACGAAAATCCACCACCCAGCCCTTTCCTACTCCAGCATCAGTAAAACTACCCCCTGCTCTCAAATTTCATGATGAAGGAACCTAAATAAAGTCCCACAGCTACAGTACTACAGAAGTACCCTGTGTAGAGTTTAATCTGCACTGCTGTGTGCAAGAGCTCAGTTCAATATAAATTTACTCTTTCCAGGGAGAAAGTCATGTTGTATGTGACATTTCAAGCTGAAAGCAGGGGCTAGCCAAAATCAAAAACAGCCACTGGGCCATGTGCGGAAATCTTTGTATAGGTTCCAATACATACTGTATGCAATGATCACTTTGTTCATGGTAACAGATGAGAGTGATCAGGGCTGTAGTCAGATTATAAAACCCTCCTAAAATGCCTGAAGCACCAGCACTACAGGCCTCTACTGTACTCCCCTGACTCAATGAATCCAATCAGCAGAGAGATCTATACAAATAATAACAAGATAGGATGGGACAAACTGATGCCAGGAGAGAGAATGTTGTGGAGGATCCAACACCACATTTGCATCTGTTTAGCTTTAGTGAGGCCAGACAAGAGGCAAGTTGGTTTTCAGAATTTCGTAAGAGTACTAAGTGATAATAAGGAATATCCTTGTGTAAATTGTGATATATATAATGGGAAAAGAAAAGATGTTTCCAAAACTTTACCATACAGTATCTGGATATCCCAATATTTGTAAACAGGTGCCTCTTGCACCTTATGATCAGCAGGTACACAAAGTACTAGAGACAAACATCTATGAGGGACTCAGGTACCACGGAGAAAATATAAGCAAATCATTTGATAATTAGGATTGTTGGTAGTCAAATTTCTATTGTTTCAAATGTTGTCCAAAGAATTTTCTTTCATCTCTAACATTCAAATCCCTGTTCACAATATAAACAACTACTAACGGTTTCTACTGTATGAAGGCTCTAACAAAAATGTATAATTATAATAAATCAATCTATCTCTTTGTTTTGTTCCTGAAATCAAGCAGATTATGTGTTGAGTGTCTATACAACCTCACCCACCATGGGAAGCCATAAGAAGGCATTTCAGAACGGAGATGTAAATACAAAAAAAAAGATATCTCATATTGACAGTGCAAGTCCTAAAATGAGTGAGGACCATCCTCATTAAAAGGATCTGCAAGAAGGTGACTCATTTCTGATGATGGAGAATAAGAAAATAGGAATGCCAAGTCTTCTGAGATTTCATGAATCTCTCCACTAGACCCTGAGTTGTAATTGAGTGCATGATTGTGGGCACCAAATGAAATCTACAATGTCTTAGGGGAAAAGCAGTATAAATTAAAATCTGTATGGAGAGGCCAGACACAGAAGTGTCAGCATTAAACCAAACAGAGTGATCACAAAACAAGTGAGAAGAAATAAGATACAAGTCTTGGCTGAACCAAACTCCCACAGAAAGAAAATCTATGTTTCATTCCCATATAAAATTATACATTCCAAACCAATGGTTTTCTCCACTGCAAAAAGAGAGATTTGGACAAGTTAATTTCATGCCATAATAGAGCACCACAAAGCAACATACTAAATATTTAGCATGTTAAATATTATTAGTGGAAATAGAAGTAGAAATAGTAGATTAAACAGAAACGTGAGCCAGCAATATCCAAAGACAAGACAAGCAATAGAGGTCCAAGTGAAATTGCTGATAATGGCCCTCAATAAGGCACCAGCGTAGAAGAATACTTGATAGTTTGTTGACAAGCTGATGTATAAAATTTAAATATTAATTAAACCTGATATGGTCTGGAGCCAGACAGAAATATTTTCACTTGAGCCATTCAAAAGCTGTATCCAATGAAAGAACAGCACGGAGGGTGAAGCTATGACTGTAGCAATGTGCAGAGATACAGTGAATGTTGTAGATGCAAGATGCCTGTTTTGTGATATAAACTACATACACTTTCCTGATCATATCAAATGTCTACAATGTATAATTTAGAATAAAAATATGAAATGCAGAATATATCCACATGGGATGATGTAATGGAAGGAATATCTGCAAAGCACTCATTGCTGCCAAGCCTCAAAACTAGCAAGTGACTGGCTCAACTGCCATTAAATGAATAATACTGCCAAAATCTACACATAAAAAGTGCAACAAATTTTATAATTCTATTAACAGCAAATTTTATTCTAACAAAGTTCATTCTGGTGCAATAACATCACGAAACATGGGTTGTTGATCATGCAGTAGAAGATCCAAACGGAGTTTCAATTCAGCAGTATTACTAAGATGAGATTTATGCATTTGTGACTGCAGATACATTAGAATTTTCTTTAATGACTTCAACTGCATCCCATCAGTTAATTGTGGGTGGAATTAAATCACCAGTGGGGAAAACTGGGGAGGCAAAAATACTGTCAGTTCTAAAGTATGATTTCAAATTAATATATAATAAAGTAAATTCTTTGACTGAGAGGTTAAATGCCATGCCATATACTATATCGACTCCAGATCAGACAAAAAAAATTCATTACTATAGATGGACACTATCTCCTTCAACTTCAATAACTCAAGTATATGACTCGGGATAGCATTCTTATTTGCACTCCAGCAGGGATCTTGCCAGGAGATGGGGATTCAAACATCACAGGGGCTGACCTCAATGTAGAATTTTAACCTAATACAATTAAAGCGCTTTATTTTGTTCTCTATGAAAGACACTGCCTGAAGCTTGGTAATATTAGAAAACCTACAGACTTTGAATTGTAACACACGAGACTCCTGTATCATGCTAGCATCTATTTATTTTATTTTGCGTTTGTAACAAATCAAAACAGCTAGCATTCTTAGTATGTATGTTTAACCAAACATTATTCCAGAATAAGATAGAATTATCAGTCACGGGTATCAAAGACCAAAGTCAATGTCGAAGAGAAATAATGTCTTTACTAAATAAAGTATATAGTATCATATCTAGAAGTGGCAAAGTGAGAATGGAGACACAAAATAATGGCGATAAAAATTACATCTTAAATCATGCTCTTGACAGGGAGATTCTGTGTGTCTTCCCAGTCTAGTTATGCCAAAACTCACTTAGATATTTTTTTTAGCTTTTTGAATCTGGCAAAAGGTGTGAAAATGGTAACAGGCTTGCATATTGAAAACCTTGTATTTCAGACTCTCCACCTTGAGTATTAAGCATTTTTCTGTTCCCATTATTCACCTGAGACCAAGTCCAGTTTCCTGAGCAATTGCCAATTACTTGACATCGGAGCATTTAAGTCTGCACCTACCACTGTGTAGTGATGTGAAGGCTGTAACTTACTGTAACAACTAGAAATTGCAACACAGATTCTAAATATACAATATACAATTTATTAATATAACACTGAAACATGCATAACAAACAACAAACGTAGTAGAATACATCTATGAAATGATCCGCTGTGATAAGATAAGATCACTTTATTGGCCATATACAATTTCTTGTATTAGGAATTTGTCTTTTATAGATACCCCACCTTGCTCTCCATGAGACACACAGACAGGAAGAGAAGCTTGGGGTCAGAGCACAGGGTCAGACATTTATATGGCACCCCTGGAGCAGTTGGGGTTAAGGGCCGCAGGATACGAACCAGCAACCTTCCAGCCACAGATCCTTAGCCACAGAGCCACCGCACCACCGCTGATAGTAAAAGTTGATCGTTCACTCAGGGATTACAAAGACCAGAGTTAATAACTTCAAGATTAAAATATACTGTATACACTATAATGTGTTGTTGTCTACCTCGTAGCTTTGTTCATATAATTACATCTCATTCATATTCACAGATACAAGTTAATACGCAATGACAATAGTGAGCTAAACATAAAAACATGTGTCTCGAATAATAGTTCAACTTTCGAGAAGTACAATGTGAATAAAGAAATTTTATATTCAAAGATTATTGTCCAAATGTCCTTGATGAGTTTACACTTCCTGCTGAAAAGACGGAGCTGTCTGGATTTGTAGTCCTACTTGTCAGCTGCTCATTCTGTGCAGTACAAAGAGAACAGTGAGGTATCCAGTGAAGATGTCTTTAGAAATATTCAGTTGGAATAGAAAGACTATTGTACTGTTAATATATTTTAAAATAGAATTGTCAGTATTCTATTTAAGAAGTTTTGAAAATTTTAACATGACAAACAAGTGCTAAGACATATAAATACAGTTACTGTTATTTACTGTAGGTAGAAACTGAAGTTGAACTGAACTATTTAAAAAAATTAAAGTAATTGAATTAAAAAATAATATTACTTTGGGTATTTTTCCTCCATTATCTGGATGAGTAGATTATGAGGGGGAGCATTCCCTACAGCACCTGATGTTTCCAGATCTCATTAGAGGAAAGGTAGCATAAAACACTCCAATGACCAATTAGGTGAAAAATGGTCAGAGAGCAGTTCTACTCCCAGTACCAGCGAGTGAAAGGTTGCATGCAAATGGCCTGTGCAAATATGTCCAAATACTCAATTTGGATTATTATCCCAATTCCTATTCCATTTCACTCCACAGAGTTTCACAAAAGGAAACTCAAATCTGAGAATTTGCAACAATTGTCTGCACTGTAGCTGCTCTCAGTGGCCTCAGGCTTATTTGCGATTCTATGAAAATCATGCTTCACTTTTGCCATGTCAATGCTTCTTACCTGACTGATAGGGAAATACAAATATGACCTTTCATGCTGTTTCTGTTTGGCATTGTGGAGGTGGTGATAGCTAGGTGTATAGAACACATAAGACAACACTCATTCATTTTTAAAGGCTTTTACAAAGGTCAAAGAAATAGATGCACTCAGTTTCCTTATTTGTGTCAAATACTAAATCATATTGACTGATCTAGAATTAATATGATCAGGAATGATTGTTTGAGCTGACAGCATTGTATAATTGGGGAGATGAAGGGCACTTGGTGGGAATCAGAGACAGAAACTACTGTGATATTGGACAACTTTGCTAAAAATTATCAGACAATCAGACTGTAGGTACAAGCAGCTGGAGTTTACTTTGGCTTAATTTATAGTTTATATAAATAGTTATAGTTTATACTTGCTTATTGATACTGATACAGTATTTCAAATGTTGCCGGGTCACCTAAAACAAGTATGCAATACAAAACTAACTTTTTTTAAAATGGATTATAGAGGTTCTAAATAGACTCAGTAGAAATAATTGTCAGAGATGGCCGGATTGAATGCTATCATTCCCTCAAGATGTTTGTCAAAGATTTATCATTAGGACTGTGGGACTGACCAAACGTGTATGCTTTTTCTCATGGGTATGCCATACTAGACCCTTTGCCCGTCAGGCATATGTATTTGGATGTGCATGAGGAGATTAGCACACTGTGAGGAGTTTAATTTTGTGGTACATTGCATTTTTACACATCATGGCCAGCTTTATGCTTCTTTTTCTCCCCTGAAAGCATTTGGCAAGATGATAGTTTGCTGAGGCAAAGTTGAGAAAGCAATTCAGAAAATTCAACTGGAAGATGTTAAGACTGTGAATCTGTACTACTGGCATTTTAAAAACACTTTTGAAGGTGACTACTTTCAATACAGTATAACGGTAATATTTATTTCTAAAATTATTTTTTGCTGTGAGATATCCTGAGGTAAGGTTTTGGCTAAAGACTCTAAATGATGTTATGCATGTTGAAAATTAATATACTTGGATATTAGTAAGTTGTTTCAGGGGATAAAGGTCAGTTATATTTTCTTCTAAAAGCAATTTACATTCATAATAGTCATTTCATATAAATATTCAACTTAACACTGCTTCTGATTCTAATCCTACTCTGTGGCCATGTCAATATCCATAACTGATAATACATAATATACTGAATGTTATTTTGTGTACCGTTTCCATACACTTAACACCAGACCATAGCTTCTATGATTGGTAATCATTAAATAAATCACTTTATTAATATAGTATATTTATGAAAATACACACCTTTAAGCTTATTCATAGTTACAGCTCTGCTTCTTAATGCAGAGCATTTAATTTTCAGAAATAGCACATCTATAGAATGGAGAAAAAAAAACTTCTGGATGTCAACGATTAAGCAAAGGCATTTATTCCAGCTGTGACAGAGTAAAGACACAGTAAGAAGTCCACTGCAAAGGTTTTAAAAGGTCAAAAGTTGCATTCAATGTGGTTTCATAAAAATAGTATCAGCATGGGCTAACAGCTCCTTCTTCTAGCTTTGAGGTTTCAGGTTATCAGGCAACAGCCAAAACTGAATCCTGTTAAAGGATTACATTTCATACAATCTTTATGCAATTAAATGAAGTATAATAACCTTAGTTGCATTAAACAAATATTCAGAATTAGAGGTAACAAACATAGATAAGTAGTTCAAGAGAAAAGGATTTTGAGATTTTGAAAAGGATTTTGAGAAAAGGATACTAAAATCTGCAAATTATTTAAAACAATTACTGTTTTTGCTCCTTATTCAATTCCATGTTCAGTAGTTTCCCTGAAGCTCGTGCTCTTTTCTGTAGTTACTGTATGATAATTCACTATGACAATTCAGTATTCTTATTATCACTTAATTAACATGTTCATTGTTGTTTAGGAACATACTAGTACCTTCTGATCAGGATTTTGCACTTCTGCTTTCACGGTTAGGTAACTCTGAACAGATTAGTAAAGAGTCCCAGCGCAGGATACAAAATCTGTTTCTTGTGTATACAAAACCACCTAAAGGTTTATGATGCTTAATGTGGGAAAAATGGTTGATTGACTACTTACAAATTAAAGCATACTTTTAATCAACATCTCCCTGCAGTTGTAATGAGATTTCTCATTAGGGTTCTAAAACCTATGACGTTGTGCAATGCACAGACATGCTGCCAAGATTGTCAAAACCACTGTCATACAACCTTGGTGTATGCTAAGCAATCGTACCAACAGTTGTTACATTTTTCTCATGTCTTAACAGTCACTGAAAGAGCATGATTGTTGCCAACACATTCCAAGTTCCATCTTTGAAGTATAGAGGGGTGTGCTTTAAGACCACATATTAGTTTGCAGTCATCACCTGCAAAAGTGATGTCTTAGTTTGAGTATCTCTTAGTTTCTTTCATTTCTGAGGTTCTCCATTTTGTATCCCAGTTCACTCAGGATAAACATGGGGTCAGTGTGATGTAAGCCTTATAGATCTGTATTAGTTGTATAAAAAGTGGACATCCATTTTCCAACTGCTTCATTTGATTTAGGGTCGCAGGGGAGCCGGAGCCTAATTCAACAGCAATAGGCGCAAGCCATAGGTGTAGGGCAGGGCGCTCCCCTGGCAGGACACCAGTACATCACAGGACAGACACTATTGGATATCTATACACAGCTCACCTTGAGGTACAGAACAACTATTGGAATGTTCAATAGTGTTATAGCCAGTCTATGATTAAGGTGATGAAAATTCTGATTATTGTCAATTACAGTAAAGCTTCCTAATTGCAAAGCATGGTTTCTTTAACATAGCGTTAGCTGTATAAATAACCATTATTGCACTGCTTCTTTTCAAGTTCAACAAAAAAAACTAGCATAAAACCATGAAATATGTATCTGAGAAAGTTTGGACGAGGTAAGGGAAGGTGAACTTAATTTTTAATGTTATGGTTCATTTAGGCATGCAAGATGTCACAGCACAGTTCAGTGTAGTTTAGCAATAAGTTTATTGTTTGCCTTCTAGAGAGAAAAGCAGGGAGAATTTTTTTTCTCAAAGCCTAGCCTTCCTTGAACAGTCTCCTATGTTACCATACAGAAATGTATTTTTAGGAAAAAGGATGCAGTATGAATATTTATATATATAATTAAACATTAAAGACAGAATGCAAATTCTATGTCCAGCTGATCATCAAAGTCACACATTCTCCGAGGGTCCTTGACAACTAAATACAAATCTGAGGTTCAGTAGATGGTTTTCTTTAATACATACAAATTAAGTTTACGTTCTACACTCACAAGGGAAATCAGCTCAACTGTTGGAGAGTTGAGTAGATATGAATCTCTGTAGTCTTGAGACACGTAAACCAATGCCACACCATAAAATATTTCATACACTGGTCATTGAGTAAAAAGTTGTCACAAGCATTAAAACTAGTTGGACCATACTCACACCATGAGCTAATCCCACTTTTGAGGCAGTGAAAAAATGTTGATATTCCAAAAGGTGCTTTTTTTAAATAACAGGGAACTACTGGGCTTTCAGCAGTCTATTAAATTAAAGGTCAGTCTTCCAGCTTACATTAATCAGAAGGTTCCACCTTTCCATGACAAACAAAAATGTATTGCCCTTCATTGGCATCCTTCAATCTAACTTGCAAAGCCAGCACATTCTGAATGAGTCTTTCTGGGCAGAAGCCAGGAATATCCTTGGTATTTGCATTTTGCACACAAGCGCACATAGGCAACTTCCTTTTATAATCACATCAAGGTCAGACTCTGCAAAGACTCTCAGGGATTTTAGTTATGGGTTTGCTCTTGAGACGTGCTACTTTCAGATTAGAAGCAGAAGCATGTAATGGATTGGCAATCACTCCCACTTGATGTAATCTCTTAGATTAGCAAACAGACTATTTTATTACAGCAGTAAGCAACAGAAATCGTAATTTCCTTTCTACAATATTGCACTGTAAAATACATACTGTAGTTTCATAATAATGACACAATGACATAATTCAGTCATGAATACACTTACATTGTCAAGACAAATGCATACAGTATAATTTTAAAGTAAATTGGCTCTGTCAATTCATTAAAAGAAATTGATCATTTATTGCTTTCACATCCTGCAAGGCACGCTGTTCATTTTCAGTGATTTTCCATTCATAATTCATTGTGTTCCTTCCATTGTTCAAATTGCAAATCATCAATAATGTCAGGTCTTTTTCAAATTGGGTATTATAACATCTATAGTGAATGTGTATCCTTTACAAACTGAAATAGCTGTGCATTTTAAAAACAAAACAAGGACAGGTCTCCAACAGGAGATGGATTGGAATATTTGTCATTCATTTCATTCTTTGTGAGCAACAGTCCAGAAATATTTTCATCACATTTTTATTCTCAATTGTATTACACAAGTGTCTGAAAGGTGAATTATTTAAGATCTCCATTGCACCCTGTTTGTCTTTTACTGTACTATCATGTTTTGTTTTGAAACCCCCCCATACAAATAATTAGCCATATGCCACATTCTAAATATACACAGTGAAAAATGGTCTTGCCTTTAGCCGCTTAAGTGCTTCTGTGTCAGACAGAGAAAGTCCTTGAACTAGTTTTAAAGGAAAACCTCTTTATCTAAGACTTAAAAGGATATTGTAATGTGTGATTTTATATTCACTGGAGTACATTGCTTTAATGAAGACTCATCAGAGAATGATGACAATGAGATATAGGTAACTTTCTTTTATAAGCACATCAAGGTCAGCCTATATCTTATTCACTGAGCTGCTCCTATGTAACAAGGTCTTAAAGGAAGCATTGTTATTTAGTACAAAAGGAATTTAAACCCAATCATCTTTTTGTGTTTCTTATAAAAAGGCCTCTTTAAGGCCTCTTTAAAACAAGTTAATTAGTGCAAGTCTGACAATCATGCCTACTGTAGGATACTTACATTTATCCTTACAAGTAATAAAGTTAATAATTTTCACACTCTTGAGTATGGCTTCTTGATGTGGGGTGACATGTATTATAGTAATGTATTATAATTAATAATAATTATAAATTCCTTACTCTTCAATAGCACTTTTCTGGACACTCCACTCAAAGCGCTTTACAGGTAAAAGGGTCTCCCCTCCATCACCACCAGTGTGTAGCCCCCACCTGTGACACCAACCAAAGTGTGCTAATACGATCACCACATATTAGCTATCAGTGGGCAGGAGAACAGAGTAATGAAACCAATTCATAGATGGGGATTATTAGGAGGCCATGAATGGTAAAAGTCAGGGGTTAATTTGGTCAGGACACTAGGATAAATACCTTAATTCCTTTCTAGAAACATCCTGGGATTTTTAGACCATGGAGAGTAAGGACCTCGGTTTGACTTCTCATTTGAAAGATGGCGCCTTTTTTATGGTATAGTGTCCCTGTCACTATACTGGGGCTTTAGGACTCACACAGACTGCAGGATGATAGCTCCCTACTGGTCCCATTAACACCTATCCCAGCAGCAACCTTAGCTTTTCCCAGGAAAAGGGTACTGGTCAGGCTCACACCTGCTGAGCTTCAGTGGGTTGTCAGCTGTGAGTGGCACTCCCAACTGGCAACCCGCTCACAACAGCGGTAGGGCAGTGGTAAGTGAGTCAAGGGGTTGTGGGAGTAATGTATAACTTAAGCATGAAACGCCCACCTTGTATACTTCAAATTGGATGTCATCATGACATATGAAGAAGAAAAATTTGTGTGCAATGCCACACCATTATATATATATACTGTATATTATATGGGAACAAGTAATACTGTAGGTTTATTCCATGCTAAAAAAGGGAGAAAGAAAACACAACGTTTCGGCTGTAGAGCCTTCTTCGGGTATAATGTGTAGGTAGTGCTGTTTCTGTCGACCAGCTATTTCATCTCCTCAAAGGTTCAAATTTGCCATTAATACATTTTCCAAATGTGATTTTTTAGTTGTGAAGTTATTGCATTCTTGACTATTATTGTATCTTGAATTGAGGAAATATTGCTTTCCAAAGGTTATTTGTAATAAACACTTGATTTTTCATATTATAGATTTAGCAATCCATTAAGCAACCAAGAAGCACAATGAAAATTGATAACCAGCGATTTACTTTGGTGGGAGTGTAAGGTTTCCATGTATTGCTATGGAGGGTGTCGGTCCTCTAAAGGGTTAAGAGTCCCTGATCTTCAGTCAGGAACTGTGTAGAGGCAGACAAAAGAAAAATTAAGTTCAAAACATCAAAAGATTTCACTGGAGCTGCACATGTTCTTTCTAGTAATGAAGTGATCTAGAAATTGTGTGGATTGTGGGTAAACGATTGGCCTTCATATGTCATGCCTCCTCAGGGGAGCTTGTGCAGCAGCCTTACAGTAACTCAGCATCCAAGATCAGCTTATTAGCTGCAAATGGCAAGATTTCTTGTAGTTGCATTTTATGGAATCTGCTTTTCTTAATGTATGATCTGTGAAAGAGTGTGCTGTGAATACCGGTCTTCCTCTTGGTCTCCTTCTCCACTCACACTGAAGACTGCAGGATAAAAGTCTCTAAAGTTCTCCTCTAGCAATAATTTCGTTGACAACAATGCAGCAGAAGCTTTTTGATAATGCTCCATTTGGGAGTCATTATTGGATTCAGCTTGGGGATGTTGCCAGAGCCATTTGCAATATGCAGGCTCCATATGGCTTTGTCCCTTTTAAAAAAGCCTCAAAACAAAACTGTCTCTTTTGTGCTATATATTACAACAGGGCAGTAAAAAAACATCACATTAATTACTTGGGGGGATTACAGATAGGTCACCTTGTGAGGTGTAAGCAGTCCTAATTGCTGTCTATTAAGAACTTATTGATTCATATTGCTTATGTTTTTTTTGCCATGTTAGCACATGCTGTGGTGTTTTTAGATCACTTTTATTCCAGCTACTACACAAAGGAAAATCACAGGTTAATAGTAGCATGCCTCTTTATGGAGGCTACACAAAGTGCATTTTCTCTGTTTTAAATAGCAGACGATTTTTTTCAGAAAGCTGTGTGCACACAAAACCATCAACTGTCTGTGGGCTTGCATAAGAAAACAAAAAGTTTTTTTTATACTAAAATCTAATTTTAGGCTAACATACTCCATGCTCTGTCATCTATCTAAATGTTCTTCCTACTTTAATTTCTTGCCTTTAATACAAAGGGCTGTTATTAGTATTGTGGCTGCTGTTAATTGAATGATATATGACAATATTTCAGCAAAGGGATAATAGATTTTGTAAACAGAATGCTTAGTATCTTAATGTAGTCTAATCTGAGAGAAACTTAAATTTACAGTGGTGTATTAATGCATCTGAACAAGAAACCTGACACAGATTTGTTTTTGATGGATGTTTCCTTCAATTTTATACATTTTATACAGCACAAAAACATGGTTTTACAGGTTCAAACAATTCTCATTATTTCATACATCTTTGAAACATTTGTCTTACTAATCCTAGGCTATTGAAGGACTACAGTTCATTACAATGTGAGTTGTGACATTTATTTTAAGTAAGGTTTACACAAAATAAAGACTGGGAGGGGTTGTAAGTCTTATTTTTAAACACAAGCGGAGGGATATGCTTGTTTGAAGGGTGACAAGTTATCCAAAGGATGTGAATAATAACTGCTCTAATCTCCAATGTCTATCTGGGCTGTAAAAAAAAGGCATTTGCATAATTCACATGAAGAAATCATTAATATATCATACATGATCATCAGTAATTTTGATTGCACCTGGTTTTTATCCATTCATTAGTAGAAAAACATTTGTCCAGGTAATGGCCGTAACAAAGCCATCCCAGAAATACAGGCTCAAGGTAGGACTGAGAGCATAACACTGCTCTCCCCTGATGGGAGGCCGATCCATCACAACTCCACAGAGAAAGACAAGAATTAGAAGAGTCGATTAAACTTAACATGTCTTTGGGAGGTGTCGAAACTACAGTACCCTCAACAGCTCATGTGAACAATAAAGGGAAAATGGTCCTGAATATGTGTGTGATCAGTGCTAAACTAACTACTGTACTATCATGTCACCCATCTGTCTTCTATGTTAACTGTAACTGTCCACTAATCTTTAATCCACCTAATCTGCCCAAAGTCTGTAAGCTTTGCTAGAAATCTTGAACTTTATCGTTGTCTATTTATGGTTTCTGTAATAGTCACACTTTTAGGAGTGTATTCTCATATCCAATATGTTGTGGAATACTTGACAGAAAGTTAACAGTGCAGGGCTATTGTAGGAGGTAAACAAAAACTCACCACCATTATTTCTATGTGTGAAGACTTACAGTATTACTCTTAATCCCCCATTTAAGGTGGATTTCATTTGTACCTTTATTATGGAGGTTTGCAGAAGGCAAATTACGTCAGCAGAAAGAGCTAGAGAACGTCTTAGCGATAACCACTGCTGCTGTTTCAGAGTAAACATTGTCTGAGATAGTTGATCACTCTGCATTGTTCTATTTGTGGATGTTTTATCATTTTTGGGCAAAAAAATATTGTTTAGAATTAAACTCTTCAAAGTGTTCTTGCCAATAGTTAAGGCGATATAGTCTTATTTTTAGGGTATAAGTTTTCAAATGTATGTGCTCATACCACAGAAAATGTGCAGCGCTCCTGTTAAAAATGCTCTTCTTACGGAATATAAATTTGTAGGTTTTTCCTTCTGTTTGACAAAGTTAGGTTTATTGTATGACATTCAGCCATGCTAAAAGATTTAGATTTGTTGGGGCATAGATACAAGGCTTATAAAACAAGACATTAGTTTCAAGAACCCGTGAAAGATATCGGCTGACAGCAAATGCCTCAGAGAAGGAGAAAACAGCTAATCACCTGGCGCTGTTGTGATCTGACTGTTTTTATTTTTCAAAACAATAAAGCAGAAAGTTAGAATTTACAAATCATTCTCATAATGACATTATTCGAAGGTGTAACAAAAACAGGAGAGCCAGTCAGGAAAATAATTGCTGTGAAGATAAGCAAAGAAGGTAACTTTCTTTTTTCAATCTCTGTGACAATAGGCTGCTAGAAAAATAACGGGAGATTGGAAGTCTAATCCAGCCACATCTTGACCACTTAAAAAGAAAGGTGTATTAATGTGAAGCCCAGTACAGAAAATGGCATAATTAAAGGAACAAGCTGGCAAGAGTTAATGAGATTAATAAATCACACTCTAGATGATGTTATTGAAATAGAGGATGAAGACAGAGCACATCAGTAATTCTCTAAGTTGTTTTCATTCATCACTGAGCTAAAAGCCAAGGATGTCCTAGCACAGGCAACCAAAGAAGATGATATGCAGAGTAATGTGGTTCATTTCATTGATCTAAAACAAAGTATTCTGAACTGCAAAATGCATCCACCAGAGCAATGAAAGATTAAATGAGAAATGATTGGAAAAATCCAAAAGAGAACAGAACAAACCCCAATGCTTACTCAGTCTAAATAGTCAAGGAATAATTCCAGAAGTGACTGTCAGGAGGTAAGATTAGTGGCTAAATCAAAGCAAAGAGGAAAAAAGAAAAACATTCATGAATCAACTTGATGACATAAATATGTGAAAAGGTCACAGAAAGAAATACCCAAGGTCATTATGAACGGTATTAGGCTTGGAATGAATATTAGAGACAAGCTTCGAATTAATACTGATGCCGCTTTGTTCCAATTCAAAGCCATTCTGATTAGAGCCATTCTGGAGTTTCTAACTTTTCTCTGGGTGATTATGAATTTTGAAAAAGCGTCCTGTTGGTTGCCACTGAGCTAAGAGACAGGCTGTTTGCTTCTAGGCAGGTGCAGTTCCCAGTGCTGAGCGAATTCAGAAGATGTCACCTGTTGTTGGTGGACTGTAAGGAGGTAATCATTTTTGGGGGGAATTAATGCCCTGAGTACTTGAGCATTAAACTTTCATAAGGGTTAGAGTGTTAATTTAACCAGGATGTCACAGTTCTACTTCAGACTTGCCCTTTATTCAATTGGTGGAGCAGATTCTCTGTTATCTATTCAAATGACTGTGTAGTGAAGCTAATGGACTACCGTGAACATGATGGCTGGCAGCTGAGTGTTGCACTATCCAGAGAATGATGTGGGTCTCTTCCTCATACATGAAGTGTTTTAGGATTCTTTGGGATGAAGAGTGCCACACAAATGTAATTGTTATTTTCTTGAATATTGCAATTGTCTAGTGACTTCTGGAAGCTGAATCAGAAATTAATTCCTGATTTCTGCCACTAAGTCAAATTTAGAATATATCTATTAGAATCTCCCAGCTGGAAAGCTCCCAGATTTTAGTTCTATACCAAGGGAATGCCTACCACCAAGTTTTCCTAAAGAATTAAAACCAAAAATTGACAGCCTTCCTAACATCATGGGATGGTGTGAGTACACCCACATTCCCCTTGGCCTGGTTCTGCCCCTGCTGTATACCAAGGAAGTATGAAAGAATGTCTTTTATCATTAAGGACTGACACTTGCTAGCCATATCTAGATGATATAGCCTATAGTAAAAAGTGCAACACTAAGTGCTACAAGCAACATAGTATCAAACTGACAGCAAAGAAGAGTCAAGTAAAGATGGCATTACAAGTGAAGTGACTGAAACTGCTCCTGCAACCCTGAAGGATGAAGAAACAAGACACTAGGTAAACAGGGAAAGATCTTGTAGTTTCTTTCATGTTCTGCTCTTACATGCTTTGAATATATACATGCATGTAATTAAAGTTACAGCCAAACTTTAATGAATCCTTTATTTTGAACTGATGCTGTATGTGATGGTGACGCATCACCTATGACTCCCAGTGTCACCTCTCACTGCCTCACAGCCTAAATACATTTCTAAAAGATCATCTATTAATGTAAATTAATAAAGTATCTACAAGATACTTTATGAATGTAAAATAGCTTAAGTCTTAACACTTTGTTTTGAGAGCTTGTGATTGCCACCTGAGGAAAAAAAGGCACTGTTCAGATCATTTATTGGTTATATGATTTTGCAGCACAATAAAGGACAAACAATTTTAAATCACAATTGAAGTGTCATTTTTCATTAACCTCTTAACAACCAGAATAAATAAAAAAATATCTGATAAATTCTGTAGTTTTTTCTTCTGTTTGTTTGTGTAAAAAGCTATTGGGTCCAATAAACTTCAGTCATGTTATATACACACGGGATACATTAAAGCTGATCGGGTTGGCACCTTTCTATTTTTAAAAGGTCAATCCTTCACACAGTTGAGTGTGAAGTGCCAGACTCCTGGAAGCTTATTAATTCTATTCTCAGAAGTCAAGCAAAGATCCAAAGATCACTTATTGCTTACAGTTCACTGTCTTGTGATATAATTCGGAGTTTGCTTTTCCTGACACTGACTGCATCCACATATTAGTCCAGCTAAGACGTTGTGAAAAAAATCCTACCCTCTCTGTCACATTTTCCACTACTACCTGCTAAATCCACACTTGTGGCATTAATGCACAATTTTGTCCCATTCTTATGCCAGAAATACAAATGGAATCACAAGCAAAAAAAGACAGTTCTGGACTCCCTATATGTACAGTAACTCTTCTGAGAATTGATAAACCAGTCTCAGTCATGCACTGACGTGACTGGTGCACAGTGCCCTGATTATTCCTATATGTTTGGATAACTTTCCACTACCCACTTAGCTAAAAAACCTAGTTCTTCACTATCATTTAGGTCCAATCTTCTTATGATATTTGTGAATGACAACTTCCAAGCTCTGTAGTGCTCTGGGCAGTCATCACACTTTGTGAGTCCAGTATTGATGAGATTGAGGCCAAACTAGATATTAACAAGGTCTGTCATGCCTAAACCCTTGTGACAGGGTGTTTGAGGAGTGGCTTTATAGAAGGTTGAAGGATAAGGGTGTTTTAGTGTGCATTTACTGATGTCCTTGCCCGGTGTGGTTGCTGATACTTGCATCACTGTGCTGCTGGACACCATCCAAAGCATGAAGTGTTGTAGGAGCATTGTTCACCTAATCTGGGAAAGTTTTTGTCTTTGCTGTTATAACATCTGGTGTGAGGCCCATACTTAATAGTGACTGTTAATTTCTATGTAGTTTGAACTAATTCTCTCAGTACTTTCTGGTTTTCTGCACGGAGATTTTAAGGGAAAACGTCCAGGTTGAGCTTACTATGGAATTTCCTGCCATTCACTTCCTGGGCCACCTCAAGGATTTTCAGCCTGAGTCAAGGCTGAGGACGTTTTTCTGTGTTTTTGGGCACAAATTTGTGTCATTGCCAGCCTTTTTCACAGCCAGTCACTTCCATCATGGCTGCTTCTCCTGTTATACGAGAACTTACAGTATAGAAGCAGTCAGAGTTTGTGTTAAAATGCTGCTCGGTTGTAGCTCCTTGATCTGCCCTCTGGGGGTGCTGTTTGTCTTGTCTGGGTATACAATAAAGAGAGGTTCCTCGGAAGCATACTGCTCCTCCAGTTGCTGACATTTCTGTGTGCGGAGACTGATTAAGGCTTGGCAATGCTGGACCCCTGCTATAGTACTCATCATGAAGGTGTCTTTTCGCAGCACTGCACAATGTGATAGACAGCTAAACACCCTCTTCCCCACCATAGGGGAGACAGGATAATCATCTGAGCTCCTATTTTCCTGATTGCCCAACATCAGAAAACAAAAGGTGTGAAACTATAAGAAAACAAGTGACAATAATGATCATATCTGCAGTGCTTCTCTTACATATGTAGCATAATATTATAGTACACAATATCATTACATTTAGAATGCTTTTATACAATATTATTGCAGTACAGAATGTGCATTTAGCTATTCACTACACTATCCAATGAGATTACATAACATAGCAATTTTTGGCACAGAAATGTTTATTTATTTATGCAGAATGTATAAAATACACGAACTACTGCACAAACAGCCAAAAATGTGTCCAAAGAATAGCTGTGACAATCGATTATATTGCTACTCAAACAGGAATACTAATTACTGGCATAGTGGCATACAAGTGGCATAAGGCCATTTATACTGTACATCTCCCACAAAATATTGGCATCACAATATTGAATTAAATATATAGATAACAATATTATTATCTGGACTAAATAGGTACATGAGGTGCAGGCAGTGCCTCTTCGGTGCAGTTTAAAAGAAACCAGTAATGTAATTGGTCAGTTACAACAAGAAGAATGTTTTTAAACTTTAGGAGATGTGATATCTTCAAGTCTATAGAACTGAACAAAGAATCAGCTACTATAATACCTCTGGAACAATATGTAAAATAACCATAGGGAAGAGTATGGAATGCAAATCATGACTATTACCGTCCTTTTAAAGGTTTTTTAAACAGAAATTATCAACAACCATGTTTAAACCTATGTTTAAAAATAATTAGATATACAGCACTCACGACTACTTAATGAAAAAAACTTGTCATGGTGTTTATTAGGATAAGGCAACAAGATCATCTTAGTAAAGTCTGTTTGAAGAATAATATAATAATATATAATTAACTAATGAATTAAGTACATTTCTTAAGTACGTTAAGTACAGAATAATATAATGAACTAATGAATTAAGTACATGCTGTGTTTTCCTATTCTGGATTTTATACAGAATATATCTACTTGATTTTGTACTGGCTGGGGGACAGGTAAATTTATTTAATATACAACTTTTTTTTTGCTTTTGTGTGCCTCATACAATTTGTGCTTTCCATATTTTGAAGTTGGTACAGAAACTAATTTGCAGAACTCTCTGTAAAAAGCACTAAAACTATTTTTTTTCTGATACATCAAACTTAATTTAACCAAACAATAGAAAATTGAGGGCCATGATAGATAGTCTTGGCTGATATCCTTCTTCTTAACAACTCAGCAGAAGAGACTGCCACCACAAGAGATATTATCATGCAGCATTACAGTGAAAAGTCTCTTCAGCAAAAAAAAATCATATCAAAAGCTGACATATAAAATGTCTCATGAATCTGTACTTTTCTCATGAATGTCATGAATTTTGTAGTATACAATCATTTCTTAATCTCCCCAAAGCATTTTCTGTTTTCTGTTTTTACCTGTCCAGATATTTAGTGATGTAATGGGTCATAAAAAACATACAAAATAAAGAATTCTAAGAACATGCCACTTCACTCTGTAGCACTTATTTGCTAACTAAGGTTATCTCTAGTAATCAATAGTGCTAACGGTTTTGGATTCACCCTCACTACTTTAAAGATCCATTTGCTTTCTCGTTCCTTTCCATTGAGGGAGTGGGAGAATACTACCCCTCTGCCCAGTGATTGCTGCTAACCAAGCATGGTGATCTCACAATGGTTGCTTGGGGCCAGAGGTATCCCAAGGGACAGAGCCTAAAGACAAATATTGCAGTGTAACATATTAGACAATAAAAATGAAAGTACCTGACTTTGAGACAGTATTATGTCAGTGTCTCTGTGTTATGAAGTCCTCAGTGAGTTATTTGTTCCAGCAACAATGTTCTTGAATGGACATTGCAGAATACTGAAATTATAGCTTTTTTATTTCTATTTTAGTTTAGGAGAACTAATTAATTGATAAAAAAGCAGCTGTTATTTTGTTCAATATCCACATTTTGTACCTGTTTTTTTTGTACCTTTTCTCTTTGAGCTTTGTTTACTTTGTTGTGATGGAGCTTTCTTGAAATGTGTCAAACTCGATTTTATTTTCTTTTATGGGGAGGGGAACATTCTAAGTAGAGATAAATGTTACCTCTACTATTTTCTTAAGCATACACGTTTAAAAGACATCAGTTTATCTGGCAAATTAATAATGCTATCCTAAATAAGTCAGACCATTGTAGACATTAATGATCTTTGAAAGTCAGTAACACTGTGAGAAAAGTGTTCCAAATAATGTTGTAAGACAATGCTATTAGATCAACAGGTGTTTGTCTGTTAAGAGACAGATAAAGCTGTAATTGCTCTAGGACAAAAAGATGTGCAAGTTTTAATGAAATCCAGGGGAGGGAATTGAGTCTATAGACAAGTACACAAACCTCAAATGTTGTGGAATTATTGTCTGGTTCAAGACCTAGTAATAGTAAATAACTATTTTGCACTAAGAAATAATTATATACTTAATACTTAATTATAATTATAAAAAATAATTATACTTAATACTTAATTAAACACTTAGTAAGAAAAATATATAATATACCCAAACTATAAAAATGTATCCTAGTATATTTGAATAAGTATGAGTTAAAGAATGAAATGAATATTGGTAAATATAAAAATTGTGGCAAATAACCCTCAATAACATAACTTTGCTCCTCCTGTTTAATATTATTCATATTGCACTTCTCTTTGTCTTTTAGTAAACTAAAAGCTATATTTCTGATGTTTTATATCTTATTGTATTTTTTTCAGGGGAACAGACACTACCTTGCTGTCTTTATGCTTGCTATAATGATAACTACAATATTTTACTGTAATTCTTGTTTAATGGACATAAATTAGACATTCAAGCAAAGGCTTTTTATGATTAAATTCCTTTTGCTCCATGTACACTGCTTCCATTTTAGAAGAAATCCGTTTTAATTAGTTCTAAACTAAGACTGAACATTGCCATCTAGTGCCACAGTTGAGAATTTTCTGCAGTAGAATTAATAATGACAGACCTCATAGAGAAGAGAGCAATGATTATATGTATTTGTGATATACAGTAGATGGAAGAAATTCCAACTATCTTACTCTCTTACTTACATCATACTCATGCTCCATGGTATTTATTTCTAGACAGTGTATTGTGGTGCTTGCAATTCACTGAATAAAAAATGGGACTGGGTTGTACCAAACTACCCCATAATGCATTAAATAATGCAACAGTATGAATATTGATGGATGTAGTTCTGTAGGGATAACATTAGGCTGCTCCTGCTTGCTGTGGATTATATCATGGACCATACACTACAAAGTTGTGGTAAGTGGTGAATTTAATCTTCATATCAAATTATAGTTCCTAGTATGGATGGTTGTGGTTTGGTGGTACAGGTGTGGATCTGCTCTCAAATACTGCATACACCATCATTAACTTACTGTAGGCTTTCTTCAGCTGCTTGAGCTTCATTCAGCAGGTCAAAGCTGAAACTCAAACTCAGCTCCAGTCCCGTCCATCTTAATACCACTATAAGTCACCAGTTGGATTTTATGTGTTTATTTAAAGTAGAGTTTATGTGTTCTCCCTGTGTTTGCATCAGGTTTCAGCAGGTACTTTGGCTTCCTACCATCTGCAAAATGCAGTGCAAGTTGGATTGGCTCATTTATAATTAGACATACCAGCGTTCATGATTTTTATCAGCATTTTGAGAAAGAGTGCTGGTTATTCATTGTCCAACTAAGAATGGCTTGTGTGCTTTTCAGCCCAGAATTAGTTATAGGCTTAATACAATATGATGTTTCAAGTAAGTAAGACATACTGAGAAAAGAATAGCAGTCTTATAATAGCCCCTTGGTGTTTGTTTTGGGTGAAACAATTTCCCTGAAAAACATGAGAGAATAAATTGTTCTTGTCATGTACCACAGGGATTTAAATAATTTTCTCTTATATTTTATCTACATGTTATTAATATGTTTTTCATATAAACTAAAATCTTACCAGAGCATTAAGGGGAAGCTACCAGTTATCTTCATTTATTAAAGGAAAACTGGAAATGATAAAGTAGTCATTCATGACAAAAGATGAATTATCTCAAATTGAACTACCTCAATAAATATTGAAACCAGGATTATCTCGATCTGTTTGTAGAGGGGCTTTGGAATACATGCGATTAGGTTAATTAACACAATAATGTTTTCCACGTTTGACTGGAATTCAAACAGTGAAACACCCGTAAACAAACCAGCTTCTGTCAAAAAAGCAGAACCTTTTTCTTAATACAGGCACTAAAATGGCAAATAAAAGCAAATGGCCTGGAAACTAAGTGAATCTCATCTGATTATAGTATGGTGTTATATATTTTGCCCTTTACCAACACATGTCACAGGAGGGATAACAGTGTGTTCATGAGACCTACACAATAATCTGTCATAAGAAGCAGCTGCTACTTCCTTCAACAATACAGTATGTTTATACAGTATACTGCGAGATGTGAGTTGGTGTCTTTCCACCTGGACAGAGGACAGACCTCTGGGCATCAGCAGTGTGCTGGAAGTCATAAATGACAGAGCTACTTCGTCCAGGTCAGGATGGCAGTTTTCATGTCAAAACTGCTTCAGTAGTTAACAATATGTCATTACTCTTAAATTCTGACCGTCTGACAGCCTTGAATTTGTGAACTGATAAATAGTGGACAGAGAACAGCATGTGAATTAAATCTGGCAAAGTCTCGTGCTGTCATGGTGAAAGGGATTACTGTGAAAAGGTTATGCAACACCTAAAGACATCTTCTTGGAGCAACTCTATTTTGTGTCTCTGAAATAGTAGACTGATTAAGAATTTAGTATGCATGTTAACCTGCTGACCACTTACATAAACTCCTGTCAATAAAAAATACAGATGTTCAAGAAGATTCTATGTTAGAGGAGTATAGTATATTGTTTTGTATGGAGTATATTGTTTTATATTGTGATGACAGATTTTTTTATATAGAATGTGGGCCTAGAAAAAACTACCAAAATATGTTTTTTTTAACCAAATTGCAGATTTCGCACTTACATGTTATATTATGCCGGCTTATAGGAAGACGAAGATATTACATGCCTGACAAGCACAAATTTCAAGACATAGCTGTGGTCACAGCTGTTTGGCACGGTCTTCATGATGAAGTGGTTTTCACCTTAGGGATTTTCTTTTGTCACGTAGGACACTGTTACATACCTGTCTGTCACTGTCACTGTCAAATACCCATCCCTACCCCAACCATCTTAATCTGTGGCTTGGAACAAACACGCAGCTCATATGACCCTAGCTTTTCAGTTCCAGGATGTCAATCATTTTTTTCAATGCCTCATCATGTCATAATCGATACACCCCCTACAGTGAAGCAAGGCAAGATAAATCTCCCATCAGCTTTCCTTTCACCAAGGGGTAGTATGTTAACATCTTTTAACCTGCTGCACAAAGAAGTGAGATAGAGAAAATATGACTCACAGCTTTGCTTTTGTACTCACTGTACTTGGTTCACTGAAGGTTCCTTTTTTTAATACCTAACATCTTGTTGATGTGTGTTTTTTACTGGCTTTCTCTTTTTTTTCCTCTTTCAACAAACTGCATTGCCATCACACTCATACTGCAGTTAGTTCCTTCATTCCGATAACAATTTATCAGTTTATTTATGTGTGCCTCCTGTATTCCATCGCCTTTTGTACAAAACCTCACAGCGACAAACTGCTTTGTGAACTCATACTCAGATTGAACTCAGATTGTGCTTTTCATTATTCATGTATTATTTTAATTATTCATTTTGCAGGAGTTCGGCCAAAGCTTAATTAAAGAGAAGAAGGGGCATGATTGAAATAGTGAGCTTTATTTGGGAAACTCACCTGGCTGAGGAGAAAGGCTGGCTTAGATATTAGGTTTGGACCTTCTCACAAACATTTGTTTAAAATTTTATGCAGTGTATCCCATTGCGTGGTTGACATTTAGAGTTGTATGATGTCACTTCCAGAATTTTTTGTCTGCAAGTCTGTAAGCTCCTGTAAATGGTAGTTAAATAATATTAAAATAGGAATTTTATTATTCAGAACATTTGAGATGTGAGATCTTATTATCTTGAAAAGTAAATCCCAATTGCTCCCCAAAGAGAGCATCTGTTTTCTGTTTATAGGGCCCTTAAACTCTTTTTTCTCCACTTGATGTCCTGTTGTTAACATCTTTCACAGACAATCCATTACACTGCAGAAAGTGCAGCATTAGTTTGCATTTCCAATTGCCTGTGATGCACTTTTCAAAAGGATTACTTTTCTTATGCATACATAAAATGTTGAATATGCTTGTTCAATGTATAGTACCTGACCCTCTGTGATGAAATAAAGTAATTTTAGATAGGGAAAACATTATTCAATTGCAAATTTGAAATAAAGACACAAAACTGGAATAATATATGTATATTTTGTAATATTATAGGTCAATGTCTTGGAGGGACTGCAAACCATATGGAATTATTTAATGGCTAGCTGAACCTTTCTCTTCCTTTGAGACTAATCTTCAGAAAATAATTGACTTATTCAGAATATTCCAACTTAGGTTTGAGCAGGGAGCTGCAGGCTGTGCAGGCTGTAACAGGTGTACATATTCTATCTAACTGGGTGAGTATTCCAATTTAACATCTGTCTTCTGCAAGTGATTCTTCCTTGGTGTTTCCTTGGGGGACCACATCATTCAAACTGTAGTGAATGTACTCAATATTCAAGTCTCTTCAGACCAATTCTTCAGACATTCTCTATTCTTATATTTTCTTGTCATATTTTTCACTTTTAAAGCTCCAGACAAGCACACTTTGCTGAGTTTATACCTTGTACTGTATTCTTCATCAGCCCCTGAAGGGTTGCTACTAGCACCAGACTTTTCAGTGATAAACTGTATGCAGCTTTTCCCTTTTCTGCTGGCAATTTCTTTTTACTATAAAAAAGACTTAACTAACCCACTGCTCATTTGTAGTAACAGGCTGGATGGTAGTACATGATTTTTGTCTCTCAGCTTATTATCTTAAAATATTGACAAGGGTGTCCGATGTCTCCTTCATGCATTATACTTACAGCAGCTGCTAAACAAATGACAAATAGCCACTTCTTTCAGTACAATAGTACAAAACTATTGTATCTGCACCTACACCGATTGTGTGAAGAATTACAGTTAAAGCAATTACAGACAGACATGTAATTACAGTGTGTGTGATATGTGGTTACATGAGCAATTGAATAGAAAAGCCATAATGCTTTTAATGGTTCAATAATAACAGTTACAGCTGTTGCTGCACATTTGGTATGTCACAACAAGGGTGAGTTAATTACAGCATTAGCTAAATAACCCTTATAATGAAAAATAACTTTCTATCATGATCTTGATTTTTTTTTGTTTGTTATTTGGTTGTTTTGTTTTTTTCTTGCTTAAGAAAGAGAAAAAAATGTTAAAAACCTACCAAAAAATACCCATAAAAAGAGAAAGCGTAGAATATACACCTCATTTGTTAATGCTATTTGCTAAGAAGGATTTTAATATAATTCCACCTATCTTATGTTCCTGTAATCAGTTTGGTTTATGGGTGAGTCATTAAAAGTCAAGGAGCTGCCTACTATGAATTGAAACTCCATGAAACTCTGGTGCTGTATAACAGATCATTGACAGTAAGTGGCATGTAAGATAACAGGAGTTTGAGCTTTATAATCAAAGACAAAAGAGTTTCTCTTAAAAGATGCAAATCAAGGTCTTCTCTGTTGACAGGCATATTTTTTGTGGAGCTTATCCAGTTTAGAAACCGCTGAAGAAAATAAACAGCACTTTTTGTATTCATGGTATATTTCTGGAAAACCTTTGAAATGTTAAAACCATTTTACCACCAACTTTGCACAGCTACAAGAGCACATGCCCGGAGGTGAGTGTCTACTATAAGTTTTTGCAGTCATCGTCAACAGCAGCTTATTATAATCGACTGTTGGATGAAGGCCTCTTCAGGATTCTTACACGAAATTCTGTTTTCAGCTATTCTCATCCAGCTGGCACCTGTAATCTTGTTAGTTTCCATCGTGTCATTCTACACTCTGTCATTTTTATATCTCTTGGGATCTAGTCTGTTTTTCTTTGATCCAATAATGATCATCATTGCACTGAGGAGAGTGGTCCAACACCATGCTCTAAATCTAATTAGATCTTTCGTATTTGTGACATTTTTCATTTTAAATCAATATTATTTAGGTTTCAAACATAAAGATACAAATCATTGTTAGCTTAGTAGCAAATACTGTAAGTTTAACTTTCAGCAATGGAACATTAACATTATGAGAAACTACTCTTTAACTCTGGCACAGAAGGGATCCAAACAGTTTGAGCTCCTAGCATGCTGGGCAGTCTTGGCAGGTCTAGTATTATTAACAGTTATGTGTGGGCATGTGCGAGAGGGAGGAACATTCATTATTATAATGAAATGCAGATATTAGGATGTATTCTAAAAAAAGAACTGCATTATGACTTATGCATTATAACAATTTCGTTTTGTTTTTATATAACTGCTTATTTTGTGATACAGTTCTCCATTACACACTTCATCACAAAATAAGCTACAATTCAAAGTGTAAAGAAATATTATTCATTATGATCTTCTTTTGGTTGAGGGATGAAACAGTTGGTTTTTCCATGTCCCAGCTCCACATGCTATTTCAGAGATCCCTTAGCATTTTTCATAAGAGTAGGGCTGTTAACCTTAGTTTCCCTAGTTAAATTCCACTTTGTGTTTGTCTCAATACTAAGTCACTAAGTGTTTTCACCTGATTTTCACTGATGGAGGTTGCTGTGTGTTACCCAGATGGGTGTTAGACTTAAGTAGTGGATGAAGTTGTATAATGCCGTATAAATGCAGTTAAGTAGTATAATATCTGTTGAGTTAAAAGTTTTAGATGTCACTACTTAACAAATCACTACCTAGTGTATATTTGTTGAGTCATTTTTCAAGGTCTGTAAAAACAACAATTTCAAGGAAGGAAAATACACTTTTCCTTTGAGAACCTGAGAAAAAGTTGAGAGGTGCATTTTAATTCCTACAAGAGTATTTAGTTTGAGTGATAGGAGAATGTTAGAGTGTTTGCTCAAGTTGCTTCAGAATCTGCTTTAAATATTCGTAATTATTTTATTAGTCTAAATAATAATATAAATATTAGATTAATACAGTACTAGTCGGGGAAAGCTTGAAGCTTTTCAAAGTGCATGGTTCTTATAAAGTTAAATGAGTACTCAAGCAATGAAATCCACTAAGCAACATTAGTAAACGTAGGGATGTTGTGGATTAATGATTGGGAAGGAGCAGCACAGAAAGAGACAATATAAGCAACAAAGGAAATCGGTTTATAAACAAAGAGCACTATGGAGAAAACCTTCTCATGGACATAAACAGTGGCCATTGAATTGCTTAACAAAGCTGTGCCTTGTCCTTCCAAGATTACATGAAATAATGATCAAACAGCAGTGATGCAGCATCCTCTGATAATGTCTGTTATACTGTTATACTGTATGGCCTTTAATATGCCATGCTTTCAGGCTTATAACATACAGTATTTATCAAATATTTTTGCTCAATGTTACATAATTTTGGAAACATTTATTTGAATTTGCCAACAAACTTTGCAAGCACCCTCTACATAACGTCTCTGATACTATGTGTGTTCTAATGGGGCACATGCAGTACAGCAAAGAGTCTGTCAGTTATCACACAAACCTCTGCTGTGAACTAAAGCCAAAACATTTTACACAGCTATGGATATGATTAACATGAAGCAGAGTGGCATAGAAGCCTTGGTCAATGCTGGATTTCTGTGCTTGAGAACTACGGGCAGCACATCAAGTCAAGCATATCTAAGCCAATATTTTAGCTAATTTCACACTCCCACGCACATCATCAGTCTCTGAAGGTGATATTGACTTGCACACTGTTTGCCAGGATGGCGAAATGGGACAAGTAATTTGTTTTTTTTTGTCATCCAAACTTCAAGTATGATTGAAATGTACTTCTCAGCACATCAGGACATAATTAAAATGTACTGTAAAAGAATGCATAGTGCAATATTCTATTTGTAAAGTCTGGTAAGTGATATGTTTATGATATCATGTTTGCATAACATGTTTAGTGATGTATCAAGAGGTTTGCATGGAAATCATATGCAGCTGAAAGCTACAGGCAATTTTTAAAAAAAAGAAAACTACTCGCAAGAACAAGTTTTAAAACATTGCTGAGAGTCTAAGAATATCATTGGTACTTTTTAAAAGTTTTTTGATACCATGATGTTAAAATCACCTACGTTTTCAGAATTCACATTTGATATTTCAAATGTCCTCTCGAAAACATTTCTAAATGGCTTTTTTTTTTCAAGTAACAGCTAAATGAGATTCTGGGATCAATTAGCTACCACATACTCTAGGCTACATGGGTCAAATGGTCTCCTTTCAGTTGTAAACTTTCTTATTTTCTTACGTTCTTATATGAGGAGCCTAAGAAAAAGTATTGGCATATCATATTTTAAAGACGTTCACAATAAAACTGATGTGTATATCAAAAACCAAATTACATTCTGTATCATAAAACCTGCTGCCTATATTGTTTGCTAGTTATGTGACATACTTGTACTTCTTCTTCACCGGATGCATTTAAATTCACTAAAATATTGCATTCTCTTCAAACTGAGAGAAATTCAGTTAATAATTTTACATACAATGTATTCAAATAACACTCTCAAAGTATACAAGTATAACAATATCAAAGTATCATTTTCATAAAGTGAAATTGTCAGAAAAAAAACAAAGTGGCCAATACTTGCATTCTTATAAGTTAAACTCTACAATTGCTTAACTAAAACAAACATGTAAGAAAAGTTAAAAAAATTGCAACAATATTAATGTAAACTCTTAGCTGTCTACGTAACTATTATTATTTTTTATTTTCTTCCATTCTTCTTTTTTTGCAGATACATATTTTATAGCTGTCACGACCACCAGTCAATGGAGATCTACCTTCAGTTTTTTCAAGTTCTGTGAAAATGTAATTTTGTTGAAAATTGTTCTTTTCACTAGTCTAAAATAAAATATGACTTTGGATAGACTAACTCTTCATGGGATGTTTTCAAATGAAATAATACTTCTTCCCATTAAATTCAAAGTCATCATCAAAGTCAACTTTATTGCCAAACCAACCCCTTGGGTTATCATTAAAAGTATTACCTGTTAGTAAGAAAGCCAACACATAACTTAAATTTCTGACATGGGAAAATGTGGAATCTTAAAGTGTATGCCCAGAGATGTTTGACCTAAATACTGTTGTATCGCAGTGGTTAGCATTGCTGCCTCACAGCACTAGTGCCCTGGATTCAATTCCAGACCTGAAATTTGGAATTTGTATGTTTGTGTAGGTCCAAAGACATACAGTAGTGTTAGCTTAACTGGTTCCTGGGAAATTGGCCCTGATGTGAGAATGTGGGTTTGTGTCCATGTGTGCTGTGATGGACTGACATCCTGTATCCTACCTAGCGCCCGTTGCTTGCTGGGATAGGCTCCGACTGCCCCGGAACCCTGATTTGGATGAAGTGCTAAGAATATAGATAGATATAAATAATTAAAGAAGGACATTGGATTGAGTAAATAAAAGGAATCAAAATTGACTTGGTGCTCTCTAGCTATTTTCAGACTAGGTTGAAGTTTCCTGAAAGATATTAGAAGCTGCGTGTAACAAAAGAGAGAGGAGTAACTACAGTATGTTAACAGGAGTAGGTGTGTACATGAAAAGGAAATCTGAAGAAAGCCCAATCTCCAAATCCCCTTAGAATCATCTTTGCCCTTGTGAGAATGACGATGTCAACCTGAGAACACTTTGGACTGATCTGTGGCAGGTCTGATGCTGAAGTAAAATGTCGATCCATCTATTGTGTATTCTGGCAACACCTGCCAGCAAAGTTTCTTCAGACAAATTGTATTTCTGATACTTGGTCTAGATAGCAATCACTCATTCCCTGTCCTTCCCAGTCAAGTGTCACATCAAGTGGCAATAGTCTGTGGATAAAGGCAGCTTTCAGACAGCCCAAGTTCACAGAAAATGTAACCCGACTGCTCTAACTTTATATGTTAACCACATTGGGGCTTTTCACAGTTTGCTTGTTGAGATTTTACAGTTTTAAACTCATGGAAAATGGTGTACCTGCCTGGATGGCACAACAAGAGAGCCTTAGGAAATCCACTAGCATCGCTGCAGTGAAAAACACTGCTGTCTGTAGCGGCAATGCTTGTTAATAAGACAGAATTAAGCGTTGGTATGCTCCTAAAGGAGGCCCCATCTCACCCTCCATCTCTGTGGTGCAGCCACAGAGAAAGAATTCATGCAAGCTGATTTAAGATGTTTTTCTTTTGATAAGAAGCAAGCTCCCAGACGGGGATGCAATTAGCTAAGCCTGGCTATCATGATCAATGGTCATCCACTGGCGCCTATCAGTCTAGGGAGTGCCGAATGGACATCTGGACTGCATTCCTAAGTGTCAAGAGTAAGTGACTTATATCTCACCTTGACCAACCAATCAGGGACTGGTAATACCACGTGGGTCTCCAATGCCCGCCAAACTCTCAACCAATCAGCACACATCTGGGTCTTGATCAAAAAGGGAGCGCAAGCTCAGTTCTGGGCTCTCCTTGGCCATTTTCGCGCATCCTCAGAGACAATCACGTGACAACTGCTGTTGTCTGCAAAAGGACTTGGACTTTGTTCTAAGCGCGAGGCCGAGGATCCCGTACGTACTCAGAATTCTACCAACGTGAATGCTCCGCTTGATCAACGGCAGCCTACAGTTGGACCCTCGTCGACAACCTGAATAGCTTATTCAGAAGCAGCGCTGGACCGGGAACGAACCAGTTTCTTCCCAGGCAAAAGAGTGACTTGTGAGGACTCGCGGTCACACTCTGTGCATAGAGACTTTCTACTAGCCAGCCGGACTGCTGGTAGATCCCCTCGGAGCAACGACTGCCCTGCGCGCCGCAGTTAGATTCCTCCGCCCGTCCTACTCCGAGCTGCACCTCGACTGGTTGGCCGGTAGCCAGAGGACGCCGACACAACGCCCATTGGCCCATTGCAACAGAGCCTGTCAGCTGGTTTGGTGTTCGTGCCGGGAAATTCCAAATCCAAACACAGTGGATAAGTAAACCCCATGTTCTACATTGCGTCTCGAGAATTTAATTGTACCTCAACACAAGTTGTTATCAATTTAATTCATGAGTAATGTATTTACTTCCGAGTTTAGAGTAACAGTGGGTAATAACACTGATTAGCGATTTGGTAACCGAACGATATATATTGACATATATTCTCTGTTGTGTATCTCTTTGTGTTTGCATCTCTTCGAGATTATATACCTTGTATATTGATAACCCTCACAGTAAGGTCTGCCGCTCGTATCCAGGCAGACTAGTATATGTTTGGTGCACAGTTTATATCAATAAATGTATCTCGTGTATTGAACCCGTGTGTCTGCGTTGTTAGTTTTTCTGACGATTGATTTTCTAAAAGCCCCAACGAACAACCTCGTGATTACTGCTACAATTGATAATTGTCTCAGTAAACCCATCAAACCACTACATGTCATATAAACAGTTATAGTTCACATACTCCATAAATAAAATATTACATTAGAAGATGCAAACTTATGGGCACCGATATACAGTACTGTATGTTATTCAAATGAAGAAAGTATATAAATAGACTGTTAAAGGAGATGTTGGCGACTGAGAAGGAAAGCCTATTCGGGGAATTATTTACCCACACAGTGTGTGGTTCTTTCCAGTTGGGCATTTTATCCGTCAGAAATGATATAATGTGAATTTGTTTTCCTCTGTTGCCTTTCTTACTTGAATCAGGTGTTTACACTCATTTTCTGACTAATATCTGCGTATGCCAGAAACTGCCGGTTGGTGAAACCCCAAGGATACAATTCCATTGTCACTGTCAACACAGATGAGTCCCTGAAATGAGATGAAGAACCTCAAGGTATGTCTTATACTCCAAATAATTTCTATATAAATTACATTTAAACCCTACCAGCAGTTATTGACTTTTTTCTTCAATAAGCCCTATAATGAAGACCTCCTTATGTCACACATTTAAACACAAAAAGCTTTGTTGGCAGCAAATCTAAATCACAGATGTTCTGCCTTGCAGGGTTTCCCTGAACATAAACTCAATATATGATGATGTTGCAACGAAACTCTAAAGTCAGCAAACAGTTCAGCTGCTCAGAAGAGTAGCCATGGTACTTTGGGTATGTGATAAACCTGCCTGTGGTACCTTCAGGGAGTCTCGAGAAGGGTATAAGATTTCTATAAGAAAGTAATGAAATTATTTATTATTAAGGAACTTTTCAATGCCAGACTCTGCCAAGCAAGCAGCAAGCTCCACTAAGCAGAAAAACACAGCTCAGACAAAAGTGTGAGCATTTTGCAACTCAGGCCCAATTAAAAAATAGACTGAGAGCAAAAATAGACTGTCCTCTGGTTCCCCTAATGGATATGGCAAATTTTCATTTTAGCCCAAGCAGAGTCAGGGTCTATAACCACATGCAATATAGAGAACGTTAGCAAACAGGATAAAGTGACAATGTGATCGCATTCTCTACAAAGAAAACAGAAGAAACAACAATAACAACACAAAAATATATGTTTATGTGCTAAGATGTGTGTTCAGACTACATTAGACCTGACAAGGGGTCATGAGATTAAGACAAAACATCACAGGACAAAGTAGTGTCTTCCAGGAAACTGCTCTAACAGTAAGTACAAGCCACTGTTCAGATGTAGCTCAATTTAAGAAAAGAAAAGTATTCCAAATAATTAATGTTACACATGGGCAAGCCAGACCTTGAGGCTTACAGTCTCCATAGCAACCAGTCTCAGTCAGAGTCAAACACATCTGTTGCCATGAGAACTTGATCAGGAAGGCTGTCCCTACTACCCTCACTTAATAGGCAATCATCCCATCAACTAAAATTGATCTTCCTACTGATTAGGGAAGTGCTTTTAGCACTAACCATCCGGAGACAACAAGTAGATATCCCCCCCAGTTCGGATCGACTACCTAATCCCGGTTTAAAGACGGAACCACACAACCAGCCGGATCTCTGTCTTCCCCATTCTTAACATGCCTTCTCAGAAACCAATCAGACATGTAGGAGCATGCAGCCACCGTTTTTTCCCTAACCCTACTCAGTACCACAACTTTCCTGTCCTGCTCTGTTCAGATACGCAGTGCCTTCTTTTCACATTTTCCAAATTAACTATTTAAAAATAAAATTCATTGGGAATCTGTAAAAATGTCAGTCTAACAGGAGACAACATATTTTACATTAAAATAAATATTTTCTCTCTCAGTTTTTTTATCTGTTTTTTTTTTAGATCTTGGGGTCCACAGTTTCAAATGTTTCTGTTATTCTTTCATTTTTATTTTATTTTTTTCATTTTTGAAGTGTAACAGAATACATTTCAAAGTAGGAGCTAACTTAAAAACAAAGGTTTTATCTTAGCCCACATATGAATTATTACATTTTGCTTTATAATTGTCATTTTTTTATTTATACTATTTTATAATATAAGGGAAAACACAAGATTGATGCCATTTACAGCATGAGCCAGAATGAAACTTAAGCCAGGAAGAAAAAGCTGCCAAATTGGTCAAACATACTAACAGATACAAATTAAAATGTCAATTTGCACAGCAGTAATTCCAAAACTACATGTTAACAGCTATCAAATGAGTGGTATTTTATGGGTTTGTAACAATTATGAAACCTAACATGTGTGATGTACAGTAGTATATGAAACAGCAGTATATTTGACAGTGGAAGGGGTCTATGCTGATGCTCCTGATATATCTGCTTTCAGGGGTAATATATGCATAGATAAACCCATTTGTATGTGTTTTTTGCATTTGGAATTCCACAGTATATTAACAACTCTTGGCTGAATGTGGAATGCTCCGCTGGGAAAGTGTTCACATCTGGGACTTAGAGCTACACACTGATGCTAAGCATCAGCTGGCCCTTAAATTTGTATTTTTATGGGATCGTAATGAAACTAAAAGTTTTTTTAAGTCCATCCATCCATTCATCCATTTTCTAACCTCTTCATCCAATTCAGTGTCATAGGGAAGCCGGAGTGTCTCGGCAAGCAGCAGGCACAGATTGGTGTCTGGAATGGGACACCAGTTTTCAAGATTGAAGCTGTTCTGGTTTGGTTTAGAGTCAAGACATACATACAGAGGGTATTACTGACTGGTCATGGAAACAAGATAATTATTAGAAATCTTTAATTACACTTAAACCTTAGAGCAGTAATATGCCTTGCCACTAAGTGAGCTCATGGAGAAATTATTCAGACACTTCAGGTAATATTCAGTAATTCAGTAATATTTGTTACTGTATATACACACACGTCTTCACAAATTCAAAGCAAAAAAACTAAAAGAAAAATGTAAATAGATAATATTAAAGAAAAAAGGACATGATTACAAAGTAGTGTTTGTTGCAACACTAAATTAATCTGGGCACAGTCTACACAATTACCTTAATAAGCCACATACTATAAATAGTTGAGTGACCAATGTGCGTAAGAATAGAGGTTTGTATGATTTAGGAACTAATACATGACTCTCCGTAGAGCCACACACTCTACAGTAAAATTCAAGCAAAGATTTGACCACAAAGACTAACAAGCTTTCTAAACAACTTGGGGATAAAGGCACAGATCAGAAGAAGGGTATAAAACATTTCAAAGACCTTTAATATCTTCTGAGATATTTTTAGAGTACAATCCCTGAGATGGTTAAAGATGCTCATGGTGTAACGACATCCTGCTTCACAAACTCTTCTCAAATCTTGCATGGAGTTTGTAACAAAGCATTTACTGTAAGTGATAACTGCAAACATGGAAAAAGATTTTGTCATGCCTGACCATAAAATTGGGATCTTTTGGTATACAGTAAATGCAAAATACCACACTTGATGAAAACAAAACAAAGTGCATCACTCATTCAACTCCATCCCTTCTGTCAAGCACGGTGGAGGCATTATGTAATATTTCTGCATATCATCAGCAAGGACTGAAGTTTGTCAAGAATAATGGGAACATTCGAATGGCAATAATAATGCCAAATCTTAGAGGGACACCTACAGTGCTTATAGAATGTCTATACATCATTTACAAAGTAACAGATTTTGTGGCTTAAAAGCCTGAAATCAACACTTTATTTTACCTTTATTTATTTATACATTGCCACACACACAATTTCCAAGTCAAAAACAAATCCCCAAACATTCTGAAAAGTAATGAAAAATGAAAACCTAGACTTTCATACACTGAACTTGATAAACCTAAAAGGTTCCATGCCTTTTTAATGTCCCAAGTGCTGACTGAAATATATCTCGACATAAATGTATCAAAAGGTGAATGTGGTGTTTCATGTGAGGAATATTACTTAAGTGGCACTTTAAGTACACCTTTTTAGTGTAAATATTTTATCTTACTCTACAGCAAAAAGTCCATATGTTTAGCCAGTAAAGAACTGAGGCTTTACATTCTCTACGGAATTAAAGAACTGCCTTAAATATTTCAGCTCTCACCTGGTAACAAGAGGAAACCGCTGTCCATAACACAGTAAAAATTACCTCTAATGATGTAAACATCATGATTGATTTCATTACTTGGAAAAAATTGAACAATGGGTATCATTTTGAAGTGTTTGCCTAGCTGCAGGTGGCCTAAGAAGCAGGCAAACACAGATGATCAAAGGGTGTTTCTGATGATTTACACTGGTTAATTAACTTCACGGTAAATCACTAGAATCATTATTAAGGATAAACATTCCATAGCGATAGTGCATAGCATAAATACGGAGGGAAGAGTGGAAAAGACAAAGAGGAGGTAAGGGAAGATGGAAGTGTTAAGCAAATATTCTTACTATCCAATGGAAGTGTTAAGCAAAAATTCTTATTAGCCAAAGAGTCCTCTGGAAACAGACTCATTTTTCACAAAGAAAGCTCTAACTGAATTATTTGTATCTCATCATGAAACTTGGTCAGCCAATCAGGGACAAGTGACCTAAGTTCATAATGCACCAGATCAGGCAGCAATGGTGATGTCCTCACACTTCAGCCAATATACTGTACCTGACTAGTGCAGACACTGTGTGATCTGTGCACAATGCAATCCTAGAAAGACGTTTTGCATCCCAGCCACCCAGCTTGCCCAGGTGAAAATGGCAAACCAAACTCTGAAAGGGACATTTATCAACCGGGGTTCAGATGGACTGTCTGCCCTCCCACGGCCTGTTATCCATGCCTCTCCCTTTTTAAGATAGTGGCAGGTCTTGGAGAAGGTTGCACTGAACCAATCCCCCTCTCTCTGGTCTCAGCAGCCATGAGAATGTACAGTATGTCACTCGAATTCTGCACACTCCCTTTCCACTAAGAGTACAAGCTCAGTGAAAACAAGTTGAGAAAATCCTGTTCCGTTGCCTGCATTACATCTACAGGAAAAAGACCAGGTCATCGTTAGAATCCATGATCCTCGATTCCTATCATGACAACACACAGGTCTTCACTCTTAAATCTACTGTGTTTTCAGACAGTGATTTTAGTAGGGTAAGGGTTAAGGCTTTACAAATACATTCAGAATATTCTGTGAACATGATCATTTACAAATGTACTGTATGTACAAATATAATTAACTATAGAAAGTTCCAGATTACACATTGAAGTACTATTAAGGCATAATTTCAGCTCATTTATCCTAATATTGTAATGCATTCTAGTTTTTTTAGGGAAATAGTATGTTTTCACTACCCTGAAGCCTAATAAACCAAACAAAAACAATGGGCTTACTACCAGAACGTTGTTGCTTGGATATCTAATTAATTAGCCAGTTTCTTTTTCTAAAGAAGATGATCCAATTGTCCATGGGAAACATCTGGAAACTTCAGATCAGCACGCTTCACTCTCTGATATTTTGAGGAAAGAGGAAGTCTGGAAGAAAGGAGGCACATACAGTATGTAGCTGCTGGACCTAAAACGGATGGTGAATCTTGGAGCTGCTCATTTATAACAGGATCACTTATACATATCTTGTCTCTAGTAGTCACTACAAGAGATTAGTCTAAAACTGACAAGTCTTTCAAAGGTTTGATTTTCTGCCAAGATGACAGAGCATCATGTGTGAACTGATTTTGTGGTTGAGTTGTAGAAAGCATTCTCACATTCTGATATGTGAATCATTTCTCTTCAATGTGGATCTGACATGCTCTATTGCAGAAGATAATACTTTTGTGGCCCTATTAATTTGGCTGCACCAACAACAAATTACTTTGAGTCCACTCATAAAATAATGAGTACATATTCAATGATAAAAACAGTAGGTTTATTGTAGCCTGATAATACAATTTTGTACCCATTTTTCACCCACACCGTTTTTCATATTACTAATGAGAAGTTTCAATTTAATGGCAGATGGAAGAATGAAAAGGATGCTGTCACTCCGTGTGCACATTTTCTTTGTTAACACTGCATATAAAGTTATGTATAGGTCACTAGAAGGGGTCTAGTCCTTATGTGGCTTTTTTGTGTTTCTAAAATTTATCCTCTTCGAGTTGCAGTTCTATGAGATAGAGAATTAATCACTTTGGATGCTAGTGCTGACTGGTAAATCAAGATCCAGTCTAAGACAATACTTTCTTTTTCTATAAAAATTAGCACACCAGCCAATCTTTAAACTTGCACATACAGTAGATCTCATGCAACATCATAGTGATGGATCCAATTGAAGATTGAAGTCACAGAAACATTCAGGGTGTATTCAGTACCTAACTACACATGTTTTGGAAGTGTTCTGTAATAGAGCATTGCTGAATTTATATTGATACAAAATAGAGAGGTGTGGTTAGATAAAAATGTACCAAAGCAGTAGGTAAGCATGTGATTTTTTTTTCTTGTACCAAAGCATTGTGATTTTTTTTTTCTGGTACAGTATGATGGAAAGACAAATTAATATTCATTTATAAAACAACACAACCTCACAATCATGACAACACATAATATTCAACAAAAACACATATATTCAAAACTATGTGTCTCTGGGGTATACATTCTACAGACCTTGAAACCCACCATTCTAGCCCTGTAACCTGAAACACTATGCTACACTTAAACAGGCCAGACAGAGAATCTCCCTTTCTTCAAAATGGATGCCCAAAAGAGAAATGGAATCAATCTCTCTCTTGTAAAATTGCGAATCGGCATTTCCTCCAATAAAAAGGACAGCAAGCTCTATATACAGTAGCAAGGTTCAAATTGCTTAGCCAGAATCTGTTCTCAAACATGCACCACAACAGGCAGATGATGATGATCCTTCTAGTCTTTCTGTTTCTCTCTTTTCCTTCTGTTTCCTTCCTGTTTTCTTCTTACGCTCTCCCTTTCTCTCTGTGTCTTTTAAATCTGTTTTCTGGGACTGGTGAAGACTGTGGTGATTTACCATAAAGGTAATTAACCATAATAGATTAGAAAAACTTGTAAAATATATAAGTTAAAAAAACATCTCATGCATTATCAATCTACTAAGACAGTTGCCATGTCATCATAGCTGCCAACATTGTAGCAACTGCATAGAGAGAAATATTAAAGGAGAATGGGATTAAAAACAACACCTCACTCCTTTTTCACATAATGCATATTTAAGTTACAGACAGAGATGCAAAACAGCTAAAGAACCTGAATACGAAAGATGTGTTATTTTTTGGCAGAAGTATTTAGACCCTTCTTATCGTGTCCCATTCTGTAAAATGTCGAAATTATGCATGCAAATTATTTTAAAATTAATATTTTATTCAAAGCTCTGTGGCTCTTTCAAAGTCACCATTGGCCTCACAGTTGCATCCTTAACCAGTTTCCTCCTTGCTTGGCTCTTCTGTTAGGAGGGGCAGTCAGATCTACGCAGTGTCTGGGCAGAATGAAACACATTCCACTTCTTAATGATTGACTTTACTGTGCTCAAAGGAATACTCAGTGCTTTGAAATTTTTTATACCTTTTGTCTGATCTGTAGTTTTGTACAACTTTATCTCTGAGTTGTCTTGAAAGCTCCTTGGTTGAAACTTTGCTTGAAATTCATGCAACGGAGACCCCTACTGAGACAGGTGTGTTTATTGTTACAGTAAATCATGTGAAACACTATTATCACACACAGACAGAAGCCACTTAACTAATTGTGACTCTCGTTAAGGTAATCTTGTGCACCTTAATTGATTTACTTTTGCCACAACAGAGAATTATAATCCTGTTGCAATCATGGCTTTTCCATTTTTCTTTCTCCTTAATTATATATTTACTTTTTTCTTTTTGTTTTGACAAAATGTGAAAATGTGGAAAGATCTCAATACCTTTGCAGTGCACTGTATGCTGCATTTATCTTTTCTTTGCATATTTTATACTGTGATTCATAGACTGTCTCCCTCTGGTGGCAATTAAAAAAACTTATGGTACACCTACATATTGTGAAGGGATTTCTAAAGTGTAGACTGTAATGTACACATATATTATGAGAACAATTCAGTGTCTCTCCCTCTATCAGTGCTGAACGCTAAAGTTTAAATGCAGTGCTTAACATCTAGCCTTGTTGAAAATGTTTATATACATATTCAATTCTTAAAACGTACATCTTACAATCACATCTTTTGTATTCTATTGAGCTGTACAGGTATGTTAAGCCTCTGTTTAATCTTGCTGTTGCAGAGCTTCAACTAAAAGACATCTTTCAAAGATACATAATTGAACAATTTTTCCATTCAATTCCACTCTTATTTCTTAAATTTGAAACTCTTAAGAAATATAGCCCCTCAGTTCAAATTCACAATCATTGTATGGAAAAAATGTAATTTTATTCTGGACGTTTGGACTGTTACACCATTTCATCCTTTATATACAGCTAAATTAAGGTACGACCTATAATAGTCCATGTCAAGTATGCCTAAGTAAGTGACCAACACTTAGTGTGCCCAACATTAGCATGCAACTGGTATGTCATAGACTGTAAGGAATGCTGCACATGTACCACAGGTTTTTTGCTCCATTTGGTCTGTAAAACAACTGCCAGATCACAAATTGCACATGGTGGTTAATCTGCAAATTACAATTGTGCACCCCATGACATCTGCATTACAGAGTGGCAGCTCTGAGTACTCTGATGATTATAATCAGGTTTATGGGTCTTCTGTAATGCCCTTTCAAAAGTTAAAAGGTTAAATGCTCTAGCTGTTTGAAAGTGATCCATTATATAGTCCCTGCTAAACCATTATATGGATTTGACCACGTGTCAATTGCTGGTTGTTGGTCTAGGGTCTAGTAATGTTGACTGAGTGGTTCTACCTGTAACCTTTCTCATCCTCATTCAGAACAGTTCATGTGCCTGAAGGAGAGCATTCAAAGAATTGTTCACTTATAAACACCAGCAAGTCACAAGATAAATGCTTGAACAAGTGACATCTAGATTATACTCTTTGCGTACCTTTTGTCATTTTATACTCAGGACATATAGAGAGAACAAAGGGAACGTGAGTACTAACATTTTGCATAGGCATATCAGAATCTCTTGTAACATCATATACCTATTGGCTAACATAATTGATTGTACAATTAATAATTAGGAATAAAAATGTAATACATATTGCATACACTTTCAGTACAAAGAAGCCGGCTTTTAGAGCATATACTGTATTAGATTAACCACTGAAAAGCTTACACATTTAATTTTAGAAATGTGAAAATTATATTTTTTCTTATGTTACTTAATTCAATTTGTCAGAAAAAAAACATTTTTTCCACTGTGACTTTCTGCTGACACATTTGTACAACTTTCAGTTTTTATTACCTTGCTTTTATTTATTTCTTTTCAATATGTTCAGATTATATGTGGCAATTGGGGATTAAAGCCCACACATTTCTTCTTCTGCAACAACTGGTTAGGTCTTGCAGCTGCCAAAGGACCTTACACAGGGGATGTGATGAAAAATCTCCATTATGAGCCCCTGATACACCCAATATCAAGCACAACACTCTTTTACATACTGCATTTGAAAAAGAGATCCTGTGCTGTGGCAAATTCTGTGGTATAAAGTAACCAATTGACTTGAAATGTTGTATGATGTGGTACCCAGTGGGGGTTGGTTAATATTGTTTTATTATATATAGTTTTGCTGCAGTAGAGAATGATATTTGTCAATGTTTCTTGAGAACTGTTTTCCTTTTCTTATATACACTAAGCCTCTGTGCCCTATTTTACTGTTCACATTTTAAGGTATCTTATTCATGGTATTTTTTGCTGGACATTTCTGAATATCTCATGTCTTTGATACAAAGACATGTGAGCACAAATCTCCTGTTATATTTGAAGATATAAACAAATCTTGTATTTATGAATTTACTCCCAGAAACATAATGATTAGATTAAGTCCCTGAATGTATGCAATGCCTTGCTCTCCCTTCCAATTATGTCCCATTTTGTTAAATTGTAAATAATATATACACATTTTTAAAGTGATTTGTTTTGTCAAAAAGTGAATGCTGAAACATAAAACTTCTAAGGTTGAAAAAAAGTTAAATAAGAACAACAACTGCAAAGAAAAAATCCAAAATTAAAATATATCGATTGCATAAGTATTTTAATTTTCAATTGGATTCAAGGAAGTACTTATCATTCACTTTGGTCTCATTCTTTTAATAGATTTTTACCTTGTTGAAAGGTGACTTTTCTGTAGTAGACTGAATCAGCCCTCTATGATTTGCCTGTGCTTTGATCCATCTTCTATCTTGACAAGCTTCCCTGTCAGTAAAAAGCAAACCCTTAACATAACACTGCCACCACCATGCTGGACAGTGGGAATGGTGTTCTTTGGGTGATATGCTGTGTTACGTCCCAGTGTGTGGGCCATGTGTGTTTTATTGCTGTCACACTTCCTGACCTTGATTGTTATCCCTCCCCCATTGGTCCATCATTACATCATTATTTCCGTGTGACGTCATCATCAATTAGCTTCTCAGCCAATCAGAGTGCAGTTTATTCAGTATATAACTTGGAGGTTTTCAGAAGGAGGTGTCTTTCGTTTGACTTCGGTCCTGCTCGGCTTTCGGCTTCACTTCGCTTTCGGCTTCGGCTTCGGCTTCGGCTTCGGCTTCGGCTTCGGCTTCGCTTTGTCCATGTGTGTTTTCGTATAGCTTCGGCTCTTGTTGGTTTGTGTTCGTCTCCTCGTACTTTCGTTTGTTTGTGTGTTTATCCTTGTTTCACCATTACCTTGCCCAAACTTGTTATATGTTCAACCTTTGTGTTCTTTTGTACCCTGTTACTTGTGTCTACTCTCATTTTCCCTTATTTGTATTCGTAGTTCACTTGTGTATTTGTGTGAAGTTTTGTGTTAAGGGTTAGTTTAGGTTGTTGGGTACATTCTACAAATGTAGTTGATTTTTGTATTAGTAACACTAGTCAGTACGGTGCCGTTTGTCTTGTATGGTTTTGGGTAGTCAGTGAAGGTTAGCTAGGGTGTTTGAAGACTCTGAAGACCATGTGTTTCAGGTTTTCTTTTGTAGTTAGGTCAGCTTCCCTCGCTTTCTTAGCCAGTTCCATTTTGTTTGTTGTTTTCTTTTCTTTGGCACCACTCTAGTTCCCTACCCCTGTGTGTTATCGTGTCTTATTACATACCAGTCACTTATTCACCTTAAAATAATCACATTTTGCACCAACCTTTATCACGCTTCCTACGTCCCTCACCAGAACCCACCTGCATCCCAAAATTATCCTAAATGTTGCACCCTTTTACCCCTAGACACTTGGGGTCGTAACATGCTGTGATGGGATTATGCCAGAATTAGCACTTTGCACTCATTCGACCATAAAACATTTTACAATGTTGAAGTATTTTATGTATTAGAGTATGTATTTACATTTTATTTTTGTAGTAGAGTAAATGCTTTGTTTCAAGCTCCACTTGGGATTTGAGATGGGTTTGTCTTTCCACCATATAAGCCAGTGTTGTACAGTGACTGGAATGTTCTCCCACCTCAGCCATTGAAATCTATAGTTCTTTCAAGTCACTGTTGACCTCAAAGTGGCATCACTAACCAGTTTCTTCCTTGTATAGTTGTGCAGTTTGAACAGACAGCCTTATGTAGATAGTGACTGCATTGTAAAATACACCTACTACTTCTTAATGGTCAGCTACACTATACCCAAAGGGATACTCATTTTCTTTTAAATGTACATTATTAAAAGTTATTAACTGAAGATCAAATGGATTTCAACAACCATCTCATCTAGCACTTCCTTTTCCAAGTCATTACCTAAATTAGCTGTTAATATAACACAAGGTTATTTCAGTCATACCTCCCTCCTGCACCACATCTCCACCTTGCAGTTACCCCTTGGCAAACCCCTCTCTCTGAATGGGGTTCAAGCTTCCTCATCCTATGGCCAGGGGATTCACATACATTCACACAGCATTGGATTCTTGGATGTTGATGTTTCATGTTAAATTTTTCTCTCTGTTTCTCATAAAGGATGTAGAAAAAAAATTACACTTTACCCTTGAGTACAGTATACACCCTTCTATGATTTTATCCTTGGGTTTTTGGAAGGTCTTTGATTTTCAGCGTTGTATCTTTTCCTGAAATTCACCACCTAATTGAGGAACCCTACAAAGGCAAATGTGATCACTTCATCAACCACTTATATGTGTAGCATCCAACAGGGTGATGTGTGGCAGCTATTATGTGTCAGCATGTCCACCATATGGCAAATGATGTACAGAAATAAGAAACTGCTTAACAATTGCATTAAGAAGGTACTTTAGGCATGCCAGATCATAGTGGCTTATTTAGTCACTCCTAGTCTTACAAATAGTGACGTGATCTTTAATGAACACGTACTTAGGACCTCAGCTTAACATCTCATCTGAAGAACTACACTTCCCACAGCATCGCCTGTCACTAGAGGGGGACATTGGCTTGGAAACCCTGGTGTGTCAACCTTTGACATCTTCTACCCCTAGTTTAGTATTTCTCAAAAAAGTGTGTGTACAGTTTCTATCGAACTTCTATCCACATTTGACTGAATAAACTTGCTTGAAAGACTTGGAATGAATCTGCATTATAGTTTATATCTTTAGAAACCAAAAACCAAGAGTGTTATTTTCTTTTCCATCAGGAGACTACATATATATACATATATACTGTATACAGTATACAGTATACTGTCATCCATCAATTTTCTAATTACTTCTTCCAGTTCAATGTCATGGGGGAGCTAAATCCTATCCTGGCAACCAACAGATGCAAGGCAGGGTACACCTGGATGAGTCAACAGCCCATCGAAGGGCACACACAGACAGACACAGTCACATCAGGGCCAGCATTCTCAGAAGCCAACTGACCTACAACTGGACTATGGGAGAAAACTGGAATATCCAGAGGAAGCCCGTGAAGATAATTACTGTCTCATGCCTGCATATGAGACTACTGAGGTAGTGATAGGTCACTGGGCCTCTGACATCATACTTAAACCACTCAGTTTCCTAGCCAGACATTTTCAAGTTTTTTGGAGGGCTGCAACAGGCAGCATTTTGAAGGTCTATGAAGATCTAATCTGCTAGCAACATACTGTAGGTAGGTCTGGGAGACTAATGAATGAACTCAAATGTCTGAAGCCTGGAGGCTTTGACTAATAGCTTTTAATGGCAAGAAATGGAAACATAAGTGAGAGCCTTTGTATAGTGTAAAAAAGAAACTTGAAGTGTAAAAGTCTTGGGAATAGCATGCGGTTATTCCCAAGACTACACATCAGGACCTAACTCTCCATTTAGTCCAAAATTTCACACCTTTCCACTTCTCCTGTTTCTTCTGCACTTGTAATGCTGCATGTATTAGTCTCACAGGAATTACTTAGAATTTCGCAAATGCTAGACTCTATAGGTAAGGTATTTTGCACTTGTCTGCCTGCTTCTCTGCACTTGACCTTGAATTTTCCCAGGACAGCTCCTGAACCACGGAAGCAAAACTCAATTCAAGAAGCGACAGAGATGTCACACAATAGCATTCGACTAAATTAGGTTGGACAGCACGCCCCCACCACCATCCCTCCTTCCCCTCTCTGTGTCTTTATACACACCCACAAACACACTTTGTAAAGCAATTCTTTCGTGGTATTAGGGAAAAATTGCTTTTCTGTAGCAAGGCAAAGACAAAAGAGCACTTTGATGTTTTAACATCCTCATCTCAGGAAGATTCTGTAGAAATGGAAAATTACTGCAGCGTGAAGATCAAGGCAAAGACACTGACACAGAGCAGCAGGTCCAATTCAGTTCTGATTAAACATCATCTTTGATTTGAAATAGGCTACACAAATTGTCATGGTTACCCAGAGGTGTGAGCAGAATGCTTGACTGTTAATGGCTTACCGTACAGTCAAGAGAGTGTCAGTGTCTGAAGCTCTATTCTAGTAATGGGAAAACTATCGCGTTGATCCTGCTGCAATTCACAAACCCTTCTTGTTCAGGGAGTGGGGTAGTGATCCTCTTGTCAAAATTGAGTCCTTCAGGTTATTTCACGTGAAATATCATATCATAAACAAAGGACAGGAAATAATTATGATATTTAAGCCTTAGGTTAGCCTTAAAAAACAAAACAATGTCTCTTAAGTGTACATTAGTTATACTTTGATACAACTGAACATGCAAATTCAAAAATAGTGTTGTAAGGCAGGTTAAGGTTGCATTTATGTGTAAGCTTTCTTCATTATGTTTTTGGAAATTTATTTAGGAAAATAATTAAACAAGTTTATAGCTAACACATTTAATAATATTCTACCATGCAATTTATTACCCTTCTTCCAATTTATACTAGATTCTTACAATATAATGGTGGGACAAATCTCACCTTTGATCAGATCCTCTGTCAGATCTAATTCTGCAAAAAAAAACTGTTTAAAAGTAGATATTCCATATATCTGTCTAGTGTAGGCAGTTTGTATGTTTATGATAATGGCTTTTTACCATTCAGTAATGCACATTAAGCTTATAAAATATTTTATAGATCAAATATTCATGAACCACGGAATATGTAGATTCAGATGCTAATTGTTGTGATTCACTTTGATTTTGTTCTTCTTATGTGCAGCATTTTTTAAACTATGCAAATATTGCAAAAATAATTTGGACTCTCTTTTTTAGTTTATTGGATTTAATACCACATTAATATAATAATACTGTAGATTTAAGGTCACCAAGGACTTGTTACTTTCTTTATGTAGGCAAACATTGAGTATATTTCTTCATGAAATGAATGTATGAGTCATGAAAGGTTGTTTTTTTTCCTCCTAATGCATTTTATTTTATTTTACACACAAATGAAGAAGTAGAGACCTGCTCTCAATACATTCACTATTATGTACCTTTGATATTGTGTTTGTTAAGACGGTGGATTCTGAAATTAAATCAGCTAATCCTATTAAAACTTCTTATATATACAAAGATGATTAAGATGATTATGATTATGATTAAAAACCATCTTTGGCATTTTTGTAAAGTCATTTTATTAAGGTATGTCTCAAACTAAGTGCACTGTGTACCGGTGTAGCAGTGTTAAAATATCCCAGTCTATATTTGCATCAACTGAAGAATGTCACAATACAATATTTTGATATACTCTCCAAATGTTAAGCTTCCTTTGAAGTTGTCAAAGGCAGAAATGAGTTCATTAATGATGTTAAGCTGGCATGCTGTTTGACTTCTTTTTTTTCAGAATTTCCATATTTTACTTCAAGCTTAGTAAAATAAAATGCATTCTACTTGTTTTATAAACAAAACTCAGGTTTGTGCTTCAGTGGTTATGTAAGTGTTTCGAAGTAAGTCATGACATAATTATCTCAGACTTACTCCTCGTGCTTGCTAAAAGTAGTGGCTAGGGCCAGTGCTGGAGCTGCTTTTGAAAGGCTTCTGCTGACACTTCCTACGGGTGTCCTGATAACAGGTGATGCACGCAATCCGTACAGGATTCAAAATTAAAATTAATACCCAAGGCTGTACCTTAAATTAACTGCTGTAGGTGTAGCAGCATAATCCATAACTGACAGGCTTTTTATGTGTAATATGAGCTGAGCATATTGGTTGACAAAAGACACAGTCATGTTTAGGCCCGTTTGGCCCAAAAATATGTGGTGAAATCCATACATATCAGGGATCTATTCTGTATCCTAACAGGTATAATATTATTCAGAAGAATAATTTAAAAAAAATTATTATGTATAAACATTTAAAATTCAGGACTGTTTAGAACATTACTGAGTTTTGTTTTCACACATATTCACTTACCATAGGCCAAGATAATGATGTTTTGAAGCTACATCTTACTTATAACATTATAAAACTACAAGTTAAGTTTGTAATTTGGTGTTTGGAATCACTTGGATCTTCTAGAATATGAAATTATGACAAAAAGCTTCCTCTAACTGTGACAGACCAAGTGTCAAGTGTCATGTTCACCCCCTGTTGGTGCTCTGCAGGGCAAGCTAGCATTGATATGGCAACCAGCCACTGGTTCACCCACCTGCCACTCAGCTTGGGTTGTCATGGAAACCAATTTCACAGGAAACCAGGATCACCTGGAGGCAATTTACTGCCTCACTTGCTGCAGGTAGTTCAGGATATTTAAGGGCTGCTCTGACACTTCTTAAAGCTCTATTGAGTCTGGGCTGAGCCTCCCAAGTCTTGAGCTGTTGTTAGCTGTGCCTTGTTTAGATGGTTGACCCTCATTTTGTTGTCTGCATTGTCTCTGTGCTGGTTACTCTATACAATGTTTATCTCAGTTTAGACCTTTGTTTGCTTGCTTGCTTTGACCTAATCTCCTGGAAATTCCCTTGGCTACAATGTTTTCCCGGCTTTGACCCCTGTCTACTCTACCACGGACCTGACCTTTGTTCCTGCCTGCTATACCACCATAATGCCTGCATGCACAACTCTGCCACATCTCAGAGTGAGCCCTCCTGCTCGACAGAGCTTTCTGTCTGCATGCAGCACTGCGCAGTTTCCCTGTCTGCGCGTTGTTTGCTGTTCCCCTGGTTGTCTCGGCTGTCTCGGCCAGCACGTGGGTTTACTGTACCCATTAAAATTTTTGTTTTCCAGTGGTAACAAGAAAAGCTGAACTGGAAGTCCAAGGAATCCATTAGTTTTAAAATCATGTGATGAGAGCAAGCTTAATCCCTTAAATGCTTTGTGGGAGGTGTGAGTATTACTTTTTTCTGTAAAACAACTATTCTAATACAAAAAATCATTTCCTTCTGCATTGTCTTTTTGTTTAGCAGTATTCAAAGGAAAAATGCAACTTTCCTGACAAAAATCAAAGATAAAGTTTAAGTTAAATAAGTCAAAGATAAAGTTTTTTTTTTCTTTTAGTTGACTTAATGTTTGTTTTTACCACAAAGGCAGAGTAAGCATCTTACCAAAAATAACATCAGGGTTTCAATTTCAGAAAACCAATTCAGGTGAACCTGTGACCATATTTATGCTACCCTTACCTGCCTAATTACTGTATTTTACCTAATATCAGTATTGAGAATTTAAATTATCATACGTCTCTTGACTAGTAAGACTGGGCCCAGTTCATACAAAAAGCATAGAAAATGGGGGACGTCATTTTCTTTTTTGATAACTTGAAATAGCATGTATTATTGCAGGAGATGTGTACAGATGTTTTATTTGTGTTTTTTCATTTTTAGTGGAATGTCTTATTTTTGCTCTTGGTGTTTTCAAAACAAATGTTTTTTTTTTCATTTTATTTATATGACAATAGGATTTTAGGTAATAGCATGAATTTAGAAAACAGATGCTTATCTAACTTTGAACAAGAAACAGATCAAACAGAGCATGTGATATGGTATGTTTAGATTTTCAAAAGCCCTTTGAAAAAATTCATGATAAAAGGTTAATTCTTAAATTGCATGTAGAAGGCATTGAAGGAGATTCATGTATTTGGATTAAGGACTTATTAATGGACAGTCAACAGAGAGTATAGATAAGGAATGAATGCTCAAAGAGGGGAGAAGTAATTAGTAGAGTATCACATGAAATAGAATTAGGACCATTTTTCTTTCTAATTTATGTCATTAATCTAGATTCTGGTACAATACGTAGACTGATGAAGTTCATAGATGAGACCAAACGTAGAGGATTACCAAATACTATAGACTGCAAAGGAAAAATATTTTTTAGAATTCAAGGTTGGGAAAATATCTGGCAGATGACATTTAATATAAACAAGTGCAGAGTGTTACATACAGGTGAAAATAACTATAAATATAAAATGGGAAACACTGAGCCGAAGAAGCTATTTGCGAAAATAATTTCTGATAACACTATCATTTCCATCTTCTTGACATAGTGAGGAAACAATAAAAAGCAATCAGAATCTTAGGAGATTTTAAAATCCAGGGATACTATGTTAAAATTGAGTGCACTTGTAAGACCTCATTTAAGAATATTGTGCTCAATTTTGTCACCATGACACAATAAAAAGAATCATTGCAGAAAACTGTTAAGATGCATTCCAGGGCTCAAGGGAATGTCCCACAATGCTAAACAGTTTTGTTCATGTACTCTACTAGGTATTTGAAATTGAATCAGATAGCATTATTTTGAAGAGATCTACAGAATAGTATAAAAATGTTCTAAGAAGTCTTAGTCAGGTATCTGGAGTTCTAATAAAGCCCTTTGTTGTTCTTCAGTTTTATCTTTTCCCCTTTATTTCAAGGCCTTGTAACAAGATTAAAATAATCAGTTTGTTTTTTCTGCTTTCTAATCAAAGTGTTTTTTATTATTTAAGTTCACACACTAAAGTTATCTGAGTTCACATTACAGGTCATTTTATTGTGAGTACAGGATTTGCTGACTCGGGATTGGATATTTAGTTTCATTGATTTGGTCATGTTATCATTACAAAAAATGCACACTCTATGATTTCCATTTAAAATTATTTTTTAGTTTATTTTTTATTCTGAATAAGAATACTTGTATCTATGAAACGAAACTGGGAACTTGTGCAAAGACGTCAGCAGAATATAATACAGAAAGGATGTTATGGGAGCTAAAACAAAACAGTTTACAGAAAGATGAAAAATAAAATACTTCAGACAGGGTGAAATTATAGTTCTTCAATAGGTAACACAATGTCATAGGTAGCACAATGTCACCATAATCGAGTGTTGAGAACTATGAATAGGTAAAGAAACATACTGTTACAAATTATAAGAGCAGGAAATAAACAAGCATTACACATTATATGTGTTCTTTATGTTCTGGTATACAGTGGTGTGAAAAAGTGTTTGCCCCCTTCCTGATTTCTTATTTTTTTGCATGTTTTTCACACTGAAATGTTTCAGATCATCAAACAAATTGAAATATTAGACAAAGATAACACAAGTAAACACAAAATGCAGTTTTTAAATGAAGGTTTTTATTATTAAGGGAAAAAAAAATATCCAAACCTACATGGCCCTGTGTGAAAAAGTGATTGCCCCCTAAACCTAATAACTGGTTGGGCCACCCTTAGCAGCAACAACTGCAATCAAGCGTTTGCGATAACTGGCAATGAGTCTTTTACAGCAATGTGGAGGAATTTTGGCCAACTCATCTTTGCAGAATTGTTGTAATTCAGCCACATCGGAGGGTTTTCGAGCCTTAACTGCTTTTTTAAGGTCATGCCACAACATCTAAATCGGATTCAGGTCAGGACTTTGACTAGGCCACTCCAAAGTCTTCATTTTGTTTTTCTTAAGCCATTCAGAGGTGGACTTGCTGGTGTGTTTTGGATCATTGTCCTGCTGCAGAACCCAAGTGCGCTTCAGCTTGAGGTCACGAACAGATTGCCGGACATTCTCCTTCAGGATTTTTTGGTAGACAGCAGAATTCATGGTTCCATTTACCACAGCAAGTCTTCCAGGTCCTGAAGCAGCAAAACAGCCCCAGACCATCACACTACCACCACCATATTTTACTGTTGGTATGATGTTCCTTTTCTGAAATGCTGTGTTACTTTTACACCAGATGTAATGGGACACACACCTTCCAAAAAGTTCAACTTTTGTCTCGTCAGTCCACAGAGTATTTTCCCAAAAGTCTTGGGGATCATCAAGATGTTTTCTGGCAAAACTGAGACGAGCCTTTATGTTCTTTTTGCTCAGCAGTGGTTTTTGTCTTGGAACTCTGCCATGCAGGCCATTTTTGCCCAGTCTCTTTCTTATGGTGGAGTCATGAACACTGACCTTAACTGAGGCAAGTGAAGCCTGCAGTTCTTTGGATGTTGTTGTGGGGTTTTTTCTGACCTCTTGGATGAGTCGTCGCTGAGCTCTTGGGGTAATTTTGGTCGGCCGGCCACTCCTGGGAAGGTTCACCACTGTTCCATGTTTTCGCCATTTGTGAATAATGGCTCTCACTGTGGTTCGCTGGAGTCCCAAAGCTTTAGAAATGGCTTTATAACCTTTTCCAGACTGATAAATCTCAATTACTCTGTTTCTCATTTGTTCCTGAATTTCTTTGGATCGCAGCATGATGTCTAGCTTTTGAGGATCTTTTGGTCTACTTTACTTTGTCAGGCAGGTCCTATTTAAGTGATTTCTTGATTGAGAACAGGTGTGGCAGTAATCAGGCCTGGGTGTGGCTAGAGAAATTGAACTCAGCTTTCCAAAGATGTGATAAACCACAGTTGATTTATGTTTTAACAGGGGGGGCAATCACTTTTTCACACAGGGCCATGTAGGTTTGGATTTTGTTTTTCCCTTAATAATAAAAACCTTCATTTAAAAACTGTATTTTGTGTTTACTTGTGTTATCTTTGTCTAATATTTCAATTTGTTTGATGATCTGAAACATTTCAGTGTGACAAACATGCAAAAAAATAAGAAATCAGGAAGGGGGCAAACACTTTTTCACACCACTGTAGCTTCATAACAATAACCAAGCAGCAAACTGAGACAAAAACAATTATTTATTATATTTATATATAAATATTTACCTACTATTACACACATATTAACAATTCTGTGCATTCCAAAGCCCTGTATTCTACAGATATGGAACATACAGAATTTGTCCCCTATAATGTTAACACAAAACACCTTAACAAACCAACAAGCATCCTATTAAACGAAAGGGCTAAATCTCCCTCTCTAAAAGGATGCCCACAAATGATTGGGAACTATGCACTAAATAATGTGTCATGAACTAAGGAGGATCATTTTTAGCCTGAGGATTGCACAGTATAGGAAATCAAAACCTTTTCTTAAATACAAAGGTCCTTTTAAAACTTGAAAGCCCAAATTTTACCTTGAGGAGTATGTAGATAATACATACATGAGGGCAAAGACCTTTTAATAAAGAGGATCATTCTACTTTAGTGTTCAGTGTGAGAGTGAAGATCTCAATTTCTGTAGCACAGGTGGAGTCCTGAGTACACCAAAGCTATGACATCAGCAGTCAGGTGTACAGTCTCAGTGAAAGAGATCAAGAACCTGGCTGCTGCTGTGTCAGGGGAACTACTGGTGATTATCGAGGTGTCCCTGGCCAAACAGGATCAGCTGGTATAGTTAGTACTAAAAAGAGTGAATGGTTTCTTGTAAAGAACATGCACTTGGAAAAGGTGAGGAATGAAGAGTTGAAAGAGCAAAGATGATTGAGTTTAAGTGATTAGATTAGTGAAGATAAGGTTCATGAAAAGATCTGAGTGAGTAAAACCTTCCTTAAGAGGGGGGTCCAGTGATAAGAGTTAGGAGTCCTAAGTGGTTCTGTCTGAGAGTGACACCACTCAAAATGTGGAAACTTTAAAGCTGGGTTTAGTGTGATATGTGTGCTTAGTGTTGTTACATGGACAATATTAGTTCTTACTGTTGCAATAATAAGAAAATTCAGTTAATAAAACAAGAAAGCAGTGCTTCAGCAGAAAACCTAAAGCATTATCTGTTTTTGCCTCATTGTAGAAAAGTCCAAAGCCTTTCAAAGTAAAGAAAGAACTCCAATAAAGAGTTAGGTTTTGTTTTGATTCCTTTTTTGTACTTAAAGGGATTTGTAGGTCTGTTGGGAAATAAAGTGATCTGACACAATGAATATGTCCTAGAACAAATGTAAACTTTGTTACTAACTGGCCATCTGACACTCCCATATAGTATAACCTCCCTGGCTGTCCAATAAGTAGGGCATTGTTTAAGAATTTGATGCTGTTGCAGCACTCCTAAGTATTTAATAAGCCAAACTCTATTACATTAATATTAATGTCTTTGTCATCAAAGCTTGCTTTTAATCTGTGAATTAAATTACACATTTCTGGTGTACCTTTCAGATTAACAAGGATATACATCTTCATCTGTCTCTGATTTACAACCTCCAACTATGCAGCTCCTATCATCATTTCCCATGATGAACTGACGTCTGTGAGATGATAGATGAGGCAAAAGCAAATGCTATGAAAGGTTCCATTTGGATGTGTATGAATGCCATCCATGCAATGGCTCAACTAAAATATTTCATTATGGTAATGAATTCCATTTCCCCAAAGCAGATCATTATACTTAGTCCTTAATTCTTCAAGACAATCTCAAAGAATAAGGAAATATCTTTCAGCTCTAGGTAAATTAATAAAAAATGTTTTCTACAAACCTATATACAGTGTATATATCTTTCTATCTGTGCTTACATACACAGCTTGGGTGATCAATTTAGCCAGATTGAATGTTGAGGAGCACAACACTTCATTTAATTATGAAAATGAATAAGCAGATGATACTGTGAGATAGAGAAGGCATTCATCAAAATCTTTTACATGTGTTTCAATACAATGTCACTTTCGAGAAAACAAAAAGTGTAAAAACTATTGCAACCAGATTCAACAAATTTCTGTTTCTTATCAAACTCCTCATAATTTTCATATTGTACATGGCATATACAGTTGTGAAACTGCCCCTGAAATAATTTATATTCATTCCTTTTAAAACTTAAAAATACATATGTTTACAAGCAGTGCTGTGGAATTCATAACCTTTCATTTACAATTGTTCTGGACAAAAATAGCCTTCAGGTTTAGCCTATTACATTTTTACACATCAGAGAATAATACTACATGCACACTTTTTTCTTGATGTATTGTATTTTTAATAAGGCACATTTTGGCCACTCAAATTAATATTAAATACAGAGATATTGTGTACTTAAGTGACAATGTTTGACTAGATGCCAGTCAATTACCAAACAGAGGTGATACATGTGTGAATGTGCAGAGCTGGTGTGGACCGGACCTGGAGCAGAGGGACAGAAAGGAAACAAAAATGAGAGAAAGGAAAGGACACCTAGTAATCTGCACACAGACATAGTTCTCAAGCAGCCCTGGTTTATGCCTGTTTTACGGCTGTGATTACCTGGATAATCCCATTCCCTGATTCAGAGAATGCCCAGTCCCCACAGAATAGGATTGATTGGCCAAAATGGATGTATAAAGCCTGATCTGTACAGATACTGGGGGCTGTGTTCCTCCCACCAACGTCTCTATCGCAGATAGCCAGGGCAAGGGAAGGCCTTTCTATAAGACTCCAATAGAAAAGAATATTTGGTTCAGGAGAAGCAGGACAAATTAAGGAATTAGTGACACACAGAGGTGCAGTGCTTGGAGGAAACATGACATTGGTGCTTCTAACATTAATGTAAAGCTGGCCGCATTATCTTTCTTGAAAAAAACTAGGGTCCTCTGGAAGATTTCCAGATATAGTCCTGCCACTGCAGTGAGTGTGCAGAGTTCTTTTATTCTTCTCCTTCTGAACAGGGAGTGCTTTTTCTCACTCTGCTCTTTTTGTGCTTTTTGTAGATATTTTCTTCTTCTTCCTTTCTTTCTTTTTTTTTGACTTGGTATCCCTAAACTTCCATCTAGACCAATTCAGATGGCAGAACCACGCCCCTCACATGTTGCCTCTGTCTGTGAGGTAATTAACAAGCATTAACAAGCACCGATTGCTGTCAGATGTATTGTTTGTGCAAAGGGAGCAAAAATAAGTTCAAAGGAGAGGGAGAGGGAAAGAGAGAAAAAACATATACCCAACAAAAACACTCAAGTCAACGTAAGGCCCAAGCACCTTCCTTATTCCCACTTCTGTAACTGAAGTTCAAGTTTATTTGTCATTCCAGCCATATACAAGTATACAGAGGAGCGAGGTTCTCCAGGTCTACGGTATGAATACAGACAAGTCACTGACAAGACAATGCTATAGATAATGTAGACAGACATTTCTGACAGGGTACGGTACATGAAGTGCAATGTGCATAGTGCAATTTACTTTACAGGTTTGTGCAAAGAATTGTGCAAAGTATACATCAGACATTATGCCTGACGTTAGGCAAAAAAGAAAGAAAAAGAAAAGTTTCCATATTTGGAGTAGGTGCAGTAGGTACCAGGAGCTTGTTGAGTAGCCTGACGGCCAGTGGAAAACAGCTGTTACGGAGTCTGTTGGAGCTGGCCCATATACTGCGTTACCTTTTACCAGATGGTAGGAGGGCAAAGATGTTGCAGGAGGGGTGGGAGAGATTGTCCACAATACTGCAGGGTTTGTGTGTGCAGCGTTTGTGGTATATGTCCTGAATGGACGGAAGGGAGGCTCCAATGATGTCTCCTGCTGTATTGACAATTCGTTGCAAGGACTTGCAGTCTGAGACCTTACGATTCCCAAACCAAACAATGATGCAGTTTGTCAAGATGCTCGTGATGGTACCTCTATAGAATGTTGATAGTATGGGGGGGGAGGAGGTTTGTCCTTCTCAGTCGCCGCAGGAAGTGGAGAAGTTGTTGTGCTTTTTTAGCTAGGGAGGTGGTGTTGATGGTCCAAGTGAGGTCATCTGTGATATGCACACCAAGAATTGTAGTACTTCTAGCTGTCTCCACAGGGGAGCCCTTGATGTGCAGTGAGTAGTGATCAGTATGGGCCCTCCTGAATTCAATTATCATCTCTTTTGTCTAATATATATTCAGAGCCAGATTGTTGTTTAAGCACCAATCCGCTAATTGCTCCACCTCCTCTCTGTATGGTGCCTCATTATTGTTACTAATGAGGCCCACCACCACCGTGTCATCAGCAAACTTGATGATGTAATTTGCACTGTTTAGCAGTGCAGTCATGAGTCATCAGCGTGAACAGGAGCAGGTTGTGTGTCAGTGACACACATACATGTTCTGAACCTCCTTCAGGGGAATCAGCAGCAGAAGAATGTGTGGCAATGAAAGACAGCATCAACAACAGCAGAAGGCACTTAATAAACCTAAGAATTTAATGCATTTCAAATTTATAGAAATATGGTGACAAAATGCTGCAAAGAGAAAAATACATTTTGCAAAGATCACATTTTATCTGTTACCCCTTTGTTACTGTAGGAAAATAATTGTGTCTTCTACAGTATGTCAGAGTGCTATCTTCACAGGCTATTGTGTAGAGAATGAAGTAAGTGGGGGGGATTTTATTATATTGCCTCTGTGTACACAATCATATTATGAAGATAACAAATGTTCTTCCTAATTGTACGGTTCTGGATAAACCATCTGTCTGCACATGTTTGAACCAGGAGAAAGAGTTATACGATGGTCAAGACTCATAAAATTCCATGTGTCACACCTGTATGATGTTACAATATCATAAATAACCCAGATATGATCATTCTGTTATTGTAATTCATATTATTGGTTGCACTAATGATGACAAATCCCTTCATCATCATTCATGATAAACATCTTGCTGAGTCACCGTGAGTCACTGCTTATGTACAGTACAGTAGTGTTATGGTAACAATACATGTATCTCTGAGTCCTGATAAGGCGTATAACTTTAATATCCTAATACATATGTACAAATTGTAACTCGTAATTTTGAAAAATTGTATGACCCTAATGGCTTTCCATATTTTTAGTTTATTTTAAATAACTGATAGCGGAGTTCATTTAAGAATACTGTCCACTAATGGTTGTATCTGAGAATTTTAAATAGTGAAAATTGTACTTCTTGTGTCGTATACATTTTAAAAAATCTATTTATTTCTATTAATAGTTTTCATAATAGCAGATATTTGTGTTCTTTATGTTAATGTAATTATGATCTTTATATTATGATTATCAAATAAACTATTTTTATTTTACTTTTAAACTATTTGAAGAAGTAGAAATCCCATTTTCTCATTTGATTTTTTTTTAGTTTTCGTTTGGAAAAAAAATATTTCCAAAAACATCTCTGTGTATTGTTTCCAAATGTCATCTTAATTTTGTTTACTTTAGGTTACCGTTCGCCCAAGTGATTGCGCACATTACACTTTGAGGCCTAATTTATCCATTTACTGCAAAATGCCTCAGATAATGCCTCATCATCTTTTCGTGTTTTTGCAGATTTGCTGTCTACAGTATATCACTGTGAGGAGACTATGCAGTTGAGTTGTCCCTAGGATACCTGTAGGAAGCAGGCATTTTATCTCTTGTGTGAACCAAGAGTGTGACCTCTAAATGCAGAAACTGCTTCTGCTTTGTATCCGGCTATGCCACCTAGCAATTATAAAAGGTGTGTGGACCTTTTCCCCCACCACAAGACCTTTTTTTATCTTCCAGAGCCACCAGTGCAACCACAGACCAGGCAAGACAGTCATCCGACATAATATTGTAACGCATACGGCCACCATTGCAGGTGGTGAGAGCCGGCTTACCAGCACGGTGACGTCGCCACCTTACCTGTGAATAGCAGGGACCGCAGCCGCCGGGCTGACGGTAGATTTCCCTTTGGCTCAAGTGGCTGGGTCCCTGTTAAGTGATTCCGGAGGCCTGGGTTTGAGTCCCTGATGGTGGGGGGCTGACCTGATGTGGCAGTGGCGAGGGTGCCCACATGAACCCTGAAGTGTTACAATATCAAAGGGATTCATGGCAAATGTCAGTGACTCACTGTTTATGTGAAGAATATTATCCGACATAATATTCCATTTTATTACTGTCTATCAATCTACCCAATCACACTAAATTATATAACACCACCCAACTCTCCAGAGTCTATTTCTACCTGGATGGATGTGGCCCTAAACATGTTGCAGTATCTTGGAAAGTATAGACAGGAGAGGCCTGGGTGAGGGCTTGGCATCAAGTCTCAACCTTCAGGCTTTTATATGTCTTATAAAAAGTACGCCTTTGAAAGAAATATCCAAAACAACAAAAAAAGAAACTTTAAGCACACATAGCGTGGCAAAAAAAATTCCCAGACTTCTCCAATATAGTATGTCTACTACCTTGAATACACATTTGAGTCTTATTGAACAAATATAAAAACTTTTGCAAATGTTTTTATAAAAACATGACCCTGTTTTCTTCATGTCCAAAAAGAATGAAAGAAATAAAAAGAATAAAAAATCCATTATTATTACTACTGCTGGCCTACAGGAAGTGTTAGAGAGGCTATTTATAGTGTTACTGTATAGTGTTTAGGCTATAGAAAAGGCTCCTTGCTAGTCTACGGGTGTGTAATTTTACAATTACTAAGAAACAATGTGCATGTCACCCCTCCCCCCACCCTGTGCAAAGCCCACAGTTTAAAAAAACCTGGCTTAAATGAAGGTTTAACTGATGCATAGTTATATGCTTTTATAACTTCAAAGAATAATGAGTTTATTTTTAATTTCATGGATGACAGCACTGGATTGATAAATGGATAAAATAACTGAAGTTTTTCCAGAATGGTGTGTACACTGACAGGCTAATAACTGAATCTTTTTAGTCTTGAAAAGAAAATTGTACAGAGGAACGTGATTCAAGTACTCAGAATCGACAAAGCCATTGTTAATATCTACCCATTGGACGTCTTCGAAATAGACAGCAAAACATGAACCAGGTGAAATTAGTGAAAACTACGCTGAAGTGCATTTAGAGCTGAAAACAGGAGACATGTTTTTCTGTACAAACGTCAGCAGGAGTCTTGGACATGCTACTCATCCAGCTAAATTTTCTAACATTTTGAGAAATTAAAATTATTGACAAGAGATATTTCTAAGAGAAATATTTCTCTGAACATACTAAAATATACAGCGTTTGGATTTGGAGTATTTTACGTCTTCAGAAATGCTGTAATTTATATACCAAACTGATTTCTAGGCTTGTTATCAGCTGTATAATCTTTTTACACCTTATTTCTTCTTTCGAGATGTAATGCAAATTAAAATAATGGAAAAAACAGTGATTTATCTTGTGTGAGCTTTTGTAATTAACATCTGATGGTGATAATAATATTTAAAGCATTTTAATATAGCCGTTTTGTCTTTAGTATTCTGTTGTACATAGTCAACTTGATTTTGGGGTATTGGAGGTTTAGATTGAATTGAATTGAAAATTTCTTCAGAATATTTTTGATCAGCACAATCCTTTTAGATCATTGTTGTTTTTTTGCAATGTTCTTTTCATACTGTTGACAAGAGATGGCTTATTGTTACTTAGTGTGCTAAATATACAAGCACGCTTACATGATCATTAGTAAGATTTGCACATTTCAAGCTGGGTTAATTATGTTCAGTTTATAAGCTAGGCAATTAGATAGGATTGAGGGTTCAACAAGATTCCTGTACCTTCTTCAAGCATATTACCTGTAGTCTTTAGAATGAAAACTCCTACACTGAAATAATAAATGACCTAGTGAATTGAATATTGCAATAAAAAGTGTACATGAGCAGGTAGTAATGACAACTCAGAGAGTTACTGTATATGCTATCCATAGCTAACTAATGTGACACAAAAAAGCAACAATAATTATAGTTTAAACAAATACAGTGAGAGGGTTTTGAGAAACCTTGAATAATAATAAAGCTACCCAACTGACAGTTAAGCCTTTGACGTACAGTGATCAGAAGTATAAAAACACCTGATAACAATTTAGTGTATTCATTTTAATAATTTTCAATTGTCATACAGGTCTACCTAAAGGTTTTAATGCAAGAAGGTCATAGAAAATTACAGTAGCTTGCTTCCGAGAATAACTGCAATTTAGCTTATATGTTGTAAGAGAGCAGTGCAACATTTAACTTATCATAAAGTCAAAACAGGTTATAGGTATGTAGTGTACAGAGTCATACACAAAGCACTGACAGAGCTGTTTGATAAATCTTAAATAAAAGAGTGATTGTTTTTTCATTAAAAGCTCATAGGTGATCAAAAACAATGAGAAAGAATGTGACCATTTTACATGAGGAAAAACAACTTTGTGAAATGCTCAAGTGCTAAATTCAATAAGAAGTTAAATGTTTGTTTTTTTATTTTATGCTAGTTTTAAGACCAAGGAGCTCAAGAATCGACCTTGCATTATTGTAGCCTTACTCACTTCCCTGCAAATAATTAAAATAAGAGGATTATAGATGAAAATCCCAGTAATTAATTCCTCAGGGCTAGAAACTGAATGCTTAAATAGACATAGACCTATCTACTGTGACTTTTCTCAGGCTGTCAGCATCCGTCCAGCTGTATGTCTGAATCTGCATTTTTTTCTGGCTGAGATAAATGCAATGACAAAGGCTTTTCATTTCTTGACCTTCTGCATTCATTTTCTTCATGTGTCAGTCACCTGGTCATATATGGTCAGTACAAAATCGGATATCTGAACTTGAATGTTTTAAAAAAACTTATGCTGGGCTCTGGTTAATTTCATTCTGATAACAGGAAAACGGAATTGGACTTCCAGTGTGGACTGATTGATTCTGCTCCTGTTTTCTTTCTTTCTCAAAAAGAGTACCTTATCTCCTCTTTGAAGATATGAATCAGAGCTCATCCTCGAACTGTGATGTTACCACATACTTTAACTTTTGCGGCTATATGAGGATAATAATGATAGTTCCAGGCTTGGGTTTAAATGTCTTCATCTTCATCTCGACGATAGCCTGCTTGCTCAAGAAGAACAGGAAAATCAAGAAAAACGTTGCAATGTTCATCACTGGCAGCACAATATGCAACATTGTGAACATGACATCGTGGCCTATAATGATTCATTGGCGCATTGGTCGAAAATGGTTATTAAGTTCCATATTTTGTGAGATAATGGTCAGCATAAAGCAAATCTCGAGCACGGTTTCTTTTCATTATGTGTTCAGCATTTCATTCTCCATTTATCTTACCATTGTATTTGGATACAACAGAATCGTTGACCACAATATGTTTCTGGCCTTTGAGCTAATTTTCCCATTTGTCCCAGTGGTCATTAAGGAGCTATCTGAGCACTTTCTTCATCTCAAAAATCCGCATTATGATGCTTCCAACAGAACCTGTTTCACCATCATCAATGACAGACCAATGATGGTGCTAATGCTCATAAAGATTGTTGCCTTTTTACCTCTGACAATGTACTTTTATGCCCACATTTTGCATACAGTCTTTAGGAGTGCACAACAAATGCACAGGAGCCAGAAGGCTAACAAAAAACTAGCCACAGTATTTTCTGCCATTTCTCTGATCACATTTGCTGCACACACTCCAGGTAAGAATCTTATTATTTTATTAGGATTATAGAAATAATTGTTACGCTTCATTCCTGAAGGGTAAAGCTAATTAAATTTGTGTTTACCATAGTTTGCCTGCAGCCAGATCCCATCCCATTATCAAAGCCACAGAAAATCTGCTGCAACACGTAGACAGTTGTTTGTGAAGCTATAAAATAACATTCATCTTATTGATTATATGTTCTGCAGCTGTTTGCCATTTTCTTCCTTTCTGTACGGTTACTACAGATACTAATATTATAACAGATGTTGTTCCTTGACTAAAAGGATATTGTGTTTCTACCAGAAGTACATTATCTTACATCAATATAAGGTATTTCTCTACAATAGTATCAATAGCATCAAATGATATATACTGATGGAAAAAAGAAACACAACATTTTCTGGAATGAGAGTACTATAGTCGAAGCTTATGTACTTTCACAAAAAGTTGTCAATTTGTTTTAAGCCCTCTGACCAGCAATACAGCTTGTGCAGTGAGGCATTGCAACTTGCCAATCACAAGAAAGCTTGTTAGGCGCACTTTTACTCAACGAGGTCCAGGTGGAACAATGCCTGATCAGGTCACCTTTAAAAATGTCTTAATTCAAAGCTAAGGTCACTGGAAGAAAAAGACCACACTTAGTCAGTTTGCTGTGAATTCCTTAATGCTTTGAATGTCACCAGAAGCAAGGGAGAGGGCCATTGGCATGTTGCAGGCAGGCATGTCCTGTGCCAGCGATGTCAGACACTATGGTGTAAGCCACTCCACTGTGTCTCAACTGCAGAGAAGGTTTCAGCAGACCAGCAGGACAGATGACTGTTCAAGATCGCCCTCAAGTGACCACACCAGAGCAGGACCGACACATCAGACTGGTCCATCTAAGAGATCGTTTCAGATCTTCCACCCATACTGCTGCTGAAACTGCCAGTAGACACAATGCCCGCATCAGTGACAGGACAGTGAGGCTCCATGCTGCTGGCCTTAGAGCAAGGCGACCTGTCAGAGGCCCTCTGCTCACACCTCCTAGACATCACATGTGACTGGCTTGAGCCAGACAGAGGCTGCGATGGACTCATCAGCAGTGGCATCAGGTCCTCTTCATGGATGAGTCACTCTTCAGCCTGTTCCACGAAGACAGGAGGGCCAGAGTGTGGAGGAGGAGGTGTTGCGTTTATTTTTCCATCAGTATATATGCTTGTTTGTAAAAATTGTTATAAAATGGTTTGGTTATAAAACCGAGATATTCTGTCACTATAAAACAAATTGTCGTTTAAGACATTTTCATTGAAATTGTTTAAATTATCTACAGCTACATGCAGATGCGAGGTACTGTACCAATCCTTTTAATTTTGCTTAAACTCTGTTATTTACTGTTACTTATTGGTTATCATCAAAGAGTTTTATCTCGTATACCAGTTGGTTTTATCAAAATTATGCTTTCCTTTTGCCTTCTCTCATTATTTCAGGGGGAATTATGTCCCTTATTGCAGAACATAACATTTGCTTTGAAACTGCTACCGAATTCCTGTTTGATCTGCCACTCTTTACCAGCCCAATCATACTGTTTTGCATGAACAAAGAGCTGAGAACTCAGTGCTTTAAATTCCTGAAGAGGACGTCCATTGGCTTGGTCGAAAGAAATGAATTAACTAATACCATTGCTGGACAGCACAAGAATTATGCCAGAGGTCTTGGAGATAAAACAAACATAAGTGGACAATGAAAAAATCTTTTAAAAAATCCAGCCATCTTCTAACTGATTAATCCAATACAATGTAGCTCGAGAAGCAAGACAGGATACAACCTGGACAAACTGTCAGTCCATCACAGGACACACACACAGAGACACAAACACCCAAAAACCAATTAACTTACCAGTATGGCTTTGGACTGTGGGAGGAAACCCACACAAACATGGGGAGAACTCCATGCAGGTGTTCCATCTGGATCCAGAGCCCCAGAATTGTAAGCAGCAATGCTAACCACCTTACCACTTTGCCACCCTTTTTAAAAATCATAGAAGGAATTTCTCTCAGGCTAAAACTTTGTCTTGATATTCAACAAAACATGACACACTTGGCAGAAGGTTTTGAAATATTTGCAACTTATTCCCATTCTATTTTTCTACTACTTTTTCCTTCATCTGAGATTGTAATGGTACAGAAGTTATGAATTAAATTGTAAACAAACTGTCCATTCTACTGGTCTTTTTTAATAGTATTAAGCTATATAGATTGTTAAAGCCAAGGAAAGTGATTGAATTATGTCTCATGTGCCTCTAATCCTCCACTCAGACTTTATTGAGACCATTCAGTTGGTTGGGGATTCAAATCAGCTGAACCCCAGAGTCTTATGCATCTCCAAATACAATATTTTGGCAAGTGAGTGTGTATTTTGGTTGCAAGTGAGCATTTAACTTGAACCATGAAATCAAAATGGTTACTTTGCACAAACCTTTAAGAATAGTAAAATAGTATAAACCTTTTGTGAATGGTGTTACTGTCTGCATTATTGTCACTGTTAGATTGAATGTGTTACTTAAAAAACAAAATGACACCATTGGCATAATATTATATTTCTTGTGACCATGGCTTTAGTCTCTGAGGAACAGTTACAGCTCTCATGATATGTAAGTTGTAATACTTAACCCCATTTTTAGAGGTTGGTCTTGTGGTGAAAACTAGGAAGGAACTCAACAGAGGCAGAAGGACTGACCAAGTGATTATGGAATCAACGAGCATCACATTTTGACCCAACACCTGGTTCTTTCTACCAAGACGTTCAAGACTACCTGAAAATGCACATACTGTACCAGTATGACCTACATCCACATCAGCAAAGGGATGCTTACCTGCACACAAAATAAATATTGTCAATTGGCCATTTCAATCTGCAGACCTCAATCCAATTGAACATTTGTGATTTTAACTCAAGACGGCAGCTGACCAATGGAAATCAAAGGTTCTGAAGGACTTGGAGCAATTCGTCATTGAGAAATGTTCAAAAATGTCCTCTCTGAGTTGTCAGAAGCTCATATCACACTATAGGGAGGCATCTAGTCAGTGTAACCCCTTCCAGAGAAGGGTTTTACACAATATTAACTACAGGGGTGTGAACAGATGTGACCCTCTTATTTTCTGGCCTTTAATTATTAAAAATATGACTGGCTTTGTGCTAATCTATTCAGGTTACTATACAATATTTATAAAACTTGTTAAGTGAGAAACATTATCCAATATTAAAATATTTTTGTTGTTTGATATTTATTGTTGTTATTGTTCCATCAGGAGTATGACTAAATCTTTAGGGCGCTATACTTGTATGAATTAATACATGTTACTGCGAAAACATACAGGGCTCAATTCAATAATGATGCATACACAGTTTTTCAAATATAAGGTTATTATTATTTTTTGATTGACTCTTGGGGGTACTCAGTTGACACAAATACAAGTTAAGACACCATGGCCAGATTTTGATAAATATATTAATGCCTAACAGTCTGCTTGATAACTATAACAGCCGCAGGATTGCATTCTCTTGATACTGATCTGCCATCTGTTTAATTTTAAATGCCGAGCACTAATAGTGGTGATTGGCTGTCAGGGTGGCTGCAGGCTTCCCAGCTTAGTCTCTGGTTCCAGAGGTGCTCATTTCTCCTCCTGAAGCCATATGCTTCTCGTTTCAAAAACAGGACAAACTAGATGCCCTTTTGTTTTATTGTAAAGGTACACAGTCCAAATTTAATCACAAAGCTTTGATGTAAGTTATTTCAAGAATGTTTCTTGTCCTTTTTCACTTAATTAAAAGAAAACCTGATGGTTATCAGACTACAGCAGTGCAGGGCAAGGCAATCAATATTTTATTGAAGCTTTGTGTAATAAATGAGGTTCATGACAATGTCAGATTCCTCTAATTGGATGTATAGTTTTTGCTCAAAAAAAGTCAACTACGATTGCCCACTCAATTCCCTTTCCTGATCTACATCATCGTTCAGTTAATGTGGCTACCTGTTACATCAGGCACCTCAATGGCGTAGTGTGTAGAGTTATAAAGATAAGATATTTTGAGTCTGATTGCCAAGGATGTACTGTATATACCCTCATAGGACTCCACAAGCTTTGTCTTCATAAAATATGGCTCTTCAGTCCTCAGTTAAGAGGGGCATGTTGCTATTTTTGAAGCAGCACCTATAAATTCTATATACAGTGCCTTGCAAAAGAATTCAGATCCTTCCCTACGGTGCTCCATTTTGAGATATCACAAAATGATGCAGACAGATTTTATTTAAATTGATATTTCATTCAAAACCCGAATACCCAGACTGAAGATTTCTAAGCCTGAGATAAGTTACAGTAAAAATCAGAAAACTCTAAAGCCAAAAAACTTCAATTGATTGATTGATTGATTGGTCGGTGGAAGTTACAACCAGAAGTCTTTTTAGTCTCCACCAACATCGGCTCACAGTCCAAACAAATCTCTACAAGCTTTGCCCACCTTTGTACAGTTTTTGCCCATTCTTCTTAGGAGATTTGATCAAGCTCTCTAAAGTTACAAGGAGATCTCTTATGGCCACTATTTTTCAAGATGTTTCATAGATTCTTCATATATTTTGAGTCAGGAATTTCACTGGGCTACTCAAAGACATTCATTTTCCTCTTGTTGAGCCACATCGGGGTGACTTTGGCCTTGTGTTTTGAATTCAGCTTTTTCCTTCTAAAAGGTGAATTTTTAAGTGTTTCCCAGACTGAAACAGGTTTTCCCCCAGTATTTGCCTGTACTTTGTTAATTTTCATTTTTCCATAAATCCTAACAAGCTTTTCAGTAACTGCTGAGGAGAAGAATGCCCATCACAGGATGCTGTGACCACAATACTTCACTGTGGGGATGGTGTTGATGGGGTGATATATACCATCAGATGAAACACTTCCCATTTAGACCAAAAATTTCCAGTTTTGACTTGTCAGACCCCAGACCCTTTTGCCATGTGTTTGCAGTATCACTTAAATGCTTTGTTGTAAAGTTTATGCAGGATTTGAAATGAATTTTCCACTCTGCCATAGGCAGGCCTGCTTTGTGGAATGACTGTTTTTTTGTTGCCCCAGATACTGTACATTTTCTCTCAACTCAGTCATTAAACACTATCAACACCATGTCAACACCAACTCCTCACTATGGCATACCAAACCACAATCCCCCTTTTGAGGGACAGCCTGATCTTGGCAGTGCCTGGGTTCCGTTCAATTCTTGATAATTGACTTACTTAACTGCTGAAAGAGATGTTAAGAGTCTTTGAAACATTTTGATTCCCTTCTCCTGATTTGTGCCTATATATACCTTTATTTTTTAGTTGTGTTGAAGGCTCCGTTATTACTGCACACAGAGAGAGGTCACTCAACTAATTCTGTGGGTTGTTATGATAAGTTGTATGTAACAGATACATTTTGGTTTTTCACAGCAAAGGTCAATCCTGACTTTTCCAATTTTATTTCCATTTATTTTTGTTCCTTGATTGAACCTACTGTTAATTACTGCTTCCAAAGGACTGCCAAAGGACTGCAAGCTTTAAAGCAACAGAATGTAAAAAGGGTGCAAAGATCTAAATATGTTTGCATTGCACTGTAGGCAGAAGATACCTAAGAAATATCCCTGCTGTGACACTTAAAACTTTCTTTGTGGTATATTTTGGTATTTCTACCAGTTGTCACTCAAAGCATACAAAGTTAATTAATAAAAATATGAATGCAACACTAAATTTTCTCTTCATTTCTCGTTTCTCTCTGTTGTAACCTTTAATGTGTACTGCATTACTGTGTGGTATGTTTTTCTCAGCTTTGTTGGGTTTTGTTTTTAAAGTACTCAATATGTGAAGCTGGGTTCCTCATATTTTTGTGACTGCTTCTGTATAAGAGTTATTTGAGTATATATGAATGCTTCTGCTATTCTTTAGAAGTAAACTGAATAATCAAAGTCAGGAACAGCAATATGAAAGTAAATGTTCCACATATGAAATTCTTGTTGAGCCCATCGTTTATATCCTTGATAAATAATTAATAATTCACAGATGCTAGTTATTTGCAGATAGGGTGATTTATTGAAGGCTTTTAATTAACTTGCAAATTAATAGGATTCTTTAAGAGGGAAGTAGGGTAAAACTGCAGAGTATCCACACCAAAACTTAACATACAAAAGATTGTGCCAAAATAATGATGAATCCTCTTAAACTGACACGTAAAAAACATTGTTGAGCATTCATTTGAATATATATATCAAGATATTTAGGAATGGCTTGTTTTTAAAGAGTTCTGACTTTGCAGTATGACTATATTGTAGGAAAATATTTTCTTTTTTGAAAACCATTTAAAATCATATTTTGTGGAACCTTTCAGTATCAGTAATCATTACACAAGCCATTTTTGTGGGGCATTAAAAATTGTCCTTGAGGCCACTCAAAAAGAGACATCTGCACATACCTTGTACAATAGCTGCTTCTACTCTGTAATTGCTTTTCAACAACAAAATTGTCGTTTTGGGCATTGATCATGAGCAATGCCACCTGCTTCCTCTAATTAAGCAATGAATCTTACAACTGAAAAAATTTCAATGAAAAAAATGCTGCAGTTCCTGGCAAATCCTTTCATCCTTTTTGGCAGAAGATACGAGGGAACACAAATACTGGATGAAAATGAGTTCAGCTGGAGTGGAGACAAAAAAAAAATTGGACATGGTCACCGAGTCTTAAATTTCCCTACAGCAGGCTATAACAATTTTTAATTTCTTAGGAGGAATCTGTAAGCCTTTTCTACTGTTTTTTGGAAAGCTACTGAAATTCATTTTTTGTTTCTTGGCTCTGGGGTAATAAACTCACTTAAGGGGGTTATCGCTTGTGAACTGTCCACTGCCAAAAAATGCAGAAGATTTTTTTTTTTTAACGTCTGTAGCTCCCAATAAAGTACTTCACGGTTAAAGAAAAGTGGAAAAAATACTTCTTCAGGCATGTTAGTTTAACTATTTTTATACACAGGGGCCTGACAAAGCACAATAAAAACGATAGAGCGCGCAAAATATATTATAATGCCTCTTACATTCTATAACATGAATGATGTCAAAACATCTTTCATTGGTGAAAAACAGATGGTAATCACAACGTTTTCATTACGCTCAAATCAGTTGCCTGATTAAATGGGGGGGAAACTGTGAAGTTTTGACATCTAATCAGCCCACTATGTAATATTAGGTGGAGTTTGTGTGAAAAATGTGGTGAGCTATTTTTAATTGTGAGGTAGGCTTAGTCCAAAAGGATGTCCTACTTGTCATGAGAATTTTCTTCCTTTGCTGTTTCAATAAGTCATCATTTTTATGTTAGTTTGAATGCCTGTTAGTCATTTTCAGGAGCAATAGGTGCTATACAGAGAAACAGACAGATTTCATCCAGTAAACATAAAATTCTTGGAAAACATTATATGAAGCATAACATAATTTGAGACCAACTATTGCAAAGGAAAATGGTTTCTTTGGGCAGAATAACACTTAAATCATTAAGCAGAACAACTGAAAATTGTATTTTCCTTCTGATACTGCTCATATTACAGAAAGGGATATAATATTCCTATGACTACTATGGTTTTAAATTATTAAGATTCCATTTAGTCTCATAATCCTATTTTGTGTATGCATATGGCTGTCTCTAAATATTATTTTTCAATTTGAAAACATTGCATTATGTAAGTTCAATTAAGTGTGTCAATAATTCTGGTCACTATGGTATGGTCATTGAAACTAAGAAATTGTACAAATATGTAAGAGGACATACAGAACTGGGCTCAATTACATAGTGTACCACATAGAAGAAAGATTTGTGGAATTGTTTCCTCAATTAAATCGATCTGTTTCAATATGATTTGATCAATAGCAAAATTTAAACAAGCATTACTGTATTCAAAAACAAGTGATCTTCCTCAAGGCAAAACCTGTCACATTTTAACAAAATAAAGCAAAATTGTGTTATATTGTTTTTGGTATTAGGCAATGATTAAGCGTTTAGTCCTTTTTAGCTCAGCAGATTAAAATATAAAATTTACTTAACAAAGGCAAACACAAAATATTATAAAATATTTGGTAAAACATGGATAAAGTGAAAATGTTTCTGCATTAACTTAGTGCTAAAACTGTTCTACTGGACTGTAGTTTGTGAATTGTACTGACATGCCTGTACCTCTCTTGGGTTTCCTTTTATACCCCACGAATTTGACAAACATGCTGCCGTCTTGCAGTAGTATTCAGACCCTGAACAGTTCTGCATGTTGTTGCTTTAAAGCTTGCAGTCATTATGCTTCGTAGTACCAAATAATATCTGTTACCTGTATATATACAATCTAATCCACACTTGTTCATTTTTTTCCATTCAAAGGAAAAACAAAACAAAAAATAAAAAGCAGGCAATATGAAAGAATAATTGCATACGTATTCACACCATTGTATCCAAATCTTAATTAATATAGGTGCACAAAACTACCGTAATGACCCACACAATTAGTTGAATGGTCTCTATGTTCACGAAAACTTGTTCACATCAGAATGACTTCAGCATTAATGTATCTCTTTCTTTAAGATCCCTTTGAAGGTAATTTAAAGGTAAAGGTTCAACCAAGACCAAGGAACTTTGAAAACAACTTAAAGGGTTAAGTTGTAAAAACACACAGATGAGGAGAAGGAGGAAGTTTAAGGCACCCAGCACTGCCTAACGTAGGCTGTCCCTCCACACTGGGCCTTTCTGAAAGGAGGAAAATGGTTAGCGACGCCACCATGAGACCAACAGCGACTGTAAAAGAGTGAAAGACTTCAGCGGCTGAGAAGGAAAAAATGAGGTCAATAAAAAAAGTGGTCCATGGGTCACCGATATCTGGGAGTTTGTAAAAATGCATTTACATGATACCCCAAATAAGTGGCAAAGGTTTGTGTGGTCAGACAAGAAAAAATCAGAACTTTTTGGTCTAAATGGGAACTGTTAAATCTAACGCAAACCCAACAAAGAGCACTGAAAGTCAACACCATCCATACACTCAAGCCTCCATACACTGGCAGCCTCAGCAGGGACTGGAAAGCTTTTTAGGACTGAAGGAAAAATGGACAGAGCAAAGTACAGGCAGATACTACAGGAAAACCTATTTCGGTCTGCTAAAGACATAAAACTGGTGTAAAATTCACCTTTCAGCAGGACAATGATCTAAAACACAAGGCCAAAGCTACACTGGAATGTGGTCCCTCAGAAGCCCAATTAAAGTCCTGACGTAAATCCTGTTGAGAATCCTTGGAAAAACTTGAAAACTACCACCGATTAGCGATCCCCAAGCAACCTGAGAGAGCTTGCGTAAATCTGCCAAGAAGAATGGGCATTGCACTAAGCCAGTGTGCCAACTTGGAAGAGACCCAGGAAGACCTACTTCTGTAATTGTAGCCAAGGTGCTTCCACCAAATTTTGAGTTCACTTTTCTGAACATGTGTCAGTTTATTTTTTTAGTTTTTGCTGACTATACATATATTACCTTTAGAACCTTCACTTTGAACATTCATGTTTTCAATAAAACATTAAGTTTGAAAAATGTGTATGCATCATTTTGTGATTTCAATAAATGAAACAGCATAGGAAAGGGTCTGTATTCTTTTGCAAAGAATTGTATGAGCACAAAGTATAAATGTAAAGGCTCTATACAGCATATTCAGTAAAATTCATGGCTTTGTTCATTAAAAAGAGCTTGTTTTAGCTTCTAAGGTGCAGGTTAACATACAGTCAAGGATTGATTGTTTTAATTTGCCATGCTGTATACACCTCTGGGATGCTCAGTGTGAGCACATTGCCGCTGTTTCATTGCAACATTCTTTCCAACTGGAAATGGTATTGATTACACCATACACTTTAAATAATTTTCCATCTAATGTGATTAATTCTGCTTGAGTGGCGATGCAAAGACTCAAACCTGTATTGGAGACATTATGCATTAAATGAACAAATTAAATTGAATCTGCTATTCTCACGATGAACCTCTTTAACGTATGGTCTGCTTTAGGAGAATTCAGTAAATATGAATAATTAGAATAAACTTTAGTCATCTCTTGTTATTTTATTCTGGTTTTTGCAATATAAAACCATATTTGGCAGCCAAACAGTTGTTATTAGGGGTGACTTTATATACAGAATTAGATGTCTAGTCTTATCTGCTGAATTAGATTTTTTTTAACTTTTTTATATTGTGAAAAAACAAGAGGTAATAGCTGTTATATCCACAAACACTGTGGCACACTGTTTAGCATGGCTACCTCACAGCACTGGGGTTCTGGGTTCAATTCCTGGGGTGCTATCTGTGTGTATTTTTTATGTTCTCCCTGAGTTTGCATGAGCTTCCTCCAGATGTTCTGTGTTTCCTCCTACAGTCCAAAGACATACTACTAGATTAACTGGCATCTGGAAAAAACTGGCCCGGGTGTGAGTGTGTGCGTGTTTGTATCGGTGTCTGTCTGCTCTGTGATGGACAGGCGTCCTGTCCAGGGTGTACCCTGCCTTGTGCCCACTGCTTGACAGGATAGGCTCTGGCTCCCACACGACCCAGAATTGGATAAAGTGATTATGAATTGGATGGATGAATATCAACACATATTTATAAGAAGTGCGTATTACAAATATGTAGTATGTATACATTTGAGAAGTATTCAATATCATACAGACAACTTCTCAGTAGAAAATTATACTAAGTTTCTTATATCAATTGTTGGTGACATGAAAAAACAAATAAGGAAACTTGTTTTAAATTGCATATGAGCACAAGTTCAGGTATTATTTTGTCCTCTACCATTTACTGTTTCCAATATTGAAATTTTTGTGGGCTATATATTTACTATAGAGAAAAGGTTTCCTAAATGTCAACATATTCCTGAATGCAATTGAATATTCTTTTTCACAGACATTTTAATTTAAGAAAATAATGATATAGGAATCAAAGCGAGACATCTGGCTATCTCAAGTTTCCAAAACAGCCAGGTAGCAAATTTACACCCCAGGCTATTTGTTTTATTATACAAAAGTGTGAGTTGACATGTACAATAAATGAAATATGAAATGCCTATCAGTTCCTGAAGGTCAACTTCATATAGAATTGCTAGCATTTCTATTTTGATAAATGCAAGTTTTAAAGTATTTTTTTTTAGTGCAGGAGGTAACACCTATTAATTCATGCAGCTAATTATTCTGTATTAATCCAAATATACATTACTAAATTGTTAAAAACATACTGTTTACAAATTGTTTTCCTTGCCTACATCTTGATATTATAATGTACATATTGAAATATTTGTGGTTTAAAGAATAAGGCCATAATTTATATACCTTATTGTACCGTACATACATAATATTCACAATGCATTATATACATAAAATAACGTGTTATTTACCACTACATATTTCTGATTATGACTATGCAATGCTATTTTTAATACATTCACTCCCATTATCTCAATTTATCTTAAAAAAACAATTATGGAGCAGCTAACTCTTAAGTTATTAACTATACTGTATATCTGGTAGCATGTGTTTTATCATTGCAGAATGCTTCCACTCATCAAGAAACTGAGTATGGGTTCTGTATCAAATGCAAAGATGAATTTGCTTTGGCTCTTGTGTATTATTTCTGGCAGAGATTAACTTTCCCTCAGTTCTCAATCCATACGCTCCCTGACATGTTTAATGTTATTAATGTCAGGACACTGCAGGAGCTGGAGAAGACACTGCAGCACTTTCTGTTTCACCCAGCTGAACTTTGTGTAGCCTTTTTTACTCCACCTCTCTATTTAACATTTAAGAGAGTCAGAATTACAGTCTGAAAACAACAACAAGTCTCGACATGAAAAAAAACAAATGTGACAGCCATGCTTCTAATAAAAACTCACAGGTAAGGACTGAAATTGTTAAGAAATTTCTTCTGAAGCACCACATGAAACATGTTTAAACTGGGAGACAGGAAAACTGAAAACCATTGACTGAAATGAAGTTTGAGTGACTCCTGAATTAATCCTGCACACAGCTAAATGAGCACATCAAAATTAAGGTCTTTAATAATAAGTGTAACCAACCCTTTGCCAACATAATCACCCCAGTTCTGGTGTCTATGACAGCTCTATTCACTCTAAACTCACAATTCTTATTCCATACCCCAAACAGATTCCTTTTGTATTTATATCCTATATGGCTTTGGAAGATCTGCAAGATATACTGTACCCAGAGATACACCCTAAATGGGACACCATCCCATTACAGAGCACACAGACACAAACACACACCAGGACCAACTTTCCCAGAAGCCGTTTGAACCGTTTGAACACAAGGAGAACATACGCCACACAGATAGCAACTCAGGTTCCAATTTGAAATTAGAGTGCCAACTCTCTGATGCAGCAATGCTAACCACTGCACTACTGTGCTGCCCTAATATTGGCTCTTTATGGTTTAATTACATAACCAGTTTATACACGACCTGATACGGTTAAGTGTTCTGCGCTGAATAAACGTTTCTTTTATTATTTTGCCATCGTGTGGTCATAATTGATACTACAACTAACAAAGGAATTATTAAAGACTTCCACCACTTAGCGCTGCTCACGGACCACTGTAAAATGGTTTCACTTTCAGTTCCGAAATTTTTAGCTAACAAGGTGATAAAAAATTTAAAACAGCTACAGTGAAATGTGCAAATTAATGGTCCATTCCCTCACTGCATGACTGCTTTCAGGTACAAAATTGAGTACAGTACTGTCTACTGTTCAGTATAAAACGTAGTAAAACAAAACGACAATTGTCAGCTTATTAGACAATTCTTTACATCGGGCATTCCCTCTTCTGAACAAGACAATGAATGAAACACTGGCAATGTTCCTCAATGCCAATGTTATTGTTTTCTTAGCGGCAAAAACAACCAATTCTATACATTACATGCACGTGAACGACGTGCAGAACAAAATTAAACTATCCAAAATCGAAAAATAAAAACGTTGAGTTCCCTTTGCCGTGATACCGGTGTCAAACCGATGCCGTGACTCGGATTCGAACCGAGGTTGCTGCGGCCACAACGCAGAGTACTAACCACTATACGATCACGGCGAGCTACCCGGGAACTGTGACAGAGTGCCTCTCATTCTTTCTATGAAGTCACATTCGATTGTAGTTCTATTAACATTATTACGACCACTATTATTAATAAGAGTATACTATATTTGGTTTGTATGCAAACTAATTTAAATGTGAAGCATCTAAAATCTTATTTCTGTTACTTTAGTTGAAATAGTATAAACGTTGAATATGTGGGAATTATTTCTTTTCTTGGTTAAGATAGTCACGTTTAATCATCCTGCCAATACGGGCTCGCTGTGTAATTCTGTATCTCCTTACAAGGGCTTGATCCTCAAGGAATTGAATACAGTACAAGGAATGCAGCATTCACTTCGTCGCCATCTATCGTACAAACCGGCACATTGCAGCTCATAATCACTTCAAAATATTTGACACATACCCGTTAATGCACTACCCAAGATAACGAATAAATGTATCTATAATCTGAATTGTATAATTTAGCAGTAACAGTTTGTATCAAAATAGTAAGTTAGATAAACCATAAAAAATGTTATCGGTTCTGCTGGCTCTTGTAAACTTTATTCGATTAATTTTATCAATTATTTTAAAAGTATCTTCTCAAAGCACTTTACAAAAAAGTAAAAAAAAAGTTAAAAGAACAAAAATTGTAACAAAGATAGGTGATAAAAAGCACATAGATAGAATTGTTTAGCTTGCATTAGAAGTTGCAAAGGAGCAGACACAGGCATCAATTAAAAGGTTTTGAGTCTGGATTTGGAAGCATTCTGACTAAGTGGCTCTCTATTATCCTGGGGGAAGGAAATCCAGACTTTAGAGGCATAGCAAGAGAAGTCCCTATCACCCATAGTATTGTAAGTAGTCTAGCTTGGGGGACAGACAAGACAGCAGAGTCAGAAGGCTGTGCGGTGGGGAGTAGGAAGATTATAAGTCAGACAGGTACTGAGGTGCCAAGCAGTGCAGAGTCTTATAGGCCAGTGCAAAGACTCCAAAGCAGGAGTAATGTGAACACTTGCAGGCAACCTGGTGAGGATTTTGGTTGCCAAATTCCAGACCTACTGAATTTTGTTATCCACTCTGAACAAGATAGCCCAGAGAGTAGGACGATGCAGTAATCGGTTCCAGAGAAGACAGATGTGTTAACCAGCTTTTCAGCGACAGTCAGACACAACACAGGGCATACTCTAGAGGTTTCTGAGATGGAAGAATGATGTTTTAACAATATTTTGCACACATGGGTCAAATGTTAAGCCCAGATCAAATACTGTACAGCCCCAAGGTTGTTCAATTTGGATTGAGACTCAAATCCCATTGCCATCCACAGGGTTACTGCATTGGCTTTAATAGCTGAGGGGGATTGCTGAGAAGCATGACCGCAGTCTTGTTGCAGTTTAAATGAATTAAATTGAGTCACTTAGGTTTCTTTGTCAGAGATGCAATGGTCATCAGAAAATGGAACAGACATAGACACCATCTAAATAGAAGCCTTTCTGAAAAGGAAGGTTTTGAGCCTGAATTTAAACGTATTTGGGGTAGGGGCCTCTTTGAAATCATTGAGGATAGACTTCTAGAGCTTTGGATTGTTTCCGTTAAAAAAAAGAGATGTAGACATATGACTTGATGAACATATCATATTTTCCCCAGGATAGGTAAAAAAGTACTCATGAAATAATAGTTTAATTAAAACATCAGTTTCTCAAACAAAATTTTATTCCTTCAATCCAGAACAGATGTATTAAATGACATCAGTGAGCACATATTACCTAACTTGAACCTGGTGTTATTCAACATTCTTGAAGAATATGTGATGACACGTGTATTAAATGTTTTAGATCTTCTAAAATAATTGTTAATATCTGTTTAAAAAGTAAACATATCAGGCATATTTCAATGGAATGTTCTAAATAAATCCTAGACAGTTAAAGTACTACAATGTACGATCATTTACATACACTTCAGTATTATGTACAAGAAGAGCATTTGGTTTTAAAAAAAAATCTGAGCTTCACGTTTGTGACATTTAATAATAATAAAACAGAAATTCAAAACTTTCTTGAACATGAGCTATCCCCATCTGTCAATATCCTTCTGATCATTACAGAAATGCATTCCTCAGGCCATTGAGACACAAGAAAGCCAATTATGAAGATGAAACATGATGCAACTGAGAATTGGTTTAATAGTTTGTCAAACTCCAAATGCACTTTCCAAATGTCTTTAAACACATTGGGAAATGAATGCTGATGCAACAGGGCAGTCCATGTGTAGTCTTTTTTATGTGGTAACGGATTGCATGTGTTGCTAGAGGAGCAGTCCTAATCACCCCTCCACCATCCGTCTCAGCAGTAATCCCAGGCCTCCTTTGGCAAGCTGAAGCGGGGTCTTCTTCTCTTTGTTTTCGATATAAATGCTGGCTCCGTGTTCCACCAGCATCTTGGCTACCTCCACGCGCTCCTCATCACAAGCCAGGTGACTGAAAAAAAAAAACCTTCGATTTCTGAAACTGATCTCTACATGTTGTAAAGTCACAGTTACGAGACCCTGTGTAGTCATGTCTACTGTCTTTTACTGCAGCTTTATTATTGCAGAAAAGGTTTAGATCTCAGCAAAATGTTCTGCATTATGTTCTGCACTTAGTAGATTCATGGGATTAAAAAGAGAAAACTAAAGCTGAAAAGTAAAAGCGGTCTCCATAACCATGCAGTCTCCCCAAGTCTCGGTTATGGAGTTAATGTAGAAATAATTAAACTGTTACTAAAAAGCAAGCCTTTTTTCTCACAAATGCTGAGAATTAAAAGTACTATAGAAAATTGATAGAGGAGCATTACTCTGAACAATCTGCTTATGTAACCTATCTCCCATTTACACACAAGTGGATTAAAGTGGTATCTATCTATCTCTGTATAAACTAAAGTTTGAAAAGGCTGTTCCCTTTTGTGTGTGCCATATCAATAGTACTTACAGCGGCGTATTTCCCTCAGAGTCTTGGATATTAGTAGATGCACTTTGTTTTAGGAGAAGCTGAATCAGTTGAAAGTTTCCTTTTGCTGAAGCTCGGTGCAATGGAGTAGATTCCAGTTTATCGGTGGCATTTGGATCTGCTCCATTTTCTAACAGCATTAGAGCAATCTGGGAAAAAAAATGAAGTCCAGCAAGGGTCTTAACTGAAGAGCAAACTGGATTTGTATACAACGAGGAAGTGTTGAGTTCCTGTAGCTCAGCCTAAAACGACATGCAGGTTTATTTTAAATGCATGTACACAATTAACTTCCACCTGCATTTTTGAGGCATCACATCTGATGCCTGTTTGCTGTTCCTCGACTCCCTCATTATACACAATACTGCAATAAGCACTGACAGCTTACACAGCACGCCTGCAGCTCGCCATGTGGCCCTGTGTCCTTTTCCATTTTCTACACTTCTTGTTTATTGGTAATTTCCTACCAGCATTAGGTGGAGAATAAAAACATAAATCATCTACAGTGAAATGCAAAAGTATTCAGAACCTTGCAGGTCTCACATTTTGTTGTTCTAAACAGGGGTTCCCACTCACTGTTACCGACGAAATTCCAAAACTTTTCCATAACTTCTTTTCCTGCATAATTGACATCCCAAACACTTCTTTCAAGCTTCCTGTAGACATAAGCTCATACTCTAAGATGACGCTGACTGATGTGGATTCCAATTCTTCAGCACAATTTGCAACATATGCTGAAAGCTGATTCAGCTCCCCACTGGAAGTTCCAAGTTTGTATAATAACTGCTTTGCAATTTCATCAGAGGTCTCCTGATGGTCGCTGTAAAATTCCAAAAACGCATGCTGGCCTCGTATCTCAAATTTATGGAGAAACACTTTGTTGCTCCTTTTTTAAAGACATCAGTCGGCAAAAGGACAAAAAAAGCAGGTCAATGGCTTTGATGCAATCCAACTGTTTTTGGAGAGCATATAGTGCTCCAATCTTCTCACAAAGCACTTTTGTCTTTGTTTTGCTTCATATCAGATTGTTAGTAATGGTGGAAACAACGTACATTTCTGGATCATCTTTCACACCAACGTTTACACTTCTACAGGACTGGCATGTTAGACTTGACAGTGATAGACCTTGCAAAGTTTGGCAAGGATAGTTCTATCATTTTGCTGTGTTAGAGGATTTGGAAAACAAAAAAGACAGAGACAATGAAACTGGGCTTTGAGTGGTCAGTCTGTGTTTCAGGGACAAACGCATTGGTAAAGAGCGCTCTTTCCCTGCGCTGCCAATGTCAACATCACAGCAACACAGGGTGATAGTTGTTCTTTCTGCTTTTTCTTATAAATTTGTGTTCTTTGGACCTGAGTCGAAAAAAGTATTTGTCTTAAATTCTGGTATTAGGAAAGTAACACTACCCTAATTAGCAATCTGATAATTATACTAACATTTAGTGGCTGCAATGAAATACTGTCACAGGAAACATGAAAAAAATTGTACATTTGCCAATCGCAGGACCAGCGCACATGTTATTAACAAATTGGCTAACATCCGATCCTACATACACAATTACCTTAGTGATCCAGTCAAACCACATCTTGGATCCTGTTTGTGAAAAGTTTAGTTTCCAAACCATTTAAAAGATAAAATGATGAGGAGAAGAGCAAAGAGATCTACAATGTAAGCAGCCTGTCTTATTAATATTAAAATATGTTATGGATATAACACACTGTGGAACCATTATACCTGCTGCTGGTGCACAGCATTACTATTGCATTAATAAACTGCATGACAATAATGGAAAGGAATTAATGAATAAATTCATTCATTAAATGGTAAATATTTTGTATAGTTGCAGCTATGTTGTTAAGTTGTAATGGCATGTATCCATGCTATATCGTTGAAAACAAACTAGTGGCAAAAAAGTTGAGAATGTTGCATTAATTATTGCAATTGGATCAGAATATGTCTTGCAAAGAAGCTACTGGTGTAGATTATCAGATTTGTAAGAAAACACTAAAGCAAAGAGAAGAAATGCTGGAAGTAGTGCATATTCGGTTTTAGTTTTACTTCAAAAATGTATCAGGCAATAAAATGTTTGTATTAATATAACCAATATTATATACATATATCAATATATACAATAATACCTCATATCTGTCTTTGGAAGCTGCATAGTGCAAAGGGGTGCAGCCATTCTGATTAACAGAGTTCAACTGTGCTCCTTTAGTTATCAGAGCTTTCACAATCTCGTCTCTTCCTGCTGAGGCTGCAATGTGTAGTGGAGTCCAGGATGCCTGAAAACACAGCACAGCAGCAAATCATTATTAATATTAAATTTTACTGACACTTTCATCTAAAACTACTTAAGTGTGTACACCTTATATGCACCTGGATGTTATACTGGAGCACTCTGACTGACATACCTTGCTTAGGATCCCAACAGCAGTGACAAATGACCCTACAGCCTTCCAGCTATGAGTGAAAGTGTAACCAATTCCCCACGCTGGTGCCACAGACAAGGACAATAGTTGATGAAGCAAAGTAAAGTGTGATTTTATCACATCCAAACATTTCATTTCAGATACACACAAAGGAATGAATTCTTTTCAGTACATTGTTTTAGGGCACCCATGGTTAAAAGGCACCCATGGTTAAAAGACCCTTATAATTCTATTAAAAAGAGCAATAGGAACTCTGAAATTTGACAATTGGTTGGAATTGTTGTGCAAAAATGTAGTTACATATAACTGTCATGGAATGACATTTTCTCTCAGGGAGTAAATGAGGAAGACCTGATAAAACAGCTAACTGTACCAGAGTCTTTTATTATTTTTACTAATTTAACCAGTAACATTACCTTTCATTTGTGTCTGCATGAGACACATCATTATGATGTGCCTGTAGCACTTTCATTATAATAATTTTATCACAATTCTTTGGAATGATGCACGTCAGTGATATTCTTTCCTGGTCCTTGAAGGCGGCAGTCCACAAGACCGTATGGATCATTTATAATACTTAATAACCTGGAAATAGTTAAGACTTGCAAATGGTGCTTATAGTGACCACGTAAGTTAGCAACTAAAACCGTTTCAAATAAAGCCATTAAGAGTCCAAACTGGAATGGAAAACATAAGAGAAGGGACAAGGAGTGAATTTTAGTGGTATAAATGATCTTAAAAATTCTCACCGGAATAACTGTCTTCCAAAAATCATTACAGATTATTTAACAGTACTTGTCTGTTGAATAAGTCATATCTATAATACATATTTGTTCATATTTCATAGTTTTTAGTAATTTATATATATATATTAACCTAAAAAACAGAGCGCACCTCAGCAATATAAAAGTCACTTACATCATCTTTTAAATTAACCTCCACTCCAAGATCCAACAAGAATTCCACGATGTCTGTGTGACCGGCTGAGCAAGCCCAGTGCAAAGCTGTTCTGTGATCCTGGACGACAAGAAACATGATGGATTTTAGTCAAATTGATGCTTTATTGACAAACCATATCTACATGCAGTTCTAGTTTAATAGTTTACTCGTTTACTATAGACCAGGAAGATCAAAAATCGCTGAACCTTTCTTACCTGGTCTGTTTTAGAAGCCAATGATTTTTCGGATAAAATGCATTGTTTCAGCTGGTCGAACTTCCCAGTGTAAGCCAGATTGCAGACTTCCACATTGGACACAAAACCTTCCATTACTGCTGATTCACGGCACCCAAAACCTGAAATCGCTCTGGGCAGGGAATTACTATTACTCTGACTGACGTCAGTTAAAAATACACCAATAGCAGCCAATCAAAAACATTTTCACCTTCCCACCACCACATTCATATAGCAACAACATAATTTTTAGCCAATCGAAATTCCAAAAGGCATGGAACCTATTTACCGACTGTTGTTTCCCTGGGGGTTGTTAATGTTGTCGGACTTGAGCATGGAGGTGAAATCTATACTGTGGCTTTAAACATTTTTAATTTATACTGTTTAATTCATTAGTAGAGTTGAACGCATTTTAAACATCAAGTTTATAACCTGAAGTACTTTTGACGGTCCTCACTTTTTTTCCCACTATAATTTGCATTTCTTTTTAATGAAAAATGGCTTCAACGATCGTAAGTCGATTACTACTTTTCATTTTAAAATCTGGTTATGGAGCTTGGAAATTAATTACGATACATTTCGAAAACTAACTGTTTGTACAGTTCATTTGCGTATATTGAACTATGTGTAATAAAATCCAAATATTGCCATATAGAATTGTTTGTTGTAAAAAAATAAACTTCGTTTTTTTCGGTTAAGATTTTAATATGCATATTGATGTTTTTATATAATTTAGATTGTTGTATTTAACTGACCGTGAAAGTAAAAATAACTTAATTTCAAATTACTGCTGTCCATTTAAATGTTGCCACCCAGACCATTTCAAGGTTTTTACGAAAGGATTGTTGTAACTTAATTCCAGGATTTCAGAACTCATGTGGATCAGGCTTGCCGATACTCAGAAGAATTCGTAAATATCTACTACGATACAATGGACAAAAGAAGAAGGGTGACTGAATTACTAACATTGATGTATAATTGCGTAGCTTCGTTTATTTAATTTGCTCAAGTGATCATCTGTTTAGACTGTATTTTTTTGTTCAATAGAGTCGTAGTTCTCATTGCCCCAAAGCTACTACGATCATCCCTGAGGTTCAAGTTAAAAAATAACCACATGCAACACTGTAGTCTCGTCACATCTTCCTGAAGATTACTACACTCAATAACTATAAATACCGTAGTAGTGATACAGTTACATACAATCGTTTCATCATCAAATTCACCATCATCACTGTCAGATGCACCTGATATCTTCAACACATTGTTGCACATTAATGTACGGTACTGCAGTCTGATCACATCTTTCTAATGATTGCTACACTCAGTAGCTGTAAAAATATATGATCTGTTTTTTATAATATTCATTTTTATATTAGAAAATATATTCTGTCATACTCTTTTTTTGGCATATTTATTTTGATGTACACAGTGTATTAGCTATGCCCATGTTTTATATATGGTATAGGAGAACGTTTTACAGCTTTATTATTTATCTGAGGACAGTTTAGGAACACATCCCCCATGAACACAGAGATATGGCTACGTTTTTGCACATGTCTGTAGTAGAATGTTGTAAGATTGTGAATAATAACAGAGAAATAGTAATCTGTGGGAACTATAGTGCACTATGTATAGTGCTGAATAAAGCTGATTGGCGAGTTAGTTTGGAAGCCATATTAAGATCTTTAATTTCTCATTCTGTTCATATGAAAAATTAGCTAATACTGCTATAATGCATCAATACATTCATCTCTGCTGTGGAACAAAAATAGGATCCCTTGTATTCCTTGATTAAAAAGAAAGAACTTGCCATGAATTTACCAAAGGTAATCTGCAAAATCTTCATTTAACTCCACATGGAGTTCTGTATTGTGGACCACATATAGAAAACCACATGCAGTTTATCCATAATGGCATTCCCTGTACCCTTTGACCTGTTCTAAAGGTCAAAAGCAGAAAGAAACTGTTTCTTTAACTGTTGCTTTAACTTGTTCAGAGTTGTTCGTGTGTGACATTCTGGAACACATAGGAACCTTTTGTTATGTTTGTAACCTTTGACCTTTCCTTAAGGAGCTATAAGTGTTCATCGATCCTAAAGAGCACAGACAGTGTAATGAGTATTCTGACATAGGGCACCATATACTGTATGCTTCTTTAAAAAAATCCTTTGCTGACGATGTGTTCAGGAAGATTTTAGGTTAGCTGCATAATCTGCTTGTAGGTAGCTCGATCAAAAAAACAGAAATAGTTTTTAAAGAATAAATGAACATCTTCAAGCTCAGAACTAAATCAAGTTGTATTTCTGAACACGAATATAGGGAATTTGCCTTACTGGCTAATTTGAATTTGGAGTTTACCAGGTAATTTGCTCTGAATTAACGAATTAATTTTCTGCCTCTTTCATTTTCCTTTGTTTTCCTAGATGCTCACCAAGCTTTACTTGGAAAAAGCTACGCTTGTGTGGAATGGCAATGCTGTTTCAGGTCCAGGTGCTCTCGGGGAATTTTTTGAGTCATTGCCATCCAGCGAATTCCAGGTGCAAACACTGGATTGCCAGCCTGTTCATGGTAAGGGGTTAATCACAAATTGAGAGCATGACTTGAAAAGCAAATGTAGATGTTTTGTGAATCACATTATTAAAGGGGTTATATAGTTTGTTAAAGAGGCAAGAGCAAAGACATTTTTGGAAATGTCAGTCTGGTGAAGTTTAGAATATTTTTTTGCATGAAATTTCATTTTTAAACTGTTTTTATAAACACATACATCTTAAGACTAGGTCTTAAGGTCAGAGCAAGCTACTCAAGGACAGACAACGTTGCTGCTTTTTAAGTCTTTTAGATAACTATTAGCAGGCTGTTAAAACAGACTAGAGAGTTATTCTAAAAGCAAAAATAATTAAATTTATTAGGTTAAAAATTTTGTTTGCACACTTAATTCTCAGCAAAATCAAATGGATTGTTCTAAAATGTTATCCATTATTTAGAGAATTTGAAAGGTACATTTGATTGGCTTGAAAAGGGCATTTTAGGTTGTATTAAACTTTCATTTGTCACCCATAGAAGGAGATGTGAAACTTTTCACTCATAACACTTTACATAATAAACACTAGCCTTCTTTATCCCTCTTCAAATAGAAAATTGGAGTTTATCCTTAATAACTCAGGTAGCTGATGTCTTCTGATAAATGATTTTACTTGATTTTGGTCTAAAGCATTTTGTGCATAGTCATTTGTAATTGCATACTCCTACTTGCTTCTTTATCATTCTATTTGTTTTCCTACCAGAGCAAGCTACTCAAGGACAGACGACGTTGCTGGTGGTTACTGGGGGCATAGTGAAGTTTGATGGGAACAAACAGCGCTATTTCAATCAGAACTTCCTGCTTACCGCACAAGCATCACCCACAAACGATCAGCCTGTCTGGAAAATAGCGAGTGATTGTTTCCGATTCCAAGATTGGGCCAGCTAATGATACTTCATATTTATTAATACTTGCTGCCGATGACGACTGGAAATGTTTAGTATGACGTGCAAGTTTGTGTTTAAGATTTCTGTAAGGGGAGTGTGACATAAGCTTTAATTTTGTGCTATAAAACAACATTTTAAGTAACAATGGTGGTCGACAAAGCCAGAAAGAGAGTGAAATTTGAAGTCCACTTGCACTTTTATCTGATACATGGTCTTATGAAGTGCTCCTGGACCTGGCAGCACCGTAACAAGCTAAAGATCTGTCACTGGGAAAGTTAGCATCATGGCTCTTATTCTGTACAAATGATTGATGCTGCCAGACATCTCAGGCAGTCTTCAGCAAAATGACTTCCAGCAAAGTTGAAAAGAAATTTCAAGTCTGTCAGTGCTACATAAAGGAAACTAATGTAATTTTTGGATTTTTTGTTTTGTTTAAAGACATCAAATATTTCTCAAGTACATCTGTTTTTTTCAATAATGGCCTTTTCACTTGATGACCTTCAAATGTTAGTTTGGGTGCCTTTGTAGCTCAGCGTATATATTTTATAACATCATCCCTGTTCTACCAATTAAAACAAGTGCGACTGTGGCAGTTGTCCCACTGTCACCAGCTATCTCCGTTTAATATTAAATCATTCTGTCTGCCCAAGACATTCTACTAGCACAAGTATTTGGAATTTAGTGAAAATAAACACCTTCTTTCGTAAGAGAAGTAGAAAGAGGCATTTACTTGTTGACTGTTATTACTATGGTCTTACAGTAGTACATTGTGTGTTGTCTCCATCAAGTTTTAACCGCTTGTGAACTCTGTAAATGACTCAAACATGCAAAAAGGAAAACAAAAGCTTGCATTCATTTAGGTAAAAGAACAGGCAATTTTTTGTCAAATGGTTAATTGCATATTCAAAATTTTGTACTAGATTCTGTCTGTAGAGCCTCCATTGATATTGTATTCATGAACTAGTAATGGAAAATGTCAATGAATCTTGTGAATAAAGGGTCTGTCATTTTTTTAAGGAATTGTAGTCTTTTCCTTCTTAGAGATTGTAAATTACAAAAAAGCTGTAAAGTTGGATATATTTTAGATATTTATGGTAAATTCTGTTGCACTAAGTACCTGTGAAATCTAGACATTAAGCTTAACCTGCTGAGTGCAGAAGTATTGAATGGTACAATTACAAATTACTCAATTTGTAGGTATACTCCAACATTAAATCAAAGCTGATGGTGATTTTCACATTTCAGATAGAGACATATCTTTTCATTAAAGCTTTTATGTAATTTAGTCTTTATGTATGGAAAGCATTTTATTCTTGTTAAAGTATTCAGAAAAGTTTTAGAAGTGCACAAAGAGGCTAAAATACAGATATAAGCTGGTTTGTGAATAAATGTGCTACATTTATGTTTAAGGCAGCTGTTGCTTTTTTTAGTGATTTAATATTGATGCAAGAAACATGGATTATCACCAAAACATACCTTATTCTGTGAAGATGTTTTATAAACACAAACCAAATATATTTAAAAAAAACTTTATTTACAGTTGACATGGGATTTCCAAAACATTCTAACAACACACTCTTATCTCCTTCAGAATATTAAAGTATTCACATGAATCACATAAAAGCCCACATTTATAATAAATTACAATATTAATTAACCAATTTTCCAACAGCATAATGTTAAAATGGTCACAATTTTAATAGTTCAAACAGTTTTGGAAATGTCTTCTGGGATTTTAACATCTTACTTTTTTTACATCTTAAAACCACATACTGTACTTAAAATTCCTTTTGCCTGGAACAAAACTGGCTCATACTCAAACCCAATTCTAAATCTGCTAAGGCTACATGTACTATTTCCCTCTGGTTTATAAAACTGTTCAACAGGCTTTCATAAACAAGGCTGAAAATGACAGTGATGTTGTTAACGTCAGGAATTGCTAGGAAGAGATCCTGCTATTATAACCTCCGTACTTGTCGGAAATAATGAAACCACATTCCCTTTCACTTTGGTCTGCAAAGGCAAGCAAGGACAGCAGATTTTCTTTCAAGCAGAAGGAGAGAATGATTAGAGTCAAGTGGTACTGCTCAGTAAAGACCCTCTATGAATCTGGTTAAATACTAAGCTGCATAAAGCAAATTGCAAAAGGAAAACACCATATCGAATATAAGAATGTAGTCTCACATGAGTTGTCTTTAAAATGAACGAAATCCCATTCTCTCTACAGCTTAAAACAGATGCTGTGCAGTGTCTCATTGGATTTTCTCCATTGTCATTATAGCACTTAATTTGAAAAAAAAATCATCAAAGGATGTCTAGGTGTTCTACCTGGAATAAAGAAATAGTTTTCTCAGGTTGTAATGGTCAAAGCTATTCTTTGACCTGTCCTAGGAAATCACAAAATGTCACAGACCATAGCCACTCAAGATACTTCAAAAAACAGAGCTGAAGTGCAGTAACCACTCTGAAATTGGAGTGAAAAGGATAAAGGAAAACCGATAAACACGAAAAAATTTAAATGCCTACTTTAATGTCTCCAATGATTAAAATAAGCTTTGTTCTTATTATAATCATTGAGGTTAAAAAACTACGTAGGATTCATTTCTCCCAGAAAGAAAAATCTAAACGGTTGAGCCTTTCAGAACCAAGGTGTGTAACCAGTAAAATTGTTTCAGTAAAAAAAACAAATTGTCGTTTCAGTAAATTAAAAAAAAAATAATTTAAAAATTATTGCAGGTTATTGCTGCAAACACCTAAAATAAAAGGCCTGAGTAAGCCTTGTAAATGCAGTTTTCAATATGATCTTTTATTCAGTATACAGTATTTCTCTTTGAATCAATAGTGAATGGAGAAGTTTATTTCCCAGGGTGTACATTATTTTGTACGAGGCAGCCAACAGATTGATTAGGAATAACGCTCCTCAGTTTCACAGATCAAACAGACATTAAATGAAAGGAATAAAGCACAGGTGAATTATATACAAATTTCAGTTAGTCTGAGCCGAAATAGGAATACAAACCTTGCTGCAACAAAAAATATAAAAACTTACTATATTCAGGTCCAAAATGTACCTTAGTACATGAAATCATAAGTGTTTTCAATAGATTTTTAGAGAGATGTACATCTTGAGATCCTAAAGTGTACTGAAGAACAGCTTGTCAAAAGCATTGCATGACATTTCTCAAAGATCTGATTGGCTAAACCGAAGAATATGGCCATCAACCATTGATTCAAATTACAGTGAGCACATTTTAACATTTACTGTACAAATTGTCTATAAAAACTCTTAAACCGTTACCAAAGATGCTGAATTTGGTAGGTATTACACATTCCCATTTTACCACAGCTATAAAATGACATTTTGTGAAAATGCTTTAAGTCAAACGTTTCAAGTTTCATCAGTTCCATCGATACTTTTTTCCTGTTTGTAGACACTGAACAATGAAACCTACTCAAAACACATAACAGTATGACAGAATAGGTTACCTGATTTGTAAGAATTAATCTCTAGCTATTGTTTCTCTGCCATCGAAACACTTTAGAGCAAAATCTTTTCAGATAGCACTCGGAGGAAGTCCTATTTTTCTTATTTGTAGATCTAACTACAGTAGTTAGCAGTTCTGTTTGCATCTTCAGACCATTATTTAGATTAGCAGTCACTACTTCAGGGCATTCCTACCTGCAACCACAATTTAAATTAACATAGAATGAATTGTACAAAATCATAGTGCTTTTCATAGTTACAAGAAATGCACAGTGTCGTACAGAAACAATGAAAAAAAGATACAAATGTCCTGCTGTACAAAAACTGATAAATAGTAATGATAAACAAAAAAAAATACAGTGTCATAGGCAATAGTGAGAGGACAAGTGCAAACATAAGTAGGTTTTCCACAATTTCAATTGTAGAGTCTAGTGCATATTTGGAGGCTTTAAAATAGTCTTAATTTCTATTTATGCAGTACAAGAAGTCTGAAAAAACGTATCATAAATAAAAGCATACTTTTTGTCACCTAAAATGTAACATTCAGTACCTCAAATGACCTGAAACCTAAACATTCCGAAGCATATAAATATGGGGGATATCCTAACTCTAAGCTATTTTAACTGCCCTATTTATTCACATTGAAATTATGCTGTTTGAGGTTATATTTAAAAGTTTCCCTACACTGGCTGGAATTCAGTTAAATTATTTTTCAGGCTACAACAGTATCCACTAATCCACTGAGAGATGGCATGTCACTTGTATTACAGAAAAAGAGTGAATTCAGAAAAGATAAATGCTTTGTGTTGTGCTTGCTAATTTGTGGATTAATTCATTTTATGTATTTCAATGCAAAATGAACTATTACTACATTTCACAAAAATATTTAAGTTATCCAGTAATATCTACAACATTTTATAGAACTTGTACAACATCACACATTTCTAATAATTTTGCGTGGAATGTCTTTGGGAGTGTATTAGTTGATGAATCTTTTTACAGCAGGCACACTATGTAGCATTACTGCCCTCTAGTGGAAATCCTTTGTAGTAAAGTGCCTTAAACAACAGGCTCTTCTAGAAATCCTGAGCAATAACATATTTCATTGCACCAATCACAAACATTTAACGTTTTTGGTTATTTAAATATCAGCAATGAATCTATCATTAATTCAAGCATTATAATACTTACTCCCTTTTTACAGGCACAAAAATATTTATAAATGTACACATAGTTCATATACATTAGAGCTCAGCTACATGAGATACAAAATATGAATACAAACAAATGGCAGTTTTGTATTTTTGATTCCCTCTCAACATGAACTTGCTCACAAGACAATTTTATCTTTAAAGACCGCAAAATAAGTAAAACGTTATAAGACCTCGTAAAGACAATCTTCCATGAAAAACTGTGAGATTTATTCCGACAAACAAGATTTTGTTGTAACCCTTCAAAGGACGAACTTGTCAGATAGCGGTTGTGTTTACAACAAAGACGAGCATATAAATAATTACATTTACAAGTGTGATTAATAAATCAATAAGTATTTTTTTTTAAAAGTCAAAGATGACCCAAACTTTACACACATTCTTCACTTTTTCCCCGGGCCAGCGAAACGCAGCTCTATTTACCCCCGTACATTCTCTCAATGTCATTGAGGTAATGGTTCTTCAGTTCCTTGCGCTTGAGTTTGAAAGCGTCTGTCACCAGCCCTGTTTCTGGGGTCCATGGCTCAGGGCTCAAGCGCACTTTGACTGGAATTTCAAAACGCTGTAATTTGACTGAAAAAGAAAACAAGATGGAGACAAAAGACATTACTTGTACAGCAGAGTTTGCCATTATTTCCATCTATCCATTTTCTAACGGCTTCTTCCAGGGTCGTGAAGGAGCCAGAGTCTATCCCAGCAAGCAACAGGCACAAGACCAGATACACCCTTAGACGGGATACCAGTCCACTGCAGGGCAGAAATTATTTTCGTACCCTGGTTTATTCCTTATTCTGGGAATCAGCCTTTTAGGTCATCTTTTAATGATCTTGGACTGCTTCTCGATAGCATGAATTTCTAAACAAACATCTTTCTTGTGCCAGGAGTATAGACAAAGTAGGTTCATTTAAATCTATCTGTTACTTCTAAGAAGACTTAGAGTCTCCATATGAACTAATTGTGGGCAAACGTGCCCATAGTTTCTTTGGGACGTGATGAATTAAATGCTTAAGTTGTGAATTTCTAATTCTGAATCTGAAGCACTCCATAACAAGAAAAAAGGGCACACAGTAATGAGTGTGCTAAACTTGAATGCCTAGCTGTGATCAATCAACTGATGGATACATTTCAAGAATTCTATATGGGCCATGTGATTATCACAATATAAAATAAACTCTAAACTCGCTGTATTTCCATATATTTAGAATCATTAACACTGAGCATTTTCTTTTTAATCTGAGAAAACATGAAAAGCCTCTATTACCTAATCTGGCCAATTCACCTGAGTCACATTAAGGTCACTTTTAAGGTACATATGCCTTAAAAGTACTGTTATTATCTTACGCTTTCCAGCACTGGTCATAAAAAATCCTCCCCAATTTTCACCTCATCACAAAAAGCAAGAAGCAGAAGAAAAATAGTCTTAATTGTGAAAATAAAAGCCTTCAAATTACGATTCTTAAAATACTCGCGGAGTGTGTTGCAGTTTCAGCAAAAGTCAGCAGACGATAGGGCTGGACTAACTGGACCATTTGACCAGATCAAGCACACAGTGCAAGAGTTTAAAGGCAGCGATAAGCAGGTTAACTTCACTAACGTACTTGATGTAGCAACTTCTTTAATCTCCTTCAGAACCTCAGACTCCATGGCAGGATGGTTGCAGATGTCCTCCCAAGCACCACTGATGCCTTTTTTGTTGGCCAAAGCTGTCAGCCTCTTCTGGTTTGGTACCACAAAGCTTATTACATAGTTCTGGTCACTGAAAATAAATCAATCGTCATTGCAATTAGAAGTGTGAATAGACAATTCAACCTGAAATCATCCTTAAAACAGTTTCTTGCTCTTTTTCTCCATCAGCACAATATCGGTACATTTAAAAGTATTGTGAAATAGGCTCAGGTCATCAGTGTTTCTGGATGATTTTTAATAAAGTGTTCATTACTAAAATATTATTTCCAGTAGGTTTAACAGACATGAAATAAACATTGACATAATGACACTTCATTTTAACACCCAGCATATTCATACACAAAATGGTAAAACGGGACAAATGTATTACTGTGTGGTATCAGCTAGTATTTTGTGTGGAATTGTGTGTAAATTTCCTAATTTAAATTTAATTTGCATTCAATCAATTTAATTGTATTAGAAATGCATGAAACCTGACAGCACTTTATATACGAGAACTTTACAATATATAACTCCTTTCTACACTGACATCCCCTCATTTAAAAAAACAAAATTTAGACAAATATGGGATATTGTTACACTTTGTACTGCACTTTTTTCAAAGGTTTGGGGGGTTTGAATTTTTCTGTATCAGAGCATTCTTGTTTTTTCCAAGATGACTGACTATATGCAATTGAAATTCAGAGCAAATCAGTGAAGTAACTCCAAATAAAATGACTCATGCCACCCTCTCCCAGTCTCTACAATGAAGGTAACTATTCTGTATTTCAGCATTGTTCACACATTATTAAAAAGAGCGTTTACATACCTGTTTGCATATGCACAGATATTGTCAATCAAGGAACAGTTCTTCAGAGCGGATTCAACTTTGCCCAGAGATACGTACTCTCCCGCTTGGAGTTTAACTAGGTCCTTTTTACGATCTGCACACAAGACCACAAGTTTTTTAAAAAAAGTTAGATGTCATCTTAGGAATTTTTTTTCAATAAATAAGCAACATTTGCACGAATGCACTTTGTAATTGCTTTAGCGTTTAAAACCGTAATAAGAGGCAATACTATGGCGCTGTATTACGCAATTCAAAGCTGATGAGAAACTTCTGGAAGCATTTATCTTAACACTTGCTTTATCAAGGCAAATGAAAAGATATTTAAGTACTTTGCTGAACATCTATCCATCCATCCATTTTCTAACCACTTCATCCAATTCAGGGTTGCAGAGGAGCTGAAGCCTGTCTCACCAAGCAACAGACACAAGGAAGGGTACACACTGGACGGGATGCCAGTCCATCATAGGGCACACACGGACACACACACAAACTCCATGCAGATAGCACCCCTGGTCCAGAATTCTAAAAAAGGTCCCCAGCACTGCAAGGCAGCAATGCTAACCACTGTGCCACCCATTTTGCTGAACAGTGTTACGTTTTTAACTGCATATTTAAAAGTATTTCCTAAACTATAATACTATAAAAGTATTATTTAACTGCATATTTCAAAGTAGTTCCAGGGAAATAAGTTCCTTTTCATCTTTGTAATGTTAATTAATTGTTCAATAATGAAACATGCTTTTAATGGACAGCTATCTTCTGCAGATCTTTCACATTTGCACAACTACTGTATGTTTTTAAATGATCAGTCGTGTCGTAATAGTGTCTTAAAGCAACCTGCTATTCTACACACAACTAATAATACTAATGTATTTATGTTGCATTGTTATATATCATCACAGTCTTTATGACTACAAATAACCAGCTAGTAAGCAGTCACAAGTTGCAGACCACAACCAAATCCTAAGCCTAGTGAACCACAAGCTTCTGACGAATTACTGACCTACAATCTGTAGGCAACCATCAGCGTGAATTTCACCAATGTCTCCAGTGCAGAACCATCTCTGTCCATTTTCATCCACAAAAAAGTCCTCATTAATTTGGTCATTCTTGTAGTAGCCCATTGTGACGTTGGGTCCACCAATCAGAATCTCTCCTCGGGGATGGGGCACGTCCTGGTTCGTGTAACCACCTGAAACAGGTTTGTTTTTTCAGGCAGATTAGCACTGTAGCCAAAGCACCAAGTTAGAACCGAAAGCACAAAGTGAATTAAAAGGTGGGCCGTCCGTTTTCAAACACTCATTTTATTTAGTTAGCAGTGCTCATACTGTGTGTGAGTGAACTGCGACGAAAGATGTTGTGGAGAAAGAATTCAGGCCACACTATCCGTTTCTCCATTTCAGTAGAAAACAGTGGTTAGTAAATCTTTAAAAGTACAAGAATAATTTTCTTTACATCAGCACATAAAATACATCGGCAATATTGCACAGACGATATAGTTATCTACATGTTCCTTTCTCAGAATTCCAGATCAATGTAAGAGATGTATTGCCCGATTAGACAACAGTAGGCTCTGTAAAGTGTTTCAGTATTAAAAGTGGAATGCTTACCCTCTGCCCAGTCTCGTAATTTGATTTCACAGCAGACGAGAGGTGCCCCAACTCTCCCAGTGCTGTAATCTGCCACTGTAGAGGAGAAGAATGACCATTTAAGATTTTGTTTCATAGTAAAAGGTCCTTATGGATTTGCATCTCGTTTCCAGCTGCATTTTTTTTTTGAGGTGGACTCATCATTAACCATCACTGACATATTGAAACTGAGAAAGAGCTGTTTACTAAACCAACCCAGTACACAAGAAGCCCACCATCCTTACCTGAGTAAGCCTGTGCTAATAAATAAGGAAGAATACTGGTAAATACTCATGTCAAGTCATTGAAAGAGGCTGGTTATATCTACTTGCAGTAATATCCCATACTGTATGTTTAATACTGTTTATTGTGTTTGTAAAGGGGGTTACTATGCATCAAGAATTCCTAGCTTTGACCTAATGTAAAATTACATGGAAAATTGAAGCCAAAACAACAAACTTACTTAATTGAGAAGTTTGTTCAGCAGCCAGTAAATGCCACAGAGTGTCCCAACCCCCTTAAGGGTGGACTATTGTGCAACAATTCAGGAAATCCAAGTTTAGCTTCCAAAAACTCATAGACAAGTGGTAACTTGTCAGCAACATTTTTACGGTGTCTACCTACTATAAAAAGTGCTGCAACACTAAAAACAAAGACAGGGAGTGTCTCATCTCTGCCGTGACAGTTTATCCTACTCTTGAGTGCACGCTTTTAGATTAGATTGATGGGCCTGTAGCAGTTTGTAGTGCCAGTGGTGAAGCAAATTGGCAAATTCTGTTATGCTTTTCATGCATAACTTTAGAGGCATAGTAAAATGAATCACAAATGTATTATATGGACATGCTGTTGAAAAGGAACCTTCATTTTACTAATGTTTAGGCTGTTGTCAGCACAATTTGGTAGATTTGGGTTATGGAGCACAATGTGATAGCAGATTTTAGATCAAGATAGCAGTATAATTCAGATGCGAGGACATTAGATGGTAAGTAATGTGACAGAATGGCAGGATCGTCTATCATCTGAGCTACATTCTATGTCCTGCCACCTTCTCCTCCTGACCAACTGGTGAAAAGCAATTGGTCAAGTGATGACTGAAAGACTAGATACTGTAGGCTTCCAGGGTTCACCATGTCTGTCTGGAGACAGAGGGCAGATCCAATGTAGTGCGTGACACCAGTGGGTAAATGAGAGCAGATCCACTGTAGTGCGTGACACCAGTGGGTAAATGAGGGCAGATCCACTGTAGTGCGTGACACCAGTGGGTAAATGAGGCCAGATCCACTGTAGTGCGTGACACCAGTGGAAGAAGGAACTGAGAGAACAGTGAGCGAGAGAAGGGCCAGCTCAAAGGTCACTGGACATGTGAGTTTTCTAGAGAGTCTCTGAGAGCAGCTGAGTGTTTTGAAAGAGAAGCCTTTCTAGAAATGATTGTTGAATAGACACATTTTAGAGACAGTAAGCAGCTTTGCTGTCTGGCTTTTATTAGCCAAGCATTTTGAAGTACTAAAGAGCTCAAAGAGGTTTCTTTTGTTTCTGTGGTTTTTGTTTAATATGCACCTCACAATAAATATAAGAACGCAATTACGTTCACAGCTGTGTTTCTGTCCCTGTTCCCCTGGGGTCGGCCTAATTAAAGATTTTGTTACAGCACCCTGATCCCCAGGTATATCACAATAGTTATAATGCAACTAGTCAGCTGTTCATGTTACAGCTACAAAAATATTCCCATCAACACAAAGATGGTTCAGCTGTCATTGCCAACTTATTGTCACACTGCATTCTTATTGAAAGAAACAGTGGGGTACTCATCCTTTGCAGTAAGGTAGATAAATTCAGCCATTTGCATTTATTTTTTTGTTATCTAACTGGATAGTTATGATTTTAAATTGGGGAAATAACAGTTAAACATCCCTTTGCAGGGAGGTCAGTGTTTTCACGTACCTTCAGTGATTGTGCCAGCTCCACATGTCTCCGTCAACCCGTAGCCTTGACCCACAGGGCAGCAAAAACAGATATTCATAAATCTCTGGGTCGCGGAGGAGAGGGGAGCCCCTCCACAAAGCATCATTCGCACACTGCCTCCCAGCAGAGCCTTCACTTTTTTAAACAGCAGTCTATATCAAAAGAAAACAAAAAGGTAAGCACATCCTATACTCCCAAGGATATCAATTGGCAGATGTAAATATTCATGTGCAAACACATTCATATAACTCAGATTTATAATAACTATATCTATCATTCATAAGGAAAATGTTCCATTCCCGAGTTAAGCATGGATACTAGAACTGAAGGGGCAGCATGGTGGTCCAGTGATTTGCATTGCTGTCTCACACCCCTGGGGGTCTAGCATCAATTCTCAGTGTTAATTGCATGGCGTTTGTTTGTTCTCCCTGTGTTTGCATGAATTTCCTCCAGGTGCTCTGGTTTCCTCCCACAGTACAAAGACATACTGGTAGGTTAACTGGCCCAGGTGTGCGTGTCCTGCAATGGACTGGCATCCCATCCAGGGTGTATTCTGCCTTGCGCCTGTTGCTTGCCAACTTCCGACTTCCCTCATGACTCTCAGTTGGATAAAGCAGTTAGAAAATGGATGGATAAATGGACCAGAATTGAAATGTTTAATTCTTGTTTTTTTTGTATTCAGTCAAATCCTATCCTAAAATAATGAACCAGACATGGAGAGTCCCTTTGTCCCAGGCCTAACCCACTCATTACAATTCTATGAAGTTACATCTAAGCTGTTCACCACCTAACTGTGTGAAGGCCTGTCAGTTGTGGGTCTTCTGTCCCTTAGTGGCATACCTTATCATCTCTGAGGTGATCTTACTGATATGGGGGTGCCTAGCTAGTGTTTACAAAGAATATATTCATGTTTCAGGCAGCTGCATTATGAATATTAGACAGACAATATAACTTTAGAAATTCTATGGTAGTCAGCTTTTTTCTTTTGATGTTGTTTAGTATTCTGAGGTAAAAAATGAGAAGGAATCCGTCTTCATTAAAAGTTCACTACATTTTTTTGATGGTATGAATCTAAATATTGCTCCCGGTGAAAGAAAATTAACTTACACATTACAGAGCGGTGCATCATATCCCATTTTGATCTGCTCCAGCTTGTAGTTATAGCCCAGTTTAAAGAGCGTTCTCTGTACATAGCTCATCTCCTGCACCTTACTCATTACGTTCTTATAGATTCGGTCCATTATTTCCTACAAGAAAGAAGGAACAATGTAAAAAAAAAAGTGCAAAAAGCACAATGTTATTTACCTTTCCATACCCATTTAAACACATAGGGTACATCTAAACTTGAAAGGTCCAATTGCACTATACATTTTTATTAAATTTACAATATTTTTTGGTGCACTGAGGAAATGAGTGATACATTTGCCTTAGACCTTTTCTCCTTTACATGATAAGCCAGACTTCCTTTTGGCAGGATGCTGTTATCAATTTGAGAGGAAGAGAAGAGTCAAGGCGCAGTTTTAAATTAAACCCTACTGAAAAGGTAAGAGGGACTTTAGTCCACCCTACAGTACCTTGCAGAAGTTTTGACCCCTTCCGATGATGTTGCATTTCATACAGACATGTTTTTAACGCGCCTATTTTCACTTAAAATGTGAATGGCCAAACTGAACACTTTTCTGAATGAAGGAGGTTAAATGTCAGCACAAAATACCAAACAACTAAAAGGCAAAAATATGCTGATTGCACAAGCATTTACTCCCCTGAGTCAATACTTGGTGAAAAGACCTTTAGCAGCAATTACAGCTGTGGGTCTGCTAACTTTTCACCTATTCTTCTTTGCAAACATCAGCTTTAGTTATTTGGGGATCATTGATAGCCTTGCAGTAAACTTTCTACTGGTGTCAAGTCAGAATTTTGACTCTGCCACTCAAGGATATTCACTTTCTTATTGTTAAGCCACTCCAGTGTAGTCTGGCCTTGAGCACAGAGTTATTGGTTTTTGATCTTCAGAAGACTGAAACAGTACTGCAGTTTTTGCTGACATTTAACATCTTTCACCCATAAATGTGTTCAATTTCAGTATGAGCAAGTTTTGAGTTTTAAGTATTAGAAGGGGGTACTTTTGCAAGGATCTGTAGATCACAAGGCTAAGCCCTTATTGAATATTTCAAGATTTCTACAAAATTAGTGAGTAACCTGTTCATTCTGGATCTTTCCTTAAATGAAATTAGTTGTTTTTTTTTAGAAATTGTATATAATTTTGCCCACAAGGTTATAGGAAAGATAAAACTGCTCTGGAATCAGTCCAGAGAAAAGCACACAGATACTTTCTGGGGCTAAAAGGAATACTCTATACAGACAGGAGGAAAAACTGTATTTTTTTATCTGTTGTAATCAGGATTTATTTTAAATACTTGTATCAGGTTTCCTCATCAGGATATTTAAAGAAAGGACCTGACAAGTATTGAAAATCCACAAAGACATTGCCATAGTTAATTCTGCAGACATCTACATAAAGAACTCAAACACAAAATAGAGGACAAGTAAAAACTATGTCTTTTCCAAAAAAGGGTGGTGTGTTTGTGGAATAAGTTACCCAGCCATATTGTGAAAGATGATACCCTGACCTCTTTCAAAAACAGCAGAATTCATTACCCACTAACTGCCAAAAGAGCTAGATGAGCAAAATGGTGTTCTTCCGTTTGTAACTTGAAACATTTTAATCCTACTTATATTACAACATATTTGGATGTAGGCAACTGTATTCCCATGCTACATAAATTTAACTCCTAGTGAATAACGGATATCCAATAGTGTTTAGAATTGGGTTGAGTTTTTTTAAACATATACGTCAGACCTTACTCATTCATCTTCATCTAGAGACTAGATAATCATTTTCAATCATATCACAGTCATACAGGAATTCACATTTTAAATTATAAATATGATATAAGAACCCAGAACTGAAAGGAATTCATCTGGAGCATATCCTCCAGTGCTTTATATAGAGTTTTTTGTAGCTCTCATTCGTATCCTTGTTGGACAATTAAGGAAAAAAATGAAACATGCAGTATTTGCTTATTGTGTGGTCTTAAGAACAGGAAAACAGAGCAAGACAGAGAGGGAGTACAGTTACAAAAATTGAGAGGTGTTAAAGGGGAAACGCAGTCACAATTTCTCAGACCGGTTATTAAAGTTTGGTAATAAAATAAATTTAACGACAGTATAGAAATATTTTACAAATTGCGACTTAAACACAAAATTGTGAACTTTGTGAAAGCACGGTAAGTCACCATGCTGTCACAAACCCCTGATCTCACGAGAACAAGAGTTCCTACGAATTGTGATGTGAAGCGGCCGTTCCTGCTCTCTAGTCACTGTATTGGATTAAAAGAGATGTATTCACAAGCCTGCTTGTTCACAATGTAAAAGGGCCACTTCATTGGAATCTCAGAATATGGTGCTGAGCGTACCTGGAACCTTGGTCTATTTAGTGATGTAAACTGGAGATTTTACAAGTTAATGTGTACACTTTACTTTTATTGTGGTTTGAAATGCACTCCTCAATGTTGATTCTTTCTAACCCCAAAATATAAAAAGAGTTGCAATTCCCCTTTAAACAGTAAAGATGGTATCCTACGTTGGAAGAAAAACACTTCCAAAGAACTGCATACAGGAAACTGCATGTATCCCTACCGGAACAGCGGCCATCAATGTTGGCTTCAGCACACTGCAGTCTCCCTTACTACCCTTCTTGATCTTAGTTGACTGCAGGACAAACCAAAAAAGAAAAATCCATGTTAATAATGCCCATCTGTCAAAATAAAAAGCCATTTCAGTTGCATGTCATTGTTACCAAGTAAAAAGCTTCAGTAGATGATTTACAGAAAAAATAATATCTGTAAACCACAGGCCTTCCTTTTCTAGAAGATTAAGTTCACAGGGACAAAGATAATACTGCACAATGACAAAATTTCACAATGTTTTCTACGGTAAAAAAGAAAAGATATCTTTTTTCATTTGGTTCCTGAGTTCCTGTTTGGTATCAAGGCATTACTAAATTTTTCCCCATGACAAAAATGCATACTCTTAAGTCCTCTTAAATAAAACATTGTGCTATACTAACACGGGATATATTCACAGTAGTTACAGAAACAAGAATCATCTGATAAAAGAAAGAAAGCAAGAACTGTTTAATTCATTTCTGTGACATCTGTGAAATTATGTTGGAGATCCATGCCAAATGCATTATTATTATTTAAAGTTTTAATGTGTGCTGTAGATCCTGCATTTAGTGGAAACACGTTCACAGAACTAACTGAAGGAACATTCTGGTCACCAACAGTTTTGTTCACAGTTAGGTCATAAATAGTCCATAAAAGCCGTTTTCCCTTAATGGGCTCCACCTTAAAAATAAGCAGAGTCAAACTTAAAACATCCATATTTCTTATGATGCTTCTGGGATTTACATTTGCCATCATTTCGTCATTCACCAGTAACGTTTATCAAGGCCCCAGGCCAAACATTTAAATTATTCAGTTTTTTTCATCATTAAAAAAATTGGGTAATATTTGTTAATTGTGTGTTTCACAAAAGAGACCTAAGTGTGCCACGTATTAAAATCACTCATAATAAACAAACCTCCGGGGTCTAGTGGCATCAGGATTTTATCGATACATCATAAGCAAAACTATTCAAACACTTAATCATGACAGAGTCATGTTCATATATATCACCTACCCATAAAAGACACTAAACTGAACCAAGTAATTATAGACCAATAGCACTGAGCTTGAAGAAGCTACCATATCGATGAAAATGGCATCTGTTGACACCAGTTTTGTCCCCTGTAAAATGTGGGGAAACTATAAAATGTAAACAGTATGTAGTTACAATACGTAGTTAAAAGTGCAGATTTTAAATCAAGGGATACCATGTTAAAACTGTACAATGCACCTCATTTTAAATATTGTGTACAGCATTAGTTATAGCATCACAAAAAAAAGATATTGCTGGTTTGGAATCAATCCAGACACGAGGGACCAGATACATTCATGGGCTTAAAGGAATGATCCTACTCTGATCGACTAAAAGAACTGAACTTTTAGTTCCTCTGGAACAGGAACCAGAGGACACACGTGGGACTGCATTTACAATCAGAACAAGGGGTACTATATTAACACAAAGGGTTGTGGGAATCTGGAACTTGCTATCCATCCATGTTGTTGAAGTCAATAATTAATCAGCTACGAATAACCAAATAAGCTGGTCCAACTGGTCCCCTCTCATTTCCGACTTTTATGTCCTCTTGTTTATTCATCGCTGTGTGTGGCTACTTGGTCAAAGCTCCAAAGGAATCCAACATTTAATAATGAATAAAAAGAATAAACTTTGGGTAACAGAAAGAAATAAACGTCCCTTTACCTGATCAGACAGTGTTTGCGGAGAAGAGTAACCTATCCTGCAGCCATATGTGACACAGGAAATCTCAGCTGTCATTTCCAGAACATGTGCAAGAGGCAAGTAGCCAATATAAGTGTCTTTTGGGCTGTGAAATGAAACAAGAAAAAATATTTTTAGATAATATATGGGAATATTAGACATCTTACAAAGCAATCTTTGTAAAGGCAGCAGTATGGACAGGAAGTTAGTGCTCTGGGCTTTGGATGGCTGTGTGTAGCAGGTGGAACACTGCTGTGGTCCCCTTGATCAAGATACTTCACTCAGATAATTCCAGTAAAATGTCCTGGATTAGAAATCAGCCACTCTCCACGGATGTCACTATAACGTATGGAAATTCTGTCCTTGATCAACTTCTCTGGTTCAATAAAAGCTTTCATTCTTTTTTTTTTAGCCCTTTCAAATCCAAAGCTCTCTATTTTTAAGAGTCACATTACTTTTTTCAAGAAAGGTCCATAGATCCTGGTTTCAAACTATTGTGGTCGTATGTATTCATGGGTTACCTCTTGTAAAATTGAAAAGAACAAGTGCAAACAATCCACAATCCTGAACGATCTGGCACTGTTTGCTCTTACTTGACTGTAATTAAGTGTTCACCAAAAAGACAAATACATCATAGTGTAAGAGTCTAAGCACCCCTTCTGAGAACTAATCAAAATAGCCAACAGTTATTGTTAGTGTGATTTCAACAGTAGTCAAGTGTTTGGAGCAGACTAACATAAAAATAAACTATAATGAGCACAACACATGTTCTTATACATCGTGTGTCTGTTTTTTGACCTTTCCTAAAGTCATGTGCTCTTACCCCAGTCCTGGTATTCTCTCACACTGTCCTGTCATGCCTGCAATCAGGTTGCTGTGAATGATCATGACTCCTTTGGGGCGTCCAGTGGAACCACTAGTGTACATGACCACAGCAAGGTCTGTGGGCTGAGGGTGACACGGGGTCACGCTCACTATGGAGAAGAAAATGTTACAGAACAGTTAAAAAACCAAACCAGTTACCAGCATATGCCTAACCTGTCCAATTTACATTTTCAAATGCTTAGCGAACAAAATGGTTTAACACAACCAAACTATTGTAAGTAATAACTAAACTAATGACTAGAACTGGAACTAAAACAGGCTGGAAGGGGACTGACGACGACTGTTGGGCGTTTTCTCACATTCTTTACACTGCCACGGAAACACAATGAAAGCTCAGTTTGTTTCATTTAACTACTTCAATGCAGGTTCAAGCCCAGAACCAAGTACTGCATGTCTAATTTGAGTTAAGTAATATAAAGAAGATAGGAGTCCAGAATGTGTTGTTAATCTGTAAAAAGCTAGCCAGTTATGTTGTGAAAGATCACACCCTTGGGCATTTAAAACTCTGCCATCAGTTTTTCAAACCAGAGAGACATTTCACATAATGGCAGGGAAAGTTATGCAAAGGTAAAAATAACTGTACACATTACTTGACATATTTTATTATGTTTTGAGATTTCAGCTCCAAGTTAACAGTTCAATGCTGAGACCAACCACCCTTCTTAAAATGCAATACTTGAACTCACGGTTCTCAGGCTTGGCTCCCAGCTCCTGAACTGACTCCATGCTATGAATCTGCAGCCCTTCTGGGTATCCAGTTTTGCTGGCATTCTTCTTATCCACACAAATAATGTGTTTTATGTTCTTAATTTCTGGCAGAACCTTCTGTTTGGAGAGATCAGCAAGGGGTAAAATTATTTTCTTAAAGTTCATACATATTCAGAGCTTCAGAGAAACCAATTAAAACCTATTTCTACAGTTTTCACATCTCAGAAACACTATCAAAACCATGCCTTTCTTAAGTCACATAATTAAGAGCAACCCCTACAAAAAATTGCAGCAGTTTAATAAAGCACTGCAAATTCATCGAAAGTTTAATTCAAGCTTGTTCTTCCTTTGACATTTTGACTTATCACATGGCCTTCAACAACAAATACTAATTTCTGTTAATTGTGACATTACTTTCTTTGCATTATACTTTTGTTTTCTAACTCAATGCTGCCATTTGTGTGTACTACCAAATGAAATATCAAGACAAAGGCACAAAAGGCAGCTGAATGAAAAGACCCCACCACTGGATCCAAGACCTGAAACTGAGGATGAATGCAATTAAACAACTTTCTGCAATTTACACATCATTAGTTTGTGAATGTGCTCTAAACTCTACCTGTTTTAAAACTGATTCCTGGTCCACTTTTGGTACATTTGAAAAATTAATGATAAATACCCCAGGATTCTTTTCATGTTTATTTCTAATGAAGACATGTATGAGGGACATACTGATTAAAACCGAATACACACATTTAGATGGACTCACCTTAAGCTTAGTTTCAAGAAGTTCAACACTAGTAATAAGATGAGTGACACCAGATTCATTCAGGCCATAGGCCACAGCATCCTCTCCCAAAGTAGCATACAGGGTAACCACTATAAAAAAAAGATTAACACAGAATTTCAAAAACCTGTTCTTTAACAAAAATATACAAAATCAGCCAAAGACAGTTCTAAATAACACCATGTATGCAAAAAGCATTAACATCAGCTCCTCAACTTTAAACTTGCCTGGGTTTCTAGTTATCAACAGTTGTTCCAGCTAAATGTATTGCACAGAAACCCACAGGAAAGAAATTCGATAAATCATATATTGAGATAGAAACTGAAGTGTATAGCTCTGTTTGCACTGTGTACAACGTATAACCACGGACAAATACTAAAGGAGCTACCTGTTAAGCTTCACAAAACTTCATTAGAAAACAAGAATGGTCTTGCACAATTATACACAGGGTCAAGAGGAAAATATAAAATGCCTCTTCTCAATAGTGGCACTTATAGATCTCTTGATTTTCTGTGGCAGAGAAATGCAGTTCTTACGTGGGAAATTGCGTCTAAAGCAGGCCTGGGCTGCAATCATCCACTCGGCCCTGGTCTCACAGAAAATGGCGATGGTATTCTTTGGTTGCTGTCCCAATGCTGCTATCCCACTGCCAAAAAGAGTGACTTGACGGTCTACGTCTTCATAAGTGAGCCATTTGTATTCTCCAAGAATTAACTAGAAAAAAAAAATCTTTGTTAAACATCTTGCTCTCTTTTCTCATATGGGTTTTTCCTGGACATACTCAATGTTACAGGTCTTAGGAAATCTTTAAACCACTACCTCAAACTCAAACCACTGGGACAATTAAGATCTGAGGGAAGTTTATAATATCATTTACGCGCTAACATTTCTTATAGAGTATCTTCCCACGGGTTCAATGAAATTCATGACCACAGTCGTTGACATTACTGCAATTCTACAGGAAGGGACTTCCAAAAACACTTTTGAGGTGTTTACTGTATCTGATATTTTGGGGACAAGAGCTTCAATACATAATTAAATTACCCCAAACAAAAGCAGTGAAGAAGGTTTACCATAGTACCTACCTTTCAAGTGGTATCAGTTGAGTTTTTAACTTTAGTTCGTAACTGTAGTCTCATGAAGGCTGTATAAATTTGTTTATATTTACAAAGTTAAGACCCACAGTAATGCCTGCCTTCTGGCACTGCTGGCATAACAGTTATAATTTAAACAAATAATTTGAAGGCGGCAACTGCATCTAGCATTGAAGTTGCAGCAGAATTTCAGGCAGCAACGCGGGAAGAGGCTACCATCAGATTCTTCCGTTCCTACATTTTAAAAAATCTGAATCGTTTCCCTCACAACTTTACAAAAAACACATTTTCACGGGTAACCATGGGGACCGTGGATAAGAGTGCAAATGAAGAAAAACGTACCACTCTTACCTTTTTAAATACTTTCCCGCTGGGCTGCGTTTCATTTTCTTCGGTCAGTACCTCCCTGGTTCCCAGGCAGTCTGCTTTGCCAAACCTCTGGACGGCATGATCAAACAGCTTGTCCAGAGTGTCCTTCCCCTCAAAGTCCATTGTGGCCAGAGATTGAAAATGATCCACCGAACGATAGGGACCTTCTGTCTTGCCAGTGGTGGATTTGGCTTTAATCCGCTTGGCCATAGTCTTTTTCTTTCGGGCGTCAGTAAGGAAATACCATGGGATAAAGGTAAGGAGTGTGTACAGCCACATAAACAGATGGACAGGGAGCAACAAAATGGAATGTACTTCTGCTTTGAAATTCATTGTGCGATGGGATTGTAAGTTAAACAGCACCAGCGTTTCTTTTTAAAAAAAAGGACAGAGAAAGCTAAAAATGACGTATGGCTCTTTGCGAGGGTTTAGACTACAAGGCTTTGAGGCGGTTAGCAGCAAGATGTGGTGCCAGGGCAGATGAAAAAATAATTAAAAAAGAAAAGGTAGCAGCTGTAGCAGCAACTGAAGTCTATGTCATATATTCAGTACAACCCAAACATCAGGAGATCTAAGTCTAAAAGCAGCAGACAGGTCGGACGGGTTCAGGAGAGCAGATGGAAAGAAAAAAAAAAAGAGAAAAGGAATGTTAGTTACACGATAATAACTGCAACTTGATACGCAGCATACTTTAAAGCTGAAGTTGGAACATGCATGTCTCTGCGATTTCACTTTAAAATTGTGGTAAAATGAGGTCAATTCACAACATTAAAGCAACTGGAAGGATTACTTTGCTTCTCGCATATAATTTGAACAAAAAAAAACAACTGGCTATACTTCTACCAGCCATAATTTGTAGTTTGCTGTAAAAACCAAAACCACAGAGCTGCTTTTAAGTGTTGTACTTCATGTACTATGGCTTATTGTTCAGATTTCCTCCAATAACTTCCACACACAACTGCTTAAGCAGTAGGCCTGATCAGTGATAAGTGACAGAATACACTCTGATTTGTTCTCTGTCTTAAACATTAATATTTTGAACTGGATCTACACCCCACATGAAATAAAACATAAAACGCCTATATATGTAAAAAACAATTCAACAAATTCCACAGATATAAATCACCTAAAATTAAGGACAAAGAGAATGTATAATGCCTCCAGATCTCAAAAGGTACAAAGAATTAAATATTGTACCAGATGCATCCAATAGTACAGGGGACAAAATGGTTTCAGACAAGACCTGAAAAAAGCTCAGCCCGCAACAGTGAATACTGTATTGGGTTTTGTTTCATAAATAAGCTTTTTACTTTGTGATTAGAGAAAAAGAGAAAGCTTTTAAATTTTAAGTTCGATATTTTGAAAGGTACTGGACTACTACACTACTGGAATACTGCTTTTAAAATATGTTCATCAATTTCCTTAATGAAATTCTGAAGTCAAGCATTTTTTCAATGTAGGTGTCCTTGTAAGGATGCACACAAATATATTTATTAATGTTACATTTGGATATATGTCATTACCTTTCAACAAATGAGCTTGGAATTCATTTAAATTGGAATGCCAGAGTATTCCAAAATATTGACTTATGCCTCAAACCGTTCCTTACAGTTGCACTGGAGGATTAATTGGTAATTATATGGTGTTGATAAAGATCTTAAACAATGTGCAGACAAAGTGATCATAGCATGCAGTCTTTATTTAAACGTAGCATTAAACAGTCCCCTCCAAAGTATTGGTACAGAAATGTCAAAACTTATTTTTGCATTACAGTCAACCAGTTGTATTTGCTAATGACATGAATTTTAATTCTATGTATAATGTAATGTACATTTTGGGGTAATGCTGTGTATAACTATATTGTGGTATTAGATCAAAAATAAATTATGCTTAAACTAGTTATTTCAAGTGACCATAAATAAAATCATAAGAAATATTACTAATAAGAGTAGGCTGTTCAGCCCATCTAACTCATGTGGAAGTTATACCACATATACACATGCTCATCATATTAGAAAAAAAACATACTAAGAAGTACGTGATCGTGTATGTATGCAAATATCTCAGAACAAAATATTGTAGTTATCATTCATAATCTCATTATCACAAACATTGCTTGGCTATAAAGCAAAAAAATAACAGTTCTGACTTTATAGTCCAAAAACTTTGGAGTGCATTGAAAAAATGGCACACAAGCACAGCAAAAAGCTTTTTAACAAAAAGACACAGCCAACATGCAGCAAAGATCAGCTTTAGAATGTCAATCCACACTACCCCCCCAGCACTGAAAAAAGATTACAATTTAGATTCATACACCATTCCCTTGCATTAATGGGCATCTCAAACAATTTACATTTAAAACATTACAGCATTCAGTAATATTTCATCTCATGCACTTCAATGTATTTAGCACTGCACTGATTTTTCTGTTTTTATGGTCGACAGAGGCTTGTCCCCTTAGAAGGATCAAAATGCTTACAAATTTTAACATTTGCAAAAAGAGAAAACTGAACTAAATTTCATGTGGCTGATTCCCACTCAGACTAAAGTTACCTGTACATTTATCACAAGTTTCTCTAGAGGGAAGGAGCTCTTTGCTAAAAAAGAGGAGTAAAGAACCTTTGTAAACATGGTTTACATTACAATTAAGTAAGCTAAAGAATTGTCAGGGATGTGTGACAGTGCTACATGGTGATCAAGATAATTTAAAAGTATAAAATTACAAGCGATTATTCGTGGCAACTCTGTGAACAGCATGATAAACACAAGCAGAGCAAAGTCACTTCCTATCTACATTTTTATCTTTGATCACTAATCTTGCATATCTGATGTACTCACAGAAGGGTTCAGTGAGGCAAAAGAACGAAGTTGAAGGCACACAAAATAGTATTTTAAAAATACTGAAATACTGTAGGGGACGGGGGTCAATTTCCAGTGATCTATTTCACTTTTTTTAAATCCTTGTCCCTGGTCTCCAATTCCAATGTTTAACTTTTTTTATTCAGCAAAAGAATCTTTAAAACATAAAATGATTTACTAAACCAATTCAGTACTTACAGAAATGTCACCAGCAAATTCTTCAAATTGAGGTTGTTATCCCTTTATGGACTGACACAAGCCTGAAACAAGGAAAAGAACCCAGTAATGTAATTTCAGCTCTTTACAGCACTCCAGTACAAAACAGGACTGAACATCATGGACTGTGACACTTTTGATTACTGGTTGTAAATGCAATAATCCAACACCGAATGAATGAGTTTATAACCAAGAGACAGTATCTGATTTGGACTTAAAGGAAAGTGCACGCAATTCATATTCAGAAACCGCATCAGAAAAGAGCAGACGCAGCAGCAGTTGAAGAGCTCAAGTGGAAAATAAGGATTAATATCTCAATGTCTGTGAGAGCGTGCCATGTTCACAAACCACACATTGAGTATCTTGGGTTTAATTCCAGCCAGTGGGGTCCCTATCTGTGGTATTTGCATATTCCCCCAATCTTCTAAGAGTTCCCTCAAACCTCCCAAATACACAAACATTGGGTCACCCTAAACTGTCCATCCTACAAGGCTTGAAAGTGCATCTCTCCCTTGTATATGCGATATGAGACTTGATTACCAGTATGATTCCTGGAGTCTGTGTATACTTAAGTATAAACACCTCAGTCGTAAAGCAGTAAGATGACAACTTTTATGTATTTATATATAAAAACCTTAGTTTATAAGGTCTGAAACAAAGTTCATATTACAGCACAACAATATTTAAGAACACAATTAAAGTACCAGTGCTCCTAAATTCATTTTTAAACACATATATAGCACAAAATGGTTGTTACCCAATAGCTGCTTCTCTGCCTACACATAACCTCAAAAATCCACAAAAAACAGGCTGTTTATAAATATTTACTGAAGAAGTTGTGGTGTTTCCTGCACATGATAAATGTGCCAGTTCTGTTAGTAAAACCCCGTTATCAAATGACCGATTTGTCATCCCTTGACTTAATATTGGGTGGTCTCTGTATTTTATTTGGGGAAATATAGAAGTTCATACAAACAAAAAGTAACATGGAAAGATGTGCAACGCAGTGAGACCAACACCAGCACTGGCAAAATTACCCAAATCTTCTACTCTCGCTTAAATAGCAGGACATCAGTCTGTATTTACTGTAGGTCTCATTTCTGTTGCCATTAATAAGACATTTTTATAATGAACGCATGGGAATCCTCCTGACATTTTCTGTTTTCAGATGTTTTTCAGAATTCTCGTACGACATGCCTTCTCTGGCTTACTCAATACTCAGTCCTTAAACCATCAGACAGTGGAAGGCAGATTGTGGTTATTGCTCAACTCCTTATATCATGCAAACCACTGTTTCTCAACACACAGGATTGTGTGGATTAAAGATTTATTAGCATTCCTGAGTCACTTTGTACACTCAGATTAATACTTTTCCAATTATTGTATTTCCAATTTTGATAAGCACTGCTGTCCTTTGTACTGTTTTGTACTTATGCTTAACATTTAACTAGGGCTTTGCCATGACCCTCACCAGGATAAGCAGCTTTCTGGTAATTGATGGTTATATTATATATGCGTGTTTGTGTATTGTTCTAAACACCCTTTAACGAACCGCTTGCTTTGCTCCAAGTCTAGTATCTATGGAAATCAAACGTAAACATTGCACTACAATGGAAAAAGTTTCACCCTCACATACTGTGTGTGGACTCAGTAGGTGGATACAGGTCTTCTGGGGTGAGAAAACTGGAAAGTACTGTACACTACATTGAAAACTGTTACTGAAGTAAACATACACCTTACCAACCTGACCTCTTTCAATAAGCTGATTGAAACTTCATAATTATGTCCAAAACAAACTGAAATGAATATTTTCATTACCAATAAGGATCTGAGAAGACAATTTATCTTTTAAAAGTATTATACAGTACATCAATCCTCCTTCTCAATAAGGCAGAAAAGGCAAAACAGGCTAAGACTAAGTAAAAGTAGTTTTCCACACAGTTAACTTTTTTCTCTATTAACTTAAAATGACCCTAATAGGTTTGCATTAAAGGTCAAGTTTAACAAACCCTGTAGTTGTTTTATTTCCTATACGTTTTACAATTACAAACGTTCCGAGTCCTAGCGTGGCTATTAAAAGAAAGGTCTGAAAGAAAACTTCCAATCTGAGGTTTAGAACCGAGAGTCAGCAAAACCCACAGAATTTCCATCATTTTGGTACAAAATGCCCCTTCCAGATTATATCAAGTACGTGCCTTTTCATTACTGAAAAACTGAACAAATACTAAATCACTTCTGGAAAGCAATATTCCTTTGGTTTAACGGGTTTTTACCAGTGGTGGACTTAATAAAATGACATTTAAGTCATTAAATCCGTACACAATAAGTCAAGAAAATCTTTACTAAAATAGAATTCAGAAGATCACATACAACTGTTTAAAAAAATTGTACTTATGTACTAAGGTTTGGGCTACATTATACAGATTGCATAAATTCTGTGCCTCACTACACTCCCTTCTTACCTTGTTAGGAACTATTCAGACTTTTTAAAGGACTAAACCTCCCGTCCCAACCCCTCTCCTCCAACAGCTAAATTCAACAACTTAAGAATTCTTATCATTTCAACTATTTTTCAACAAGTATTGTCATGCAGCGCAAAAACTTTCAACAGGAAACCTTACCTCGTGACTCCCGCAAGGATCAAGCTTTCACAGCAGAAGTTTCTGCTTCAGGAAGACTAAATAGTCAGCCACGCTACGCAGATTCTAAACATTATATCTCTGGTATCGACAGAGTGAGTGCTCCTCAATCTTTGAAGTCCGTTTTCCTTCAAGGCGACCCTTTTGACTTTTGCCTCTTCTCTGTCACAGCCCGTTACCCAATCACATGCACGGCCTTGGAAGGAAGTGATACAGCCCCCACCGCCGTCATTCCATGACTCAGAGAAGTGTTAGACAAGAGTGCGGCTGTGAGTCAGCCCCTCTCGGAAAGCTCAAAAGCACACATACACCCCCCTTGCAAAGTCATCTACAACACTATCATTTTTAACAACTTATTGCATCGTGGTATTTTTTTTTATTACATAAGCTGATAAGAAACAAGAAAGACACATTTAAAATGAAGTTCTCCAAGTCGGGGATGAAAAAATGAGAGGGCTTGTCTACGTGGAAAGTGTTGGACTTTAGAAGCGCACAAGGCATGCTAATTGAAAACAGAGCTATCACTGAAGCACGAATCACAAGATTTGCTTTACGGCCAATAAAACCTGTCTGTGTAAAGATATGGATTTTTTAGAAAAAGACTTGATGTGAAGGATCAACCTATAATCATGGACGAGTTTAAAGCAAATTGCTAACGACATTGTCACCAACCAAGGTAACAAAAGATTCCATATACACAAAATGTGCTCTCTTGTTAGTTCACAATGTCCTGTATGCCAGTAAGATCTGATGAGTTAACTTGTTTTTCACTCTCATACATTTAATTTCCTCATAATTCTATTTTAAATATAGGCTAGAGTTTAGACAAAGAAAAACCGATGTATTTTTCTGATACTTCAGTAAGCTGTGAAATTACTTCAGTAAGTGCTGTCTTTGCAACATATGTATGAATATGAATTAGCCAACTTTCATTTTCTTTACATCATCACATGAAGAAATGCTCTGTGAGGAAATATTTTCCTCGACTTAAAATTTACCTTTGGCATAGTTTAAAAGCCAGTGATGCAACAATGACTACAATATATAGTCTAGTTTCTGTGTTTCCAGGCAATCCCTGGCAAGGCTGTTATGTTTACCTCATCCTTTAAATTACAACATAAAACCAAGAATTTTGACCTTTATACACAGTAACCTTGGCGATCAAGCTTAACCTACTCCAAAAAATGAAGACCTGACCACAGTAACATGAACTGGCATCAAATTAAAAATCTTACATTTTTCTATTCAATACTATAGTACTTGTAATGACAGAACAGTTTCTTTTGCAGGATTTATAATCTGAAAAGGGACATTATTGTTAAGATATCCAATGTCACACTTTTTTTTAGTCATCTTCTGATTTTCCAGAAGTGGAAGTTTCTGAAAGGAACAGATTGAAAACAAAGAATCGTTTTTATCTAATAAAAAAAACAATTCTAGTTTTGTAAATTACAGTTACACTTTATTGTTTTGTTCTTCTAAGAACAGTTGCATTATCATTGGACTAACTACATAAAAATATTGGAATTATAGTAAATAATATTAATAACAAATACAAATATTATAGTTTAAACATACCCCAAAACATCATTCAGGTTATTGTTTTGAATTAAAAATATTACCGCTGTGAAAATCTCAATACATAATTCACTATTCTAGATTTTGTGCCTACTCTCTCGGCTTTTCTTCATTCTTGCCTTTTTCCCCAAACGTCATGAAATTGCCTCTCCATATAGAAATCTGTGCATTTCTTTAAAACAAACATAAAGGCCGATTGGAAATGAAAAACAATCCATTTCTTATCTCCACAACGTAGATGCTGTCCAAACACAAGAGCCTTGAAAGATATCAAACTGAAAGTTATCTTTACTCGGATAAAGGCAAGACCACAGAAATAGAAAGGCTGGCCCAAAGGTGGACAGCTTGCACAACTGCTTGATAAATACTGCATAAATTGTTTAACTTGGAAATAAAATTTAAACAGATTACAATAAATAATAAATGAAGACTCGAGGACTTGTGAAATATAGACACTAATGTTAGTAGGTTTTTTCCCCCATGTGCGTTTTAAAACAAAAAGCTTTTTTTAAAAAAAATAACTAAAGCACAACTTAAGATACTTAAGATATTTAACAACACAAATCTTAGGAAACAGATGCACGAAAAAGCTACATAAACACAGTGCCACACAGTGCCACACACACATTCTAATCTGTTGAAGTATCCTTTGGGATTTTCCTATTTATGTGACGTAATACAGTAATATTCAAGGCGTTAACAGAGATTCTTGATGTAAAAGAGGAAGGTGGGTACATAATGTCTTACCTCTTAGGCCAAGTAGGTAAAAGGTTACTGGCAAGTTAAATACTAATGTTTATGGTAAGAAATGTCTGGAATTCTGTTAATGCAAACCAGTTATTACAAATCCCACAAACTCTGCCTCACACTTAACCACTTATATCATTTTAAAAATATGACATTAAAAACTTCAAATAATGAATTAAATCTATAAACCTATATTTCATTGACATCTTTGAAATGTTTTCTCTCCTTTAGCTGGAACTGAAAAGCTCTTAAGTTTATTTTTTGGTAAAAATAACCAATGGAAATTCAAATGTATTTTTTTTTAATGACACTAAAACAGTTGAAAATATTCTTTAGCCCACATTTTCTTTTCCCATTTCCAGGCTCATATATTTCTTGCAATTTGAAAAGATTCTTTATGACATAATGTTGCTAAGATACTTTCTTGACAAGAAAATAAATACATTGGAATTTAAAAAAAAATGTTGTAAAAGGCACACTATGCGAGTATATACAGAGGGATATAAACTTGTATATTGATATTGTTTTCCTTGGTTGTTAGTTGTTAGTCTAGTTAGTAAACAAGAAATAGGTAGTTCCTCAAAAAGAATAGTGTACTACTGGTGAAATATGAAAGAGAACATCCGGATCGGACTACATCATCATGACTGAACAGATGTTGAACAATAAGCATTTTGCTCCTTATTTTACACATTTGCTTGTCTCTTCAGACAAGGTTATTACAGTTGTTTTGCAATGCCGGGTTATCAGATGCATCACAGCGTTTAGCATTTGATCAGAAGTGAACTCCACTGCCACTCAAGGCCTTAACCCCAAAAAAAAATTTAACAGCATCATATCAACAGCAATCCACAATTGTAACTGTGCTCACAAAGAACCATGGCACAATCAGGACATCTTTCTATTAAGAAATAGTACAAGTAAAAGGGTTGGTAGATGTATGTCAGTCATTTTTTTTGTCCTGAATCATTACTTGTGGAGCAGCAGAAAGAATTAGTGGTTGGGGGCTGTATACTTGGAACAGGAAGACTGTGGGTTCCAGTCTCAGGATTACTCAACGGTATAAAAGTATTATCCAGATACTTAGCATTCAAAGCTGAAAGTGAACAGTATATGATGCAAGGTGAAGTACTAAAATTAGTTGTAGAAAATTTTTAAATTACACTAAATGATCAAAAAAGGTGAAGCTGTGAAGCTCATGGTAGTCACTGGACATCTTGTTTCAGTATAGATGGACATTAAAGAACATCACACCAAAGGTGACACAGTATGCACGATAGATTTGTTTGAGAAAAGGTAGCCAAAATTAGTCAGATAAAATAATTATACAATAATATGTATAATATACAATAATATGTATATAATGTATATACACACACAAGTATGAACTTAACTTCAACTTTTATTAAAATACAAGAGCATACACAAGATTCCATGACTCAACAAGAACACTATAAGTCACAGAATTAGTGACACATCAAGAACAAATAAGATGCAAGAATGATTTGCTAGTTGACCCTTCACTTACTAGGCACTACACAAAAACAGAATTCATTCTCTATCCATTTAAATCCCCAACATCTATTTGAAGACCACTGCCCTGATAAAAATACCTTTAAGCTGTCGTCATTTGCAGGAAACAGCCTTACTATCAAAAGGAAGTAAGAGGTTATGGAAATAAAAAAAACAAGTCAGCACTAATTTTCTTTCTTTGGGTGGAGGAGGAGGATGTTGGTGGCTTATGATTTCTGTTGAAGAACAGCATATTCTTATCTTGAATCTGAAGAGTAGTAAAATCTTATTAATTTACACTGAAAGGAGTCAATGGTAAAGGCTACACATCCCACAGTACAGCAATGCTCCCTAATGTTTATAAAGCCTCAACTACACTAACACAACGCAAACATGGTGGTCATATTACTGTATGTAATGTCTATCCTGGTAACGGAACAATATTGAGACAAACTGGGAAACAATTTACGTGGAACGAATTTAAAGGTCCCACACTACTGCATTTTAACTAACAGACGTATGAACCATATTTACCAGAAGACCATCTTAACTTGTGTCTAAAAGCTCATGTTTTCCAGATCTCAAAGGTACAAACTCAAATAAAGAATTATCAGAATATTGTAAATAAGGACTGATAATTCTTCTTAAACAGGAAAGTGGGCTCTAGCTCTGTAAAGGTCTATAAACACAACGTCAGCAACAAAGTACAATCTATCGACAAATCTTAATGTAGAAAATAAGTAATTCTACACGTAGGCCTACAAAATTTGTATTTCCCAAAGTTTCGCTGTAATCAATTTATTTATATCTGGGGTTACAATTAAATGCATCTTAAGGGAAAACAAGCCTTATTTGTTTGTGTTTTGTAAATACACTTAGGCTATATACAGTATTTTTTGCATTTTCAGTTATGTATATACCCCACAAAAAAACACTCTGTGATAGTACCTACCAATTACTTGCCAGAAATTCAAATTTTTTCCAATATTCCTTTGTGCTAAATACCACAAACAAATCTCAATGTCCAACACAAGCACAGTTCAAAGACAGCATGCAAATTGAAACAACCATTTACCTTTCACAGACGAATCCAGAGGCATTTAGTAGTCTTGCCATGCTAATCTACTATTTCACCAAACATGTCAACTGAAAACTTTAAAATATCAGGTTGTCTGTACTACACACCTACTCCAATTTTTTTTGCAAAAGTCCTAGTTTAGACTTACATTTCCAATGAGTATGTATTTAATGCTTAAATGTAAGGGTTAGGCTTTTAAAGTAAATTATAGTGGGATTTCTCACAACCCCTTTCCCAGCCACCTCTTCTAAACCCAACTTTAAATATTCAGCCCTTTGTAGGATAAAAGTGAAATTACATTTTCAAACGCATTCAAGGATAGCCATTTGTCTGTGCATGGCATTACTTTTATATAGGCTATAGCCGAAAGCTGCAGTTCACATCAACTCCTTCGAAAACACAAATATGACACAAGTAACAATGTTAAGGAAACAAAGAACAACTGAAGAAATATTTGGTTTCGATTTTGTTTGAATTTGTGTTGCTCCAGGGACTGTGAAATATTCTCACTTAATTTAATCATGCACATCATTTAACGTGTACAATTAAGTCAAATAGGAACAGCACCACGCTTGCCAAATAAAGCTTGAATATGTGTTTGTAGGATGTATGCCTTGAATAGAAAAGCAGAAATCAATTGAGGGTTTGGAGTCTGGTGTTACTGTAGCGGGCTCCGAGAAGACGCATAAGGTTTGTGGACTTCCAAACTGTCTCAGAAATGCATCGGCATGATTGTGCCAACTAAATGCAATAGAATTTTGGGGCTGACTACAGTAACCACGGTAACCCACACTTTTGCCCAAGTTAAATAATTAGGACCCATCCAGCAATCACAAATTCACAAATCCAGTTTCTGTTTGGTAGAAAGAAAGAAATGTCTCAGGTAAACCAAGCCCATCATCAAGCATATGTTTTGTCATTTGAGAGTGCTGAACAAGTTAAAGATATGATTTAATTCAGGCATTGGTTCCTAAATATATGTGGCAAAGCACAGTAAGGGTATAACTGTGCCTTTAGAGTTTAAGCAGGGATCTTTTTATTTCCCTCAGCCAGAACTAGCAAAAAAACAGCCAATGTACTGCAACTCCATCACCTCCAAGAACAGATCCCCAAGTCTGAAAATATATCCCACACTATTTCAATATAAGGTCTCATATGTAATCTGAGTAATCAATAGCACACCATCTCTTATTTCTCTGCAGCACTGTACTATCTGAAGTAGCCAATTATACTGTAGCTCGTGGCTCACACCACTCTGAGCAGCTGCTGTGTCACAACAGGTGGAAATAAGGCGACAGCTCCAGAAGCATTATGCAGATTATCAATGCTAGTCTTTCTAGACCAAAAAGCAACCCTCTTTTGCCCCCGCAGATCTCTTATCAGGAAACATCCACAAAAATTATTTAATTGTGGATTTTTATGGTCAATAATAACATTACAAGCTAATTTACAACTGATTGCACTACGTCTGCATCTGTGCTGTTCAATGATGCCTGAATCTCACTACACACTAAAAGGCTGATTGTTCAAAAAGTTACCAGCAAAGGTTTTACTACCATGCAAAAAAAAACATATTTAGATCACCCTAAATTTCCTACAAATAAAGTGCTACAGATAATGAAGGAGGTTTATGTACATGTATAACCACTCCCTGTCTGCATTATTTTTTATTAAAAACATGCCTATTTTCTACTACATATATTCAATTAAAAGAATTACATTTGTTTTACTATAATGATGTCATTGGCATTGGTCTATCATGAATGTTATTATTTTAATATAGTTGTGAGCTGGAAATTAGTTATGTTGCCGTGAACAGACCAGAACCCTCATAGTTACTGTCCTGGTCTTAAAGCAAATGGGTTTAATTGGGAAAATTTGTCAAATCAGCAGAAAGGAGATTACATTAGCATAGATTAGTGTGTATACTGAGAAAGCTCCTACCCAAAAGAATTAAAGAAAGAATCTAGGAACCATGGACGTGAAACAAGGCCACGACACAAAAAAAAAACAACAACAACAAAACAACGTGATGAGAAAGTCACAAGATATTTGAAAAGCTATTTGATAACCCACTGTTAAAGCAATAGAAGATGTTGGCCTAATAAATAAAATCCAAAAGGAAGATGAGGTCTTGTCGCTGACGTCAGCAATGTAACCGCCGAACACACCATACACCCAGAACCAACCAGCCAGCAGCGTGCATGACGTCACAGATCCCTCCCTCCTTTTTTACACGCTATCCTTAACCGAAAGTAACCTCAGATTGTTGTGGGGGTGGGTGGCTAGGGGGAATGAACTCGTTGACTCCCGACTCAGAAAAGCAAGAAACAGTCGTAAAGCGCCTCCAATAAACGCCAGTTGTAAGGGACTATACATTGTACACAAACTGATGGATATCTGATTTTTGGTTCTTATCGAGTATAGTATTCCATAGTATTTCAAAGGTCCGCTTGTTTCCTAAGACATTTGGAAAAGCATTAACGAATACAATGTCAAAATTTGAAAAAAAACAGGTTTTTAACTACCGCTCGTTAAACATATTTCCGAGCCATCTGCTCTATTTTTAATAAGGTAACCCCACATGCGCCCCATCGTCACTATAGAAACGACATCGTCGGATGTCTTCTTCGTTCTGTTACTGTGCTGCTGGATTCAGCTAACAACTAACAACTGATAGGATAGCTCTGTCTGACAGCAACTGTCATTCGTAAATTGATCTGCTTTTAATTTAAACGTAGGGGGTGGGTTTGTGACAAGGAGAGCTGTCTCTTATGTCTCGAAATGAATGGCGCTTGATCATGCCGCCGTAGTACTTGTTTTTTTTTTTTTTAAATCTTACAGTTTATCTTAGAGTTTGCATGGTCTTTGAAAGGCTTTTCTGTCTTTAGTCATTAGTTTCCCCTTTATAGGAAGTCGAACTAGATCTAAAACAAGAGCATTGCCAAGCTGTACCATGATAGACCTTCACATGACGTGTGTTTTCCGAGATCTAAGGGCAAAGTATTAACTCACGCAGGAGATTAATTTTTAATCGAAAGCGTTATAAAAAAAATCCAATCAACTCATTTTAACGGTTCTTTTTACAGGAAAACTGTGTTTACCGACAGGAAAGCGACGTTTCTTGATTTAATATTCCTAATCCGACTATATTAAAGAACAAAAAGAAAGGGATTCAAATATGGCTATCACCTACATCGCAGACTGTACCCGGTGTCACTTGATGCACGCAAGATAAAGGGTAAAACTATCTGGTAACACTGTCTTTACAGATCGTCTTCGCTCATTAACATACCAAAGATTTCATTTAGGATCAACAATGGTTATCATTTTCTCCCAGAAAAACCCGTAAAAAAATCGAATCAAGCTACTGATTTCTTACAATTCTCGATAAAATCTATTTCCTTTTCATCACGACCGTTTAGATGAATAAAACATTACAGGGCAAACACTATCACTTCTGTTGGGTACCGTATTCTGATCCCCTAGAGCTACCTTCAGCTATGAGCGTTAGAAAACAATGCGTGGACAACAATCACCTGTCTAACTGTATTAATTTCAGGCTACTGCGCGGACAGCATTGATCATTTTGAAACGGTCACGCTTCTCTTGCCAGAGCCGAGGTCCTGATCATGCTTCCGGTATGTTACTCTTAACGTGGCGCTTTTTCTTCTTGCAGCGGCTAATGACGGAAATACATCACGGAAGCGAACATCACATTAAGAAAGACGCATACAACTAGTTTTGGTAAATCGGGTTTAACTAAGTGCTCCCATCACTTTCGATTTATTTATTTCACAAAGCCAGTCAAGATCTGACTTACCTGTCTAACCGTTAAAGCACGTTACTTCTCGCTGTAGACACGTCCCAGCACACAAGAGGAACTACAGTTACGGACACGTTTTGCTTCCTCATGAGGCAAGCATGTTAGGACTACTGGATGTTTTTAACGTAAAGGCGTGATATAACTTTCGCTTAGCTTTTCGGATATATTAAATATTGTTGACAGTTAGGTATATTAGGCTAATACAGCAAATACACAGTAACTAGCCATGACAGTAGTAAAACTAACGAGAGCGTTAGTGACTGCCGGCTTTAATTCTTACCTGTAACACGCCGGCCAAGAGCTGCTTCTTTCTCTGAACGAAGAAATGTTTGACCGAAAGTAACCTCTCACCTTCCGGAGAAAACCCGGAAACAAGACGTCATCTGACTCCATCCTTTTGTAGCCAATAGCCGCTGACATAATGGCCACACCTTCAACGAGCCTCGCTAACTTTTTTTTTAAAGCATTGCTGGAGGAAGTGAATGTCTCTTCCTAGCGGTAACGTGAAGTGCAGAACAAATGCGTTTTGGAGGAGCTTTCTTTCACGAAAAGAGCTCTCGGATTTTTGCACCTTATTTTTCATCTCTCACTAAACTGTTTCTCTTCACGCGCTTATACAATATAAAACGACGTAAAAAGACTAACGAAAGTCTCTATTTCTGCAAGTGACCCAGATCCATGAAAGGCAGAGAAACTTGGTACAAACGCACAGTTAACCGTATGTTTGCCAGAATGCAGCAGACAAGAGCTCCCATAAAATCAGACGAAGTTCATTTTTGTATGATGCGTAAACTCGATTTCTTCCTCCATTATGTAATTCACATAAGGAGCTTAAGTTTAGCCAGCAGCCTTATCACTCTGCAACTCACAACTGGCAACCCACTGAAGCTCAAGCAGGTGTGAGCCTGGTCAGCACCTGGATGGGAGACCTCCTGGGAAAAACTAAGGTTGCTGCTGGAAGAGGTGTTAGTGGGGCCAGCAGGGGGCGCTCACCCGGCAGTCCATGTGGGTCCGAATGCCCCAGTATAGTGACGGGGACACTATACTGTATACAGGCACCGTCCTTCAGATGAGATGTAAAACCAAGGTCCTGACTCTCTGTGGTCATTAAAAATCCCAGGGTGTTTCTTGAAAAGAGTAGGGGTGTAACCCTGGTGTCCTGGCCAAACTTCCAATTGGCCCTTACCAATCATGGCCTCCTAATAATTACCATCTATGAATTGGCTTCATTACCTATTCTCCTCCCCACTGATAGCCGATGTGTGGTGAGCGTTCTGGCGCACTATGGCTGCCGTGGCATCATCCAGGTGGATGCTGCACATTGGTGATGGTGGAGGGGAGTCCCCATTACCTGTAAAGCGCTTTGAGTGGAGTGTCCAGAAAAAGCACTATATAAGTGTAAGCAATTATTAATTATAAGTTAGACACATCTGCTTTCCCTGTTATCTTTATTAATACGTACCTCCATAGTATGCACGTCGCATAAGTAGTATGTAATAAAACAAAAACTATTTAATAGCCTCTCTAAAATGCACAGTATTAAGTAATGTTTCTCTTGGAAACTATCATCATTACACCACAAAAAGCAGTGATTTATATATTCTACCACATTATATATCTGAGCAATGGTTTGTACCTACAGAATATTTATAGCTCAAGCTACATTGACAGCTTTATACTCGCTGATTAAGACCAAGTATAAATATCAAGTTGATGTTTATGTTTTATTTTAAAAGATTACTGTTGCAAAAATCCTAATAAAGATACATTAAAACAACAAAAAAATATTGTTGTTGACAAAAAAAGTTAGAACAGGTTTTAAAGTTCCCAAGAAGTAATAACTTTAATAAAATACTCAAATATCAGGCAGATTTCATAAGAACTAATACAGAATATGAATATGTAGTCATATCATATCAAAATGTAGTCTCTAATGTCTGATTTTTCTATGTTACTATAAAAGATAATTAAACATTTTATCAGTGATGTTGCTCGTAATGAAGTACTAACACGAATATGCAATCCAATACTGACCTTCACTCTAAATTTTACTTAAAGTGAATGTGTCTCCATACACTACTTATGGTCCCCCAGAACTGAGGTATTATATGTATTTGTTCCAATAAATCAAATATATGCATGGAATTACCCAATAATAAAACATACATTGTACTTTTCTTTCATTTTAATCCCAAGGTAAAAAAAAAACTGTTTGACTCTAAAGCAAAAACAAGTTTTGATCTTGCTGCCCTCTCAAGACATTAGGAGGGCACTATACAAAATAGATATAAAACATTTCCCCAAACATTCCAGGAGTTGTTTAACAGCAGGAAGAAAGTCATGGAAAATCTACACAAGCTGTTTTTTTAACTGTTATATGAAATGCAGCTAAGTGCAAAACTATTTTTATTCTTCACAAAAGTCCTCCCATTTTATGCTTATTTTATGCACAAAGAGCACAGTCACCTTTTCCCATTCAAAATCAATCTGGTACAAGAAATGAGCAGTGAATTTACTGGGATTTTATTTTCCAAATCAATACCCACCCACACTCATTTTCTTTATGTATCCAAAGTGTTTTACAATTGCATATGAAATCAGAGCAGATTGTGTTTTTTAACAGCTATGAACATTTTCCTCATCGTGATGCTTGCACGTAACCACTTCTTGAGAGTTTTATGATAGTATTAAGATTTCTACATCAAACAAGCAGTATCTCTATGAGTTCTGAACTCCTCTCCCAAAAATAAATAACGTTTAAAAAAAAAAGGGGGATGATGCCCAGCTTGATTCTTCCTGAAGCGTTATTTCTTGCCCTCCACCATGATGATGTGATACCCAAACTTGGTCTTCACTGGCGGGTCTGTGTACACAGGCTTGTCCATGGTGCTGACCGGCAGGGCAAAAGCTGCATCTTGAAAAGGCCCGACCATAGAGCCTCTGGTCATCCAGCCCAAGTCTCCCTGTCGCACCCAGAGGAAAGACCAGCTCAGCATTTTTTGTACAACTGGACAGAATTCCTAACCAAAAAGCTCCACTTAGAAAACTGTCAGTAATCTGCACTGCAAACACAGAACCACGATTATACTGTACCTACCAAAAATGTAACAAAGAAAAAACAAGAATATGTAAATTATACAGGAGCAACATAAACTGTGTCCATAACATTATGTGAAAGCGATTCTAAGGTATAGAAATGTTGAAACAATGTTAATGGCTACTGCTGTTCATAATTTACCATAATATACAAGATTTTTATTCATGTAAATTTAACACTAAAATACTGTAGTACTGTATACAGTTGAGAAGATAATAAAATTGAGAAAATACACCATCCAGTGACCAAAAGTGTGAATAAAAACCGGTATTTACAACATCACTTATCTATATGTAAATGGGACAAAGTCTATGCAGGTTTTACTAGTGTATATGGGAGTCTCAATTCCATCATGCACTCTGCAGATTTACTGCTCATACAACCCCATCAACAGGAAAGACCAAGTGAATTCTGTGAAGGCTCTGCTTCATCCTCACAACAAAAAGGGATCAGTATGACTTTTTTAATCTGTGGTTTGTAAAACGGCTTTCTTTTTTCAGTTTTTGTTTCCTTTTGCAATTACACCAATAATAATTGACAAGATGATTTTTACCAGACTGTTGTGTACAGGTATAGTAGGTAAGCAAAGACATTTTCAATGAGGCAACTAAAGGGATAAGAAACTAAGAGCTGGTTATTGCACACCTGAACAGCCGGTATTGAGAATGGTGCCACACTGTAAATAAACAGAGCTCACAATGGAAATTATTTTTGGAGTGAGAACTCTGCTGTGACTGGATAAGAAAAGCTTCAACATTGATTCTTAAATTCACAGTACACAAATTTCAGCACAAAAGCTGACACTACGGTTCTTCCAAACATTCCGCCCATTAATCATCCACAGTGAAGAAATGTCTTGGTCTCCTACATCTACATGTTTTTCACCCTAAATAAGATAAAGTACCCAGATTTGAGAATCACTCCATTTAATTGACTTCACCTTTCTTTCTTTAGAGTGTACGGTGAATTTGGCACACTTCTGAGAAGTGACTTGAACGTACCGAATCTGGTTCATCTTAAATTAGCCATGTTCAATACATTAATTAAAAAAAATAACATCTCCCATGCCCTGAGTTAGCATTAGACTCTTATAGTGGCGGTGAGAGAAAATGACTAATGAAAGATCAGTTACAGTACAAAAGGTGCAGTGAATAAAGCCTTTGGTTAGTCATGCTTACTTTTTTTGTGCAGATGGGGTTGGGATAAAACAAATTATTAAATATAATGTTCATGGACTGCAAAAGTATTTATTAATTTGGTACTTTAGCATATATACTAGCAAAGGTATGTGTGATTTTATTATTTCAGTTAGGGATTATAATCTACGTGTTGTTCTTCTTTCTACACCATTATAATCTAAGGGCATTCTATCCTCTTAGGTTAGGCAAGCAGAGAGGAGGCCACACTATATAAACACAACTGCTTTGGAGATGGTCCGCAGCATCAAGTTTTTGGGCATTCACATCATCAATAATCTGACTTGGTCCCGTGACACAGACGAAGTAATCACAGAAGCACACCAGCACCTCTATTTCCTTAGACAACTCCGGAGATCTGGTATGTCTTCACAATCACTCACAAATGTACAACAGAGAAAGCATTTTCACCAGATGCATTACAGTGTGTTGTGATAAGTGCTCAGAACACAACCATAAAAGAGCTACAGAAGGGGCTGGAGACAGCCCAGGCCATCACTGGTATAGAACTCCTCTCCATTCATCCCATCTTCAGTACACACTGCCTCAGAATGGCAAAAGATTTATGAGCATAAAAGCCCGAACCTCAAGTTTTAAAGAGAACGTCTTTCTCAGCCATAAGACTTCTTAAAACCGCCCCTTAATTCTCCTACTACCCATTTATACCCCTTTATTTTTGGACTGAACTCACAACACTGTCACTACCTGTTTTTTGCATATTACAACTAATCGAATCCTGCTGAAAATTACAGTTGTTACTTTTCTCATGTATACGGCTGCTACTGGTATTTTACATTGCAACTTTCCGCTATGTTTTAGGCGTACATGCTATTGTTTTATGTTCTGGTCTCCAATAATTTGAGATGCCATTTGTTATGTGTGAAAACACACACAAAGGAAGCATTTCATTGTACTCAGGTACAAACAAACCCGAAACTTGAAAATCTGAAAGTCTGTTGCCGTCTACAGGTATTCTAATCTGTCGGTTGTTTTAGCCCGTCTCATCCAGATGCATTTCTCACTTACTCCTTGTCTCGCTTTGTCTTCACTGTATTGTGAGGCGACTTCACTGAACCGCACCCCAGACTTCAGTTTTTCCATGGCCTCCATTGATTTGCTGTGTTTTTCACAAAGAATATGTCGGACCTGAAATAAATTATAAGTGTGTGTGTGAGAGAGAGAGGGGATCAACATGCAAGCTACAGTAAACGTTAGAAAAGTACAGAAAGGGAATTCTTTTTGGTATTATACTGCCAATCGGCTTCCCAATACAAACATCTGAAAACACTATCACAAGATCCCATGAAGTGTTTCGTAAGATATTTATTCAACGTTGCACAAGATTTCATAATCGTAAGATTATTCGTGAAGCATTCCACTGTTAACAACGTTGAATGCTTTTTGCCATTTTGACACTAGGGAGGTAAACAGAGTTATAACAGTCAATTTCAATTCCCCACTGGAAATGAAACACTTTACAAATGTCTGACACAAAGTTCAACGGTGCCACTGTACCTTAACTGCATTTCCCCCTTTTTGCGGTTTTTCTTTTTTCTCAGAGTCACCACCTCCAGAAGCGCCAGCTCCTAAACATGGCAGAAAGACACCAGCACAGATATAGTGGTAAAAAAATAATAACTATTTATATAGCATTTTAAAGGCATCTTCTCACGGTGACTTTTTATAGGAAAAGTACAGAAAAGAGTTAAAACAACAAAAACAGTAACAAAGACAGGAGATACCAAAATTAGCACATAGAAACAGAAAGGTTTAGAATGCAGCAGAAGATACAAAGGGGCCAACGCAGACATCAATTAAATAAAAGCCTTTTCCGAAGAAGGTTTTGAGTCTGGATTTGAAAGCGCTCAGGAAAGATGATTCTCTGATATCCTGGGGGACAGATTTCCAGACCTCAGAGGCATAGCAAGAGAAGGCCCTGTCACCCGTATGACACCCACAGTCAGATGAAGAAAGGTTGCGATGATGATGATGATCATTCAGACAGGTACTGAGAGGCCAAGTCATGTAGAGCCTTATAGGTGAGCATGAGTTGACACAAAACCTTATACAGCAGGAAGCCACTAGTACAAGGACATCAGGACCAGATTAACGTGACCACTTGCATATGACGTGGTCAGGATTCCGACTGACGAATTCTGGACATACTGAGGTTTGTTCAGTGTGGATTTAGATACAGTAATCAATGCTACAGAAGACGATTGTGTTGACAAGCTTTTCAGCTACAGTGAGGGACAATACAGGACATAGTCTGGTGATATTTCGGATATGTTCGATGTTTTTTAAATATTTTGCAAATGTGGATCAAACGTCAAGTCGGGAACAAATATCACCCCCGCGTTCTTCAATTTAGACTGAAATTCAAGTACAGTGCCATCCACAGATGGGGTTCCTGCAGTGGCTTTACATAGTTAATGGAAGGCGGCAAGAAGCATTACTTCAGTCCTGTCGTACTTTACGTTTGAGTCATCCAGGTATTGGAGAGCGCAGAGACAGCCACATCAGTGTCACGTTTGTATGCACTTAGATTTGAGTATCATAAGCACAGAAATGATCATTCAGACCATGTGACCTAAATACAGTACACAGTATTATGTAGTTCCCGAGAATAATATTTCGGGGAAAAATAAAGTTACATACGTTTTGCTGGAGACACACATATAACGTATTTTCACATGTGGACACTGTAAACTAGAGATTCAACAAACGGGATGTATGCATTGATTAAGAACAGTTTAAATCACATTAAATTCAAATGTTTAAAATACCTGACAGAAAAAAATAAAAATAACGCGAGTAACCAACATTTTATTTAAATGTAACGGACCTCCTTGACTGCAGCAGCCCCCAATTAGTAGTCTCTTGCTAATAATGCCGTGTGGATTAAATAAAAATAGTAAATCAACTCTGTTTACCTTTTCCTCCCTTGCCGGCCTTTCCCTGTTTCGGCGGCATTGTCCGTTTTTTCTCAATTCGAAAAACTTTCAAATATTTAAAATAAAATCAAGGCTCATAACACGCAGACTTACAGAAGTCTGCAGACTGTGCAACAGATCTCCCCAATTTAATCAGCGTGAGCCCAGCAGGAAAAACGTCAATAAATCGCGACCAGTTGCACAGCATCGCTAGATTCCTGCGCCGGAGCAGTAAAGCAGCGACACAACAACCAAAGAGTGAAAGCCTACAGAGGTGTGTATGTACCCAGATAAAATCTTCATCACACTTGCTAGCGCCACCTAGCCAGGAGGATTGAAAACGCCTGCGAGTTACTCTATTCGTGTGTGCTTTGTGTAATTAATGGAATTTCAATGAATGAAGCACAGTAGTCGTAAAATCTATTTCACATAAAACATTATTTATTCTCAATGCAAGCATTTATTTAGATAGTAAATTTACTGCAAATATACTGTAAATGAATGTGCACAATTTAAAACATCAATTGTAGTTTAGTCCTTAAGTGCTATGATACATTCAGGACAAATTGCCTAGTAATAAAAATATACCTACGAAAAAAGGGCAATTATTTGTTTTGTGAAGGTACATAATCACATGGACATAAGAAATATCCACAGGTTTGAGCAAGTGTTCAATGGTTTATTAGCACATTTGAGCTGAGCACCATGGCATGCTGCAGAATGGAGAGACCTGCAGTTTAACTGACAGGTAGACAGAATTCATTGTCACCTCCTAGGTTAAAGACAGGCTCCAATCTGATGAGAAATGTTGATAATACTGCACAGATGCAACATGCTTTCTAAGAACACAGGTTTAGAAATGTATATATTAATAAATAAATTCAGAATATAAATAAAAATTAATCAATTTAAAAAAATATTAAAATAGGCCTGTATCTGTTCTAGCAAAAATAATCTGTCTCCAATATCACATGACTTGGTGACAGTGCTACCTCAATCTCGGCATCTGTAGAGTCTCCACTATCACCACTGAAAGTACTGGTGATTCTTCAGCTTGCTTTAGTTTCATTTTCTCTTTCCTTGGTTATGTGCTTTTAAATGTACTGACAGACCAAATGTCTCTCCACACTGATTGCAGCAGTATGAGCCCTGTCCTTTGTGAGTTTGTGGGTGCACTTTTAAATTTTCCATTCAAATGAATTTTCTCCCACACTGACTGCAACAGTACGTCCCTCCAGAGTGTGTGCGCTGGTGCTTTTTCAAGTCATTTGACAACAAAAAACCCTTCCCACACTGACAGTAGCAGTATACTCTTTCTTCTCTGTGAATCTGCTGGTGGTATTTCAGTTGTCTCGACTGACTGCAGCTGTATGGTCTCTCCCCTGTGTGAATTCGCTTGTGTGTTCTTAAACCTTCTTATTGACTGAAGCGTTTGCCACACTGATTACACAAATATGGTCTTTCTCCTTTGTGAATACGCAGAAGGTTTTTAAATTGTTCTAAGTGAGTGAGCCTCTTCTTACAATGAATACAGCAATATGCTCTCTCTCCTGTGTGAATTCACCGGTGTATTTTAATGCTGCCTGACTGACTAAATTTCTTCCCACACTGACCACATTAATGTGATCTCTGTCCAGCCTGAATGCCCTGGCTGTCTGAGATACTGACACTTTCTCCGCTCTGTATGTTGTGTTCTTTCCCTTCAGGGTCATTCTCGTTTATAGATACTAGGGTGAGTGTGCTGAAGTCTACATGTTGTTGTGCATGTTCTAATGACAGTCTCTCCAATTTAACTGAAGGAGACCTCAGGAATTTATAGCGTGGGATAGTCTAGTCTTCCCAATTCCTTGGCTCTGTTGCCCTTCATTACTTTCAAAGTCATCTATATAAATGTTCTTGCCGAGTGTGATCTACCTCAGCCCTGATCCCTTCACTGCATATAGAAGTTACTTCAATCTCTTCTTTCATATGGTTAGAATGTTTCTCAAAGGGATCAGTTTTGATGTGCACACATCCCTGCTGAATATTACCAGCAACCTGCTCTTTAGTGTGACCAGGCTGTAGGTCAGTATGCAGCTCTACAGTGTACATTAACTGGTGCTGGGAATCCTGTTCCACAGTATTAACAGCATCCAGTTCATTCAGTTCCTCTTGTTTGTAATTGTGTGCAATGACAAATGACAATTGAAACGATCTCAGATGACATCAAAACTGGGCTTTTGGGACTTACTCATCCCCATTATAGTGGACATTAATGGGTGAAACTCAGGTTGAGAAAACATGCATACTCACAGTGAAATACAGTAGTATGTTTCACACCAATGAATCTTTAGCTGCTATGATAGTGAAGTGGATTTTTAAATTGAAAATACCCCAATATATTTTTAATTGCTTCCAATATGTCTTTTTTTAAAGCTTACACTATTAAGTGTGATGTATTAACAAGCACAAGGATATAAAAAAAACAAAGACTTTCACATTGAGTGGGAAAAGAAGGATAAATTATTTTAACACAACGACAGCTGTGTTTTTCAATTATAAGGCAAACCTGGCTCAGGCTAAAAGGGCAATGTTGAAAAGACATTTTAAAATGGTTCCTAAAAACAAAGGTGAGGACTTTCCGGTTGAAATAGCTCCAACAGGGTGTGTAAACTTAAATCATGCCTATGGCACAACAGCCAATGTTTACTAAGCAAACCACCAAATCCAAGGCCAGAATAATTCCTTCACTTATTGTTAGTGATCTAATATAAATAACAAAAAATATTTGCTGAAAAAATTAAGGAAGATGGGATTTTAAAGCAGTATTCTTTGAAGCATTGTTCAACAATTTAAAAATAAAAAATATGAAGTAACTTGAGCTTTCAGTAACTGATCGGATTAAATCAATATCTGAAGATGTTTCTTTTTAGTCAAAGACTACCATTGAAAACTGTATTTCTTCATCTTTGGTTTAATTAATTGGTGTTCTTTACATAAAACATCATAAAAAAATTGGCGATGATGGTTTTTGATGATAGCAGGTCACCCCACTGTGGAAAAAACGAGGGCACATGATATTTATCCTGCCCTCAAAAACCACATACTGTAATATGTCAAGCGGCAAACTTAAAACCAATGGTTTGTATACAATGTGAAGTGAAACCAAAGTTAGGACCTTTGTTGTTAAAGCTGAATATTCAGTTTATTTTCCATAACACTTCAGAGAAAGCTGTTCAAATGTTTACATCATTACAGTTTTAACCACACATACAGTATACAGTATGGGAGGTGATTAAAACTGTGGTAGAAGTATTGCAACAATTCCTTGATCTTCTGCTGCGAATCAAGTTTTTTGTTCATTTTTAACATTTCCAGTGAGTAAAATGCTACAGACCAATTCCACCACAAAGCTACACGTGAACCAACAATCTCCACCATCCTCATAGCATGTGACACAGTTGTCAGTGATTTTACGGTGGGGGTAATGCAATTAGTGAAGGACAACAAGAATCTGTTTCAAGCTCATGTTGGATCTCTTCCAAATTTAAAGAAATGATCTACATTTTGTTACAGTTGGTGATCTAGTCAAGTTCTAGTCAAAAAGATCTAGACAAAAATGAAAACTCGGCAGCCACCAGGAAGATGGTATTTAATGCAGATAAGTGCAGATAGGAAAATAAAAACTATATTTAAAATGGGAAAACTGAGCTATTTTTTTTACTATGTGGAAAAAATGTTGACAACATTTACAGCACATCTACTACACAATGTGGGAAAGCAATGAAAAAACCAAACGTTAGGAAATAGTTAAAAGTATAGAATTTAAAACACGGGACATTACATTAAATTGTATAATGCAGTAAACTTGTAGAAAAGTGAAAATTGTGTACACTATTGGTCATCACATTACAAATATTACTGCTTTGGAATCCCAATTCATTTATTTCACCAAGTCAATAACTTAATGAATCAATTAAACATAAAATTAATTCAAGAACTGCTAGTCAGTTTTATAAATAATTCTGGCCTGGAGCACATTTTATGTGGCGTTTGCATGTTCTCCTAACAGCTACATGGGTGTTCTCTGGTTACTATAGTTCTCTTGTTTAGTTCAGAAACGTCTCTAAATAATCTGTGTGCATTCATAGTTTGTTAGACAGGTGATCTAATTACTCAACCGTAAAAATTCTAACCCAGCTTTGTGGTGCTTTATAGATAACTGTGTCTGTAACAAAGTGAATGTTTTGAGTAATAAACTGTAAAAGAAAAATCCTATATATGGTTCTGAAAATTATTTTTTGAACAAAATCCAGAACATAATGATGCAGTTCAATGAATCAGTGAGGAAACAGAAAGAGTCACAAAATTAAATTAAAAACTTTATTTTTTGTGTAAAACACTTTTGTAATAGTACACAGCTAGGTTAAAAGAAACATTTCTTTACAGAAATGAAGTGTTCAAGCCTTGTTGCATTCAAACAAAAACAAATTGAGCACAGCACCATGAAATTCTGCTCCTGCCTCTTATTAAAGTGACTGTGCAAACTGTGGCTACACAAATCTTAATCAAAATCAAATACCCCAATTAAAGTCGTATACCTTTTAGGATTCTAATAGTGCTTGAAAAAAGGTAAACTTTTACAAATCATCATCAATACAGTTAACAAGGCATAGAATTACACCGACATTTCAAAATTTACAAAGTTTACAATAAAAGTGTTAAAATACTCTTTTGTGCAGAAACATTTTGATAGGACAGCAGATGTAATTAAAACAGTTCAAACCAGGCATGTGCTCAGATAGCAGCTACTTGGTCACTCAGGGCTCTTCTGGTCAGTTCATAAGCAAGGAAAAGGGCTCCATTGGAAGGGAATGCTCGCACTACAGTGGGGGTCAGTCCACAGTACAAGGCTGTAACACCTGAAGAATAATAATTATTATTAATAATTGCTTACACCTATATATCGCTTTTTACACTCCACTCAAAATGCTTTACAGGTAATGGGGACTCCCCCAAAGAATGTGACACAGTACCCCGTAGTCCTCTGCTAGTGACAACTCAAGCAAAGTCTCAATATTTCTTACCTTCAGTTCTAAGGATGTTGATAAAGGACACGAGGAACCCAGCCTGCTTGCCACTCATGGACAGGACCTGGATTCTGGACTTCACTGAGTCAATGGGATAAACCGCAAGCCAGAAGAATGCCCCCCCAATGCCTCCACTCACAACCAGCAGTGCTGCATCTGCATGGAGGAGGGCAGAGTGGCAGTGAGACTTCACAGTGAGCCACACGGGGCAACCAGCTCATTAATACCGTGGGCCATATTTACGATAACATTTCTCAGGAATTTACCTTAAGAGCACAACTTAAAAATCAAAAACAAACTCCTCATTTTACTACATTAAAAAAATAAAATTTTAAACTTGCTTATAGAGACTCCTTACTTTGCATCCTGGATGCTTCATTGAGTAATACAGGCCCAGGTGGATGTTTTATTAAAATGGTTCTGTATAGTCTGACCAATGTGTCTTAATTTTACAACTCTTAAGACCTATAAAAAATACCATTGATTACTTCTCTCTAAATCAGGAGGTCTTAACCTCAGTTCCTAGAGGGCCACAATGTCTTTTGGTTTTAATTTTATAGTTTGTGTTCTCAATTTAATTAAGGAAAAATTGAATTATTTTCTCCATCTAGATGAATTTAAGTGTACTGCATTTAATTTCACCCCCACAGTCGCTTGATTCATGCAATTATTTCCAGGTATAGTGTCTTTAAAGCCCTGTAAGCCTGGAAAAGAGCTATATAATTATCCAATTAATCAAGCAATTAAAGCAAATAAGTAACAAAGCTCAGGTGGAAAGAAAGCTACAATGCACTGCAGCCCTCCAGGAAAGGGGTTTGAGATCTAAACGAGTCTTGAAAACCTAATTTTATATATTTTAAAGTGGTTTCTGTAAGGCAAAGTAATCCAATCCAGGTTTGCTAAATGGGACCCTATATGCTTCATTTAGTAAAGTCTTGTTTTACTCCCCTCCCTCTTCATGGCTTGCTTGCCCTTCAGCTGCAAGGGATGAGTGAATTTCTCTTTAAAATAAAATCCACTGACAGCCCATTTTCACAGGCAATGATTTCTATTTATAAATCTTTCCTAACAATAAGAATTACAGTACAGAAAAATTGACTGTACAAGATCCCCAGAAAAAAAAATAGAATTTTCTTGAAACGGATTATAAACTGGATTTTTGTGAAGTGCATGCTTTTTAAAAAGTGCTCTTGGCAGTTTTTGCCATATACATCTCCCCGGCGGAAATCCCCAATAGAAGGCTTCACCTCAAAGCTAAATCTGAAAGGAGGAACTCGAAGACGGACAGGCAAGAAGTGTGCGTGTTTGTGCACTGCCAGCAGATTTTCATTTTGTATTCTGATCTGTTATGGAAATGTTTTCCCCTCCGTTTTCCTAACCCCTGCGAGACACAATAGCTTTTACGCTCATCAAGATTCTCCAGCTGAAGAGACTATATCATTTCCAAGACTAGTAGTTCAGCCTCACCCAACTCATCCTTTGACATTCCCGGCTTGGTGAAAAAGGTCCTGCTAATTTCATATCCTCCAAAGAAGAAGAAATAACCGGGCACCTCCCTCAGCCAAGTGCTTGTTAGCCCCTGAAACAAGCCCTGGGGTCCTTCAGTCTTCATGATGTCCCTCACTATAGACCAGGCAGAGCTGGGACACAGAAGAAAAAGATGAACACCCCAGACCTGCCCTGAAGAAGAAAGACAGGAACCACCCCGTTTCACGTTCATGTCAATTTCCTATGCCATTTGCTTTCTCACATGACGGAGGTGCAGCTTTCAATGACTGAAAAGGTAAAAATGTTCAGAGCCTAGAGAAGGCGCTTTCCAGCATGCTATTGACGTCACTGCAGTGGTTTAACCAATGCTAATAAAATGGAGGGGTTCGGGTTTAATTTGAAAGTTATGCGATATCGTGATCATGATCCCTCATTTTTTTCCCCTTTAAAAATCTGGAGAAAAAAAAACAGTCTAGGATAAATCTGTGTGGCTCTTGCAAGTTCCCCGATCTTTATCCTACTGAAACATCTATGGAGGAGTGTGACGGGGATGGGGGGGAGGACTGAAAATAGTGACTCCATCATAAATACACATACACTGTTACACTGAAATAAGATAAAACAGCGGGTAAAACCCACAGCTGTCTGACAGAATCATATTGATAGTGGCCACAGTCCGATAGGAGGATGATGGAAGTTTACAGTAAACTGGGAGTACTTCCACTGCTCAGTTTTATTTTAAAGGTATTTAACATGTCACATAAATCTACAGTTAATGCCGACTCGAAAGCTGGCATTATAACTCTCAAGATGATCCTATAAATATTGACCTCAAACATACATTTAAAGCAAACAGACCACAGCTTTAAATGCCTGTACCCCCTGTTAAACTATAAACATGGGTGTTTGTATGGTTTTCTAAAAACATTGAACAAAAAGACTGAAAAAGAGAGGAAGTCTTTTGTCCCATTTAGCCCTGTTTCATTCAACCATTTCTTAGAAAGAAGCCAGGGTATGGCTGAGTAATGAGTCCCACAGCCCAACTTGGGAGATACAGAGCTTTACAACTGGCACAAAGCAAAGCAAGAGCACAGTGAAAACAATAGTACACAGTGGAAGTGTACAAAACAAAATGAATATGTAGGAGAAGAGACCATCTGGAAAGTATATATTGTATTTGTCCATGCATTTTTGTTTTCCTCTTTATCCTTTAGAGGGTTACAGTGAATTGGATCCTCAGGGCTCATGGTAAAAGGCAAGAGGCCCCAGTCCATTGAAGGACACGCACCCATTTTCTCAGACACATGCAGTTCACACTTTAGAAACACCAATCAACCAGGATAACAGGTGTTTAAACTGTAGGAGAAAACTGGAGCACTCAGAAAACCCAAGCAAAATCCACACACACAGAGCCCAATTCTAACCCAGGACACTGGAGCCGTCACCAATCGCAATAACCTCTACCCATTGTTTTCAGTGTGAAAATTACTAGCATGGGTCCAATCGGTCCAATATATTTGGAAACCGTACAATTTTGACCCTCCTTCTTCCCAAAACAGCAACATATGATAAAATGTGATCAGCTGGAGAGTTGCTTACACCCGATATGCCAAAGAGGTTTTGCCGGCCACTTTCATTTCATGGAGAGCCTGCATCCGGCACTTCACCAGCTCTGTGGGACACAGCACTAGAGAGGAGAACACAGACGCGATTGAGCCCGCCATGGCATTCTGCAGGTCACTGGAAGGAACAGAGATCACCACAGGAGCTGCTAAGTGCATAGTCTTACAAGTCACTCATACAGCCTTCAACTACTCAGACACAGACAACAAAAGACTACATTCCTTTCTCTGAAAATGGGAAAGGTTAAACACAGGAGCCCACCTCAGTGAAATAAAAAAAAAATCAATTTTAAATCATTTAGACTGCACACTAAGTTCACATCCATCCCAATGATAAAAGAACATGAAGGAGTGGTAGAAATCTTTATGATTCTGTAGCAAACTGATATTTTCTCCCCCCCCCCTTCAGAGAGGACCTCTAAAGAGTGCAGAAGATAACAGTTAATGACCAGGGCACAGAGATATCTCAACATCCCAGGAAAAGTCCAGCTTTCTCTCTTAAACAGAGAGGAGAAAAAATTGCATTGGGAATTCATTGTGCCTTATTCTTAACGACACACAAATAACAGGGATATAATAATAATAATAATAATAATAATAATAATAATTTGTCCAAGTCTAGCCACATTAAAATAAGCACACTATTTCCTGAAGACCTTCCTTGTCATCATTTTATCAAGGTTCTTCATTTTAATATAGAACAGCAAATCTCTTAAAGAGAAGACGTCCATCATTGTTACACAAGTTATGCCCTACAAAAATATCAAATATGTTGTTTCGATAACATTAGTCAACAGTACTTCTAGAAGCATTATTCGATTTCCAGCCCTCACCTGAGCTTGGATACGCTCTCCAGTCCAAACAGCCGCCTAGTGAGCTGTTGACAGAACCCATAGCAGGCAAAGAGGACAGCGTTCTCGGCCACATTTGCCAGTAGCGCGGGCATCGTGCCCTGATAGAGCCCGTGCAGCCCATCCTGCCGGTAGGTTCTCAGTGAACAGTCCACAAAACCCCGATACATTGTTGGAAAGGTCTGCATCTTCACCTTCACCGTGTCGAAAGGCTGCCCGCTCAGCACACATGCCACACCCCCTGAAACAGACAAGAGCACCAGACAGCAGGCTGAGTGCAATTCTCTTAACTGGGTCGGGGTCTGATCAGAAACATCCCCCTTGTGCACAAAAGCAGAGACATGCAAGAAGAACAAGTGACATTAAATTAGAACACTGGCTTGGAACACATCAAGCCTTTTAAGATTTGAAATCAACCAAACTTAACCTCTCGTCATGATGTTAACCCAGCCTATGTCACTCAGAACAACAGAGTAAATGGTGGTGAATATACTGTAAAGAACAAAGAACAATGATTCTAAAATCAATGCTTCACTGTATTCTAACGAAACCTGGCTCAACGCGGCTATTTGGTCAACTAATATCGCATTTCCCCCCAAATGAATGAAACATTTCCTCTGCCTCCCCAAGATGCAGTACAAGATTAGAACCTAGTATTTTAAAATTGGATGCCACATTTGGTTATTCCTAGAAACAATCACCCAAACCACAACTGTTTATGAAATTAAAACAATAGTATGAACTTGCATCCATGAACATAATCCTTAAAGAATAAATGATAACCTACCACCTAGCCCATCCCCCCCCCCATTTGTTCCAGTTTGGTTACTACCATCACTTACTTTACAGGGGAACTGTAGTCCCAATTTCTTAGGCTAGTTATTAAATCTTAATAACAAAATTCAGTAATTGACGGCCTTGCATAATTTTTCAAATTCCAAATTAAGCACATATCACGAACTTTGTGAAAGTACCGCATGGTCACCATATTGTCGCCAATCGCTGGTCTCGCCACAGGCAAGAGCAAGAGTTGACGCGAATTGCGATGTGCAGCAGCCCTTCCTGCTCACTAGTCACTCTAATGACTGGTGTAATGCAATGTATGAGCCAATAAGTACAGGCTGTGCAGCAGACATCCTGCAGAAATGCAGAGATGTTCCAACATGATCTGCATGCCAAGCTAACAAGTTGCATTTGTCTGCAAAACCGTCTCAAAGTCAAGAGCAACATTTCTGTTGGATTAGAAGAAATGCATTCACAAGCCTTCTTGTTTACAATACCCTAGGACTACATCACCTCACTAGTTTGGTTGCCTTGTTCTGAATAGCAGGATATGGCACTGTGCATACCTGGAAATTGTGTCTATTTTGTGATGTACAAACCTCCAATTTACATCTTACTTTCATTATAGTTTGAAATTCACTCATCAATGCAGATCGTTTCTAACCCCAAAATATAAAAATAGCGTTGCAGTTCCCCTTTAACAAAAATAATTTATCTACATGTTCAATTTTATGAGCTGTGAAATTTTTATGTGCAGATTTTCAGCCTTGCCTGGAGTTCAGCTACAGAAGAAATCTGATTAGTTCATAACTGACTCAATAAAAGTCTCTCTTAACAAATCACCAGCATTTAAGACAAGTGCAAATAGCTATACGAGATACCCACTGAGCAATAATAAAATCTAATCCACATTTAAAAGGGAGCAGGGAGAGCATCTTTCCAGGGATGAAGTCATTGCACTGGAAATGGGTTCACACAGTCTAACATGCATTTTCAAGCCAGCTTTGACCCAAATGGGGACAGAGTAACCAGACAACAGCTCCCTGCATGATCTGCATGACACAGAAGCTGATACTCTGCACTCTTTCAAGGAATGGCAAGATGAGATCCTAGGATTAATAAACTACTTACTACCATACGGGCCAAATGGGTCAAAAGAGGCTTCCTCTCATCTGCAACTTTCCCTTACCTTCTTAAAGTGGTCGGTCATGAAAATGAAAGGTTTGAAAGTTCATTACTCTAAAGCACACACTCAGTTTGAACGAGTCAAATCACTTGACGATAACATGTCAAATAACCGTGGTCTGTGAAACAAGAAAAACGTGATGTGAACCAGAATTAACCGTCATCGTTTCAACCTGACATCCTGGTCTTTGAAGTCAGCGAAACAGTATAAGCTATCTAATTCAGTTACTCCATACACTTACCCAGGCACTTGCTAGGCTTTGCAGTATGTCAAGATGATGAATAAGAATTTAAGTCAATTTATGGTTTACATTACAAATGTTGACCAAGTGCAGATTATTTTTATTGATTTTCATTTCTCGAGGAATGGAACAACAACTTCACCTATTTAGGTACCCTCATTATAAATAACAATAACATTCATCAAGCCATTTTCTAACCACTTTATCCAATTCAGGGTTGCAGGAGAGCCAGAGCCTACCCCAGCAATGAATGGGTGTGAGACGTGATGCACCCTAGATGGGACGCCAGTCTATCACAGGGCAAACACAAACACTCACTCTACAGACAATTTTCCCAGAAGCCAATTGACCTACTGTACCAGTACATCTCTGGACTGTGGGAGGAAGCTAGAGCACAAAAATAACAAAATCAAAGATAAGAGCTCGCAGAGGAGCTGTAACCTTGGACAGACTGTGTGACATGTGGGACAAGGGAAAGATATCAATGAAGCTCAAGAGGAGTCTGTACAACAGCAAGGTCACACCAGTTCAGCAACATAGCAAACCTGGGCCCTAACAAAGAGTTTGCCCGACTGAATGGCTTCAACTCTCAGCATCTCCTCTGCATTTTATGTATAAAATAATGGAAAAAAAAAGTCAAAGCCAGGTCACAACCCAACCACCTGTCAGTGATATTTCATAGAAGCAAAGTCAGATCACACTACAGTACTGGTCCAGAATTAACAAACAGGCACTAATGGGGCCACCTACTCCAAACACAAAACACTGCCTAAGTTCAAGCCACCAGAAAAGACCTACTGGCTGGAGCCAACTTACAAAGAGACTCCATGATAAATCGCATGACAAGGCAGCAGTCAGCCTTTTGTGACATGAAGCACAAGACTTTAGAAAGGATGCGAGAGCGAAAACAGCTGGTAGCTCATGGTAGCCCACAGAATGCTTTAAACTGAAAAGGGCTCCACACACTCGTTAAGGTTGGGACCCACTGTTATAAAGAGGTACGTATTGTCCAGATTTGCCACTCCACTGTTAAGCGGTACATTACTCACCTGCCGCCCCTGCTGTGAGGTTGATGACAGTTTCGATCAAGGGGTGGACAGTCCCTCTCTCCAGCGACATGTTGTGGCTGTCTGACTGGGGCAAACCCAGTCTCAGGTGGAGACACTGGGTGCTACGCTATAGCACAACAGCACTTAGGGACCCTGTGGTACTGAAAAAACATCAGAATGGCAAAATTACAAGGGTTTACCAGCAGGTCAGGTACCACACTTAAAAACAACTGCAACTGAGCTCGATATGCAAACTGGGACCTCAATTCGAAACAAGCCTTTTATTGGCAAGAGTTCGTTAAATGCACATCCAATACTGTAAGTCCTTTAAAGTGGGAACATAAAAATATGCACCAAAAAAATGTTGCGGAATACGCTTCCTAAATTTAAACGTATTTAACAGAAACACTTTCTAAACTGAAAGAACCACCCCCCAAAAGGTTTACTGAATTTTTATTTTTGATATCACAGTTGAACCAGTCAGGAATATTTACAAGTTAAAATATTGAATATTGAATATTGAATATTGAATAATATATTAGAATATTGCAAACATTTCTTGAATTGCGTATTGGTATGCTGTTATAGCATTCAGATATCTTATCTACCATCCTTCACAACTTTCTCGTGATTTTGTTTACAGTACACAAAGATGAACTGTTCAAAGAACGCTGTGCACCGAACTTGAATTCTTCCTTCAAAAGCCATTAACGCAAATCGCTAAAACTTCGTCTTTTTTACTTACTAAACCAGGTCAGAGGTGGCACCTCCAGACAGTAATCATCCTCGCAGCGTTGCAGTTAGAGAGCAAGTAGAAAAATCAAGGTAGAGGAATTTAAGCAAGTGTGCAACATAAAGTTTAAAAAAGCAACTCAAAGGTTTAACACTTCACTTCATCACTAATCCCTGCATATAACCGGTGCTTTCGAGTTTTATGGAGTTTCGCTGTGGGTGACAGCACGACCTACCGCGTCACCGTGCCGGAGTTCAGGAGTTCAGAGAGGGGAGCAGGTTTTTGTAGTTAAGCGTTTACGTATTATATATTGCATTTAATCAGCGTTGACAACTTATCAGGCTAAGGTCGTGTATGCATTAGTGGTGAAGTCTAAACATATCATTTAATGGTTCTGTTAAATAAGTGTGTTAATTAAGTGCCGTCTCATTTTAACGGCATTTGCAATACGTTTCAAAAATACGAAACTCATGTTTGCTTTGTTATAATAAGAAAACACTTTGCTCCAGAAAGCAGATTTCTCTCGCATCTTCAAAAGTACTACAACACACAGCGCCTTCTCAGCTTCACCGTCTACAGCGTATGGATAGTAGACTTGATTTTAGAGTGACTACAATAGGTATTAGTACCACGTAATGCCAGGCAACACTGTTTTATGAAGTTTAATAACGAAAGTTCGGGCGGGATGACAAGAGTAGCAGAGTTCAATCAGACTCAGCTGTCAGTAATTCAATCGTGACGTAAGTGCCTCACCTAAAACATTATAAATACTACCCACGTCTCACCCTTCCATGCCTCTTTTTTTTTATCCCAATTCCACTCCATCTCTACCTTTACTGCTGCCCCTTGGTCAAAATCCTCACTGTGCCTAGGGGTCCTGGCCTGTTCGTCCTATGGCCAGGAGGTTAAGCTTTCAATACACTTAATTCTTGAGTGTTGTTATTCATATTGAATTGAGAGTTAGTGAAAACGTTGTACAGAAATGTACTGTATTTAAGCAGCACAAGATCTTCTGGAAAGTGAAGTGTACTCCAATTTCAGGTTTAAACAAAGAAGTATTAGCACACCAAGTGACAAAGGAGTGCAGAAGCTAGGTACAGTTAAATCAATAGTGAACAACATGTTTTGTCCAGCTGGATTAAAATACCTCATAAAATAAAAAATGTGAACACCTGATCGTGCACAGTGATAGTACTTAGAAGTCTGATTTCAGATATGTGATTTTATTGTCATTCACCACATTTCTTGCTTTCTTGCAAATACTAAATGTTATAGCCTTACTTACATCACTGTGTTTGTGTGTGATTGCTAATGCATTTGTTCTAGTGTTTTAACATGGCATTATGCTGTAGAATGTGGAACGATTTGTTAATATGTAAGAGAGCTGCCTTACAGCGATATCTGGGAGCAAATGCTGAAACGCAAGCAGTGACTGAGTTCTCTTGGGTTCACTTTTTTTGATAACCAATCAACACTGTGATCATTCTTTCAGAATGCAGTCTTTCTTATCAAGCAATAGTTAGACAGTAATCAGAAGTTAACGAGATTAAGGTAATCCTCTTAGAAATGGCCACGGGCAATTTACACCATTGTAAATGATCAATGTACTTTTCCTTTGATGAGTTCCAAAGTGCAGCCTTGAAGTACAGGAATAGTCTGTACCTGTCTGTACAGTCTGTGTCTGTAGTCAGTGCTTGCAGTACAGTGGAGGTGACGATGGCTGCATGTGTTAGCCACGAAGTCATTGTCATTGCAACATTTTCAACAAACTTTAACTTTTAAGTGAGTCTTTTGTTTTCTACATTCACAAGGGATTGACACACCGGTGGTAAGAATTGGGATGGCTCCCCCATGTCCTGGACAGTAACACTCCACCAGATCATTCGTAAATCATCCGTTTCTAGAGGCCCGGAATGTGATTGACATTTGATTTGATCAGATGAGTAAAATAATGGATCTGTGTGAGTTTGTATGTTCTCCCCATGTTCACATGAGTTTCCTTGAGGTGCTCTGGTTTCCTCCCACAGTCCAAAAAACTTACTGGTAAACATGGTATGAGTGTGTGCATGCCTGTGGATGTGTCTGTCAGCCCTTTGATGGACTGGCATCTCATCCAGGCTGTACCCTGCCTTGCGCCCGTAATTGCTGGGAAAGGCTCTGAAAGAGGGTAGAAAATGAATGGATGGAGCAAATTAATGGGTCCAATTAAATTGGGAATGGTCAACTATCAAATTATACTTGAATAAAATAGGAAAAACTGCATAGGGAATGTGCTGATCTAATGAACAGTTGGAGTATTATATTATTCTGATTTTACAACTGGTAAGCCAAAGAAAATCATATTAAAAAATGTAATAGTGTCTAAGAAATGGTCAATATATATATATAAACCATAATAGGCCTTAAAATATGCTAAACCAATGTTTATTGCAGTCATTGTGCTCATTAACAGGTTAGTGGGTGAAGGTCTGTCATGTAGTATATACAACAGGGGATAAAGTACATTTTGATAAAATCTTGAACTGTTTTGACATAATGCTTATGTGGGCATATATTAATTTACACTGCTGATGCTCTAGAATACTCAACACATGTAAATTGTTGTTTTTACACTTCCTAATCTAGGGTCATTTCATTCTGGCACTTTTTCTTATTTTATGATTCCTGGTAGAGTTCACGAAGAACACTAGAGTTCAGAGAGGTGAGTTGTTTGTGAAGGATGGAGTGCACAATGAGGGCAGAATACCTTAACAGAACAGAGCATACCTTGGACAACCGCTCCTGACTAGATATACTGCTTAGTATTACAGAACCAGAGATAAACATTCATATTTCAGTAAAATAATGTTAGAGTATATGTTGGGAATGTACCTTACATGCCAGCTTTTGACAATACAAGGAACTGTGGAACACAAATAGAAATGACTAGGTAGATGGATGTAGTTCAATTGTCACTATAAAAAAAACTGAATTTAATTCTAATTATATAATAGTATATACATATATTAGCAGGTGACTTTTGTCTTTTCCCAGACAATATCGTCTTATTCTGCCCTAGACACGCAACAACTGCCAGCCAAGTAGGAAATATTGCTGCACACTGCCACTAGCCCCAGCCAGAATGTTTCCCTTGTTTGTAGCTTTGCGTTATTTCTGAAAAGTTCTTTCCATAGTGCTTGTCCTCAAGAGTCCCAGCTTGGCTATTCCTTTTGGGTTTTATACTGCTGTTGATTTACAAAATGCAGGACTGGGGTTGATAGAGGTTAGTTTTTCCATGTGTTCTCCTCTTCTAGATGGAGAAGAGGAGATCGAGAAGATTTTGTGTCTCCTGTCACTTTTTGAACACAGACAGTTCTGTTCCTCTTACCTGGATGCACACAACAATCGCAGTCTCTTCTGGACCAACTTCCACGACTCTGGCTAGTCTCAGCGTTTGGATCAGGTCTTTGTTTCTTTGTTTCGGAAGCAGGATATGCAGACCTGCACCAGGTGTAACCTCGAATACTGTTCAATGGTGTGAAAACTCTGTTAATAGTTAATAGGTTTAATAGTCAATACTGTTCATTCAGCTTCCCTGTAATCCCTACGTCTGTCATAATAATACCTTACATTTGTATAGTGTTTTTCATCTCTAAGTGCTTTGGATATGGGAGGGGACCCGTTTTATCCACCACTGAAGTGCAACCCCACCTGGGTGACATTCAGGAGATCTCATGTACAGGAGATCGGGGCTGGACATGATACAACTGATCCTTGCATCCCAGAACAGAGATCTGTCTGCTCTTTCAAAAAGCCAAATTAAAGCTTGGTTAATGCATTGGCATCCCCTAGTGGTAGGAAAAGGGACACATGACTTTAAAGAACTTGCTCTGTCCTGCATTCTGTATTCTGTATTTGTAAACTATTTCATTGTACATTTTATTGGAACATAAGCATTTCCTAAATTACCGAGCAATGTCTCTCTGTGTTCTGTTTCCACACATCCACCTTTTTTTTCTAGAAATGACTGTATTTGATTTCCACAAGCCACTGGAGGAACTGGGCCCTTTGTAAGTTCATTAACCCTTGTCCTGGGCACCTAAACACCTGCTGGACCTTATTTCAGGCAGGATCCTCAATTAGCCAAATCCTTAACTCAACTGAGTTGTTTGTTTGGAACAAGTTTTATTTTCTACTCAAACATTGTTGAGGCACTAAAAGATTATTATTATTGGGTAAGAGAAGGGTTTGATTATGCATCTGAGAGCTCAGCTGGAGCAAACTCCAGTGGGTGTGTGGTAACCAGAGCCAGAGTTGGTAACCAGTATTTTTCTTCTCTCTATTAATTCAGACTTTAGTATGTGAAGTATGTTATTAGTTGTAATATCATGTAGTTGCCTTGACAGGCATGCAGTCATTTATTAAATTGTGAATATTATGGTTGGTAATACTGTGTATTGTGAATACTTTTCAAGTTATGGGGGTTTGCTTAGGGAGACACTGGGATGGCTCTGAATCGGAGGGTGGGGGGGTCGTTATTTATCTTTAATAGGATCTTTTCACCACAAGATGGAGCTATCACCCAAATAAAGAGTTCATCGTCGAACGGTTTCTGTAATAAAGAATTTCCATGTGGACAACGTGAGCTCCTTTAGAGTGCCCGTGAGCTTCTTAAGAGTGCCAAGAAAGGTTACCAACAATAGGAGACCCCATTTTCCAGTTCAGTTGTTATAAGCTAAATAGTCCCGGATGTTCTTACCCATCCAGTTGTTTCTGGACTTTTCAGCTAAACCAGCACATGTAGTTTGTTTCAGATAATACATTTTAATTTTCTGGTGAAGCACCTCCTATTTCCAGTCCTATTTTCATAAATAAACTGTTATTTGTTGTATACAACAGGTGTGCAATGCTTCTTTTTCACATTAGAAAATAAGATAAAGCACAGTTTATATTTAAAATTATTATTTGTTCTGGTAGTTATGGCATCGAGCAGGTCAGCTCAGACACCCCCTGTCAGAAAATCTGTACACTGGGACTTTGGATTAGAAATTCTAGCCCAGAGGGAAGAGCACCACCTACTGGTCCACCAACACCACAAACTGCAGCAGCCTGGTTTTCTTTGAAATTTCTCCCTCCCATCTATACTGACCAGGCCCAGCCTTGAAGAGCTATGAAACCAAATTAGGTCAAAAACAAAGCAAAAGTTCATTTAAAGTAGCTCAGGTAGGTAGGTGCGTCAGCATGCGTAGGCTGCAAAGAAATAAGTAAAGGTTTATTCCATGCTGAAAAGAGACTAAAAGAAACACAACGTTTAGGCTGTGGAACCTTCGTTGGGTATACCAAAGAAGTGCCCCTTTCAGCGTGGAATAAACATTTACTAGTTCATTTAAAGTTCACCAATACAGAGCTTAGTTGACTAAATGGGACAGACAGTTCTTTGACAAAAAAAAACCCATGAGCACCAGGTTTCAAAATCATAGCCGTTAAACTGTTGTATTGCTATTATGTGAAGAACACATTAAAAGAATGATTGCTAATCATTCTTCATTGTAGTTTATTTACTCCTATCTCAGTGCTCTTCTGCCCTTTTTGAAGAGCAATCTCGTCTTCCACAATTGCACGACAGGACTACACCCACATAAAAAAACACTTTCTGATCAATATTTAAATAGAAATCAGACTCCAGTGATGCGAAATAAGCAATCAAATTCATAAATGTCTGAAGCAAATGTGGCACTTGAGAGGGGGAATATGTGAATCAGAATATTAAATCTTTAAAAAGTAAATACTGATTGAACTAATTCAGTTCAGAAGTAATGCTAACTACAAACCCCAAGAAATCTGTTCATATTACTTGTACAATGCGTTTGCCCTTGGACACAGTCCATTCAGGATATAAGAAGGAACACGACAATGTTCTGTAGATCAAAATGTGCTTATTATCTGGTAGGTCTTTGAAAAGGAAATATTTGAAATGACCTACCAGATATTCAGTAAATACGAAGTAAATATTTTTTTGAAAAGGGCAGCGCTGTAAAACGACTTGCTTGCATGTTGTCACGTATCTCAGGACCTGTAGGTACGAACGCATCAGAGCGCAAGCTGTTTGTGTGTGAAACCACCGTGACTCCTATTTCCATTCCTGAGCTGTTGTCGTTTGCACCAGAAAGAAAGAGCGCTGTGGCAGCCACACCAAGAAACAATGCCTGCTGTGTCTTGCAGATGTCCCGCTTTAACACCCCGATCACAAACAGTTTAATCCTGCGCATTGTCAGCCGGCCTCGCCTTTCGTCTACCCAAGCGTTCAGAGCTCTCTGGCGACACAATCCCCAGCGGCGTCAACACTAAGCCCGTTCACGCAGCGACGGCTTGCTTTTTTGCCTTCAAATGCAGACACAAAAAAAAAACACGTAGCCTCTTTGATGGCCTCATCAGTCCACAATTAACTAACACAAAAGAGCCACGTACTGCACCCACAAGGCTGGGAAGCACTTCGACAACACCAGTCAACAGCTGATAATGCGTTTCCCCAGTCCACAGGCAACCTCTTCTCTTCCCCCGTCTCCTTGCTCATGGAGAAGGCACCACGCAGACGAGGAGCTCAAGCCAAAGGTTAGAAAGCCCAATTCCAGACACGTGCTGTCGGTTATTCCGCTATGACTGGAAATAGGTTGGGATAAGCTTTTCAGGCCTGTGCTCTTTTCACATTTCAATTATTTTGACAACTCCAAACATTTTAACTTCCGACTAGACACTGAAACTACAGTAAGTACCCTCCTTTTAAAAATGTTACTGAATGAGATGCGGTCTCCAAACTTTGTTTCGAAGTCTAAACCCTTCATTAACAGAACAGCTTGTCAGCTTCGTTTAGGGAATACTTTTGGACATCTTGTGAAGTTGTAAGTAGACTCACACCTTCTCCGAGAGATGTAAAACTAGAAAGCAAGCTTTTTGCCTGTTGCTTGCCAGGATGTCTCCCCAGTGACCTGAACAGGATGAAGGCCTTGGGAAATAAATTGATGGATAAAACCAAACAAGTCAAATGGCATGAAGATCAAGCAGAAGGTTTTCCGATGTTCCGATTGTTATTTTGACCTGGCTGAAGCCCTTTAGTCTCCCTTTTGTAAAGGGATTTATGGATCCAAGCTCAAAGAGAAAAGGAAATTGGGGGTTAACAAGTGGACATGAGAAAGACCACACACAGACACGGGTGTCAAAGACTAAAACTCAGTTTAAAAGCCAGCAGTCTAGAATCACGCAAGAACAAGCCAGTGTGCAATGAATTCTTGGTTGTTTGGCCTGCCCATTAAGAAAGCCCTTCCCCTGTCACAACTATACTGAAATACTGAAATGGGGATTACTAGAACATCCATCAGTCATAGCTCAGTATTGTATATAAGCCAGTTTCTACCTTTAAAATAAAAGGTAGTATATAAAAAAAGTCCCAATTTTCTTTTCAAGGCTATGTCCAACAAAAGCCTTCAATTCTCACCTTTTAATTAAGGGGAAGCAAAGTGGGTCTGTCCACAAGACCAGTCCTCTCACCTGTACAATTTTAATCATAGAAACACAAGTCTACATACAGTCCACACACACACACACAACACCCAAAGAAGGTTCCACAGCCTAAACGCTTCTTCTCTGCAGCATGGAATAAACCCATTTCTTGTTCCAGTCTACACATCTAATAGATAACACTACAGCAGAGCTACCAAGGTTTAAACTAGTAAAACAGTTCACCTACCACTCTAGTTTTACAGTACGTTTTTGCTGAATTAAAACATTATGAAAGATGCTGATCTCTGCTTCCATTGCAAGATCTCATTCCATGCATTACACTCAGCTCCATATAGGGTTTCATTCTAAAGCTTTACAATATGCAGCTTCCAGAAAAGTCAAGGTTGGTGGTTGATTTCTATGAGACCCTCCATGGAAATGGATCTGCTATGCACAAATGGAATTTTATTATCTCTGAAAGATGCGTATAAACAGCACACTCAGTTTCCAATAGTTTCTTCACAACACAGGACAATAAACTGGAAAAAAGCAATCTGAAGAGATATAAAAATGTAATACTGTTTTATTAACTTCCAAAACATTGTAGCATCCTAAACATACAAAAAATGAAATCATAGTTTAGTTGCAAAGTCTTTAAGTACAGGATTAACATCAACAGCTGCACTTCCTCTCCATTTGAAACAAATGGGAGTCCTACAACAGTTTAAAAAAACACACTTAAAACCCTTAAAGAAAAAGTCCACAATCTTTCATGCTATCGCACCCTTCCTGTACCAAAATTGCTGCAGAATGCTAGTTCGCTATATACAAAGACACTTGAAGCTAAAGAGACAGCCAACGCAGTGTAAAAAGACACCAGCCTTTTTGTAGCACACACTGAAAGTGGCAAGTTCTAGGCCAGGGCAGTCCACTCCCGACAGCACGATTCCATTACAGGACTTTGCACCTTCCAATGGATTAACCTGGGTGCTGAAGATCATGACAATCACCGAGAGTCAGCTGGAGCAAAGACGTGGAATGGAACAGAATCAGCAGGGTCGAGGGCCTGTATCAAGAATGGGTGTGCACAATCCTGATCCTGGAGGGCTGGGCAAACCTGCAGGTCTTCAGTCCAGCCAAGCTCTGAACTACTTAAAAATCAGCCCACTTCTGGTTTAACTGGACCGATTCAACTTCGGGTGCTTTGAAGAGGCCTAAAGAGGAGAAACTCAGCACAGACACACCAGCTCTCCGGAACTAGGACTGGAGACATCTGGCCTAGTCCGTTCCCCAATTTCAGGAATGTCAAAATATTGGTACGTCTCTTACAAACTATATATCTGTACAATTTAACACCCAGGAGAGAGAGAGAGAGAGAGAGAGGGAAAAAAATCTAAACCAATAATCATATACAATTACACACCACTTTACAAATTCTCTTTTAAAAAAAATATTTATATATATATTGCAATGCTACAACTTATTTAAATGCTTCCTGTTACTTAGCCAGCAATATACAATGAACCAGGAGAACACTGGAGAAATCAGAAGACATTCCTACACACAGTGGGCCTGGGCAGATTGTACACAGGGGAGGGATAAGATCAGGGGGGGACAAAAATCACTTGGTGGTGAAACTTGCAGCATGGCGTACTAAGCTAAACTTTATTGGTTGAGCACAATAAGCAAAGGGTCTCTAAAGAGGGATGGGGCTGGCGCTGTAATTTCCAGTGTTTTCCCTACCCCATTGCAATCATGCTGAAAAAAAAACCCTATTCGTCATCATCTTCATCGTCGTCCTCCTCTTCCTCCTCCTCTTCGTCTTCTTCCTCCTCATCGTCGTCATCCTCGTCGTCCATGCCTTTCTTGGGGGCTGCCCTGGGGGCCATCTTGGCTCCGTCCACCTTGCCTTTGGTTTTGTAATCGGCCACGTCCTGCAAAGCACACGGAGGCCGTTAACCCAGGCCGAGGCAGAAGACACGGCAAACGGAGCCGCTCTCTCGGGCAGAGTGTAAATGCAAAGGCGTCGCATCAAAACTAGAAACGTTTAACAGCACAACCGTCACCCAGCCTGGGCATGAAACCAGTGCAGCACATTTGTAGGACAGACTAATTAGCTGGCAGCTATATAACCCTGCAAAGCACAACTGGCAGACCACCGAAGATAAGCAGGTGTGAGCCTGGCCAGTTCCTGCACAGGAGACCTCCTGGGAAAAGCTAAGGTTGCTGCTGGAAGAGGTTTTACTTAGGCCAGCAGGGGGTGCTCACCCTGCAGTCTATGCAGGTCCTAATGCCCCAGTATAGTGACCGAGGCACTATACTGTAAAAAGGCACCATCCTCCAGATGAAAAGTAAAAACGAGATACTGACTCAGTGGTCACCAAAAATCCCAGGGTGTTTCTTGGGGGGAAAAAAGCAGGGGTGTTACCCTGGTATCCTGGCCAAATTACCAGTCATGGCCCTGCTAATAATCCCCATCTCTGAACTGGCTTCATCACTCTGTTCTCCTCCCCACTGATAGTGTGGTGAGCACTCTGGCTGCCATCACATCATCCAGGTGGGCTACACTCTGGTGGTGGTGGAGGAGGAGGGGAGTCCCCATTACTTATACAGCTCTTTCAGCACAGCATACTGTTTATTAAAGTAAAAATTTCTGCAGTGTCCAGAAAAGCACTCTATATTAATCCTTGCGCTTATACACACAGCGATGCAGATGAATAATTCTGAAAGCTGCGTCAACAGCTAGGTTTCAAGCTCTTTCTAAAGGTGTAACCAGCTACCTTCTTGTATTTCTCCTTCAGCTTTGTGGCCTTGTTCAGATAGGGCTGCTTGGCCCCATCAGTGAGGTTATTCCACATTTCCCCGAGCTTCTTGGCCACCTCTCCGATGCTGAGGCTGGGGCTGGTGGCCTTGATTTTGGGGCGCTGCTCTGAGCAGAAGAGAAAGAAGCCTGACCTGCGAGAGGAAAGAGATCCGACGGTTTATTTACAAACTCAGAGTGACCACAGACAGCCAGGTCCCACAGCAGGACATGGGCCACACATCTGCTACCCACGATGCACTGCACACTGCCATAAGAGGAACCGAAGGAACGTACGGTGGTCTCTTGGGAGCGTTGGGGTCCTTTTTCTTCCCACCCTTGGCCGGCGCGTAGTTCTTCATTTCGCTGTCATACCGGGCTTTGTCCTGCTTCGCCAGATCGTCAAACTTGGACTTCTCCTTAGCCGACATGGTCTGCGAAATTCACAGCCAGAGAAGAAAAGACATTCAGCTTCTAACTCGAACGAGAACGCACGTCCCTTTAACCCATACGGGCCCTTAATCTACCTCAAACAACCCCCCCCCCCGCAAACAACAGGCAGCACTTTCCTAAAACCTCTGCGGTAACAGACCCACTCTCATCAGGACATGCGCAAGATCAGAGAAGCCAAGGGTCACCCTTGTGTCTCATCCCCCCCGGCAGAGTCAGGACTGGAATAGGCCCCGCTAGCCCACATGGTTCCTTTCCTGGATGCTCACCTTCCACCTGCCCGAGCACTTCTTGGAGAACTCGGAGAAGTTGACAGGAATCTCTGGGTTCTTCTTCTTGTGCTCCTCGCGGCACGTCTGCACGAAGTAGGCATAGGCGGACATCTTGCCTTTGGGCTTCTTGGGGTCTCCTTTTGCCATCTTGAACTGCTCTTCCTGGTGATCCTCACTTCCTGAACTGGAAGGGAGAAGGGAAGATGGGTCAGAACCCCACGTGTGTGGAGGCGAAGCTGTGTGTGCAGCCATGTTACTGTAAACCGATATTCACCAGGCTCCCCGCAAGACGTCCCATTAAAAAAAAAGTTAACGAATGTCTCCTCTGAATTCGCTGGTAAAGACAGAGCAGCTCCCCGCCTTACATGAACTATTCAGGGAGAGATCGTCCAACTGTTCGTCATTTTTTCCTCAAGGCTAAATACCTTCTTTGTGGACCTTATGATCTGTCCCTACAAAGCATCTATACATTTGAACTCTCGAGTTCTATCAAAAAAATTAAACAACCATATTTCTTAAAATATGGATGTTAACGACTTTGCGGCAAACGCCTGAGGACTCACGGGAATGTAGTGTAGTGGCCCTAATTCAGAAAAGCAAACCATTTATTAAAGTCACTATTAAAGCGAAAAACAATTCTAAATAAAAAAATTAAAAATAAGGTTTTCTGTACAACCCAAACAATTCACTTTGACCTACTTCTGCCGTCTTACGAATTCCAAGCCACAACCCTCGTGACAAAAAAAAATAGTTTTCACGAGAAATCCAGAGATTTTAGTTTAAAATGCAACGTTGGCGTTAACTAAGGTGGGAAAAATTGCCAAAATTCAACGTAGGAAGCACACAGCTCATTGCTTTAAAATAAGCCAAACTGACTTGGCTTTGCAAGAGAAGTGGAAAAAAATTCATCCACGATGACCCCAACCCCCCCACGCCATGTTTGCCTTGCCCCCGCCCCGGACTCGCCCTGTCCGCAAGTCCGAGCTCCCGGACCGACACGGACGCCGGTCAGCCTATATCCCTTGCAGCCGGCTCTCCCCCGCTAATTCCCGGCCAGCTGTAGTGGAGATAGGCGCTGAGCACACGCTGGGGCTCCAGCCGGCGCCGTCCGTGCAAAATGCAAAGCGACTCATCAACACCAATAATTCATCTTCCATTTTGTGAAATGCCTTCGCATGAAAGAAACTGCCCCTCAAATCCAACCGCCTTTCATGCTTTACGCTTAATTTCGAAGAAACTCCGCTTGATTTTAAAGTTTAAAACTCGCTTTCTGCAAACCTTACTTTTCTCCCAATACGGGTATACAGTATCGGCACTAGCAGCAGAGACAAGGGCTAAGCTCGCTGTTCTTTGCAATAGCGCCCATTCACTAAAATGGCTTCTGTTCCAGCCCTGCTAGAGGGAGGCTTAAGGCAGCGCTGTGCAACAAAGCGACACACACCCCCGTCGTGTATAAAACCCCATCCTAGCGGAATATCTCCTAGCATCGCTGCCGAAACGGGCCTTGGCCGTTAAAAGAAAGCCATCTCTTTTCATTCCGCTATCGGGTGAGCAGCGGCGAGGCTGGGTTTTAGAGTATTTAACTGTTTTTTAAAGTTGTATCCCGGCCACCACTTGGTGCAATGCTGTCTGGTGAAACACAAAGACTGTGCACGCCAGCCATTTCTATACTTAGTCATTCGCGTTAGAAGAGAAGAACACAAAAATCACAGAAAAACTCCGAGGATGCCATTCTCTTTGACACCGAAAGTTAAAGATAATCATTTCGAGAGAAAAACGAAGGCGTACGCTTGTTTCAGGTGCCGGACGGGGGGGATTTTCAGCAGGCGTTGCTCAGCTCCGCGTCTGCTATTAGAATAGCGTCTTGTCAATGGCTCTAATCGCCAGCCATTTTAATAGTCACTACGAAGCTCGGAGATTAAAACACGAAATCTTCACCTCCCGAGTATTTTTCCCCACGGTTTCTGACAAGCGGACATTGAGGAAGAAACGATCCGAATGAAAGCGAATATTTTCAGGGACCAACGACTGAAACTAAAAATATTCGCAGCAACTTAATATTAAAAAGGGCCGTCTGGTTGTTACAGGCAGCCTACCCACCATATTCACACAACAGCAGCAATGCGTGTGGAGAATACAGGCTCCGAATTACGGCTTTTAGTTCGATTTTACAACAGTACTACAAAAAAGAAGACGAAACTATCAAAAACGCGGACTAACATTTCGTATAAAGAGGAGCGCATTTATTCTGACCTCAAAAGATTCCAAATAAATCCGACGAGATTTAATACCGATCTCTCCTTTTTCGTTTAACAGTTAATTTCAGCTGACAAGCGATATCGGATAACAAAATCAAATTGCACCAAATGAATATACTCTACTTACAATATTTATAGCACAATAAGAAACACCCGACTAGTTAAAAATCCTATTTATCGCGGCATTAACAGCAGTTTTGCGAATAAACGAAAATACTCAAATAAGATCGATATGTTCACAAAATATGAACGCAGATCATAAAATAAGATCACCTACACTAGAAAAGCAAAGGACCCCGATTGTTATAGCACAATAAATCAACACTTTTGAACACAGGACTCGGGAGAAGCACGTACCTTGTATTGTTTGCTCGTGTGGAATCGCTGGGTCTCGCTTCACTCCTCTTAAGGCGCCGTGCACAGCCTCGCGCTAGCTCAACACGAGACCGGCCTGATTGGCCAGCGGCCTCACTGTTTTAAAACAACCTCCTCAACCCGGGATTGGCCGGCGGTTAATGAATATTCATGAGGGCCCTGTTCTGATTGGCCGACGTGGGGGGGCGCGTCATTCCCTCCTCTTTGAAAAAAAGGCGCGCCTGAAAGTTTCCCTAGCACATAAATAAAAAGTTTAAAGGTCTCTATGCGAACTGCGCTACAGACTGGAGCAGCGCAAGGTGCTGTTCACGAGACAGCCCACGCAGCATCTTAAATAAACTCCTGTTCGTGCACAGCGAAGCTATGATGCTGAAAAGTTTAAGAAAGAACATTTAAGCACGTTGCTTTCATTTTACTATTATCAGAAGTCAGAATGACATAAATAAAGGTAACAGCAATACGATTATGACGGTCAACTGGAACATATCAGTGAAGTACTTTTAATTATCTTTTCCTAGAAGTAGCAAAATGACAGTCAGACACAGGAGGTGTACTTTTTCTAAAACAAGGTTATTGGTCCCATATTGATGGGGTAAATTCGATGTTGAGCTTTGGTTAAAAAAAAAATAGTTTTAACAAGTGGTATACAGTTAGAACATGTTCCTACATTTCAAAAATGATAATAATGGAAACCTTGTTGCAACTCTTTAAAATAAGCCTTAACACCTGCTTGTTAAAACAACCAACACACAAAATGATTAAAAAAAAAACTATTCTTCTTTAACTCATAGAAGTGTTTTAAAGCCAAGAGGCATATTGCCTGCAAAGTCAAACTCACCAGAGACTTGATGCACACCTCGCAGAGTTGTAGTCTCCCCGAAATCCTTCTGGGGTGGTGTGACATTGCCTTTGAGGTTCCCCTGGGAGGGCAGGGCAACATTCATACTCAAGGGAAGTACTTGTGACTGTATGACACAGAAAACTAATGGTACAAGAGAGTGTTACTGGCATACTGGCAGCCCAGTACGTGACCTCCTGCCACAGCCTGAGGAACAGTGAGTCTGTCTCCCAATAATGCTCCATCTGTCTACAGTATATGTAAATGTTATGATATGTCTTGTAAATGTCTGTAGATTTTATTTTACTTTTATTTTTTGTTTTGTTTCATGTTAATATTTGCTTTGGCAACACTGATTGTACCCATCAGTCAGGCTAATAAAGCACCTTGAATTGAATTGAATTGTTATGCCAGATGCATCCATACAGGTGATCTAAAAGGTCCATGAATATCCACGAGCCCCTGTTCTGATTGGCCGATGTGGAGGGTGAGGGCATCATTCCCTTCTCTTGGAAAAAAAAAAAAGGCGCACCTGAAAGTTTTCCCAAGCACATGAATAAAAGTTTAAAGGTCTGGGCAAACTGCAGGACAAGACTGCAAGACAGCCCATGCGGCATCTTAAATAAACTACTGGGAGCATAATAAAACCTCAGAATGAGAACAAGCCCATTAGAGCTCCCCATTTTCCTCTGTGCTAATTGATTCTGTCCCCATGTCAAAATTAGTTTTTAAGGAGCTCAAGGCTATTTGGATGGACAGCGTGGTCCAGATATTCACCACCTTATAGCAGGGCTTAGTAATCCATCCCATATGATAAGAACTCGCTCTGTCAAAAATAAGATTTGCTTTTTAATTTAGTTTTGAATTACATCATTGTGGCTGGCTTGCAGGTGGCAAGGTGGTGCAGAGGTGAGCACTGCTGCCTCACAACAATGAGGCCCTGGGTTCAATTCCTGGAGTGCTGTCTGTGTGGAGTCTGAATGTTCTCACAGCCTCCACATGGGTTTCTTCTAGGTGCTCTGGTTTCTTCTCACAGTTCAAAACCTTCTGGGAAAACTAGCCCTGGCGAATTGACTTCTGGGAAAACTAGCCCTGGTGTGACTGTGTGCGTGTCTGTATCTGTATGGGCCCAGTAATGGACTGGCATCCTGTCCAGGGTGTATCCTGCCTGGTGCCTGTTGCTTGCTGGGCCATTCAGGATAGACTCTAGCATCCCCATGACCCTGAATTGAATGAAGCAGTTGGAAAATGGATGGTTTACATGCTGAACATAATTTGAAATGAGTGCTAAAGATCATCTTTATTTACTCTAATTACAATTTTGAATACTTGGTCAATACTCATTTCCAAAGTCTTTTACCGAGTCTGAGATTATTATTTACTTTCATGTCTGCCTTCAAAACTCACTCTCCTTGCCCTGTAGAGTCTTTTTGTTCTTCTTTGGTCTTTCTCCATACTATTTTATGTTTGTATGCTGTGAAGACCAGAACTGTATAGTTCACAATTGTTCTTGACTTAGGAACGTAAAATTCTGGTTACAAATGAAAGGAGGAGATCCAGTCCATCTGGCTCATGTTATAGTAGCTAATTGATCTGAGGATCTCATCCAGCTGTATCTTGAAAAAGAATTAGGTATTGGCTTCAGCAACATGGCTTGGTAGCTTGTTCCATACTCCAACAACCCTTTGTGTAAAGTTGCTTACATTTGAATTCTACGGTGTTGTGTTAGTACCCGAGGATAGTAGTTATCCTTTTGCCTGTCAGTGGCATTTCAGAGACAGGAGCTGGTGATTCTGTTATAACACCTAAACATTATCTCACTATGTGATTTGTGATGTCACCCATGTTGTTTGTGGGGAAAGGTCTGTCAGAAACTGAAAAAACAAGAATCTTTTGAAAATCTAGAACAATAAAGCAATGACAGGTTATTTCTTTTAAACAGAGTGTGAGAAAGGATAGAAGAATAGTGTGGATGAGTAAGCATAAGACATAGCTGAAATGTTAATATGACATAGAAGATGTTTTTCTTTATTGTGACATTATAGCTCACTATTCTTTTATTTTCTACATTATTTTCTTTAACTGCTTCCATTAAAACAGCTAAAATAACTGGCAACAAACTGTCATTTGCAATGATGACCTGGAGATAAATGATGACAAATTATAGGGAGGGTTTTTTTTTTTTACCAGTGTCAATGCAGGATTTGATCCCACAGATTCCATCCCCCTGGTCTACTGGTTGGAGCCCCCTAACTAAGACCAAGGAGGTTTGGGGTCTGTGCCCCCACTGCTCCTCAAAACAGCCCTGCAGACAATAAACACTTCAAAATCAGCTTCTTGCCTTAAGCTTTTTCTGGGGGTTTCAGAGGGGTTCTTTAATCCATTCTATCACAAATCTGTTCCTGATGCTGGCTAGTTTTCTCTCTGAAAGGAGTGGGAATAAAGGATCAGTTCCCTTATAAAGAAACCATCCCCTTTAAAACAGGAGACACTTTCAGGGAAATGATCCATTCTATGTCACTAAGAATTCCACACATCTGCAACAACTCTTTACACCAAAAATGCCCAGAAAATGACTGTGCAACACAGTTGGATTTTGTCGTGTTTGGAGCATGCAAAAAGTAAAAAGTATCATGATCCTACTTAAATCGGAAACGTGAAGTTTCTCCCTTTTCCTATGATAAAGGACGTGGACACCCATTGAGAGGTGGTAAAGACATCTACAAACAGTGAAGTGAAGCATTTGTAGACATCTACAAATGCTCCGATGCAACACTTTATACTGTCAAACACAATGTTACATGAGCCATTCATATTTTTCAAATCGGTTTGTTTCTATAAGAAACAAGTGTCTACATGTTTGTTGTGAGTGGCAGTACAGATTCTGTCTACACGCAGTATTACAGTACGTGCGTGTGCTGTGGGGATCTTGGCGCTGACCAGGATATTGCCATCTGCTGGAAGCATTACATTTCCGTCTGCACAATAAATGTCAATTTTAAGTATGCATATACCAAATGGAACTTTTCTATGAACACAAATTTCAGTTTCAGTATTTACAATGCTACTCTACTCTTTATCATGCGCTTCGTTGCATCGGTACTTAAGACACCCACCTAGCAGAAACTTCAACGGGTCTGTCGGCACGCGTTCCTGATGTCCTCAGCACTGTGGCTCATTTCGCCTGTTATTTCTTGTTGTTAGATGGGAAAACATCTAAGCAAAAAAAAACAGTCGCTTTTAATTTTACCTTTAACAGTTGCATAAAAAATAATTTCACTTTTCTATCTACGCAAACGACACGGATCTCCGCCGAAGAGTTCGCCGATGTGCTTGAAAGTACATCACGGTTTCACGGTATTTTCACAATTGCACATAATGAACGCGTTAAGTTGCATGTAAAAATATTAATCTGAATAATGCGAACAGTTGATGAATTTCTATTTACTAGAGTAAACGGTGCCAAAATTTACACGCGTTACAACATTACACTGCACATAACTTTCACATTCACGCCTGGGTCTTCTCAGAAAAATAAAGTAAGTGAATTTTAGATATTGATTAAATGGTTCGCATCTTTTTGGTTAACTGATCATTCACAACTGACCAGTATCCACTCAAGTGACTTTAATTGTTGCATAACCACAAAAAAACTCACTAGCCAGAGAGTGTTGATTGGGCACAGGTGATGAAGTAATTTACGTAAGAACAAACCTGTGGAAAACCCAAAGTTCAAAGACAAAACCTATATGCCCCGGGAAATCGCGTACACTACGTGCCAACCACTGACGTTTTGGAACGCGCATTTCTGCGGTGTTCACTGACAGCAGTTTCAAATGTGATGATCGAGTCAAAGAGTTGCACAATCTGGGAATACACGAGTCACGACACCTCGCCGAGATCGATGAGGAGGTCAAAGTGTGTGATGTGTGCAGGAGTAGCAGGTCGCTACACAACTGTGGCTTGTAGTGATTAATAACAACCAGACTGCATGTCGCTACACTGATCATGTCCTCCTCATCAGTGTACACAGGTGTCCCGCTGTTCTCCTGACCTGCTGCGATTCCTGCACTCTTTCTGGACAGCATTCCTGTGTCCCTCGTGTAACACAAGACTTTCCTGAAAGATAAATTTTTTTTACAGTTGTGTCGTGACCTACCCGCCGGAACTGAGTCCTCTCCGATACCATTTGTGGTATGAGCTGGAACCACAGACGATGCGTGGCGTTCGGATCCCAGAGACTGGTGAACAGACACGTTTGTCCAGGCTATACCAATTGAACGGGACGATCCCACAGGAAAGCTTCTGTAACCTGGTGTAAAAATGTGAGGATGAAGTCTACTGTTTGTTTCCAGTGGTGAACACACCAACAAGCTGGTGATCTACGCACAGCCTTTGGCGGAGAAAATGCGTTGTGCCTTGCACTATCGCTATCATCATTCATGGCAGAAACACGGAGAAGATCCTAAAGACTTAAATAAACACAAGGAAGTCAATACTGTGCAACGGAACAGTGAATTCTTATTGTTCTTCTTTGATTTCTTTTGGTAATGAGCAATATGGAACACAGTTTTCAAAATAAGGTTCTACGAAAGCATGGTAAATTTAGAATTAAGCTTCCCTCACTTTGAAATCCACATTTTTTTTGTTACAAACTGGACCATTCTTTTTGCCTTTTTAATTGCATTGTAATTGTTCTACATTTAAGTCAGATTCCTTTAAATTAATTCTGCAACTCACAAGTCACAAAGGGGATTTTAATATGCTTGTTCATATATCCTGCCTAGATAACTCTCTGGTTTTTTAAAACTATTTTAATCATTAATAAAGTGTGTATCTACCCCGTTGTTTGCTAGCTTCTAGCTGCCCCACAACCCTGAATTTGAAGAAGCAGTTGGATGGAGATGGATAATCTAAAATACATTTAATTTGCAATACCTGCTTAATGTGTCACAGGTTTTACACTTACATAGTGCTTTTCCAGACACTCCACTCAAAGCACTTTACAGCTAAAGGGGACTCCCCTCAACCATCATGCAGTGATGCGACAGCAGCCATAGTGCACCAGTACACTCACCACACAGTGGGGAGGAGAACAGAGTGATAAAGCCAGTTCACCAATGGGGGTAATTAGGAGGCCTTGATTGACAAATGCCAATGGGAAATTTGGCCAGGATGCCAGGGTAATACCCCTGCTATTTTTGAAAGAATCCCTGGGATTTTGAATGACCACAGAGAGCCAGGACCTCAGTTTTACATCTCATCTGAAGGATGACACCCTTTAACAGTATAGTGTCCCCATCACTATACTGGAGCATTAGGACCCACACAGACCACAGGGTGAGTGCCCCCTACTGGCCCCACTAACACCTCTTCCAGCAGGAACCTTATTTTATCCCAGGTAGTCTCCCATCCAAGTATCATCCAGGTACTGACCAGGCTCACACCTGCTTAGCTTCAGGGAATTGCTGCAGGGGGATACAGCTGCTGGCCTATAAAAAATACTGAATTGGGGCTTTTCAGGAAGGGAGTTTGAGACCCTTTTGTTTAAGAACACAAGAGAGGTATTAAACAAGAGATCACTCAGTTCACCTTTGCTGCAAGAAACCTGAACTAACTAAGCAGCAATATTATACCCAGGAGAAACATTACTGTCTGAACTTCACCAAAAATTCAAACTAGACTGGTTGGCTCTGCCATTAAAGTGTGGCTCAGTGTGTTGATCTGGCTTTGATGTTTCCAAAGCAGGTGAGGAAAAAGACTGCTCAGAGATCCTGCTGCAAATACAGCATATATTCTGACACTTTGTTTGATGTTCTTCTACTGAGATCAGGAGTAAGAAAAAAATACTAGAAATGGGGAGTACTCTATTGTAGCGATTGAATGTTCTGAAACTTTTACTGTAATTGATGTTTTTAGCAGTATGTAGCAGTAAGACACCCCTGCAAAGGGCTGTGATACTATTATTACACATCTGAACTGCTTGAAAGATGAGGGATGACAGACATTTTTATGATGTAATTTGCCTGAAAATTAGATTTTCAGCATTGCCCACTATGAAAGTTTTTGTAAGCTGTCAGGAAGCTTATTCGAGTCTGATGTAGATTATTTGGACTGTTTTGTATTTCTTGAAATACAAATTTCATAATACTGGGACAAATCCCATGTACTGTATAGCATACGCTGTATATAAAATGCATATATTAACATATTGACTCAGGGCAGTCCCTATTCTGTTTTTTTTTCTGTAGTGGATATATAGGTGCAGACTTAGCAGGGATGTTCTGCGGAGTGCTCATAGGATTCAATCCCTGCAAGTCTTCCAGTAGTCAAACCCAGCTCTTTGTTTAGGGGGTACCTGCTCCAGGGGTTGCCATATAAATGGCTGACCTTGTGCTCTGGCCCCAAGCTTCTCTCTCCCTGTCTGTGTGTCTCATGGAGAGCAAGCTGGGGTATGTGAAAAGAAATTCCTAATCCAAAAAATTGTATATGGCCAATAAAGTGATCTTATCGTCAAGACAGTTATCCCAGACGGCATATACAGTACCTCACAAGGCAGGTTTGAGCTGGGACATGTCTGTCCCAGCAGCCAGTCCGGTCAGAGTTTTGTAAGCACAGCCCCTCTGAAATTGGAGAAAACACCCGCACAGCAGTTTTAGCTATATGTCCTGATACGGAAACGTAAGGTAATGGCAGCAGGAAAGTGCCTGCGTGTATATCTTACTACCTCCATTGCGTGTGTGCGCCTTAGTTGTGCTTAAAGTAGGAGGATCCGCCCTGCGTCTTTGTTGCGCGCTTTGACGTTACAGACTCTGCCCTGCGTGTCATGTTCTGTGCTGCAGACTGGCGAGTCGGTGCAGCTGTCGCATTGCTTTTGAGATTTTTTAAGTCTACGCAAAGGAGAAGAAAGAATTAAGATACTATAGAACTAGGGTCGTTTCGTGTGGATAGGATCATCCTCTTTTTTCCCCAGCAATGGCTAAATATACTGCTTGGATCCTGGTAGTAACATTTTATCTTCTTTGTCTGAAAGGTAAGCGGCTTCCCCTCTTTATGGTAAAACGCTGGCTGGCATGCCCGATTTCCAAAACTGCTGTGAAATGCTTGTTTTCTGTGCATCACCACGCCATAATGTTAAGTTTTGGGTCACATTTCCAGTTTTCTAACAGTTATATATATATATTTTTTACTAGTTTAATTGTTGACTATGTAACAAATCAGAACTTGGCATATGGTAAATTGTTGTAGTGCCATTGTATTTTACAGAAAATAAAAATGTTGCATTACTTTAGCACATAACCTTTGTATATTCTTTACATACTGCGTAGTGTGCTTGTTCTTATTTTATGACTTATTGGCATATTAATGAAACCATAATTCGTCTAACTCAGATAACGCCTTCTTATCAAGTGTAGGTGTCATTGATGTAGATTCTGCATTTTTTTGTTGGATTTTTTATGAAACACTTTGTTTTCATATGGGACTGTGTCGCTTGGCAGGGATGGTCGAGCTGGATTGCGCAAGCGCGAAAGATTTGTGGTCTGGGGTGCAGTTCTTAAGTGCATATATGTTATTAAATGCACAATGTATTCACGTACAGCGCTGGAGCTCCTACGTTTCTTCGATTCACGTAAAAATGTATGCAGGAAAAGACATACAAAACGTTGAAAAATAATTGCCAGTTTAAATGAGCGTTTACCAAGTGTTGTTCCCCTGTGTTGGGCAAATTACATTATGCCTTTTTTCATCTCTAAGTTAAAATAAAGCTTTTTTTTCGCGTTTTATCAACGCGTTTACATAGAACTATGTTTTCTATGATAAGATAATACTATACTCGATCTGGGGCTATGACAGGCTTTCATTTGTTAAGTTCGATCATTTCTCTTCACTGTTGGAGTTGCGCACATGGGCAAAAACCACTTCCGAGCTAAATCATAACACGTAAATATTCTAACCTCACACTGACATTATTTCCAAGTACAGTATAAGCATTTTGGGATGCAAATGGCCTTATAAGTACATTTACCCTTGTTTCGAATGGAGTGCAGCGTGCTTTCAGGGATCCTGGGATGTTTCTAAAGAGACAAAACGTTCATTCAAACCCAGAATGACACTTCAGACAACAAGCACATCTCCTGTCGCTTCTCTTCTTCAGAACGCCTGTGTTCTGAACAAAATTAAGTTTATGTGAGACTTCCCTGTTGTGTAGCCCTTACCACGTTGTAGCATGGGCAATATGTACGCGGAAGGGGGGGAGCGGAAGCGCTTTTGTATTAGTCAAATTGACTAAATTCCCCCAAGCTTCAAAACACTACTCTCCCCAACCGATATGAAATAAACCGCTTTAACATTCTGTGAAGGTGGGCGTCCCGACTAACAGAGCACAGGCATTTCAGAGTGAGAACCTGAGACCAGGATGGGGAAACATGGGACAGTCACATACATACACTCGCATAACATGTACACAAACCCCTGTCCTCCCCCCTGCGTACAGGGAGTTAACAATGGCCCTGATAATTCCCAACTATCCCAGCATTCTCTCCCAAGGCCGACATCACCAGGCCCATTGCTTGTTTATTCGGTGCCCCATCACTGCCTGATGAGGGCGCTACAATATGATGCAGGTTGATGCTAAACAGCCGATAGTGGCAGAACTTGCGCCACTCCGGAACGTTAGATAACACCTGGATAAATGAAGATAAAAAGTAATAACGGTTTTCTCCAGGGCCTTTGCTTTGAAGAACTGACTATAATTATTAATTTAGTTTTAGTGTGAAAAATATATAAAGTATTTACATAGCTATTTTTAGGGTACTGCAACATGTCTTCACTTTGGATTGGAGCATGATTAAGACAAGACCATTCGCTCAGAACATGAGCAGCCTCATCTCTCCGGTGTGTGACATCAATCCCATTTTCTCTGTTCACTGGTGGATTTCCTAATGTCCTGTGTGTGTTCTGCACACGTGCGTTGTTAGCAAACAGCCTTACCTTTCTGTGCTCCACCTTTCCTCTGCTGTTCTTTTTATTCAGTCCATCTGTCCCTTTTCTAACCTCTTCATCCAGTACAGGGTCACGGGGAAACTGGAGCTTTTCCCAGCAAGCAACAGGCACCAGGCGGGGTACACACTGGATATGACCTGGACCCAGTCCATCGCAGGACAGACACATATTCAAACAGGGACAGGGACATAGGGACAGCTAACCTCCCAGTAGTTTTTTTTAACTGTGGGAGGAAACCAGAGCGCCTGGAGGAAACCCACTGGGAGAACATAAAAAATTCAACGCAGATAGAACCCCTGACCTGGAATTAAATCACTGTGCCAGCGTGTTGCCCATCAATAATTTCAGGTTTTTCTCTTCTATGTTGTGAATGTTCTGAAATGACCATGCTGGGCATTCTTCCTGTGCCCTTAAATGACCATACAAGGTTTGTTTTCTCTTATTCCAAGACTGTATGAATAATTGGTTTTGTGAGCTCCAGCTCCTTCATTATGGGATCAACACTGTGTATAAATACTAGGGGGCATGTCTTTTGGGTAAAGACTTGTGAGTGTATGGAAGGAGCTGCTAATCACAGCTGAGTGATGGGCTGAGTCACTGTTACCATTCCAGCAGCAGTTGGATGAGATACACTGAGCACTATAAGATAAGATCATTTTATTAACCATATACAATTTCTTTTATTAGAAATTTGTCTTTTTGCATCATCCAGCTTACTCCCCATGAGGCACACAGACAGGGAAAGAGAAGCTTGGGATCAGAGCACAGGATCAGCCATTTATATGGCACCCCTTGAACAGTTGGGGTTAAGGGCCTTGCTCAGGGGCCCAACGGAGTAGGATTCTTGAACCAGCAACCTTCCAGCCACAGGTGCAGATCCTTAGCCACAGTGCCACTTCTCCGCCCCAGCTTTTAGTATGCAGCTAAAAGCTGAGCAAACAGGAGTGCCCATTCTCTATCCATACAGTTTTTGCAATGTAGTTGCTGGTTTATTAATGATTATTATTAGTCTTTTATTTTTTCTAGCTACAAAAACACTAGTGTTGTCTTAGGTGTAGATTGCCGTTCTGAAAAGTCCCAGTATGGGTTCCCGTCTTATACTGGTGTTTGTCAAAGTTTGGCACATGACGCTAAACCACACCAATGACCTCAGATAATAATTCAAATTACAGGTTTGTCCTCAGCCCACAGTGGTTGAGTCACACTGGCAGGTAAGCTTTGTCCATATGAAGCTCTCATGGCTTACTAGTTTTATTGACAAAAACAACTTCTTTCATTTATATGTTTTTCACTCCAAAGGGTCACAATGCGTTACACATACAGTAGAAGTCCCCCTACATCTGCCCTTCTGGGTGACACATTTTAACCATTCTGTGCCATCAGTCCCAGGGAAGATCAGGTGGAAAATGAAAGATTATTTTGCCTGTTGAATTAAGGGGGGCATGTAGTTAGGCCAAACTGTACAATGCCACTACACTATTGAACATTGCCATGGAAATTTTAATGTTCAGGTCGTCCCGACCTTGGTTTAATTTATTCATGGCTCCTCGTACAGCAGTGTACTCCATCATCTATGCTTTCATTACAGTGGGACATTGCTCTGAAAATTTTGGTCAGGAAAATTAGGCGCCTCCTACTGGTCCACCAACACCACTTTTGGTTTTCCGCAGAGCAGCGGCTCCCAGCCAGTGGGCTGTGGATCCGTGGTGGTCTGGGAAGCTGCTGCAGAGGGTCGGTGGGAAAAGAACAACATGATGATGCAAAAATCGGATTTAATGACAAAGCTGTCGTCACTCCAACCTGAACCCTTTAAAAAGAAAAGAATCAAATATTCAAAGTCTGCGAATCCGTCTCATTAAGTTACACTTGTTCATGCACAGGCATATTTGTGTTTTACAAAAAACATATGGGGTAGTAATGAATAAGCATTACACATAGTTTAACATTTTGTAACATTTACATTACAAACATTCAGTGAGAGCAGATTGACTTTATGATGTTAGATTTCCATATATCAACGTGTGTAGAAGCACCTGGGAATGTGGGGTGGTCCTCGGAACATCTGGAAATCACACAGGGGTCCGGACACTCAAAAAGGTCAGGAAGGGCAGCCTGAGAAGTCTCCCGTCCCCACTGACCAGGCCCGGACTCACTGAGGTCCCATGAGCTCAGGCTGCATGGTGATAATGCTGACATTGCTGCTGGCCTTAACAGGGGAACAAAGGAGACCAGGGCATCTGCAGTTTTGATTATCTAGCCATCCAAGCGCAAAGTGTATTGCTAGATTGATGCATTGCCTCCCATCACTTAACATTGGTGTACTCTGATTTTGTTCAGTGACTTGAACAGCTATGGTGTTGTGGTTGGTGCCTTTTCAAATGTTCTGTTCTTCACAGTGATGTTGCTGCCGCAGGAGACAGCAGTATGTCATTGAGTCCTGTTAAGTGGCACTTTTCAAATGACTTGACCTGTAAGTTTCTGGAATTGAACATGAGGAAAAATGTCTCTTTAGTTGTATAATGGAGTGCTTTCGTGTAGAGGCTCCTGATACGGGGCTCATGAAGGACTGGCCTCTTTACCCAAATGTGGAGCACTCTGTCCTGTCATAGGCTGTTAGGTATCATTGTTTTGATTAAGTATGTGGACTGAAACTGTATGTAATTCAAGAAAGTGTATTAGCAAATGTGCATTTGTGGCCACCTCTATTACAGTGCCTTTGTCAATTCTGGTTCAGGAAACAATGTTAGAAAGATGTTCTTGACCACTGACAGCCAGTTAGGTTCACGGCAATAAATGACAAAAGATGCTCTGGACATTCAGTAGCCAAGCTGGTAAACATGCCAGGATATTAAAACTACTCTTCTTTTAATCTCTTCAGTTTTATGCTTCTTGCTTAGTGTTAGTGTGTGCAGCTAGTTTGGCAGACGGTATGTATCTAATTTTATCTCACCCTTAACCACAAGCTGGATGCCTGTCTGCTGCTTCTGCTGTGTTGCGAAAGATGGGGAAAGGGGCCTTTGGATTTCATGCATATATTTAACTCTTTCTGGCTAAACCAGACATTGCCAGGGCTGTTAGAAATGTTTTATTTGCATACTTTGTGAAGAAAAGCAAACGTATGTGAAATAGCATTTATTAGGTGTAAACGTATTGTGCTCTGTGCTTGAGAATAATTCTGTAACAATGTTTTTGATGACTGTGAACTGTCATAGCCATTGTGTGTTTCTGACCTGAGCTGTGGTCAACCTGTGTAATGGATTAGCTGATAGCCAGTTCTCCAACTCTCAAACCTTTCAGCCTTTTTTTTCTACTGTACATTGTATGTCAGCTGGTGTGGAAGTGTGGAAGACCCCTGAGAGCTTGATTGTGCCAGCAGTTGGTTTGGAATTAGTCTACCGCCATGTGGTGCCGCCTTGTTCTTAGCAAAGATAATCTTGTTGACCTATATTCAAGAGCGCAGCTGTGCCTGTCCTGGAGAATGGTACCTTTTTAAGACACGCATCTTCCTTCCAGGTGTGGTCTTGTAGTTTGTTGCTTCAGCTCGACGGGTTTTCCTACTCACACTGCTAATAGCAGAGCACAGAAAGCCGCAAATCCCGCTCCTGGTGAGCTTCAGTTTAGCTGGTTTCACAATAACCCATAAAACACCCATTTCTCTGCACTTGACACAATTGCATTTTAGTCACCTGCAGATAGCAGGTGAAGCCTGAGGCCTGTCTGTGTATTCATTTTATGAAGCAGAAGAGCTCTTGTAATGTTCGAGTGTTAAATATTAAGAAATACTTGTATTTATATAGCACGTTTCATCCCAAAGAATTTCAAAGTGCTTCATATACAAGAGGTTCCACTCACTTGACACCTGGTGACATGTGGCAGTCAGTGTGCATCATCAACCCCACTACATCGCAGGTCAAGTGGAGGAGTGGGAAATTACTTCACCAGTCTAATTAACTTCATAACACGGGAGTTCATACCCCCTACTCCAGTGAACAGTGCCATAGGATCTTAATGAGAAATTTTAAGAGATAACTCGAGATCAAAAAGATGGGTGTCTTATCATGGTCATTTCTAAACCTCTGGTATTACAAGTGTCTGTAATAATATGACCCTTGTTTTTCAAGGTCGCAAAACTGGGGCCATTTTCCAAGGACTGAGATCGTTGTGGATCAGAACGAGCCTGATGTGTGAGAGCAGTGGTGATCAGAAATCGGATAAAAGGGCAACCAATGTTTTGGCGAGAATTCGAAATGGTACCCCAGAACACACCTTTAAAACCCGCCTGTCATACATGAGTACCAGATGTAAATGTAATGAATGCTTAATGAGGACTCAGGAGTTGGTAAAGGGAGGCCGTAATTCTTGAGGCTTTGGATTAGCTGCTGAAATGTAATATCGCCCCAGTGAGGAGTGCGTGAGAATTCTGGATCTGAGCCCTCCTGAACATGTCCTGTGTTGCTGTATGTGATCCAGGCTGGTGGCTCAGGTGCCACTTGCATAGTCAATTAAAGGGAGAGATTGAAAGCAGAGACTTGGCAGCAATTGTTTTCTGCCCACTCATGTGCTTGGGAAGCCCCAGAGAACCGCCCCCCCCCCCAACCCCCCCTCTCAAAAGCCCCATGTCATTAACATTAATGGGATGAAAACGGAGAGGGGGCATTAAGTCATTGTTAGCTTAGTTTATGTTTTCATCTCATCTATATTCTAATCTCAGTCCAGATGGTTTTCTGGAGCTGTTCTGCTTGATAGTGTGACTGATTAGTTTGTCTTCAAGGCTGATGAGACAAAACGGGTTTAAGGAATCTGCCCATATTGTAGCTGTCTCCCCTCATTATTCAGTTCACACACAAAATCTTTTTGTGTGCCGTTGTTTGTGCTGTTTGTAAGTTGTTTGAAAGCTCATGTCTACCCATGGGAGAATCCATCAGGAGCAGGTGATGTTTGTGTTTCTGCTCCTTAGTGTTTCTATTTCAGACATACAGTAATAATTATTGTGGACTTTCTGCTTCTTTTTTGCATGTTGAATTACAGATATCAAATTCTGCAGTAACATTTTTGTTAATACAACTTTGTTAAAAACTATTGTCCTTTGCTTAAAATGTTTTTAAACCAGCCATGTATGCTTTTCCAACACAATTCTTTGAATATTTACAATGGTTGTGGCTGGTACAGTCCGTTTATAAGTACTGCAAAATGTTTAAATCTCATCAGATGTGCAATAAATTCTAAAGCTTCTTGAATTGCATAACTGCTGGAACATTTTACAATCTGAATATGTAATAACTGTTAACTTAGTGACTGAAAAAGACAGTTGAAGTTAAAAGGCATGATTAAGCTACAGAATACAGTGTAGAATAAAAGATCTACTGTGAAAATTTTAACCCAGATATGTATTATTTCTTTCCACAGATAAGGTTAGAACTTCACAGATTAAAACACAACTCTTTCATTCACAGTGCTGGTTTCTTTACCAAATGATAAACCCTCATTCTATCACTACAATGGGGAATTACACTTGCAGAGTGATCAAGAGATAAATGAATTAATTTGTCGGAAAAGGGGATGAATCGCACCCCCCCCTTCACAATCATGGAATTTCACTCAAGAAGTACTTAAATTCTGACCAAAGAATTAGATTTTAGATTCATGTTGTGGATTCCCGATGTGTGGTCCTCTGGTTTCCTATAGTACTGGCTCAAGTCATGAGGTAGTGTGCATATGTGACCATATTTCTGAGTCTGTTCCAGGATATAGAAGCAGTGCAGGACAGGTTTGGCTCAGTCACTGCAGCATCACAGTTCATGTGCATTCAGAGAGGAGGTGGAAAACACACACTCCCTATAGTTGGGCAGCATGCCTGTCTTGCTTGATTAAATCAGAGGAGACCAAATCCTGTGACAAGTTCTGTAACTCATAAGCAGAGTAAAACTGAACACAGCATAAATGCATCACAAGTTCTACCAGACTGTGCTGTTTGGTATTAATATATGGTACTGTTGTGTGGGCAGTGGAAAAGAAGCATGATGTATCATGACAGGTACTTTTTTATAGCCTCAAGGAGCAGAGCCCTGTTGCTCTGTGTAGATGCCATGGAAATAAAGTTGATTGCGAAATGGTGTCTGGAAGGTTAAAAGGTGAACTCTCTAAGTCTTTGGTGGAAGCCTTAAAACTGTGCAGAATTCCCGCAGCGCTGGGATGTAAATGTTATTGGTCTCCATGCAATCAAAGGAATTGATCCTCGCTTCAAATGGCCTGGCTGGGGTGGGTCAGAGCACTGTGCTGTTTCAACCCAGAAGACGACGTGACTCAGGTGCCTCTATTCATTTCTCTTTCAGGGTCAGCCCAAGATTTTGACCTAGCAGACGCCTTGGATGACAAGCCTACGAAGCCCCGTGCGTTCTGTGTTTTTTCATATCTTTGCCAATCGCAATCATAGAACAACTTTTATGCAGGAAAAAAAAAATCTAAACACCTTTTAAAGTACACAGGTTATAACTGACATTGCAGTGGAGAGAGAAAATTCGCTGGAGACCTTTTTTGTTGAGCAGAAGAGGAGTTCATTTAATACTCGGCCGAGGAGAAGAAGCAGTCGAGATACTAGTTCTGACCAGAAGAGTTACAGCTGGCTCCTTAAACGCTTACTTGATAAGGAAGTCTAAAAAAGCAAAACTTCAGTTATATTTGATAGTCATTGGTTAAGCACATTTCACGGCGACTGATCATAAAAATGTATATGTGACTGAACTGGTATAGTGCTTCTGAGAGCATGTGCGGTTGTGTTTAAGCACTAGAACGATTCCTAAAATTGTTAGAATGTGCTATTTTCTGTCTGCAAGCTCTTAGTTTAGCTACACTTAATCTTACAGTGTGTGCTCTGCTGCCCATTGTGTACGGAGAAAGAATTTAACCCTTCAATATCATACTCATTTGTGTAATTCTGTTTTACAGCGACAGTCAAGCCGAACCCTAAGGTGCCTGGAGGTTCTTCTGGTGAGTATGGATGTGAGAATGCTCTTTTTTGACAGGTCTCCCAAGTGCTGTAGCCACAAATCGCCGCCTAATCAGTTCAGATGACTTCATCCCATTGCTTAGTGTTGTTGCTCGGGATGCACTGGTTTGATAAGCCCTGCAGTACACAGATATTTCCCACACTTCAGCAGGGCCGTCCAAGAAATATTTCCTGCAGCCACAATGTTGCAGTGTTGGCATCTTTTTAATTGAGCAGCTTTGGGACTGAAAGGGAAAATATGAAAAATGGATTTTTTTTCTGTTCCAGAAATACAAGAACTCCCTGATTTAATATTTCTTATCTTACTGCAGGCAGCAGATGTGCTTGAAGCTGGTAGTTTTCAAAGGCACAGTAGATTTGCTAAAATATTCAGGTTCTGCCAATGGAAATAGAATTTTCTGTACTTTTCTGTCAAGCCCTGTACATGTCTTCTTATTTCAGATAATTTGTGGATGTGCTGCCCTTTTAAGTTTTTTATCCAGACTGGAAACAATTCTGTTTCATTATCTTGGATGAAATAAAAGGACAAGTTATATCCTGTTTTGGATTTGGAAAAATGGATCCTGTGAGCCTATAGAATGCCTGCCACCTCTGACGGATAATGTGGGAATTTCTGTATGTTCATATGTTAATGAGAATGTGTGTGCCTGCACACCATGACTAATTCAGTCAGGAGGATTCCTCATTTTGTGTTTAATGTAACAATAGTGTATAAAACTAAGATGTCTTCTGCTTGTCATTTCCTCTTTGATATTGGTGTCAAGACTTTGACTTCGACTTCGACTTCCCTGCTAAAAAGACCACAACAAAGGCTCCGAAAGTGACCACCACCACCACCACCAAAGCACCCCCGAAGCCCAAACCAAAGCAAGGTAAATACTCCTTCCCATTGCATCTTGGGTAATGAGCGTTCTTTTGAAATATGACATGGCTGGAGCTCACTGGGTAAAGAAAGATAGATATTTTAAATAGGAATTCAGTAACGGAAGTAAAAAAAAAACAGTTTGTCATTTAAGAAACCTTTCAAAACACTCGTTTTCCTACTGCTGAATCTGTTCCTGTAATTGACACAAAGGCTGTTCTAACTTGGGAGAAAAAAGTGTCTACTGTGTGGGTGTGAAGGGATGGGTTTCTGAATCGGATTTTCTCCTTGAACTGTGCCAGAACCTGAAGATTGGGCAGAAGGAACAAGCACCCACCTACTGTAACCTAGGTTAGCTGAATTTGGATGAAAAGGATCAGGAATCTGCACTAGTAGAACAGGCATTGAGCAATTCAGGCTGGGTACCCTACACAAATTGAAAAACAAATTCTTGAATTAACTTTGGAATGTAACAGTAGAAGTTGACCACGTGAGTCAGAATTTTGGGTGGGGGATCTTCTCCCCGTCCTAAGGATGTTGAACATCTTACTTCTTAATAGACATCCAAAAAGCCTTTTCCAAATTGGGCAATTGATTAAGCCGCAGCCAGTTTGGAGCCGATTCAGAAGAGCTTGAGTGCTGCACCACAGGCAGCTTGTGAAGCATCAGAACACATACTGTGTATTGTCAACACTGCAGAGCACTTCCCTGGAGCCTTCTTTCTGTCTGCTGTGGCACGTGTGCCGGTAAGAGGTGTCCGCAGTCCTTGTGCTGTGAGTCCTGAGGGGTATTGTGAGTTGGATGAGTGACACTGCCTGGGAGGTTGTGGCACAACAAGCCCAGGAAATTCCCCTTGCTGTCTAGGGCCTGCCCAGGTGCAGTGCTTTGCTGCCGCTCAGGAGAAGTCTGGTTACAGTTAGCCACTGACAACCTGCATTGACACTGAAGGTAACTGGACTACTTGTCTGAACCTGATCTCTGTACAAGCATTCCCTGGGAGTTCCCTTATGCCATTATCTTGCACAGCCCTGAAATCCATCCAGGATTTGTATAGCGGTACTACTTAATGACTCTGGAATCACAACTCCATAAATTCACAGAAGAACCTTAAAAGAGTCTAAGAGATGATCTACAGAAAGCTCTTTGCATGGAGTTAAAGGAAACGTCTTGATTTACTGTTTATTTTTGATACATTTACAGGGACTTGTAGGGAGAGGTACAGTAGGCAGCTCATTTCATTGCATTGTGTTCCAGCTAATCCTTAACTGTTTAACATAACCTGCAGTTGCAGCAGAGCCAGTTTTTTGATTAAGAGCCTATCGAGTAAAGTAGAATCTGCTCCTCAACAGAGTGGATGTACCAGGGTTATCTATGATGTGGACGTTATGACAGAAGTCCCCAGATTTAAGCTCCCATTTATATGAACTTTACATGTGTGCAGTTAAACTTGTCAAAAGACCTCTTTCTGATGCCTCACTGAATTTTAAATGTAGTTCACGCTATGTTGCTAACAGATCTGAATCGGAAAGGGTACGGTGACCCCATTGTGCGTCCAGGTCTGAGACCAGGCCCCCACACTGCCACCAAACAACCCCGAACCCCCAGACCACCGTCTAAGGGGAAGGCTGGTCTGTACTTGTCACTTTACTCAGTGTCGTGTTTCTGGAATGCGTGCATGTAAGATCCCTGCCTCTTTTTAAAGTACTTCATTTACACGGTGCTGTATCTCCAACATGTTTATTATTTGTGCTTTAAACTAAAGATTTTTCCTCTTTTCCCTTTGGTTTTGTGCACTTCAGACTCTTTTACCTAATGCTTGATTCAAGGTATCTGTTTTTTGTTGCCAGGAGTTTTATTTTTTATTGTCTTTTCCAGTTCAAATACAAAAAGCCTTCCCGAGTTTGAGATATTTCACTGTTTATACATATTAGGGATTGTCGGTCACTGTTGGGTGTTTTTGCATCCTGTATCATCAGTTTCTCTGCCTGTAACTGGGATATCAGACCTGGGATTCATGGCTTTTACTCCTCTCAAGGCCTTCCCTTCTTAACTGTTGGTGTTAATTATTTGATGAGCAGAACAAAAGTCATTCTTCTGTCCTGCTAGCAAAGCATGTTATCACTGCTCTGGCTTTAAAGACTTTGAGAACATAGAAATTATTTGCAGTAGTTTCACCTTCATTAGTCAAAATATAAAGAACTCAAAAGAATAGACTCGGTCACAAGCAGTGTGTGGCTGGTGTGGAGAAGACAAGGTGGACTTCCATCTTTCTCTAAGACAATCTTGAGATTCCAACCCTCTTAAAGCCAGGAGAAATGGTTGAATATGCTCTTCATGTTCTCACGTTTTGATCTGCATGACTCCCATCTTCACTGTAGCTGGAGGATGAGACTCTCAGTAGTTTAGTGACCTTGTAGACTATAGGTGATGTGAACTGGCCCATATTTCTCTATGGCCATTCCCAGTTTGGTCTGTGAGAGTTGGGGATAGATAAAGGTTCATTGAGTCTGGAAAGGAGAGTGGAAAACCAGGCTGTCCTTGATGGAATCAGTTTAACACCCCTGTTTTATGCCATTCCATTTTCCTGTAGACATCTTTTCAAGAAGTATTTTCCTGAAACATTCAGAATCACTGTTCATGATTATTGGGACAGCTAAGAACCTGTTTTTACAAAAGGCATGCATAGCAGGTATTTTCCTCCTGTTAGTTGTGCTTCTTATTTTGATCATGTAGTTGTAAGCGACATCTGGAAAAGCTCTGCAATAATGAAATCTTTTGGAAGCCCAAACACCCTGAGTGTGCATCAGTGCAAGGACCTGGCCTCTGCTATTTCAGCTTTCCTGGAGGAAATGCTTCTAGCCTGCGTCTTGGATACAGTCCACTCTGGCCCACATAAGAATGACAAAGATGAATCCAGAGCATGATGGATTCAGTGTTTCTGTTTGGTGCAGACGTTCTATGGAGTGGAAATCAGCCATCAGATGCTGCTGTTGGTGGGCGGCTTCATGTTTGATTTAATCCAGATCCTCTGATCTGGTTTTATTTCTCAAGTCACCTCTTGTATAAAGATTCCACTGGATGGGCCAGGATCCTTAAGGGTTTTGTGTTGTTGTCCCAGAAATTGTGAAAACTGCTGTCCAGAGTGCATCAGCCCATGTTTTTCATCTCATCCCTGGTGTTCCTAACACACTGTAAAACAAAAACAAAAATTTTCCATTGCAGCTTCTGACGATCTCAACCTCGCTGATGCCATGGATGAGAACAATGATATCGGCGGGAAAGACCAGAACAAAAATGGAGGTAGGTTTTGTGTAGCCTTGCTTGAATCAGCTGAAATACATTCATTCCCAGGCAGTGGCTGTGCCACAGAACTTGGATTACTATGTGGAAATGCATTATGTGCGTACTAAGCTTGAGGGAAGCTCCATCCTTGTCCAGGGGCAGTGATCCAGGATTTAAACCCACGACCTTCTAGCGCACAATGCAGAGCTCTAACCTCTACCGCCATGCTGCTGCCTAAGAGACTCTGTTATTTGCATATTTTTAAAGTAATCCAGAGCAATGAATGGTCATCAGTCATTTGACAACTATTGTTTTTTTTTAATGACACATTTGGAATCGCCAGACCCTTCCTGTTACCCCCCGGTTTTGGATCCAGTAGTGCCTCTCCTCTCCAGCCTCGTCCGATCCGCTGTGGCAGAGTGAGTGTGCTCTGCAGGGGTGACTCTGCTCCTGCCACGGCCTGGTGTGTTGGTGAGGTGGGGTTCCTGGGGGACCCCTCGGTGACTGCAGAGTTCAGGGTTCAGCCTGATCTCCACCTCGAGCGACACACAAACCCCCCAGTCACTGATGCTTCTTCTCGATTAATGGAGCTCTCATTTATCCAAGGAGAGATGTTCTCTAATTTCCCCTACAGGGTGCCGACTGATAATTGTTTCTGCAGTCGTAAATATTGATGATTTTCTTTAGATACTCATAAGATGCATATATTCATCCGTACATGTCCTGGTTGTATTTTGCATTGAAGCATAATGAAGTGGTCTTATTTTCCGCTGTTGTCTTTAACCTGCGGAGTTCCATACAGAATGAATCCATCTCAGTTCTTGCCTGTAGCAGGAGCATAGAGCAAATGTGTTTCTATGCTTTTCCACAGTTTTTTTTAGTTTCTTGCCTGAAGAGTATGTTTGCAACCGAAAACAAAAGGTTACAATTTTATTTTTAAAGTTGAAGTGATTCATCATTTTCTTTTGTTGAATACAGGAAAGAGCTGAAGAATGTCTGTCGAGATCCCAAAATGACAGGTTAAACAAAACCTGCCAATATCCTGACAAACCCTCATCTTGTTGAGGGACTGAGGGGTATCTATCTGCCCACTGATATCTGTGATCACTAAGAAACTCTGTGTCAGGGAAAATTTTCAGAGAAAATTTGTGCCATGGTCATCTGTTAGGAATAGTAGATAAATATCTTTGAAAAAAGTGCTTTGCCGGGAATTCAGCATGAATGTGTGGGTTTTAGCTGGCACCTTACAGAATGATACTGTTGTTTTAATGTCCTCAGTGAGTCACAGGACATTCTCTCTCTGTTGCTCTTCATGGCTAGTGGTTGTCAGGACTGATAAGGTCACCTTGATGCCTGGAGGGGAGAATCTGAGAACTGAAAAAGAAGCAGGTGACAGTCCTGACTCACAGTTTGGATTTGGACGTAAAGCTTGAATGACAATTCTCCATTACTTCTGAATAACTCAGAGAATTTAAACACCATAGAAATATTTAACAGGGCCATCAAACATCAAAGCTGATGATCAGTGGTTTTTAGAGCTTGTTCACGGGAAAGGATCAATTTGAATATTTAAACTAGAAACTGAAGGGCCAAAGTTCTCAAAGCTCTGTGGGCTTATCTGACTAATTAACTAAGGGCTGTTGGGAGAGGAGACTGGCTGAATGTCTCAGGTTACACATCGCCACCTGCTGGAAAGCAGTGATGTCTTCTCCGACCTACAAATGAGGAAAGCAGGAAAAACAATCCTCTTGATAAGACAGTATCCTGCTCAATGTGTGTGTGTGTCTATTACTACATTACTCTTCAGACTTTTGTCTGGACCTTTCACGTCCTGAGTTCTTGGTGGGTTATTCACATTCCAATTGTTCTGCTTATTCACCAGGAAGAAAAAGAAGAAGATAAAAGAAGTTAATTCAGAATGTGAGGGACATGTTTTGTAAGCAGAGCCTCCTATCATATCAAACAATGGACTCCATAGAAACAATATTGAGTACATTTTTATATTCATCTGTATTTCAAGGTCTTTTAATAGACAGCTAATCACTGATTTGCCAGCTGGCTCACACTTGCCCTGCTAGGAAACTGCACAAAACTGCACACTGGCTGGGTGTGAGCTGTAGTCATTATTTTATCCTTCAGCAGGACTGTGGCCTAGTGAAATATCTCCCAATTGAATCCATGGTACTGTGAACAAACCCTTTTCTGCAACAGTCCACTCTCCATGTTGGGCAGCAGTAAAACTTTGGAGGTTGTTGGTTTCCCAGTTGATCTGTGCTTGGATAGTAAAGGAGCACTCCAGGGTGACAGAAATACCACTGTTCTGTGGAACGTGACAACCATGTTGTCTACCTGTCAGATAAAGGAGTAATTCCCGGTTCCCGAGGTGATGACGGCCCTACTGGAGGAGACAAGAAGGGTAAGGTGTCGGCCTGACCTTCCCTCCTAATGGTGGCACTTTTTCCCCAACTTCCTGTCTCTCCTGACCCCTGACCTCTGTCCCTGTTCAGTGAGGTCAGAGTGCAGGCTGCTTCACACAACTAACCAATAACAAGAATCTTCAGCTGGGCCATAGGACAAATGGTTAGACTTCTCCTAAATTCAGAGATTGGGTGCTGGTATGGGGTGATAATGCATGCTGTGTATTTTTGCTGTGGGGTTTGGATTTCTTTCTGCTGAAAGTCAATATGTTCCTGATCTTCTCACTGGTTGCAGTTTTCATTGGTCTCTTTAGTTTCTGTAATGTTCTCTAGCTGGTTAAGATGTTTAAAAAGCAGAATTTTCAGAGATATTGAACACTGGGATTACTCTTTTTTGTAATTCTCTTAAAATGTCACAGGGTGGCAAACACACCTTCCATAGAGGTTAATAGAAACAGGTTTCTTTTTCATTGTAGCAATTCTAAATAAATGTAATCAAAGATATGATTCAACTGCTACACCTCACAGAATTAGGTCTTGCAGAAAGTATATCTGAAGATGGGTGTCCTGGCCCCTTATTTCTAATTTGGAAAAATCATTCAAATTGACATACTTTTAGTGCTGATCCAAAAGACTGAAGATCAGTACTGCTTGCTTGTATTTGTTGAGATGCAAAATTGGGTATAATAGTTGAAATACATCCTTGAAGATGGTATTATGGGTTCTGATAGAACAGCATGCTGATTTCAGCTAATACTGGTAATATTCACTGCTACGATCTGTCCCACATCTTTCGCTTCATGGGTGTCTTCTCCTTTTCGAATGCCTGCAGCAATTGTGCACACTGCGCACATGTTTAATCCAGCTTCAGTCTTAAGGCCAAGTCAAAATTAGGGCTGAGATAATTGACGATTGAACGTGTCTATTTTGTGTTACCTGGTTGCTGAATGCATGAATAAATACCATTTGCCTACTTCATTAAAAAGAGAAGAAATGCCATCCATCAACTTCGTAAAGCCAATCCTGTAACCCTTTCTGTAGATGGCTCTGTACCTGAGCTTCAATCAAAATTGAAAAACCTTGGGGTTATATTCGATTCTGGCTTAACATCCGACCCACATCTGCAGCATACTGTCAAAACATCTTTTTTTCACCTTAGAAATATCGCAAGACTATGCCCTATGCTATCATTAACTGTGGCTGAAAAGCTGATCAACACATTTGTATTCTCTCGAATTGACTACTGTAATGCTCTACTCGTTGGGGTATCTAAATCTACTCTGAACAAACTGCAGTATGTCCAAAATTCAGCAGCCAGAATCCTGACCAGGTCTAGTGCAAATATTCACATTACTCCTGTCCTGGAGTCCTTGCACTGGCTTCCAGTCAAATTCCGTATAGACTTTAAAATCCTCATGCTCACCTATAAGGCTCTGCATGGCTTGGCACCTCAGTACCTGTCTGAACTATTATCGCCCTACTCCCCACCTCGCAACCTCCGCTCTTCAAATTCTGCCCTCCTTACTGTCCCCCAAGCCCGTCTACATTGTATGGGTGACAGGGCCTTCTCCTGTTATGCCCCCAAGCTCTGGAACTCTTTGCCCAAGGATATCAGAGAGTCACCTTCTCTAAACTCCTTCAAATCCAGACTCAAAACCCTCTTCTTCAGAAAAGCCTTTACTGAACTGGTTCCATTCTTCACCCCTCTGCTCTTCTTAGTACCACCATCCACAGTCTCCTCTATATATTGTAATTGTGTCTTATCTTGTGTATTCTCCTTATTTATTGTTGTATTCTTCTTATTTATTGTTATTGTCATCCTGTAAAGCGCTTTGAGAAGCCACCTTTAAAGGCGCTATATAAAATAAAGTTTATTATTATTATTATTATTATTATTATTATTTATTATTATAAATGTTTGAAGAGTTAGCTAGACACACACAGGTGGTCGTGACATGGAAACATACAGGCCCGCTATATCAGAAACATACCATTTTCTATAAACTAAGGGCATTAAGCACAGTTATTGTTCTCATACACTTATCATTATCTCCATTCATTGCTGACGTAGCAATAGCATCGAACACTAGGCTTGTCCCTGGAGCTGGGTGTCAGTCACTATGTGTGCAGAGCTCTGGCAGGTGTATCATCCAGGTGGATGCAGCACATTGGTGGTATTGGAGGGGATCCCCATTACCTGTAAAGTGCTTTGAGTGGAGTGTACAGAAATGCGCTATATAAGTGTAAGCAATTATTATTATCCTTCTGGCTGATGCTCTTGCCCCTCTTGCATGTGCCCTGTGTGCCTGGGAGGGTACCAGAGCGGAATGCTTGTGCGATCCAGCTGGGCTCCTGTCCCCTCCTGACACTTTCTGTGCCTGCAGGTGGGACGTTCACCGATGAAGACCTGGACGACATTTCCAAGGGTGGTGGCTACTCCCCAGATAAAAAACCAGGTAGCCGTCTTTCGATTCTTTAGGAGGTGTGTGCTTGTCTTCGGTAGATGTATCTGTAGTCCGTGTGTGCTGCTACTGTATTGTGTTCCACCACTCAGGCAAGGCTCTGTTCAGTCACATGGAGCAACTGACTTTTTCCACATCTAGCATATGAATGATGGTGGCCTTTGTCCTTGCTCTCTGATCATTTCAGATGCACAGAATTTAACAAATGCTCGCCTTTTAAAGTTTAGGCTTTTGTTTAACCCAACTGTGGTTCCTGTTTAAAGCCAGCATGCAGACATTAGGGGGTGAGGTTATCTGTTCGGTATAATATATTGTAAGAGCTGTTCTAATTTTTATTGTACTATCACTGCTGCAGCCATGCATTACCACATTTTGTCTAATTAATGAAAGCAAATCTTAGCCTTTCTCTGGAGTTCTGTTACCGTAGTGCCAAAGATAATGACTCTTCAAAGTAGTGCTTATTTTTTTAAATATATTTTTTTTATTATACAGGGGGCGATGGATAAAAATGATTAACTGATTTTAAAAAAAATATTGTAATTAGCCTATGATTTCAATGAAATGATCAGATCCTGTCATTTTAATGTCCCTCAGGATTATGTGAGCTGACGGCAGTTCCAGCAAACGTGCTGAACCGTGTGTGATGCTCATTGTTAGCGTTAGCATAGTTATTGAGAACAGCAATAGACACGTGCTCTTCCTATGTTTCACTATCAGCGAATGGCTCTTGACTCTTTCCTAATGTCACAGTACATCTGAACAAAATGCACACCCGTTTGTTTCTGTAGATTTCAAAACTAATTTTCTTTCTTTCTTTCATAGACCGTGGTGGAGGATCAGCCTCATCTGATGATACCAACTACGGTAGGTGTGAGTGCAATCTTCAAGTGCAGACGTCACCGAGAGGTTTATGAAATCAGGTGACCAGGAAAAGGTCTGGTTATCCGGAGATTACAGGCTGATGTCTCAGCTTTACAGCAGTTGGTGAGCCCCTTAGAAAATGTCTAGGCTTTCATACGATTTATGAATCTTTATGAATTTGTGAACCAAGCATTCCATCAGAACTTTCCACAGTGTAGATTTACCAGCCAGAAAGGCAGTAGTTGTAATCCCCTCTGTGGGAATCGCATAATCCGATACTCTTAATCATTCCCGCTGCTTTTTGTCCGCAGACAGCACGGCCGAGACCGGAACCATCGCAGGTATCGCCAGTGCCCTCGCTATGGCGCTGATCGGAGCTGTCTCCAGCTACATCTCCTACCAGCAGAAGAAGTTTTGCTTCAGCATACAAGGTAACGGCAAGGCGTTCCAACATTTCGGGAATGCGGGAGACTCAGAATTGCTTTTAACAGAAATGGGCTCAGAAATGCTGCAAATATCTTCCTCAGGTTTTGAAAGGAGTGGCCTGCACTGCAGCAGTTGATACGGCTTAGGTCAGTCGTTCACAAGCATCTTTCAGCTCCACTTTGATTTCATCAGCTTTCATTTCCTGGCAGCTCTCCTGTCCTCTGGGGAACTGATTTTTCAACTCCTAAAGTGGCTGCATTTGTCCGTTTTTAGATTTCGGTAATTTATTTTCTTTGGTGGGGAAATAAGGAGCTTTATTCAGTATGAAATATCATTTCTCTCACTTGGCTTAAGAAGGTGCTGTTAATATCTTTTTTGTTTCTCTTTTGTGTTGTAAGTTTGAAGCGGGATGTGTGTGCTGGGGGTTATGGGAAACATTGGGTACTTGCCCAAATGAGCAACATTGGCTGAATAGCTTCCTTTCATTTGAGATCTGTGTTTCAGATTCTTCGGAGTATTTGAAAATAATTCATTTTATCAGTATTTTTCAGGATGTTGAGTACTAGTGTGTAGTCTCCTTATAATCTGCTGTGTTGAAAGCTAAAGAGAATCAGTGCCTTCAGCCTGTGTGTGATGATTTATATCCACAATTCTTCTGCTCCTGCCTCTTTGAAATCTTAGTTCTAGAGGTGATTTAACCAGATGTTGAGCTCTGGTCAAGGGTGTGGGAAAGTGGATAAGAAGCATGCTTATCTGTTGCAGTCAAACTTCGTTTTAATTCAGGCATCCTGCTGTGGTGTTAGGTATTGACTTTGGGGTCTGGTGTGCCTGCTATGGGCAGTTGTTTCTGGTTCCAAGCTGGTGGAGTAAGACTTCTGCTCTCGGGGGTTCCTCTGTCACACTCTGGATGCACGGTTAAGGAGACCTGACCTGGATGTTTGGGTATTAACCTCGAGTGCTTTTCGTCTACTGCAGAGGGTCTAAATGCCGAGTATGTGAAAGGAGACACGTTGGAAGCTGTCGTCGCTCAGGAGCCTCAAGGTAAAGTCTCTCGTTCGGGTTCTTTTTCATGGAGTGACCATACGAACAAGTGTCTTCAAGGCCACAAGCATTGTATCGGCGATGAAGTCAGATCACGCTTTGTGACTGTAGCCAGCAGTAATGGGGATTCCCCAGAATTCCCGAGAATGTGGCAGAGCAACAGACAGTCTATCGGGTGGGTTTGAAGTTGCTCTGCTGGGCTCCCTCGGGCTTGCAGAGTTATCGCTGAGAGAGAAGTGAATCATTGCTGTGCATTTTTCTGACTTGTAATATCTGTTGCCCTTATCCCTCCTGTGCTGGGTGTGAGCATTGACCTTGAGTTGATTACTGTACAGTGATGGCAAAATTAGGAAAATATATTTTAATAATCATTTTAATCATAATTTTCTAACTATTAGCAATCCCAGATGTTAGGGACGAGCAAATAAATTGCTAAAGGAAAATACCTGGTTTTAAAAATGGACGTCTTTTATCAAAGAGAGTATTGAGATTAGTGGAGACTGTGGTTAGCTCCTACACCTAGCTCCCAGGGTTATGACTTCTTGTTTCGTTCTTTTTCAGCCCAGCAGACCCTCCTCCAGTCTCCTTCCTCAGAGCCGCCTGCTCAGGACTCCAACAAGGTCTAGCTGTGGCCAGGAAGGGCTCTTCCAGGACACTTCCTCTGAGAACGTAGTTTGAAAAGCCGTCTACTCCCTTGGTTGTACTTGTGGTGTCAGCTCCTTAATGTCGCTCTACGCAGCTTTTAATTAGGTGGAAGACAGACCCAAAAGCCTGTTACGGTCTTACACTTTCCAAAGAAAGGACTGAAGGGGTCACCTCGAGATCCGGGACATTCTGAAGAATTCTCTTCTTGGTTCAGTATTCTTTCAGGTTGGACACGATGCTTCCTTGCAGAAGCCGTTAAGGTGTGTGCCTCAGACCTTTGCTTTCCCCTTTTCCGATTTCCGCCAGTGAAAGTGAAGTGAAGACCCTGCAAGGCCTCGGTTTGTTTTCCAGGGGGACACGATGCCTGAGGCAGGCTTGATGAGAACAGCTATTTGTTGATGCAAGGAACACTTGAAAGTTGATTTATTTTCAACGGCAGATTTCTCTTTCCCACCCACAATTAACACCTTGAGGAAAGACCCCTGACCCCATCCTGGACTCTCTTGACTTAAAGCCGTTTTGACGTGACCAGTTATGGCAGTCTCCACGCAGACAACTCAGTCTGAGTGACCTTTTATTTTATTTTTGTCTAATATCGAAGGTTGTTTGGATGAACGGAAATATGTGAAGAGACATTGAAAATGCAACAAATCATATTGGATCCAGTACACATTTGTTGTGTTTTTAATTCCTCTCAGCACACATAATAAGGAATTTCAGTCTTTTCTTCCTCAATTTAGCTCTCTGTATTTCTTCGGATACCGTCTCCACTTTATCTGACTGATTTTCTTTAATCTGATTTGAGGTATCTGTAGGGGCTACTGTTGAAAGTAAGAAAAGCCTTTAGTGAGTGCAGCTGTATGTGCTTTGTAATTTAATTGAAATACCTATAACACTGCACAGATTGCGTTAGTGCCTCATGATAGTACTGAAAACTGCCTTTTCAAAAACCCACAACATGAACTGGAAAGACTGCTTGGTTCCAAAACATGGCCAGTAGAATCTGGTTCTATTGTGCAAATTGACGCAAATGAACTGTGAAGGAGAATTCTGGGGTGCCACAGTAAATGGATTTAGGAGATACTCCTAACCTTTTTACTAGCACATTACTGTATATAATTTACACTGGCATTTTGACTGTATGAAACTATGACCATTTTTGGTCATTTGGTACTCCTGCTTCCGTCAATTATTTTATGTTTGTTTTAGTGTATTAATGACCTTCTGTCTTCCTCCTAATTCGGCACATCAGTGCAAGTGCTTTTCGAGGGTGGCGTCCTGTACTTCAGTGCTCCCTGGGGGAACAGGGGCACTTTGGGATCCATGTGACTTTTAGCACTAGACCCAAAACAAAATGTAGGGCTGTCAAGAGGAGTTGAGTTGATTCTCATAGCTAAACGGACGTTTATTCAAAGCAGTTCATCCAGTCCCATATTTTGTGCATAAAGGCATAGTGCATTTCCCAAATACTACATCTTGACTTGGGCAGTGATTTTTTAAAAACGTTTCTGCTTCTTACAGTGTCCAAGTCACTAGCCTTCAGCTCTACAACTTTGTCAAAGTGCTTCTTTTTTTCTCACACTAAATTTTTTCTATGTAGGACCGTGATTTAATGTACTGTAACTGTTGTAGTGTAAATTACTGTTTCTAGATTGCATTGTTGGGTGCTGAATTGTAATGTAGTTTTAGCGCTAATGGATTATCTTGTTTGTCCTAGTATATTGGTTAATTAATACTGTGGAGTCCTATGTATTTGAAGTCTCTCAACTGACTGCAGTACAACCCTGCCTACCAAGCTTTTATGCAAGCAGGTTAATTGCTGTTGTGCTGCCGATGGGAGATGTTGTTTGTGGATAAGCAGGGCTATGCACCTTCTTACTGCATGGCCTGGATAGGTCCCTCAGCAGGCTCTGTAGATTGAAGATTGTCAGTGTACTGAATCTGTGGAATGTATTGTTTTATTCTTTGAAATTTCTGATGATTATGGCACTGAAGCCATTTCCTTTTCAGTGAGTGGAAAGACAGTGCAGTGTCAGTTTTTACCTTGCGCGATTTGTCTTTTCCCCTCCTCCCCCCCACGAGGTGAATCGCCAAGTAGCAGTGTCTTCACATCTCTCTGTTAAAACTGGATTTAAACAAGCACGTATTTCAAACTTGAGAAATGAAAAATGGCTTTTTCAACCCCCCCACTACCTCTAAGACAATTCAACAATGTTATGTTACTAGACTATTGATCCTTGTCGCAGGTCACCAGAGCCTTCTCCGCTGTTCCATACACAGACCTGTCTACATGGCCGTGTGTATGTGGGGTACTTGCTATTGTAACGTCCAGTTTAACTGCTCCAAAACAGCAGTTGGAACATTTTCCTATCAATGTGAAGTCGCATGACCTAAAGCCAGCCACCACTAAGTGAAATCCCCACTGTGTGAGGTGGTGCTTGTCATGAAACATGGTTTAGGGTCACAAAATCTTAAATCTCAACAGACCCCGTTTGGGTTTTTTTAATGGCCGAGTATTTAACACCACACTCCGTTTCAGTGTTGTGAAAACTGCCAATTTTTCTTACACCGCTATCCACGTGGTGAATATGTATTGGCCATCCATGACCCTTGACCCTTTCGAGGAGTCGGGAAGTGATTTCGCCCATCAGTGGGGCACTTCATGGGCGGCATGGCAACACGTCAGGAAGTTCTTTCCTGTCAACGATAAGAAGCAGAAATCCAGATATGGTCCCTGGCCCTTGGGCTCTGGAATTCAGTGGGGTTTTTGAGTAATAAACAAATGGCAGAAGCATTTAACTGAAGGTTTATCAACTTTCTCTGCTGATAATTCAAAGAGACCTAGACAAATTGCTGGATTCAAGATCTTGAGGGCAGGAGGTGGGAGCCCTCGTCTTCACTTCTTGTATCCCTGGTACTTGACACAGTCTCTCTGTGGAAGTCCTCTTTGTTTCTTTGACTGTTTAAATGTTAAACAGTCTCCTTTATGCTTGTCTGTCCTGTTGAATATGCTTGCTTAACAGCTTGCCTTCTGGTTCTTGAGCTGTCAGGCTTTAAAACCTGTCACAGTTCAGCCCCTAGTTATTTATAACAAAAGGGCTGTTATTCCTGGGCATGCTTTCAGATGTACATTTTCTATTAATAAGCTCTGAGTTTTTATACAATCAATTCAACACTGTGCAGATGTAGGTTATAAAAGAAGGGTTAGAAATACAACCCACAGAGCTTTTTCAATCCTAGAGGGCTGTGAAGAACGTTTTTTCTTTATCGATTAATTTTAAATAGCACCTCTCATTGGATATACATGAGGTTGCAAGATTGAATAGAAGCAAAAACACTTTAAAACCTGAAAAGTGAGGGTGAGGTCAGATGAGCCTGAACGTATCTTAATAATTCCATACATTTACATAGCGCTTTTCTGGACAATCCACTCAAAACGCTTTACAGGTGTACATGTGACGGCAGCCATAGTGCACCAGTACGCTCACCACACACCAGCTATCAGTGGGAAGGAGAACAGACTGTTGAAGCCGATTCATAGATGGGGATTATTAGGAGGCCATCATTGGTAAAGGCCAATGGGAAATTTTGGCCAGGACGCCGGGGTAACACCCCTACTTTTTTCAAGAAACGCCCTGTGATTTTTAAATACCACAGAGAGTCAGGAACTCAGTTTTCCGTCTCTTCTGTAGAACAGAGGCTTTTTAGAGTACAGTGTCCCCATCACTATACTGGGGCACTAGGATCCACACAGACCGCAGGGTGAGCGCCCCCTACTGGCCCCACTTACACCTCTTCCAGCAGCAACCTTAGTTTTTCCCAGGAGGTCTCCCATCCAGGTACTGATACGTGCTTAGCTTCAGTGGGTTGTCAGTTCTGAGTTGCAGGGTGTTATGGCGTCTGACAAATGCTGGCTTTGTATTTAGGTCTCAAATACAAGGCCAGTAGAACAGTGTTTGTTAATTTAAACCAGGGGTGTCCAATCCTGGTCCTGGGGGGGCCTTTGTGTCTGTGAGGTATTTATACGTCTTTTTAAACCAGCACCTGAGGCTGTGTGGGCCCTTCAGGCCCAGGGATGGGCAGTTCTGACCCACACCTACAGACCTGTGTGAACAGGATACAGCAAAACCTGGTATAAATCAACCGAGGCAAGATGAGCAGCTGTTCTGATCATCTGTGCTGCCGAGTTTCTTTCGTCATCGAAACGATCTCTACCCATCTTCTCCTGGGGGGTATTTATCCACTGCAGCAGCGTGATTCAGCATGTTTGTTTTTGTGTCTGAGGCTCGGGAGAAATGGAAATGCAGTCACCAGTGATTACCGCAAAGCAAGCTAAAGTGACTTTAGGCGGCTCACGCATTGTCGTTCAGTGCCTCTGCTTGTACTGCATGCCTACCCTTGTGTGGGAGTGACAAAGGCTGTCAGCTAATGAGTGGCACTGTTGCCCCTTGTACAAACAGAGAAGTGTAAGCAGTCAATGTGTGCACCTTTTGGAATTAAAGGAATTGCAGCGCACTCCGTACCTCAGGAATTACTGACCAGTGGGAAAGTGTTGTGGAGGTGGAGAATGTCAGACTTGGCAATTAGCATGGGCCCTCAGAGGCAGCTGTTGGAATAATATTTCTGTGCGATTCTGTGGGCCGGAGTGGCGAAACAGAGCCTGAAATTAAAATAATAAAAACCCACCTGCTGCTCACTGTTGACAATTTTCTACAACCGTGGTGCAGGGTGATAAAACATACTGGACCTCAGGTGATCTGAGAACAGGGATTTAGCTCTCCAAGTGCTTGAATTTTCTGTTGCAAGTTGACTACAAAGAAATGCATCATATCTTGACTTTCACTGCAACCTGTGTGGCCTGCTCTTTTTAATTCAGTATCTCCAGTGGATGTGGGTGATTAGTTGATAAGGGACAATTAGTTGAAATGGGAACATAAATTAATATGCAGATTCATGTGCATTAATGTATTATCTGAACTAAATCAGGAAATCCTGCCACCTAATTATCTTATTCTAGAAGGTACTATAAACGTTTGATTTTATTATGTCGTTAAAGTTAATTCTACAGATGTTGGCTCTTTTAATGCTCTATTTTGAGATGTTCTGTCAGCTAGAACCCGCAACACTGCGGTGTGCTCTTGAGACTGCAGGTCGCAATGACGTGTTTCTGGTGGGAACAGTTGAGACTTGTGTGTTTTGAAAAGTGCGTGACGTGGTTTATTTTTCATTCTCCCCTCACGCCCTGGAGCGTGTCCTTTCTCCCGATCTACCCAGTCAGACTGGGAGAAATGTGCTTCTCTCGAAATTCAGAAAAACGTTATTAACCTGTGGAGAATGTTCTCTTTCTCTGCTGCTTTTCCTGATGGCTCACCTAGTGCCTGAACGGAGTGTGGGTGACTCACAGATCCATACTGCCCCCTGGTGCTCTGACATGTAGCTGCAGCTCTTTTCTTGTGGGGTAGGGAGGCTGCTTTGCTGGTTGTTTGCGGAGGGACGCTCTTTTCCCGTCCTGTGGGAGACTTCCAATTGAGCAAACAATCTTGGAAGATTTGCTTTGTCCAGTTTATTGTTACAATTCGCAACACATGTAGCGCACAGAGGCAGGGTGGCACTGAGATTATCATTGCTGCCTCATAGCACTGAGGCCCTGGTTTCAATTCCAGAGCTGGGGTGCTATCTGCACGCAGCTGAATGTTCTCCTCATGTTCACACGGGTTTCTTCTGGGTGTTTCGGTTTCCTCCCACAGTCCAACAACATACTGTAGGTTAATTGGCTTCTGGGACTATTGGCCCTGCTGTGATAGACTGGCGTTCCATTCAGGGTGTATCCCACCTTGCACCCATTGCTTGCTGGGATAGATTCCGGTTCCTCTACAACCCTGTATTGGTTGAAGAGGTTAGATAATAGATTGATGGATGCCGCCTGCAGCTGATCAATTTTATAAATTGCATTGTAGTCTTATTTTAATGTACAGGTTGTTTAGATCTGATTGTCTTATTTCACAGTTTTGGCATTGAATCTTAAGAATGGAAGATTACAATGCAGCGAGATTTTAATGTTGGTAAAATGATTTTTTGAGATCAGTGTCTTACACTGATGCCATTTGGATAGTAAGTTACAGTTATGCGTAGCTGGGTTTCTGTACCGTGCCTCCATTCTGTCAAAAGAACAGTTTGCAAATGAGAGGAAACCGTTTGGCCCATCTAACCTGTTTGGTAGTTAGTCGTTAATCCAATTATTTTATCCATCAGTATCTTGAAAGAAGTCAGGGTACTGGCTTCAACAGCATGGCTGGGTAACTTGTTCCATACTCCTACTACCTATTGGGAAAAGAAGTGCCTCCTGTTCTCACTTATAAATGCACTTCTGTGTGGTTTCCAGCTGTGTCCTGGTGTGTGTTTCTAATTCTTCTTTGTGCTACAGTAAAGAGGCTCAGTTTTTTTTTCTATTGCTGAATCACAAATTGAAGTTTCATTGCAACAATTACATTGTTAAAAAAGTTACAGTAAAGGGGCTGCCCTCTCGGCATCTGGGGTGGGCTCTGTGATCCCAGGCACTGGAAGTTCTCCGTGTGGCCAGGATTCCCCGAACAGGGGCATGCAGTTGGCTCTGCACTGCACAGGGCAGGGCTGTCATTGGTCAGCTAGACTTCCCTTGACAACAAGGGAAACAGAGATCCCTGTTGATGTCCCCAAGGAATGACGGTGCTAAACCTTCTGTACGTTGCTGTAGAGCTTGTAGTGGCGGGGTTGGGAGGAGCCTGTCTGCACTTCCTAACAGCCGTAAGAACAGAGGTGTTAAAACAGATATTCTTCTGTGAGCAGAGACCTAAAGATACAATTGGCAATTCCAAATTGAGTGGCCAGATATTTAACAAATGATTGAATCTAAAAACAGACGTGTATCTTAGGTGTTTTCACCAGACCTGACAGTGAGCTTTAGAAGTGTGTGTAACAATAGCATGCAATCCCAATTATCTCACAATTATCAGGGGTGGCTGCGATTTCACAGATGAACGCTTGCTAGCACTTCCGAACCATTAGGTTTACAAGGAACACTTGTCGACATCATAACTTTACTGATTGGCTGTACTCTTTCTACTGCTTTGAATGTTGTTTTAATGATGCATTTGTGTTCAAAAGTTTTGGGGGAATGCTGTGGATACAATAAACCTAATAAAACAGACATCTGTACTGTTGTTGATCATTTCTTACAGATACTCAGGGTAAAATTACATATCAAAGCACTACGACATACCCTCACCTCAAACAGTCCAGTCTGCTGCTGACATTTACTAAATGTTTGAATTAAAATGTCATTTTTCCAGAAATCTAAAAATGTAAAATTTAAGCAAAGGGATTTTTCTATTTAAAGGCCTTAGTAATATTACAGGGGTGCAGAGTCTGTCTGAAACTTTCTTTTTGCTGACGTGTAAAGTGAAATATATTTCACCGATTAATGGTTTTTAGAATAGTGTTATTTTCAGTTGTAATGGTATTCAATGTATTTTGTACAATAATAAAATCAGGTAATGCACACAGATAACCTGTAGCCAAAGTGAGGTGTGGAACAGGACAGAGAGGAAGGAGGAGATGTCCTGTGTGCTGTAAGTCTAAATTCTTAAAATGAAGAATACGTAAATTAACACAAAAACCCCATTCCAAATTCGAAGCGTTTGTGTACACAACAGCAAGCAGACCTCTGCAAAAGAGCCTGTTTCAGAGGCATTACAATTGAAGAGCTTTGTGCTGGTTCCCAAGAATGTTTAGCAAGAATGTACTGTGTTCTGTATGAAAGAAATAGCAGGACATACTATCATGTTTCAAGATTTATTATAATGGAATGTTTTAAGTTTCTCCAAAGATATGGCACATCTCTAAAGTCAAAAGACACATCACTCATAACAGACTTAATGAAGGCATGAAACACTGAGGTGCAGTATGCTCAGCTGCAATTATTGCATGAAATACTGTAAATGAAAAAAATAACACCTGTCAGAATATATGCATTCATAATTTTCGTTTTTGAGTTAAATGTGCTTTGGGAACTTTGTGTGAAGTCAATTTTAACAATTCAATTATAAATGGATGATAAAATAGCACTAAGTTAGGATATATTAGAAATATTCCCTCTTTCAGAGATGGAGCTTTTTAGCAAATACTGGCATACAGTGAAGTGAAACTTTCAGTTTCAGGTCATAGAGCAAAATTTACTCTGCATTTATCAAGCAATGGTGCCAAACATCCTGCTTAAAAAAAAACCTTTGCCAAAGTATAATGCACATACTTTAAACTTTTTTTTTGTTATATTGGCTAAATTGGTTCTTTGTAACAGGTATCACAGATTGCTGGTTCCAACACTCACTGGTTGCATATACAATGCCTTTGAACATATTTTTGTAGAAAAAATCGGAACAGAAGGTTTTAAAAGGAGAGTAGGTGATTCATTTGCCCAGCTAGTCTGTTTGGCAGGTAGTAGGTAATTGATTTACAGATCTCACTCAGCTGTTTCGTGAAGGAACCCAGCTTTAACAAGCTGATTTATGCTCCCACAAACTTTTTTGTGTGATACTGTGTTATCATAGACATGTTGTCTATTATAGTGTGTTTCCTATCGTCACAATAGTTTCCTTAAATGTCTTTTAGATAGCTGTAGGGCACTGCTGAGAGTACCCCATTATCCACAGGGATTCAATTAAGATCCTTATAATCTTCAAGACGACTGAATTATACAAACTACAATAATCAAAACATAGAAACAACAAACCATCTTTTTTTCAGAGAAGGATTAATATTTACTTGTTCATTTGCAGGTTTGCACTCTGATACAACTGTGCATTGCATCATAAAAAGGCTGAAAATGAGGTGAAGCCATCTGGCTCATCTTACTCATTTGATAGTTTAATAGCTCAGGTCAAATAAACTTTTCTACTCCGTAGAAAATGTATATACATTATCCTGTACTATCCCTAAAGGCAAGTGAATGGCCTTGCAAGAATCATGCAACAGAATGTTACACGCTAAGCTATGTTGGAAGGCATTTAGGACTGTTTTTATTGAGATGCAAAGAGATACTGTGATGGTCCTTTTGATTACAGGGGGGTGCTGAGTTATTAAGACCCGAGAGCAGATAATTGTAAAACCAAATTTGTCTGTACCATTTAATTGTAAAGCACAAAGCCTAATTTTATTGTTTGGTGAAAATGAATTGACTGCTGCTAATGAATTGGCTTTGTTAGGAAGAACTGTTTTACAGTAATTTTCTGTCAGTGTGGTGAATTTTCAGGGGTGAAGTGTCACAGAGGTTAAATACATATTGTTTTCCAAAGTCGTCATCAAAAAAGAAAGAAGGCAGTTCAAAAATACATACTGTCCATACTACAGGTCTCACGTACAGTAGGAGCACATTGTGTCTGCGTGTAAAAAGGACCATGCTATAGTACAGTAGCGTTTTTGGGCTGTATAGGTAAAACAATGTTATCCCCATTTTCATCTGCAATTCTGAACAGAGTGGTTACTGAATAGAACAAAATAAAATTATTAGAGCAGACACATTAATCAAGGTATCTGAGATATCCTCATATTTCTCTGTCTGTGAGCCTCCCACGGGAAGATGGGAGGTAGCTCATTATCCCGAGATAGTCAGGGCTGACATTCAGAAGCATGAGATGCTAAATCAGGACTAAAAACATTTCTGTGTGATAAATCTTTTAACTAGGATTTAATAATCGTGTTTTATCTTCATCTGCTCTTTCGTGTGAAGTGCTGCAGAAATTGTCCTGTGTGCAGAACGTGAAAACAAATGTTCTCTTGAGGGCTGTGCAATTTAAACCTGCTAGTGTACAACATGCAATAGGACCAAATATTTCACTGCAACAGACTGGGCCTTTTCTAGAGTTGGGAAGCTAATTGAACAACATTACAATAAATATTTATTGCAAAACATTAAAATATATATATATATTTATCTTTATATACAGTATTAGGTCAACCATTTGAAAATCTCTTAAGAAGGTAGAGATCAATGCTCTTGTATACAAATTCTTACGCATCACTTGCCCAGCACAGAATTAATTACTTACAACTGGTTTCTGGGGAGCCTGACCATAAACCTTTCTATGGAAGAGGTATTTTTTTCTCAAAATACCTAGTCTGTCCTCTATATATCAACAGGAAGCTGCAATCACCTTCTGGCCCAACCTCATCAGATATCAGGACTCAAGCAACGTTGGGCTGCTCAGCTGATGACAGATCTCCAGGGAAAAAAAAGGTGACTGATGTTGGTGGACCAGTATGTCCATACCGATGCCTCAGTATTGTGCTGGGGACATTGTGCTACAGGCGATGCTGTCGTTCAGATGAGACATGGTCATTAAAGATCCTATGGCACTTTCCGAAAGAACAGGGGTGTCCTGTCTAAATTCTTCTCTAAGCATCCCTATAGTTCCCAGATGGAGCAGTTTCCCACTCCTCCCCTTGCTCTGGTGTGTAGTGGGACTTCTGAGAGAATGGCTGACATGAGTCCCCCAGGTGGGTGCTGCACAGTGTTGGAAGAAGTGGGTCTATACTGTATGTAAAGCGCTTCAGATTCCTTTGGGATAAAAAGTGTGATATCAATGTAAGAAATTATGAGTTGCATGAATGCTCTCACCCTGGAAGGAACGCCTTATTTGTTTTGCTCAGGGATATGGTGTCATTAGTATAGACACCGGAACTGACAAGTGATCAGTGTTAATAACAGACAGACAAATGGCAGTACACAGGAAATTAATTATAACACCAGGGTGGGTATAAAGTGCAGCTCTAACTAGAACTATTTGCAGAAACAGGAGAGATGGAGACCCAATTCCAACCATTTCCATGAGGAGACAATTCCTATTGCACAGCAGTTTGAACCTCCTCAGATTCTACCTGCTGAAAGCTGAAAGTTTGTGCTGATGAAGACGTTCAGATCTATTAGTCTCCCCAAAGAAGTGCAGGACCTGGTGTGCTTATGTAAGAGGATGCAGTTTCTATAGTATAAACTGGATTAGGCCGTTGTGTACCTGTTTGTCTGGTAAACCCTTCCCTTGTGCACTGGCAGCGGTGTGAGTGAAATCTCTTCCTTCCAGAGGAGAGTGTGAGTGGCACAGGGTGGGAGATCAGGCTGCAGTGCCGGGGAGGGATCTGCTCAGACAGTGGTGTGGAGTGGGGTGCTGGAATGGGAGGGAGAGGACCCCCGGTCCGAGGAGGAGGAGATGGAGTGGGCGGCGGCCTCTCTCTGCAGCTCCTCCACCTTCTTCTGGAGCTCCGCACGGATCACCAGCAGCTCCTTCAGATTCTGGTGCACTGGCATCTTGTCAAAGGAGAAAAGGACATCAGCCACTATAGCATGGTTCACTGATTAATGAGCAAGATTCAAAGACTGAAGGCACAAAGATTATGAGAACTATCATTTTCTATTGTCTGCCATGTCTTAGAACAGAAATTCTTCTAACATGACATATACTGCGCACTGACACCTATTGTACCTGCTGCTGGCCTAACGTTTCATTTCTATGGAAAATCAGGCCATTTTATTTATAGGGATTAATATTCCAGATGAATGAGCCAATGAATTACCTGAGGCCTCATGCGAGGATTCCACCTGACATAATAATTCACCCAAAGCTCCAAGTGCCTCAGGCTGGCCACTGGGTACAAGATGTGGTTCTCATAATTCACATAGAAGGGATTGGTGAAGTCTTCCAACTGGCTGTTGATGTATGACCACAGCGACACAGTCTTTGTGTGCACTTCCTAAGAGAAAAAGGAGAGGAGTGGCCTTTTGTAAGTTGTACATTAGATGGCTAAACTATTCTTTGTACTTTTGCACCTTCTGTCCCCCATCCAATTTTATTATAAATAATAAATCATCCAAAAGGCACCTTGCTCTGTCTCTCCAGTTCACTGTTGTACAGAAAGGTTCCAAAGAGGCAGCTGTAGAGGTGGTCCAAGATCGTGATGAGGAACAGCTCATTGAATTCAAAGGCCGTCGGAAACTGTAAATAAAAAAACAGGCTGTTTAGGATGCAGAACAATATATTAAAAAAAAAGATTCAATACTAAAAGGAGACACTGGAAAAATCAGACCCCTCAACGTTTGCTGTTGTTAGCTTTTGATATACAGTAATAACAAGACTCTCTTCTGAGATTCCAATATCTTTCAATCATTAAAGAATTGTTTAGAGCTTTTCATCTAAAACAACTGTTGCTGGGTTTTCGTACTCTGCAAGCAAGTTTCTCACCTCAGTGCCCCTCTTACCTGTCTCATCATCTGCCAGACACAGTCGATAAACTGCACAAAGAGAGGGGACCTCTCGGAGTTGGCATGATTCTCGTCCCCATGGCCCACACGCTGTGGAGGGAGTGACAGAGACTTCAACACATACAGTAGGATCCTAACATGTACGTAACCTCAATAAAACAACAGACCAGAATCAAGAGTGTCCAATCCAGGTCCTACAGGGATGGTGTTTCTGCCGGTTTTCAAAATCTCTTTAAAGCAGAAGCACCTGAACATCTGGGGAAGAAGCTGTTAAACCGGTCCAGTTAAGACAGTTACAAACAAGTTTAGCTCATTAGGTGCTCAGCTGGAATGAAAGTTCATTGACACACCAGGACTTTACAGACCCAGGACTGTACAACTGTATTAGAAACAGTTCTTTAGAATTAGAAGGAAGTGTGAGCTGTGACTAATCCTGCAGTCTCAATGGTGAGCAGCTCAGATGAGGGCATTCTGGAGGTGTACCACCAGCCTGCAATGCAATGTTTCTTAATTACCAGCTCATCCAGGACTCACCGCGGCAAACCTGTGCCCAAAGCTGACCCACTCCTTCTCAATGAGCACCTCGAAGCCTCTGATGGTCCTGTAGTAGCTGTCCAGCATCAGCATGGCCAGGGAGGTGAGCTGGGCTGTGCGGTCCCACCCATCGCTGCAGTGCACCACCACTGACGTCTTCCCCGATTCGATCCTGTCCGCGATCCGCACTGCTCCCGCCAGGAGCAGCTAGATGGCAAGAAGAGGGGTGAAGCCATATATTTAGAAAGTGACCTTTCATCCGACTGAAGTCTTACTTTGTGTAAGTACTACTCAAGGTGCCCTCAATCCTTAGCATTTTCCATAACTTTGATCCGTCTGGAAGTGAAGTCTAAAATGTTTCGAATAGTGTGTACGCCAAAATTTAGTTTAAAAAAAAAAGATTATGGCATTCTCATTCTTGTTCCTTTAGCTTTGGTCTAGCTGTCTTACCCGAATGTACTCCAGCCAGTGTGTGGAGTCCACGTTGGACAGCCACTTGGCTTCATCGATCACGGGGTACACAACCTCCTTCAGTTTGCGGAGAGATTCCCTCATTACATGAATGTTGGGGATGTCTAAAAAGGTCAGCTCAGCATTCGGGTAGAAACTCTCACTCTCAAACCCGCCATCCTTCGTCTGCGGAAAAAAGAAAATGAAGTATTAGTTTGTGGCGCAATGAACCACACAGACATTTTACTGTAGGGTGGGCAAGAACTTTTTCAACGTGTTTGCGTTTGTTTTTTTCTGTGCGAAACAGTAAAACTAATCAGCAAAATGTAAATCGAAGTCGAGAGGTTTTAAGAAGAGAGATGAATACGTCTGCAACAATGAAAATTCACAAAACTATTCCACACTGTTAACGTTCATGTTCAGAACATCCCAAACGAACCTTGTTTGTTATCGCCACGCTGCTCTGTCTGGCGTCGAAGATGGTGAGTTTATGTGACTGGGCATTGGCATCCATTATCGTCTGTAAGAACTTCTCATCCTCTTTGCATCGCTTGTCTGTCGGCCCCACCATCGGCTGGCTGCATCGCACGATCGTAGCCTGGCTTTCAGGGTGGATCCAGGATAAAGCCTATCGCCACAACATCAGACACATCTGGTAACTTCTGAATGGCTGAAAACCGCGGGGCAAGACTGACGTGAACCTTTATCTACATGGCATAAACTAAAGTCAGAAGGCTGCAAACGTCTCCTGATCGTAGCTACAAGACTTTCTCACACGAGACATTGTAAACATATACAGTACCAACAGCAAAATCATCACACTGACCTATGTGTCAGCAATTGACTTTAAAGTGGCCGTATTGACAAAACATTGTAAGCTCCTCATGCTCAATGCTCTTTCATCTTTATTTCCCTCTGTGCGCTTTTTCAGACCTGCAGACTCAGATATTCTGGTTGTACCTGCCTGAAAAAAGCTGGGAGTATTTTGTCAGCATGCTCCCATTTCCTGGGATTCCACACAATTAAACACTCAGCAAGCTGAAACTCTTGAAGTCTATTTTGAATCTTTTAGTCGTGTTCTTGTATGTACATATTTACATCTTCTATTGCATGTAGGCAGCACAGTGGGCAAAGCTTTGCTGCCTCACACCTCCTGGGTCCTGGGTTCGATTGTGGATTGGGACTTCAGTGCAGAGTTTGCATGATCCCCCCCCGTTTTCAAGGTTTTTCCAGTGGGGTGCTCTGGTCGCCTCAAATTTCGAAAAACATGGACTATGTTCATTAGTGTCTGTTTATCCCTGTGTGACCAACACCAAACACAGGATCCTGGGGTCTAGGATGAAGTGTAACTTGTCTTGATCAAAACAACTCTGGGAATGGCATAAAACTTTTACTTCTAGTAACACTGCGTTTCCCTTCAGGAGAGGGAGAAAGTCAGGAATCATGCTGTATGTGAGCAAACTGGCAATTTAGGGACAGACAGCAAGAATGCTTTGGCTTGACTGGCCATAGTGACAGAACACATAGTACAATTGTTCACGTGAGCTCACAGGGATGCGCTGTTTGGTTCTGAATGCAGCCACTCTTTTCAGATCCTCATCTTGAATGCTGGTGGGAATCACAAGGAGTGCGGGGTACGTGTCACACACTTCATAACCACTGTTGATTTTACTGATCGTCCAGCTTTCATTGGGCAGCCCCTGAAAGAGAAGGAGGTGAAACATAGGACAATTGCCATCAAGGCTCCACAGAGGATGAATTAACTCATTATAATTAGGCTAAGTACATTCTGACATACATTCTGGTGTGTGGACAAACTACTACATTAAAAAAGTATTTCATGCTAGGTTAATTGATTTTTTGAGCCCCGATATACTTATAGGGGTGCAGATGAGCCCCGCTGCCTCTAGTTTTCTTGAGCGATCAGTCGAAACCCTGGGGCTGAAGTGCTTGACCGGATGACGAGATCATGAACTAGGTAAACAATTTTCAGTGAAAACATTTAATTCAAAAATAATTTCAAAGACGGACAACCCAGGATATATTCCCCACATTTTCCCTATGTTCGAATTAGGTTTCTCTGGTACTCCCCTTTCCTCCCACATTAATTGGCATCTCTGTATTGTCCCTGTGTGTGTTTGTGTGCGCAAATCCTGGGGAGGACTAGGGTGTAGACCTGACTCTCCTTGTGTGCCCCTGTGCTTCTTGGAGGGAATCCAGGGGGCTGTAACCCTCAAAAAGGATAAGCATCTGACAATGGAAGGAATTTCTTGAAACAAACATTTTTAACGCTGATGCATCTGAGCTCCAGATTTGTTTCAGAAATCCTGAGAGTAGAACCTCCAGTTGACCTTCGCTAAGGTTATACTGTTTTAAGTCAAACAGGAATTGTATTCATACGAAAAGTCATTCTGCCTTTACCTGTCTTTTGTACTCAGCTATAGGGTCATATACTTTCCAGCCATCAACAGGAAACATCTCTTTGTAAAGGAATGCGAACAGTGGCTGAAAAACAGCACAAAAGGATGTGACTGACAGTGCTGCTACAAGAGTTCTAACACGATTCGGCTTTGTGTACAGTTCCAAAATCACTGGGCGTAAGCATCGCAGATTAGAGACAGGAAAAATAAAGCTAATCACTTAAAAGTCTAATTTAATTACATGGATAATTTGATGACAATAACTTGAAACTCTCCGATTTTTATGTATTTAATGTTAAAGGTATGAGGATAGAACACTCTATTCACATATATATAAATACTGTATTAGAATTAGAAATGCATAATATAAAAATTAAGTTAATTTAACTCTATGGTTCAAGAAAAAAGTCACTATTTAAATGCCCTATGCCTATATCAAAGTTGACTTTAAGTAATATTTACAGGCATCAGGGATGTGCACCTTAGATGGTCAGATATTATTCCTGTTAATTGCACTTAGAACTCGTATTGTCAGGAACAAAAGCATTGGGGCATTACATCTAAAACAAATCAATTTACTATTTATCATCTGGTGAAGAAATAGTTGATAAACTAAATTTAGAGACACTTCTTCTCATTGTACTGAATAATCAAACATCCTAGTAAATGATAGTTAAAATACAGTTTAAAGTGAATTACCAAATTTGAGATAGCACCAAGAGCTAAGTTTTCAAAAATGCTTGTAGCCCATCATTACAAGACGTACCAATTACATTTTTCACCTATTATGTGATACATAAGCAGGCCTTACATCTAATCATTATAGAATGCTTTCTGAATAAGTGAATCTAAGTAAGCTGTATTACTGATCAAAAAGCAAAGCCTGCTGGCTCACCAGATCGTGAGACAGGGGGAAAGCATGTTTTGTGAGGGTTTCGAAAATCTCCAGCTTGTTTTGCTCTTCCTTCTTGTATGCGAACCTGGGGTTTCTCATATCCTGTCATCAAAAGAAACGATGCACAATGAAATGTATCACTTATATTTTACTGTACTGAAAAGAGTGTTACACAATTCACTGAAACAACTATTTCAACACTACTACGCACACAGTACACGTGCCCTGCTGGTCTCTAACGTTCGGGAGACCTTCATGTTTCAGATGGTAATATAAAGCAGTGCCACTCTGAGAGTTTCATAGTCTACTACTAGCTAAACTTTGCATAGAATCTTGTTATTTGCTGTAAAAAATGCAGACGCCATGAAATTAAAAAAAAATTCCTAACTAAGCACACATGTGCATAAGACTTCTTTACCTTACACACTATCTCCATGCCACAGGAGTTCTCTCCATGACTCTGCACTCCGATGGTCTCCAGCCGGCTGATCACTCCCAGATTGACATCCAATACAAAAGGTGGCTCCTGTCGTTATTCCGACAGAGAACACAACAGCAGATAGAGCAGAAGCAGTGTACAGCAATAATCTCTTAAGAAAGACTCACTGCTCTGCCTGCTTTAACTAGGTTCACCAACGCCTACAGCCAATGAAAATAAACTGCAGTACAATTGATTTATAACTTGAATTAGTTCAAATGCAGAAACATGCCATAGACTAGGCAGAGCATAACCAACAGAGAGGCCATAAAAGGTCCTTACCCGCTCCATGCTCTTGAAGTACAGCTTGTAGTCTGTGACAGTGAGGGTACCGCTTACAGCACCAGTGAACGGACAGATGTACATCACATCTTTGGCTGCAGAAACAAGAGAACCTCGTTTATGCTGAAACTACCACAGTGTCCATATCAGTCTGGTAACCTGTTCCAGTGTGCAGATTTCATTGCAATTCTGTAAAACCAATTCCTATTTCACTTTCTGACATTAGGACTGTGGCAACTGTAGAGTTTATCTTAATGGTATTAAGTACTGATGGTACTGATATTTTTACACTGACATATTTATAACATAATTGAAGCTAATTGCAGGTAATGAAAGAGCTGAATCAGTTGAACAAAACTGATCAAAAATGAAACTTTCTGAATTTCACTTTCTTAAAAAGTTCAGCTGCAGTTCACAGTCCTGTAGTGCTCTGACTAAGAGGACAGCTTACAGTCACTGATCCAGTTGGCCCAAAACACAAAACGCTCTCTTTCCAGTGACCTTACAGTAGCAAAGCTCTGCTTCTGCGTTTTCTCTTGACCATCACATTCATATCTGCCTTGTAAGTTTGGGTAGAACAGCTTTAATACTACTGAAAATACAAAAACTACGTTACAGTCTCGACGGTGAGCTGAGAGGCGGGCACTCACCAATGGCTTTAATGGACTCTCCTGGAATCCGCGGTGCCTCCTCCATCTGTGCCAGTTTGTTGCCGTCCCTCAGAGCCTGGCATTGATCCAAACCCACAGTTAAGTGGAATCATTGCTCTTTACCTCGCAGTGTGCTGGAACTGCGGCCAGTCCACATACACACAGCTTCACCGCAGGTGTGTGCCAGCGCATGCAAACTGGACACCACCACTGTCTCAAAGGGCACTTACGTCACTTACCCACATTAAAAAACAGCGCCATCCTAAAGCCCAGACTACACCCGGAGACTGATCTTTCAGCAGATTTTCACATTTCTCACGTTACCCTGGCTTGTCCTATAAGCCAGCGGAGGATTCATGTGGTTGTCTTAAATTTCACTTGCTAAGTGCCATGATGGACTATCCCCCAGGCTTTCAATAGCGGCCCTGGGGGAACCTCTTTTCTGGTTTATGCTGCAGCAAAATTCTTTATCATTGAGCCTCACTTGATTTCAATTTTCTGCTTGAAGCTTATTTTCAAAATTGCTGAATAAAAAATGGGAAAATTGCTTTTAGCTTTTTGCCCACCAGCGCATATCATACACTGTACGTTTGTACTGCCTACGACAGGTCCCATAATTCTACTGAGTAGAGGATGCATTTAATCTGCATGGACATATACAATATGAATGAAATTTGGAACTGCATCACTGCCCATGGCACTTCTTTATCTTAATAACACCATCCCATCCCAGAGTCAAGTTCTGCAGCACTGGCCGACAGGTTTTGAAAAACAGGTTTTATTAAAAGCCACTTAGCCGGAACTAATTATGTTCATTTTTCCTATAATATCAATTAGCAAAAACCGTCAGTTAAATCTTAATCTGCCTCTAACAGGGACCCTAGCTGTTACATTTACCAAACCCTGTAGGGTTCTGAATATGGTACGCAATGTACTTGCAGTGTCTTAATAGCCACACTGGAGGCGCTGAAAGAAACTGCACTTGGTGTTTGAAACGATACCGTCTTCTCCCTAATGAACTGTGGGAAAGCAGCTGAACTTAACTACCAGATTCACGAAATCCTCTATATTGCGTTTTTGGATGATAACAAGTTGGATCTAAAATTTCAATACATCGCTGGTACTGTATGTTTTGCCATAATCAGGGTCATCTATCTAATTGCTGCATTTTGAAAGCAATACTACATACTAAACAAAAAGGAGTTTTTATACAGAGTCTTCAGGAAAGATTTGATCATTTTTCAAAATTCACAGAACGTTTAATGCGTGCAACAGAAAATGCCAGTTTTTTTTTTTATTTAGTCTCATCCACTACAGCTTTAAATAGAGTTTAACAGGTTGGGTGATTGCAAATCATTGCACAGAAAAAAAAAAAATCGAATGGCTGGGATTGGTTTTAACGTACTCTCCAAATTGAAAATCCTGTGACTTATTTTTTGGTGTGTGTGCGGCTACTCTAAAGCCCGCGCACAACAATTACCTAGAGGCAGCTCAAGATCTGAAAATGAAAATACCCAGTGTCACAATTATATTCCTGCAGCAATGCAAACGTTCAAAACAAAACAGGTGAAGGTTTTGCAAGGGTGTTGTACAATTCTGAAAAATATTAATATTTTCCCCAAACCTTTAATATGCACAAGTAATGGTTAATTAAAGCTATTGCAAAATAAAGATGCAGAGATGGTGGATGATTAAGGTGTAATAAGTAAAGATTGTTAAACTAAATGTATATTTGACAAGGACATCTTTTCTAAAATTATTAGTTTACATCACGTTAAATAAGTTGAATCACCCTATCAGATACTCACTTGACAGAATGATGATTCAATTAAGAGATGTAATGGTCAAGCACAAATAATATTTATGACACTCAAGAAAATAATAGAAAATTTGGGTGGGGGGGGGGTGTGAACAACACTTAGTTCTGTCCATTTCACACTTCTAGAAAGCGGAAAACATCTAAGCAGACTTCTTTTTCTGTATGAAGTTAAAATCAGCAGCCAGGCATAGTTTTTTGTCCTCAGTAGAGCTCATCAGCATGACACAGCTGAATATGGCCAGGGAAAAAGACATGTATGTGCATCTTGCACTTCCTTTTATGTGGTTTTAGTGAATAGCAATATTCCCAATGGAGGGCATTATCATCCTCACTGTATCAGTAGATCTTATTGTGCACTTACATGACATGGACATTATATGTTTTGAATGATTCCAAGCCGAAAACCTGATATACCTAACTCACAGCACTTCCAATGCACTACTGAAAGGTCCAGAGGTCTGAACACATACACATCCCACTTAATCATATTGGAAAAATTATCTAATAAAAAGGAAGTCAAAATCATTCAGCAAGTTTCCCAGCATTAGTTTTTCTGACTAAAAAAAATACCCCAACTTTTGTTAGAATGCTCTCAGCGTTTCTCTACCACTACCTCATCCATACACACAGAAAACCCTGAAGCACCATGCCACAACAAAGAACATTATTAATTCTTTTACGGCATAAGCATGCATGTAAGTTGGCATTAAGGGTTAGTATTAAAGCTTGGAACAGTTGAAAGGACAACCACTACAAACATCAAACATCCAAGGCCAGGCTTGCAAAGATTTTGAAGATCCAGTTCAAATCAGTGCAAAAAATGGAGAGATCAAGTCCCAGTACCACATATTTCTACTCACAAGTATGAATGTCAAAGATGTACATGGGCTTTAGAGACTATACAAAAGTTGGAGAATTGTCAAATCTGGTCCTACTAGCATTTAGTGGGAACAAAGTACTGCTCTTGGAGTACAGTGCAGAATTAAATTATTTTCTTCAGAATATTTTGGCATTATGCTGCCATACCTGTGCCATACTTTCCCTTTTCTAGATACTGGTATATGTGGTAAAATGGGCAAAATCGTCCATCTTTAATCAGTTGTCCAAAGTAATAAAATGCCGCCAGTTTAAAAATGTTGATTTTTAACAGCTGCCGCTGTGGAGGTAAGAAAAAGTCAATAAGGACAGCAGAGGCACTGCTGTTCTTGAATTATACTGCTAGCTGGAGCAAAAGCTTTGTCGGCCTGGCCTGATTCTGAACTCGAACCCACCTGCACAAACCTCTTACCTCGTTATTTTGAGGGGTGACAGGAGGGTGTAGGACTAGTAATTCTAGCAAAAAGTCTCGACCAACTGCTTAAATTTATTCCGTTTTACTTATTTATTACAGAAGCCAATGCCTGTACCGGGTTTTTTTAAGAGGATAAATGAATTTTAACTAATGCTAAATTTAAAAAAAAAAGCTTATTATGCTTTTTCTGAAAACTAAGAATTTCTCCTATTAAAATGTAAGATTATAGAAGGCTGTTACATTTCAGCTTAGCCTTAGACGGAACAGTATAAATCAGTTCTATTCTTACATTAGAAGAACTAAATCAACCCTTTCACCTGCAACTCAGAAACCGCTCTGTGCTGCAAGAGGGGAAGATTATCCAAAGCTTAAAATCACCTGGAAACTTAGTGCTGAGAGTTAAGAAGACTACATTAGGTGCACCTGGGGAAACAAAATTGAATTTCAGCCTATTTATGGCTGGAATTACCGATAAACACGAGGGTGGTGATGATTTGTGTTACTGCTATAGAGGGGTTTGGAATGAGGACATTTAATCTTGTTCTGTACTGTAAAACCCACTGAAGCGGTTTGTGCAGCTGTGCAGGAAATGTGAAGAAGGAAGCAGAGACTTGCCGAGGAGTGAGGAGCGAACTCAGAGTCTGTGTCCGAGTGACAGCCGTTGGCTCCGTCCGCAGGCTCCTGGCCAGGGAGCGCAGAGGGGGGAGACAGAGAGAGACAACGCCGGTAAAGAGGAAGTTCAAAGGTCAGACACCACCCCAGAAACCCAGCGGACCCAAGGAGAGTCGTACTGTGCACTGAAGAGAGAAGCCAGGGATAGACATCACTGTGCAGCCTGAAAGCCCATCAGAAAAAGCAGTTAGCCGAGTTAATAATGTGCCTTTTGAGACGCAAAAAAGAATGCTGATTATTGGGACACATAGAGTAGTCTTTAAGATAAAATATACTTATTGATGTGACTACTGCTATTAAATATTCCTAGTACAATTCCATGTGTAATAAAATATATCCAGTGGAACTGCAACAATAGCCCAGATTCCAAATGGTCTGGATGAGAACAACTGGTTTCAGACATCAGCAGCTGTCCAAATAGCAATAATCTCTACCGATGGTTTCTCGCGTATACAGAAGTGAGACTGCAGGTGACAGAGAGTGACACGTACAGGCAGAAAACCACCCTATGCAAAAAGAGAGAAATCTGTTAAATGTGCTTCAATACTGAAAACCAAATCCCCACACTTAATTCAAAGAGAGTGTATTTTGACTGACGGTGGGTTTATAAAGTCTTGTAATTAGCTTTGAAAAGCACTGTAACCATTCATCCAATTTACCTGATATTGACATGGTACACAGATAGGACTAAGGACTAAGAGAATGACAGTGCAAATATTCCCAGTTGAAGAGAGACAGTGACATCTGAATATGATTAAGAGACTTTTTATAACTACTCTGTATATTGCAGTACTTGGTGTATACAACAGCATGTAATGTTATGATGTGTATAACCCACATAATGCTGTAATGAAACTTTTGTAAACAGCTTTATGTAAAACCTTGTGAAAAACACACAGCCATCTGTTCATCAGCACTCAATGTTACAATTACTGCCTTCTCTACAATATCTACTGCAGTACGCACTTTACAAGTTTTGTTTGTCCATTTACAAATTATTTAACACCAAATGTTCAAAGTATTCAAAATCACATGATTGGTGGCAACAGTGCCAAGATACTGTTTGGTTTTAAAAACCATCACGATGTTCAGGACCAACCAAACTGCCTTTCATTTGCCTCCTTGTGGGACTGAGTTTTCAGAGGCAATGAGGTCAGTTTACATAGTGTTTTAATTACCAGATTGGCCACGAGATCAACCTTATAATTTCAGAATTATTTCAAGCCATGCCTTTGTCTGGAAAACCGGTTATGTTTGTGGGTTTTCACCAGGTTGTTGGCAATAATTAGTTTTGACTGGAAGAAAAGCAGAATTATTATAGACTATTATCAGGCCTCTTGGTTGCATTTATGTAAATAAGAATGACAGTAAATCAGTACCACAAAAGAATCTTACCCAGTTATGGAAGGAACTGGGTTCCATAACTGCCAGGTCTATCAGTCTCCTATCACCCTGTGTCATATGGAGGGTCTGTATCTTTCTTTAGATAAAATGTCAAAACAACGTGCTGTAGAATTTGGTGATACATAATTTACCCATAATCCCTGCTTCACTTTCAATAAAAGAGGTAAATCACAACAAAGAATAACTGTCTACATCTTAATACAATTACAAAAATGATAAAGCACTTAACAGCATTTGCAAAATCCCGGGAAATCTGCCAAAATAGTCCTACTCCCCACACACAATAACATCTATTTAAAAAATGTGTTTTTTACTGTGAAAAAAATCCACTTTCACACAAATGGTATCAAGAGTATCACAATACTCTTGGGTCTTGTTCATAAGTGAAACTCAAATAAACAAGGAAATAAACTATGTAGTTTGGAAATTCAATAGGGCCCCCTGTGCAACAAAAGTTTTTAAATCCTAAGCTCTATTTACATGAGCACAAAACACTGAATGGTAATGATTATTTGTGTTTAAAAGACATCACCCTGAAATCCAAATTGATCAAATTGATCAACTTTCTTGCTAAAAATAATTAGACTCAGGATCGTACAATCTTTCTAATGTTCACATTTTGCAGTGTGATGCAGACCAATGTATCAGGCTGTCAAGGGCCTTTCCTCTGGTACAGCCAGATGTCAGACGTTAAATACTGCACGTAGTGAAAGCCAGAAACTGCAGCCAAGCCTCTGCTGTATCTGCTCACTCTAATTAACCCTTAAATCGAAACACTGCAGCAAAATCTCGAAAGTATCCATGCTATTCCAGTAGAGAAAAAAACTGGAACAGATAGTATGACAATCTTACCTCTCCAGTGGGCATTCTGAAAAAAGATATTTTCAGTTTTCAGGAAAAGACAGCATTGTGCCACTCTCCCATTACAACCCTGAAGGGACTATTCCACTACCCATTGGAGGAAGAGCAATCTGTAAAGACTGATTCTGTCAAAGCAGGGACAGCTCTTCATGCATGTACTCAGTGTCCAAAAAATTTGGAACCCTGTCCAAAAACTCTGATGACCAGTCAGAACAGTGTGAATGGGATGTAGAGTTCTAAAAGCTCATCAGCCCAATCTTCCCCTGTTCTTGACAGAATTGGCCTTAGTTGTAGTCGTGATACTGAACAATACTGCAAACTAGGATTACATGCGTCACAAACATAACCATCCGCGAATCATTAGTGGCTCAACAACTGAAGGCACTCACTCACAGTTCAAGTTGAGCCTTACAGTCTAGACATGGAATGCCCTTAACCCGGAATAAAAGCAAAAGAAAGGCTCGAGCCAGGTGCTTCTGGTTTCCTGCATGACCCCGATCCCCATCACTGGTCAGGACCTCAAGAAGGCAGTATGAAAAAAACAATAGTTCTATGATGGCCAGGATCAATTTCAAACCCTAGTGCATGGATATTTTTGGGGGGGGCATGAATCAGTAATGTATTTTGAGTGGAGGGGCATTTAAGTAAAGCAAATCAGGGTGATAATAAAGCCCAAGAATACTAATACATGCACTACAGCAGGAGTGTCTGAACCTCATCCTGGAGAGCCAGTGCGTCTACAGGTTTTCAAGGGTTCTTTCAAACACCAGCAGCTGTAGAGCTGGGGAAATTGCCAATTGGTCCAATTAAGCCAGTAATGGGTCGAGGTAGGTCATTAACAGCCTAGGGGGAACAAAAGCCTGAAGAAACTTACTTCAGCCATTCAGGATCCGCCTGAGCTAAAAACATAAACAACCAAATTCCTAATAATTAAGTAAAAACATTTAAGATCAGCCTGAGAGACAGACAGTAAGCAGCCTGATGCAGTTAATCCTCAGTCTTACCCTCAGATCAGGCCTCTTGGAAACCTGTTTGTTACAAACAGAAGAAAGCACACAATAAAACTGGAGAAAATGTAGTTTATATTGTCATTCGATTCAGTTCAAATAAAAGCAATATTCCAGACAAAGAAAAAGCCAGAAATAAAGGCTCAGCAGCTAAATGACATAAAAGCTTCTTTGAAAAGTAAAGCAGACTTGTACAGTAAATGCTGCAATGGGACAGAATTATGCTTCTTGCTGTTTTAATTTTAAACACAAAAACATGACCTGCTGTTCCAAACCCAGGGTCTTGGATAGCAACTCTCAATAACAGAATACTATTTTTACTGACACACCCTAAAACAGCAGGAGCAGGAGCCTCCCTTTTGGATGGGTTTTGCAAAGTTAGAGTGTTTACAAGAATCGAGAACAAAGAGGTGTGGTTTTGAGACAGGAGGTCTTGTATTGTTAACAACAAAGCTACTTCTTAATATTATTATTGTAGTGTGCAATCTGACCAATTACGTTTTTTATATATCTTTTCTAACCTAGGGTTAAGAAATCCAAAATTTAGGGGAAAAGATTAGGAATACCCTGAATAGTATTTGACCTGTTTGTAGAAGTCCTTATAAACAAAATCTAAATGAGCTGAATTTGCCAGGCACTTCATACGTGTTTCAAAAGAGCACAGAATCAGAGTAACAGTAAGCAGAGAGATATGCCCTGATGAATTTAGAATCACCCCTACTTGCAGTAGGAGAGAAATTCACAAGCAGTGTGACCAGTGGCGGCCATGAACACTGCCACCCAGATCCCAACACCTTCTTGGAAGTGTACTGGCTAAATTTCACTGCCCTTTAAGGTGTCGCAGTGCTGATGTACGGTGACAAGGAAGCGCAAGCCCGCAAGCCTACATTTCTCTGCCTGCAGACGAGGTGCATGAGTTTCATTCTGTCACACAGCTGCTCTGCGACAGGAAAACAGAAGACAAACAGACACCGCATCTTTCATTTAGCACTAGCATGAGACAGGAAGGCTCTGCACACACTGCGTCAGTCTTACCCGCAAGTCCGGCATCCTTCCAACCTGTTAGTCAGAAACACAGCAGTTATGAACCTTCCTGATAAGACTGCAGAGCCCAGAACAAAGCAGTCGAGGAGATCTTAAATCCCGAGCAAGGCTGTCATCCCTAGCCTCTTTTTCCAATGCTACAGCTTAGAGAGGGCACTGAAGGCAACACCTCTGATTTGGCATAAAAAACCCAAACATCTTAATATGTCTCATTATGTCTGCTATTTATACTACAGTTGCAGATTTTCTCAGTTTCGTTGAGGATCAAGAGCAATTACACCAAAGAAATGGGCACCAAATCATCTCGCTCGTTTGCATTTTCTTTAGATTTTTATACAGCCATCATCAGTCCAGTAAAAACCTAAATCTACTACCCAATAAAACCCAAAAGTACTAAATCTATTACCCAGTGTTCTTCAGCATGAGGCAAGTTAAACTGGTTAAGTCCAATGTAACTAAATGTCAGCCAGATAGTTCTCTCAAAACATCACCTGAGCGTTTCTCATTACTTAATGCCCAAAACACATGTGAAATTAATGATTAAAGAGGAAAATCTTTGAACCCCAACACATCTTCACCGTTTTTTTTATTTTCCTAAAAAATACAATTCTATTTTTTTAAATACAGTAGAATTTTTCTCATGGTTATGTTCATCATTAAATCTAAACGCCAGAGAACCACTGTTTTGCATCTGTATTTGCTCTGCAAATACAAAATGAAAGCTTGTTTTCTTATTTGAGTGCTTTGCTACTCCAGCCATCAATCCACCATCAAAAATCACTGCAGAAAGTCAGCCTATCCTGGAAGGTAGAGCTACACTCTGAATGGAACTGCAGTGCATCACTGGGCGCACTCCCACCAAGACATAATATACAGACACTGATTACCCACATGGGACAGAGGTGGAACATGCAAACGCCCCACAGAAGACACGCCCGGCTGGAACCGAACACAGAGCCCAGCAGCTCGTAGGCTGCAGTGGTATCTAATGTGCCATCATGCCTCCCTTATTTTTATATCTTAGGATATCATCAGCAATGAATGATAAAAAATAGAAAAGAGAACTGTCATGCAAAGCTGTTGGTAAGGACATGCCTTGCATCCATTCTGGAGGAAGAAAGGGTAAAGGAAATAAAGAATAAAAGAATGAATGAACACAATAAAACCGTTAACTTCCAAGATTCCAGAAGGAGCCATTCACTGTTAAAGGGAACGGGTCTTATGAATCTACAAATCCCTAATTATCCAAATTCAATTCTGAAATTTCCAGATCAACAACAATAATGAGATTAACAACATGTAACATGTAATCGGGAAGCACATTTTACATTATTAAGCAAGTGAATCATATAACACTCAACTTCACATAATTTAAGGAGTGACAGTGTATGAAGGACAAACATTAAACACACCGAGTTTCTATCAAATCTACAAACAGGTTTTCTCCAATATTGCATATACCCTGGCGTGACCATAAACGATGAACTATGCAAGATCCAATCAGTCCCATCAATTACATTAAGAATCTGGCTGTCACACACCCCAGTGCACTGGTCTGATGGGCATCTCATACCTTGTAATCCCGGGAGACGGGGTCAGAGGGCACGACACCAGAGATCTGACTGGAGATTGTGGCAGCGATCAGCTGTTTACACCATTCCACATGGGATCCCGTGGGGCTGCAATGAGAGATGGATTTTATTATCACAGTAAGTGTCATGGGAGAGATATTATATGGTAAACATTTCTAGCTTACTATGTAAAAAGAGCCAAGAGCTTACAAGACTCCCGTTAAAACATTCATGTTGGTTTCTAGCTGCCAGCTGCATATGTTTCAATCTTATTATCTAATTGTGTAATAAAACGGCACACACGGATGTCTGGAGGTTTTGATTTCCCTGGCCTCTGACCTGCAAACAATCTTTGGCCAGAGTGAAAGGGCCAATTTCAAACCACCGACTCTCATCCAGGCTGACTCTCGGCTGCACCCGGGCCCTGATGCAATCACGTGGTTTTCCCAAGCAGACAGGGCAGAGCAGAGGTTCCAGGCAGTGAATGGATGCCTACTGACCCCCACACTGGCCTGCAGGCACCTAGCAGGCCACACAGGTGGCTGCTGTGAAGAAATCACAAGCCAACTCTCTCCCCTTCCCAGTACTTTTTGTGATGTATCCTCTCGGCATAAACAGGACAGCAAGGACTGTGACAAGTATTCAGTCTATCCTAGACTGAATGATTCCATCTCTTCATCCATCTTAAACAAGCAAAGGTGCCTTTTCCTTCTCTGTTGATTTTATTCATTCGGCCTCTAAACACACCACTAATGACAATTCTTTAACTTTAGTGTAGTTGTATTTGAAGTTGAGATATTCCTACACTGGTATTGCAACATTCAATGACTGTCAGTACTGTATTCTTTTAAGCATTTAACTAATATTCAATATTCAGTACTTTGCAGTCTGGCACTGCAATGGAACTAAATGCATACAAGAGCCTTCATTTCACAACTTCCTAACACAAATTATCTGAACCAAAGTGCTACTCAAACAAGTCAGACTGATATTTAGAGTGTTATCTGTTGTTAGAGTGTTGCTATCCACAAGTCCACACAGAAATATCACTACCTTGTAAATGTAATATGATCTTTACTAAAAATAATAAAAAGGGCAAATGTTATGGAGCAAGGATTTCTACTTACAGTACTAAGAATTGGCTGCAAATATTAACCCTCTAAGTAATACTAGCTTCAGAACAAACATCCTGAAGGACCCCAAAGAATTTTATATATAAGAGGGGACCCACTCCAATGCCAGACTGAATGAGGCAAAGACACTGGGAATAATACCCCTACTATTTCTAACAATGCCACAGGCTCTTGTACTAAGGAACAAATAGTGAAGTTGTCAGTTCGATGTCTCATTTAAAGCATAGCACTTCCTTAAGTAGTGTCACCATACTGGGACACTGGATGGTAAATTCTGCAACACAGAGAACAGCACCTCCTACTGGTCTACCAACACCACTTACAGCAACAATCTGTTTTTTGTTTCAGAGGTCTCCTATTGAGATCTCAACATATAGGCAGCAAAGCACATTATCTGTTAACACACTTTCACCCACTTTTGTTAGTTGTTTAAATGTATCAAATTTTTTGCATATGAACATGAATTTATGAACATGAATTCAGGAGAAACTATTTACAGCCCCAGGTGAAATACAGTACATGGGTTTTGAACATTACAGGAACTTATCAAGTACTTCACAAAAGTCAAATCACTGTGAAAGGGTGATCCTTAACTCCTAGATCTTAGATCCAAAAATCCTTACTTGCTTGTCATGTTTCCACAAAACACTGACGCATTAACATAATTAATAAAAAAAAGGTTGATTTGGGATGGCTTCATTAGGAAATACAGCCTTGGCATGAATCGCGCTTTAGTCCCGTATATTCTATTATCAGTGGCTGGACTGCTGACAGCAGACACTCGTACTTTCCCTTGTTCCAGATTAACAACTGGAGCACTAAGGCATCACTTACTGTCGATCCTTGATTGCAAAAGACAGAGTCGACAAGCCCGACACACCCGGTATAGGAGACGGAGAAAAATATTTCTCACCCTGCAGCCGTGCACGGAACAGACACGGTCTCCAAGCCATTGTGTATCCAATTTTTAATTTTTAAGCTCAACGGCCGTCTTGCTGCCCTTATAGGAGAAAGCAAAGCGCTGCCGAGTGCTGTGTATTTACCTGTCCAGAGTCTCCTCGCTGGGCTGTCTGGGACCGGGTCCCACGAGCGGACGAGCAGGCTTCCTAGAGGGCAGTGCCGGGGGAGCAGGGCTCTCCGCTCCGTAACTGCCTCCGCCTGGAACCTTTTCCATCCTTTGCCAGTTTCCTTCCTTCCTATTTTCCTAATGCAGGCTACGCTTTCCTAGTGCAATGGACGGATATGGGCGTCTTTTATTTTTTTCCGGGCAAGCTACGCAAAGATTTCCTGTGTTTGTTTTGTTCCAGTGACAGCAAACCACTAGCGCCGAATCCAGGAAGCAGCCATACCCTCATGTCACTGCGATTACCCAGGATGCAACTGCGCGCTCGTCCCTGGCTCGCAGGGCCACAGCCGCCTCTCTCCGCTTGGACAGGGGCGCCGGGCAGCAGGTCCTCCTCTCCTCCAGGCTGTGTTGAAAAAGAAAGCGCTCTTCCGCCGAGGCAGAGAAAGGTGGGTGGGAGTTGAAAAGAATTATTCTGTTCTCAGATGGTCGAGAGTGCGGGTGTAATCCCCAATGCAACTTGGTGGGGTTGTACTGCGTGAATAGTAATCAGGTGTATCCCTATGTAAACAATATGGGAATAGCTCGGACCCCTGTGGAGTGTATTTGTTTCAGATATTTGAAGAGGTTCTTAAAATGAAAGCTCCCTTTTTCATGTAATTTGCAAGAATCCGTTACTACCATCAAATCAAACCCTTTAACGATAGCATGATTCTGTATCGTTAAGTTCTGTAACACACTTCCTATGAGAACACATTACACGTAAAGGAAACGCTGGTATCTTGCCATCAAATGAGTACAGTACCATGTCACTGTAGGTTTTATAATATGAGATCATACCGGAGTGGGGTGGTGTAGTTGGAGCTGTTGAATGTTTTATTTGTGACTGACACTTCATGTCATATTTTGCTTCCCTGTAGCAGAATGCGATCCATCCCAGGGTGATTTCGACAAGGTTAAGAGGTATTAACCTCACAGTCACAAAATGCGTTTCAGTGTAAGATATTAGTTCAACTAGGACATGGTCTTCGAGAGCTCTGTGTTCCTTTGGGTTTGACTGGAGTGTTAAATAAGGCTGCATGTTCTTGTAAAAGCCTCTTGTTACAAGTGTATCTCTAGTAAAACCACCACAAAGTAGAAGAGGTAGCTCTTGCATGAAGGGTATCTGGGAGCGTCCAGTATGAAAGTGCAGGTGTAGATTGTGCTTTCCAAAATCATGCATTCTCTTATCAAACAGCTCCACCTTACGGCGGCTCACAGTACTCGAAGTCAAATTGAAAGGAGTTTTGTCATGTCAAGTAGTCAAGAAACTGTCAAAGCAATAACAAAACCATTATACAAATACTAAAATTATATATATATATTTAGATTGATATTAAAAGTAACAGAAACAAACAAGACCGGTGAATCAGAAAAACTAAACAGACCCATCTACCCAGTGTATAAATTCAATTCATCTCGGTGTCTCGGTATCTCGGTCTCTCAGCCCCTGCACACTCAGGCTGTGAAGGACAGCCATACTCCGGGCAGGTAGTATATTAAACCTAAGTGTCTGACCTTCCTCGGCAAAGTGGTTTCTGTGTGTCAGACCAGACAGGTCAGACCACCAGGCTGTGGTCACAGTCAGTTTAGGGCCAGATAGTGCTTCAGGGTTTGTTTTTTATTTTATCTCGGATATCAGATGGTAGGGACACCTCTGACATCTGACATCTTTCTAATTTACCTTCAACAGATTAAACCGCCTCATGATCTACAGTAAATGCCAACTAGGAACAGGCTGATGCTTCTGAAACATTTAAAGTCATCTGAGTGTACCATGGCCATATCAGAAATATACATATATTTGCACTTTTGTTTCTTAAAACTGTACATACACGAATAATTTTGTTTAGGTGCTCAGTATAGAATAAAGGGCCCCTTGAATGGATTCTAGTTTTAAAAGATGGGTAACGGGAAGTTGTCCCAACTATTTTACGGTTAATATTATCGTCTGGGAGGGGGGGTCGTTTTTAACGCTGACTCCAGTGGCTTTATTAACAAACGTGTACAGACAGAATCTTGAGCCGGCGGTTCGGGTCTCATTTTAATAAATTAATTCGGCAGTTTTTTTGCAGTTGCCATATTTATTTGCTTTAATCTGGAGCTACTGCCCCCCTTTTATCAGAAGCGGTTGATCAAAATGGGGTCCCCCCGTTTTGCAGAAAACAGTGCCAACCTGTGTTTTGGGGTGTTCGCAGACGGGCGGAGCGCACCTCTCCAGCAGGGCGCGCAGGTGTCGCTGTTGCCTGCCCGCCTCTCTCTCTGCTGCGCCGGGGAGGGGACTGAGAGAGCAGGGCGGAAGCCTTCTGAGTGAGACTCACAAGAAAACGATGATTTAGAGCAAGAAAGTCTCCACCATGAATCTGAGGGGACTCTTCCAAGATTTTAATCCCAGGTAAAGAGAATTGAACGCTGTTCTTGTTCATGCGAACCCCTAAACATGGCGTTATAGTTACTGATGGGGTAACAGGCCTCGTGTTAAACTAAAATAGCTTTCACTTGTTTTAACCTGTATTTTAAAGCAAAATGCAAATTCATGATGTAGTTTTGTTTTTCCGGGTTGATTGTGTTATCTAGTGAGAGTTTGTTTTCATTGAAAGATTATAAAGTACTTCAGCGGAGGAGTTATGCCCGAAAGCCACGGACTAAAGTTGATGTTGCAACCCGAAGACTGCGGCTTCAAAGTCGGGAATAGTGGAGATCAAAACATAGAGCACATAGGCCAACTATTTAGTAGTGAACCCAGCAATTTATCCGCTTTTCTGTTTGCGACCGTTCTTAGTATATGGGCCTCAGTGACGATCGTTAATGCTACTGAACAGATTAATTGAATATCGTGTTGTTTTGGATATTGTGGTTACAGTTTGTGGAAGTGCTCTTCCTGTTTCGAAGCCGTCCGCACGGAAACACAAACGCCTACTAAAAATTACAGTGGGTCTTTAAATTTGCAGCAGCAATTGCTAATCCGATGCAACCAGATTTTGTGTCGCTTAACACGTTTGCCGCCGCATAACACTTATTTCGTGCTAGGTAGCAAGATAAAACTAGAGAATGAACATGTTTTTTTTTTACAATATTTTATGAGAATTATCGCTACCACAGAGGAATTTCTCATAAGCCACAAACAGAATCGAAAACTCAGAAACTCGTGATTTCTAGTGTAGTCCTCATTTCACCAGTTTCACAAGCAGTTTGAATTTTGCACATTTAATTTTATTTGATTCAGAATGGTGGCAGAAAAACAGTGAAGTTAAGAATATGCCGGTTGTCAAATGGCGCTGTGATGGTTTGTCGCCGGTTGTTCATGGCACAAGAGTCTGAATTAGCTATCCCTGTGCTTTTCAGCAAATTCCTCATCTACTCCTGCCTGCTGCTGTTCTCCGTGTTGCTCTCCCTCCGGCTCGATGGAATCATCCAGTGGAGCTACTGGGCCGTCTTTGCACCCATATGGCTCTGGAAGCTCATGGTCATCATTGGTGCGTCGGTGGGCACAGGAGTGTGGGCCCGAAACCCACAGTACAGGTGAGCTAGCAGCTGCGTGCTCTGCCTTTCTGATTGGGATTGTAGCTGCCTTAGTTAACAAATGTACCATCAACCTTCCAGACCGACATTAATTGAGGGGACATTTCTGCTTTTGCCCCTTTTGGGGTCTTAAGAAAGCATGTTGTTGTTGTGGTCTTTTTCAACAGAGTTGCTCAGATCCATTTAATGTAGATATTGGCCTGTGCTGTTGGCCTCCTGGTTTTTGAAAATATTATTATAATAGTATTATTTGATCTCTGTGAAGTACACAACAGTGGTGTTAATATGCGCAGAAATGCCAGGGAAGTGGATTATTTTGGTGACAGTGTTCATGTTATTCCTAATAGTTTAATTACATGCAGTTTAACCATCAGCACTTAATCTTAAGGACCTTTTGACTTGTTAATGAAAAGTATGCAAATATATAGCATTGCAGTTCTTAAAGGAGTTGTATATAATGAAAATGCACTAATTTTGCATGCTGTGTTTTATGTTGAATTCTCTGTCTAATGATTGTAAAAGGTTGTTGTTCAGTGATTTAGGATATAAGGTGCCTTGGATAAAAGCATCACCTAAATAATGAATAAACACAAGTTGTCTGACACTATATATAAATAATGCAAGGAGAAGGGGGGCATCATGTTATCAGAATGTTACTGCTGGAGTTCTAGCACAGATTAGGGTGTGTAACATTACTAAGGCTCTGCCTAGCTGTAGGTGATTCCTAGATTTATGTATTTTCAAATCAAACCAAGCCTCCAGAATGCTGAAAAAGAACAACAGGAATGATCTATAGCTCCTGAGTAGAGGTGATTAAAATATCAGCTACAGCCTCTGCAGTGAGTGAAGTTGGACCCTGGTGAAGGCTTGCGCTCATGATCTCACAGGTCAGGTGACTGCAGCTTGTTGGCCGCACTGGACCTCACATTGCCAGTGTGCCTGCCATGGCTTGTGAAGATGGTTATATCAGGTTGTGTTGTAGAATGCAGCAAATTACCAGACCTTGCACGTCAGCTGTTTCTGAGAAACGGCAAAGGCAGATCAATACCGTAAACAAGGAAGTCTGACAAAAAGTGTAGTTGCTACTTAACTAGGCTTTACTTAATAGCAGTAAGAGTTTTCTTTTTTTTTCTCTAATAAGTACATGTTTGTTCAGAGGTATAAAATGCAAGTACTGTAAATTACAGTAATCATCAGGCAAGTTGGTAGGCAACTTGGCTTGACTATGGAAACAATGTAGACACTTTGTTTGCCAAATCAGTTCTGTATTAAAATTGAAGACAGTAGAAAATTCCTGAAGGTGCTCATGCAGAACTTGTATTGACTGCTCAGTCCTACTCTTCCACATCCTTATTTAGGAACTCAGGAACAGAAGTATACTTTCAAAGCCAAATGCAATTTGTATGTACTTATGTAGAAGCTGTACGGTACAGCTTCAGCATACGATGAAGACGGATGCCGTTATTATCAGGAAGGTGGAGAATGTGGTCTAGAATCCATGTTGTTGCTGAGCTCAGGATTTCTCTGCAGTGGACAGTGCTTCTGATCGCCTTTTGTGTTGCACTCCAATCTTTTGGTAGCCAAGACATAACTTCAGCTGTGGTAGCTGAGGCCATGATGAGTCACAAGGGACGTTGATCACGCATGGTCACAATTATCAGCAACGGCAGGTTGAGTCACATGATTTTGTCTGCAAAACCTCAGAAGTCCAGAGACCACATTTTGAATCCGGGCTTTGCGTTTACTATGACCAAGACTTGTCTCGGAGTTGGACTTTTTGCAAAGCCTTTGCTCAGATTTTATAGTGGGTTTTAATGCTGATGCTTTCCAAGGAGCTATTTCACAAACAAATGGCACCACGTCATATCCTCACAGCTGAGCTGTGAATGTCTGTCTTAGATTTTTTTAAAAAAAGACTGCTGGCATTTCTGATAATAAAAGGATTCCATAGCCAGAAAGGAGTCCAGGCATAAACCTTGACAGTGGTTGATTTAAAATGAAGATTAGCTACATAATCAGCTTTATGATCTTGAAGAATGGTTGGTAAGAGTGAGCTTGATGACCAAGAACATCTTAATCTGCCACCCACTGGAGTTCATTAGCCTCATTCTGCCTCCTTTTGGGTTTTGTTTCCTCTCCGTTTCACCTGAACGTCACCTGTGACGCTTTCCTTTCTCTCTCCTGGCGGGCAGGGCTGAAGGGGAGACCTGCGTGGAGTTCAAGGCCATGCTGATCGCAGTGGGCATTCACCTACTGCTGCTGATGTTCGAGGTGCTGGTGTGCGACCGCATTGAGAGAGGGACTCACTTCTGGCTGTTGGTCTTCATGCCACTGTTCTTCGTGTCGCCAGTGTCGGTAGCGGCCTGTGTCTGGGGCTTCCGGCATGACCGCTCGCTGGAGGTCAGTAGTGGTCACTAGCGCCTGGGCTGTTCCTTTGTGTTCGTAAAAGATCTATACTGCTTGGTTTAATCTGATCCTTGATTCAGACAGACCTAGAAGGACTAGTGTCTTAATGTGCCGTTATGAAAATGACCATGGCCAGTCAGTATTGTCTTGATTGCGTATCTGGATGTGTGGAGGAGAATCCAGATTATTTATCCTAAAATAAGTAACAAGAGTTTTGGACGCATAAGGAAAATGAATGTAAACAGCCATGCCCTCGAAATAAATGTCAATAGTAATCACTTGTTCTGTGGCAGGAAAATACCATACATGACGCCTGGAGTGTTGTTGCAGTTCTCACATGTTGACTTACAAACATCCTACATTAATAGGCGTTATTTAATATTTTACATTTTAATGTTTCTCTCTTTCTGTTTCTGCCTTCAGCTGGAAATCCTGTGCTCAGTTAATATTCTTCAGTTTATATTTATCGCACTGAAGCTGGACAAGATCATCAATTGGCCTTGGCTGGTAAGAGATATCCTGCAGCTGTGCCTTTCACCTGCTACGAAAGACATTTTGTTAGCTGAGATGAGTGTTTCTCTTGGTATATTTTAAAAGAACACTGAATAGTGATTTCCATTATATTTTTTCCTAGCTTCCAACTATGCTGTTAGATCCTGAACTGGAAATTAATTGATAATACAGATATACATTGTCTATTCATCAGGTTTATTGGGGGACTTAAGCTGTATTGTTTAGTATTGTTTTTAGTTCCATCACTGACTCTGCTGGGTGTACAGATTAATTTAGTTAGTCAGTTTCCTCCCTCGTCGCAATTTGACTTGCTTTTCACTTGGATTCTTTTTTATTACAACTACAAAAAGTGTTGTCTCCATTCTACAATGTAGAATAAGCATTATTACACTTCACAGGAGGGCTGCCTATGTTCAGCTTTTCAGGGATGGAGTCCATCAGTCCATTAGCCATTAGCCATTAGCCTCCTGCCTGACAGTATTTCTAGGAAGGAATGCAGTCAGTTTTACACATCAGCTATAGTGAAAGGTAATTAAGTTCAATTAACTGTTAAATAGAATGTCACTACATTTGAAGGAAAGGGATAAAACATATTAAATATTTCTGTGTAGTCTGGCCCTTATTTCTCAAGGTTAAACTGTCCACTGCATGGTACACTGTTTGACCACGGGTAATTATTTGTCTTTGGTTTACAGTTTTAAAATGACCAAACCTCCTGCACAAGCTTGCCTCATGTATTATCTCTGAAACAGACTTATGTGCCATTGGGTTTGTTCATAACCAAGGGGATATTTTTATATTTTGAAGTATAAATCTGATATTAAGTTTGTTTCTTGAAGGCTATACATCTGAAAATAAAACCTATACAGTTGTGTTTCTCTGTTAACTGCATGTTATTTCATTCTTGCTTTAGGGTAAAACTGCATGAAAGGATCCAAGAAATACTAAGGACTATGATAGTATATCTTAGCAGTTTTTTTATTAAGGACTAAAACTGAATAGAGAAATAAAAGCTAGTTTTCATTTAACAGTTTTCTGAATAAAAATGCATAATATTATTTTTTATTATGTGGAGAGACAGGACCAGGTCTCATACTGGCTTGTCATACTGTGATTGCAGTAAGATTTATCTGAAGTCTGAGCCAGCTGATGAAAATAAAGGCTGTGTGTGTTCTTAGGGTCCTTTCAACATCAAAGCATCAAAGAACGACTCTTAAGTAACTGCATTGTATGTCTGTTCCTAGGTTGTCTGTGTCCCTCTCTGGATTCTGATGTCATTCCTTTGTCTTGTGGTTCTGTACTATATTGTTTGGTCCGTATTGTTCCTGCGCTCCATGGATGTCATAGCAGAACAGAGAAGAACTCACATTACCATGGCGATCAGTTGGATGACTATTGTTGTGCCATTACTAACATTTGAGGTAGGCCGTTGGAATCCTGTTACACATACAAGTGAATTTAAAAAAAATTGTGACAGCCTTAAATTCATGTCTATAGAAAACAAGAGCTGCTGTAAGAGCTTTGCTGTGTTAAATAATGAAAACACGGCAGCTTCTGATGAAGGCTACCTCCCTTATATATTGGACATCCAATATTAAGGAGGCAGATTCGAAATTCAGGATCTACAGTCTTATAGTTTAATTGACTCGTGATCCTGTCACTGCAGTAAAAAAATGCAATGAAATACTAATTTGCCTACAGATTTAAAGGGGTTTGCAGCTGATCCTTTTGTGTGGGGAAAAAACAAACAAACAAACACACTGAATGGTTCTCTTAATGACGTTGTACACACCCTGAAAAATCTTTTGTGTACACCTGCAATAGTGACATTTCTAGGATTCCCAGAATATGCTAATATGCTAATAACAGAGAAATTCCCCCAATCTATCTTGATCAAATAAAGAATTTATTTAGAGAAAACTCTATATAATAATCTGAGAAACCTGCCAAGCATAGGTGAACTAATATAGTCAAAAGCTAAGCGGGTGTGAGCCTTGTCAGTACCTGGATGGGAGACCTCCTGGGAAAAACTAAGGTTGCTGCTGGAAGAGGTGTTAGTGGGGCCAGCAGGGGACGCTCACCCTGCAGTCCATGTGGGTCCTAATAATAATAATAATTGCTTACACTTATATAGCGCTTTTCTGGACACTCCACTCAAAGTGCTAATGCCCCAGTTTAGTGACAGGGACAATATACTGTAAACAGGCGCCGTCCTTCGGATGAGATGTAAAACCGAGGTCCTGACTCTCTGTGGTCATTAAAAATCCCAGGGCGTTTCTCGAAAAGAGTAGGGGTGTAACCCCGTCGTACTGGCCAAATTTCCCATTGGCCCTTACCAAACATGGCCTCCTAATAATCCCTGTCTCTGAATTGGCTTCATTACTCTGCTCTCCTCCCCACTGATAGCCGATGTGTGGTGAGCGTTCTGGCGCACTATGGCTGCCGTCGCATCATCCAGGTGGATGCTGCACATTGGTGGTGGTGGAGGGGAGTCCCCATTACCTGTAAAGCGCTTTGAGTAGAGTGTCCAGAAAAGCACTATATAAGTGTAAGCAATTATTATTATTATTATTAAAATTTCAATGACCCCATCTGCCATTATTTGGTGTGGCTAAAGTGTGACTTTGAGGGTTGACATGTTTTGATTCTCAAAGTGTGCGTGTATTCAGAACAAAAACTTTTTTTTTCCAGATTCTTTTGGTTCATAGATTGGATGGCCACAACAGTTTCAGTTATGTTCCAGTGTTTGTTCCATTGTGGCTGTCTCTCATTACTTTGATGGCTACAACATTTGGCCAGAAAGGGGGAAATCACTGTAAGTACCCAAGGGAAATTAAAGGGGTGATGTTATTTCTAGTCATGAATGTGTCATGAATGTATTGCCTTCGCTTAATACTTCCATCTTTAATTGCATTTGGTAGGGCGAAACAATTCCTAGGAAGAAGCTAGATTACTCAGTGCATTACTGGTATTCTTTATTACTAATGATTTTTTTCCAGTTCTTTAACTTGCTGCTTATGTAAGCTCAACAGTCATTGCTAGCATCCATTTTTATTAAATTTAGGAAAAGCAATGTTTTTTATTAAAAATCTATTAGAATAATTCTTGAAAGACTGATTTATGTGACCTGGTATTGGAGAGTTTCATATTGATTGAGAAGTGAAAAATAAATGCACTGTACATTATTTATTTTTGGATTAGTCTAAATGTGATATGTATGCTAACATATTTAATAAATAAGTATGTTTTATGTGCTGAAAAATGTTCTTTTGGTTGCTCAGTGAGTAAGCTTTTTATTGATGAACATGATCATTTTCATTAACCGTGACATTTTGTTCGTAGGGTGGTTTGGGATCCGTAAGGATTTTTGCCAGTTCCTCCTGGAGATCTTTCCCTTTCTTAGGGAATATGGAAATATCTCCTATGACCTCCACCATGAGGACACGGAAGAATCGGAGGAGACTCCAACACCAGAACCTCCCAAAATTGCACCCATGTTCCGCAAAAAGACTGGTGTGGTTATCACCCAGAGCCCGGGCAAATATTTTGTGCCACCTCCCAAACTTTGCATCGACATGCCGGACTAATGAGCACACGGGTTTGGAATCTCGTGATGGGATGATCAAATGGAGCCTGCCTGGCTGTGGGATTATTCATCTCAAAATTTACTTAGCTGAGAGCCGCTGGAGCCATACAAGTCTGATGGTCTCGGTGTTCATAAAATGAAGAAGCATAAAGCTTGGGTATTTTAATCCTCTTTTATATTAACAGCTACAGTAAGTGATGGAAAGTCCTCAATTGCCAGTGGGACAGCAAGAAAGTGGCATGTCTGTGTGTTAAGTCACTGGTTAGCCAATATTTATGTAAGAACATTTTTACTTCTTGTCTGTTATCAGTTGTGAGAGTGTGTGACAACTTCAAATCCCAAATGATAGACTCCATCCCAAATGGAGCCTAGATGAATTTTGGGAGAGCTCATGAAAGAACAAAGGAGAAGTCATGTTATTCCAGGTCTCATCAGTGGAGACTGTGGTAGAGCTACTTTAATTACCTCTGCCCACTTCAGTTCGTTCTAATTTTTTATAGGTTGTACATGGAAATTCTCAAATGTTCGTGTAGCATTTGAATTAAAACCTATTCCTCAAGTTCTATACACCCAAAATAGTTTCTACAAGTAAACTTTCATATGTAAAGTTCACATGTTCATAGTTTGGCATCTGCCTGCACAGGCATCTGTATAAATTTCTGTGCGTTAAGATGTTTTCATTGTTTCCCCTTTTTGCTTTGCGAAAATATTGAAGAGCTAATGTTTCATGATTCAGTGATTCACTTTTTTCAACTTAAATAGGAGACCTTGATTTAGAGCTTCCAACTTTTTTTACAGTGTTGAAGTTTTAAATTTAAAAAAGTGAGAATCAGCTGGGTTTGGTTTTGTGTTTTTTGTAACTCCCTTCTGTTAACATTACTTCACATTTTTGTGTTTGTCTTGTTAAATCTTTATCAGTCAGTAGCCTCAGAAAATAGTGTACCTAAAATCCTCGCTGTAAAAGAGTCCAGCCTATGCAGACGTCACTAATAAGGTTGTTAAACAGGAGGACCTACATGAGAACAAATAGGGCAATTTTCAGAAATGTAAATAAACAGCTTATTTTTAACTTTTGCTTTATATCAAGGTTTAAAAGGCCCAAAACTAAACATTTACACAAATAATTGTATTTGGAACTTATAAGTTGTTGAATTAGTTTAATATGAAAACTTAGAAATGTGGAGTTGAAAAAATATTTGCTAATTTTCAGTTACATGGTTGAGCAAAACTATCTCCATTTCCACGTACAAAGTAGCACTTTTTAAGGAAACCAACCTTTTGTTAAGTGTTCCTTAAAGCTTCACTAGAGACTCTGTGGACAGATTCATTGCCACCTTATCTGGTCAGATTCCAGAAGCTAAGCAGGACTAGGCCTGGTCACTGGGAGTGGTGTTGGTGGACCAGTAGGTCACACTCTTCCTTATGCACCAGAATTTCCAAACCAGTGCTAAGTTGGGTACATTGTACTATAGGAGGTGCTGTCCCTTGGAAGAAAGGTTAAACTGGTCTGTCAGAAAGCTATGGTACTGTTTGTAAGACTAGACGTGTTGACCCTGGTGCAATGGCAAAATTCCACCATGGAATCTGGACACCCAAGAGTTCCCCTTTAATTCAGCTAGTAGCAGCTCAGCTACTAGTGGTGTTTAATCTCTGGTGTAGTGCTGTTCTTGGAACGTTGAGTAACGTGTGCCACGTAAATTACTGCAGAGAGAATTTGTTCTTTAGACTTATCTGGTTAAATACTGGATTAAATAAAACTGGTGAGGCAATTTCTTCCTTTAACCTAAGCTAGTGTTCCATGAGGCTGCTGGTACATAAATTCTCTGCTTATACAATCTGACCTTCCTAAAGCTCCTGCAAAATTCAACTGATGAAGCAATTTCTCACTTCTCCACCTAGTCTACTGTGTAATCCGGCTTCTGGTGCAAAATGGCTGTTCAGGTGGAGCTGAACTTCAGTGATGAATGAAATGGATCCTGTCCTATTAAAGCACATTAGAATCCCTTAGCATGAAAATTGCTCTATAAATAAAAGGAAGTGAGATAGAATGGCAGTCCATTCTTTACGTTTAGCTTGGTAGTAATGATAATGCAGTGAAATATGATAGATGTGTAGTATAATGAGCAGCAATTCCATTCATATGAGAAAATCCATTTATAACAAAAACAGAAACAAATGTTTATTTTTCTGAGAGCATTTTAGTTTAACCATCTTGAATTAATTTGTCCATCCTTGAGAAAGAGGTCTGTGAACTATAAGCAGCCGCCTTACGGTTCAAGTTACAGGTCAGACTAACTCTACTGTAAGAGTTCCGTGAAATAATGTATTATTTACCAAACTTTACATCCCTACTGAATATGAGCCAGTCCTTTTATTTTAAAGGGTGGCATCATGTAAGTCTCATCCAAATTTGGAAATTACGTTTATTTTCATCTGCAGTCTGGACTTGTCAACTGTCTCCGGTGGTACTGTCTGTGGTCCACCTTTACTGGTTGTGAAGCCCTCAAAACATTCTTTGACAAAAAGAGACAAATACCTTAGTGCAATTTGGGCTGGCTAATTGTCTCTTAACTTCCAGCGGCCCCTGTTGCCACACTAGGGTTGTGATGAGGTGCAGACGGCCTCCCTCTCACCCACCTAGTAGTTTATCTGTTAGCTTGTAATGGGCTCCTCTGCAATACACAGGTGGGTTAATATCAAGGAGGAGGTATTCTTCCATCTCTGGTGTTTCAGTGACCTACAGACACTCTGGAGGGCACAAGGAACCCTGGCCTGGCATCTAATGACATGACTTCTGGGATCGAATCTGCTGCCAGCGCTTGAAGCTTCTTTAATGGCTTAGCTACTCACAAGTCCCCACATTCTGTATCTTTGTTGATACACTGAAGCCTCTCTCCAGCTGTACAGTTGTCACAGCTATCCACTCCTTCTAAACCTTATACAAGCACAAACTGGCAGCCTGCTTCTAGTGCCGTCCTTTTTAAAGTTCTGAGGTTTCTTGTATCACACAGGTATTTTTTTAACGAGTACAGAATTTTATGAAGGTTGTCGAACGCTGTTACACTGATGCTTATTTCTGTTCAAAATCACTCCTTGCTTCCACAGATTGGTAAAATGTCTTTAATCCTTCCGTGTGGACAAATGTAACTAACCGCAATGCTTTTTTCTGTCTAAAGTTCCCAAGTTTTATAAAATCTGTATTGTTCCGTCCAGTAGGATTGCTGTTAAGTCCTTTTCCTACTTGACAGAATGTTTCTCAACAGAAGGATTGTTCAGCAGCACAACAGGATTATTTTTTGTTACCCAGAGTGGTGGATCAGTTGTGAATGATGTATATTATGGCGAGGACTATTATATTATGTGATATTATGGTGAAGACTCTCAGCTGGCCTGAGAGGAGGTGGAAAGTGTGTACTGTTTCTTTTATTGGGTTGGACCAATTTTTGTGTTTTACTGATCTGGTGGTTCTTTAATGTACACTCTGTAAGTGTAAATCTGTGTTCTAATGGCAAACTTTAAAGTATGTATTGTAAATATTACATCCTTAATCTGTACATTTTTTGAAGTTGTAACTAATAAAAATACCATATTCCTAACCTAATCTGCATAAATTCTGCAACCTAGTCTGCATACGAAGGGTGACAGGGCCGTCTCCTGTTATGCCCCCAAGCTGTGGAACTCTCTCCCCAAGGATATCAGAGAGTCACCTTCTTTAAACTCCTTCAAATCCAGACTCAAAACCATCTTCTTTAGAAAAGCCTTAACTGGTTCACCCCCCTGCTTTTCTTAGTACCACCATCCACGGTCTCCTTTATATATTGTAATTGTGTTTTATCTAGTGTATTCTTTTTATTTATTGTTGTCATTCTGTAAAGCGCTTTAAAGGTGCTATATAAAATAAAGTTTATTATTATTTTAAATTCATCTGCATCTGCAATGCTATCCTGCAGAGTTTCAACATTTCCTGATTTTCATTTCATCTGAGCTCTGAAAGATGGCATTGGATCAATCGGTTGCCTGATTAAGAGGCGTTACCGTACCTTCTAGGCTATAAAAAGCAGCAGGAGTACAGGTCCATAAGGCCAGGGTCGTAGACCCAAAGTGTAGTCTATGAGTGCAGCAGCCCATACAATACCATACGCCCAGCAGTCGAATGGGAGCAGAGTTTGATGCAAGTACATAGTTGGAAAGCCCATGTTGCTGAATCTTCCACAGATGAAGGTGCTTCAGACGTGGTAATGGGTTTAAGAGCTCTTGCCTTACTTTCATTTCTTTATATGTTGTAAACATTGCAAAGCACCTTCCCGTGATCTCGAGCGTCACGTTTTTGTTCCCAGCATCTTCCTTCACCCAGGTCAGGGCTGCACTGCAGTGGTGGGTGATGTGATGTCTCCTATTACATGTAAAGTTTCTTTAGAATGAAAAGTGCATTACGGGTCACAAGGTGGAGCAGTGTCTAGCATTGCTGCCTCGCAGGACTGGGGCCCTGGGTTCAATTCTGGACCTGTGGTACTACACTGTGTGGAGACGTACTGTATGTTCTCCCTGTGTTTACGTGGACTTCCTCCAGGTTCATTTCCTTACCTGACATCTGGGAAAATTGGCCCTTGGCTGAGCCATTCTCTATTTGTGTGGTTGTCCTGTGAGGGAAAGGTGTCCCAGCCAGGGTGTACCCTGCCTTGTGCCCATTGCTTGCCGAGATAGGCTAAGTGTATTATAAAAGCAATTACCTTTGGGAGGAAATTAACTCCACTGCGATTCTTTATAAGATAAAATATTTTATACGCATTTCAGTGTAGGATTTCAAACTTCATTTCTTTCATTTCTAATAATAGTATCGTCTTCAAATGCCATCCAACAGCGGTATTCTAATACATCACGTCTCGTAAATTTCACAAATATATCAATCTCTCTTTCACCCACACGAGGGCGATACAGGCACAAGTTTATACTTAACCTATGCTTGAATACCATCTTGAATCCTCTGCGTTATACTAGCGATAACCTTACACAATTTTATGAATTCTACGGTGCTGGGTTTGCTGCATTTTCCTTTTGCTTTCCGAGTTGCGGGTGTATGGTTTGTAAAGTAAAACTTAAAAGTCTGTTTGCCACAAAAACGTTTGGAACAAGCGATTGTCGACATAATAAAGGAACAATATGTGGCTGGATTAAGACTTTTGTTTTTGTAAAGGCTTTATCGTTCGATTTAGAATATTTAACTTTTTTTTAAATGAGAGATACGTGTAAATAATTAAAAAAACAATTTCCAAATCGTATTCCTGGCGTGAACTAAAATGGAAAAGTACGTTTTTGATGACGACATAAGAGCTTTAAATTAGCCGGTTGAAGATGACGATGCAAGTCAACTGCTTGTCTTTTAGACAGCCCTACGCAGGCTTCATACTGAACGGAATTAAAACGATTGAGACACGGTGGAGACCCCTGCTGTCTGAACTGAAAAACTGCACACTGGCTATTCACATTGCCCAGAGGGATTGGGAAGGGTCCGAGTGGAGAGAATTACTAACGGACGCTCTGAGCATAAGTCCGGCTCAAGTGGAGGAACTTCTTGACGCTGGTGAAAGATTTGGGCGAGGAGTTATAGCAGGTATGATTTTACTCCCGAAAATGATAAATCACGAACGTTTTCCTATCAAAGCCAAAGAAAACCAGGCTGAAATCAGTAAGTTGCAGTGAATCTTGCCTTTCCCAATGAGTGGTGTCTGTGTGTAACGTCTTGTCTCTGTCAAGGCCTGGTGGATGTAGGCGAGACCTGGCAGTGTCCGGAGAGCCTGGCCACTGACGACCTGCAGGACCTCCAGAGGAGAGCCGTGCTGCCCGGCCTGCAGGGGAAATATCTGACAGTGCTGTCCAGCCCTCGCTGGCTGAAGGAGCCGCTGTTCTCACGGGGACACAAGGATCTGTGGACAGTAGAAATCCCAATCCGTCTAATCCCTGCCCCTCCCACTCCTGGGCATTAGACCCTCTGCTTCCTCACATCATTTTTAAAATATTTTCAGGATGCACCGGAGTCTGCTGTCAGGATTTTGTGTTTAACTGGGTGGTGGCTCAATGTATTTCTTGCCTGGGGAAGCCAGGGTCAGGACAAACTTATTATTATTATTTTTTTAAAAGTCAGTGAGATGTTGGCAGCATAGTCTTTCTGATTTTTCTTTGTGCCAGTGTAAGTTTTAAATAAACTCAGAATTTTCATCTCGGGATTTTTTGTTTTGCAGCAGGATCTAGGCTTAATTCACTACAGAACACTGCAGATCTGTGGTACAGTTACTGACATATCATGCACACAAAACCCATACACAAAATAGGTGTTCATACTTGTTTTTCCAGGACAACCAGAAAGGATTCTTTTGAGTGTTTGTGCTTTGTTTTTTTAGGAAAAAATGTGCCAGTCAGCATGATAATTCTTGTAAAGTATATACATCAATTTCAAGATTTTCGGGCTTTATGTTTCTTCTACAGATGTTACTGAATAAATAAAAAAACACCATGTTTCAGTCTTTAATTTTAATGCATCTGATTAAAAAGGTAATAGGCCGGTAGTCCTCTAGTGTCTGGTGTTGGTTATTGTCAGGCCCTGCATGGAACACCAGCCTGAACTGCCTTATCCAGTGTTTGTGCCTGCTCCCATCTGGGCTTGTGCTTGTGTCACATATATTGTCTTCGTATAAAGTAGTTTTCTAATGCCTTCTCATCTTTGCATTTGCAATTTTCAGCATGTTGACAGATTTACCGTTACACATCGAACCTTTTTTATGAAAGCTTTCGTAAAATGTCACTTTTCTAAGCGTGTGTGGTGAGCTTTTTTTCTTAATTTTGTTTTTTTACCTGAAATGCAAAAGATGACTCCAGAAAATAAGACTTTTAATTCGTGTTTATAACTGGTATTAGCTTTTATTGTGTTTGCAACTGTCTGGTGTTTCCAATTTAACTCTTTATTATTCTCAGCATTTTAAAGACGGTACCAGTGAGATTAAAATTAAGATAAATTCTCCAATTAAAAGTTGTTTTTTTTTATATTTATGTTCTTACAATAGCATATTTTACTACTATGCGTTTGCATTTGTCAACTGATGACGCTTTTACTATTGTGACGTCAGCATTATGACCTAACCTTACGCCTGGATCATTTCTTTGTGATGTCTGGTAAAAAATAAACATATTATCTGGTCAACTTTTAACTTCATTTCAGTCTGGCTAAGGCCGGGAACCCCATCTGTTTCTGGAGATGTTATATTTAACATGGCAGCAAGCATAAAACTTGAAGATAACAGAATGGAGGTCGATTCGGGCTTATCTAAATTGACACCCAGCACTTCTTCGGTTAGGACCGAGAAAGATTCAAATAACGGAAAAGCTACTAAGCCACCGGTCTTCCAATGCGTGGCGCCCATTTGCGACCAGTCGGGGGCTGGCGACCTGGAGCTGATGCGGTCGGTGCTGGAAGAGAACGCTCTGCAGCTGCTGACCCACGAATCCGTGCTGAAGAAGCCGCGGCTGGAGCCGTGCGAGGAGCGAGGCCAGCTGGCCGCCCTCCCTTTCCCCCGCAAACTGTGGCAGATCGTCGACAGCGACCGATTTAAATCCATCAAGTGGGACCAGGATGGAAACTACGTGGTCCTCGACGAGGAGCTGTTTAAAACGGAGGTTTTGGAAAGGAAAGGCTGCCAACGGATCTTCGAAACCGACTGCGTTAAAAGTTTTATCCGTCAGCTTAACCTCTACGGCTTCACCAAAGTTCGTCTCGACCCTCACAGGTCGGCTTCCCTGGCAGATTTCCTGGCTCAGGAGAAGGAGGCAGTGATGCTGTCGAAGGTAAAGTAGCTGGAGGCTGTGTTATGCTCTCCAGCTATTTGATGATCAAACGTAATCGCGTAAAAGTATTGCAAAGTTCAACTTTTGGTGTAGAGACTTGCGAACCTTAACAAGTTAATTGCCCATTATAGTCTTTTATTTCTTGTATTCACTTACCTGCGCACGTCTTAATTCGGATTGTTTTTTATTTCAGTTTCAGTTTTACTACAACCCTAATTTCCGAAGAGGGTTCCCAGACCTCCTCACAAGAATGAAGCGGCGAATCGGAATTAAAAATGCGCTGTCGGTTAGTTTCGGCGAGGACGCGGACGCCAACGCAGCAGGGCAATCGACAGGAGCAACGTCGGCAGGCCCGAAAGAGGGGGCGACCACAAGCGCCGAAAAGCCACCGGAAAACAAAGGGGTCACTGTCGGGGTGCCCTGTCCACCCCCTGCACTTTCCGCAAGTCAGGGATCCAACAGCGCTCCCAAAACGGCGGTCAGTGGAGATGCGCAATTAGCCAAAGCTGTTGGTAGCAGAGCCCTTCAGCTGCCCCAGTCCTCGTCCCTGCCGGTTGGCCAGCCTGTCCGCGCTGACAGTTTGCCCCTAGAGCCCAGCAGCGCACCAGCCACGACCGCCTCGATTTATCACTGGATGCCCCCCGTCCCAGCCTCCGGCTTCGGCCAGCTGACGCCCTTCCCTTCGTTCCCACCGGCCTACCCGGATATCGCGATAGCGCAGGCCTACCTGGCCAGCTGGCTGCCCCTTTGCAACCCGTGGTTCTCGATGCCCATGATGGCGGCTGCCTCTGCCTTCTCCATGTCCGCACGGTCCTGCACGCCGCGGGCCCCCACGCCTCCGCACCACCACTGCGCCAGCTGCAACTGCGCCCGAAACCCCGACGGTACTCCTGCCTCCCGGCCGGCCCAGTGAAGGACCCCAGCGAGATGCTCACTCTATATAAACCTTTCCAGATTGATAATAAAAGCTCTTCATTTAAATTCCCGTTTCATTATTTCCTTTTATAATTCACCTTTAAAATAATTCAAAACGGCTTTTTTTTCGATATAGACGTTACGTATATTCAGTTATGGGACTGAGGCGTTTATTGTTACTATTCAAGACCGCAGGGTCACACCTGGGACTGAAGTGGGGTTGGTATGTTTGAGTGAGGTACCTGTATTGCGCTCAGAGTAGTAATGTCAGTAAATGTCCTGCTGTATAAATGAGTCTCCAGGCCTTCACTGGAAATTAGAATTTGTCTCCAAATGGCTTTCCCAGTGATATGAAAAGTCACAATAGGCACCATCGTGGCTTTGACAGCTGTAACCATAGAAACGGAATGATAAGTTTATTGTCCGAGGGAATCACGATTGCTTTAGATGCTGCGATGCCCGTTTGTGTGATGTCTTTTCATAGGTGTGAATGTTATTACGTGAACTAAAACATGGTTAAATGCAATGCAGGTAGCAATTTACATATATCGCATATATTATTATACCGAGCTTCAGAATTAAACTACAACATGCATTTCTGCTTTAGAAAAAAAATAGATTTTTGAATATTAAAATGTTTCGACGAAACTTTCTCACTTACTCTTTATGTAAAGAAGGGCCAGTAGCAGGAGCAATAACTTAGGTTTTTTTCCTTATTTAACATCGGGTGAAGGCAGAGGTGAAACCCAATTAGACCAGCAAGTGGCTCACTGTAGATCTCTTCCTCAATCGCTGTTAATCACATGGAGGCTTGTCACCGATACAGTGGGCTTTAGAAACGTTTTTTTTTTTAATTGTGCCAGATGTATCAACTCGTTGAACCTTAATCTTTCAGCGAACTGTGTTGAAAAAATCAGGCTTTAAAATAATTTTGCCACACACTTTCCCGTTTAGGGAAATAAAGATGTTAATCTGGGGTGTAACGCGTGACGACAACAAAAAGTAATTCGATTTTTTATGTTTCACGAAATAAAAGCTCGGTGTCTATGGATAACGAGTAATAAAATAAGAAGGGAGTGAAGCCGGTGACACTTTTTAGGGTGCTTTCTGTTTCATGAGCGATCCCTGGAGCTCTTACCTCACCAAGGATTATAAAGCATGCTGGGCTTTGCCGCAGATTTTATTTAAAACAATCAATTCCTAGAAATTCAAATCAGTTCAAGAACCAAAACTGCCTGCTGAGTTATAAACCTATACTGAGGTATAATATTAGCAGCTGATTCTGCAAATATTCTGAATCCACGATTTAATCGAGACAGGAAAAAATATAGCATCGCCTGGTGGGAATGTTTTTTTTTAAATACAGCCCAGTGTTGTATTGATTTGATCAAGTTTTATTTCGCATTCGGTTTTGCCTTTTTCCTTCACTTACATTATGAACTACAGTGCATCAGACATTATTTAGTTCATGAGTTTATTTAAACGTGCAAAACTCAGCTGAACTGGCTAATAAATGGGCCCGTTTTGATGAAAGGTACAGTATCAACCCTCCGTTTTATTTTAGATCTCCACTCTCCCTCTGTTTTCCTAAGAAAATTATTATTGGTAAGAGGTCACTATGATGCCTCATGCTCTTTACTGGAGTGTGCTGTGCTTGACAGGGCAATCAATACTGCATAATTTACGTTAAAGTATGCCATTAATAATCAGAGAACATTGAATTTGCAATAAAGGGAGAAATATAATTAAACACATTTTACACCAGCTTTACTCAGCCAGAAAAAACACAGCAAGGCTGCCGTTTTTCAAACGACATTTCCGAGATTTGCCTGTTTGATAGTCTAATAAGGGGATACATTTTATTTTGCTAATCACCTTCTGCCAAAATGTAACGATACCACTTCTTTTTTTAATGAAACGTGAAGCCACGTGTAAATGAACAAAAAGATCCAGGTAATCTCTGTGATTGAATCTCTTCAGGAAAGTGTTTAATTGATCGGCTGACCTGCACTGCTAACGGAATAACGGCGCATTCCTGACTGCGTTTCTCATCAGTAATGTCATGTTGCGTGTTCCATTTAAGATGTCAGGAAAACATTTCTGTTTTTTTAGAGTAATTAAAACTGGGGTCATGGAGAGTCCACGAAAGGACACTGTAAAATAATCAATTTGTAAAGACTTGGAACACATGAGTGTTTGATCAATTAGTGTGTTAATTGGCTCAATTCAATCAGGAACAGACAGCTGTGATCCTTGAGTAGTATATAGTTTGTATATTCACTTCCAGTGCTTTCTACACTACTTTTCTATTTATATTTGTCCAACTTAACTTGACAAATCCTAGCAATATTTTTCCAAGTGTTTAGAAACAAATACTTTAAGGGTGATGCAGACCTCTTACTGTATTTTGGCTCTCCAGGACCATGAATGTCCATCCCTGTAGGATTACTGCAGGAAACATGAAAGAAAAGAAATCAGCATCAACTTGAGTGAAATCAGAATGAAGGTTTTTCTTCCTGCCTCATTCTGAAATAAGGTACATATCTTTATTTCACCAAGATAAGACTACTGTCCTGACTTATGTACTGTACCAGGGTCCCTTTTACAGTACTGTGAAACATGCTTCAGTATTTCCAGAACTGAGCAGTTTATGTGCAAACTACAAGTACTCCGTGTCAGCATTTTAGTTCTATGCTGTGTAAACAGCAGTGGCTCCCTGTGACATTCAGAGGGGATTTGCAATGGATTCTCCTGTTCAGTTATAAAGCACTGAATGCTCTGTCCCCAGGTAACCTGAAGGATATATTGCATGAGTATAGTCTATCTCTTAACTTGAGATTGGCTGATTCAGGGCTTTTTACATTGTTGAAGACCAGGCTCCACACATATGGGGTGATAGAGCCTTCTTGTGTGCAAATCCTCAAGTGTGGTATTTTTCCAAATCCTTCAGAGAATCTGGAGCTGTGCACATTTTTAAAGCTTTCTTAAAGATGCATCTTTCATATTGAGAGGCACCAGAACAGAAAAAAAGTTTTTGAACCAATATCACTTGCTTACGAGATTTATTTGGTTTTATCTGTGTATTGTTATTATTTCTTCATAGTATTACATGTATACCAATACTATTGTAACAGTTATAAATTAAATGTGTTATTTAGACATACATGTAAACAGTGAAGCCCTACCTTGAGCACAGTTTTAAAAGTTAACATTATTTAAGTCTTTTTGTTTACTGACGTATGCCATTTGTAGCCAGAAACACGTCGCAGAATTATTTGGCATCAGTTCTTCTATGACTTTGTTTCTTTTGTATATCAACATTGGTCACAAAGGATAATTTCGGGACATGTTTTTACATGGAGAATGATACCAATTACTTACCTGGTAAGCCCACATCAAAGTATTTCTCCCTTATACCATTTTCCTTCTGCTGCTTCCTCAGATATTAGTTTCTAAAGTATGTATTTCCTCGTTTTATCTTGCATTACTTGGATATCTGTTGGAGTTATTCTTTTAATCATACTTACAGCAGATTCTGTATTCTTTGCTGTCTCATCACATGTAGCTTCAGGACATCACATCACTTTCATCAGCATAGAGGGAAAGTGCTGTAATCCACAGATTAGTTTTGTTACTCATTAAAATCTATGTGACATGCATATTTTATTCCTGGCTTTCTTACTAAAACATGATTTTAAAATGCTGAGGTGGTGGCTAGAGTGTATCCTCTGAATAGCAATATGGAATCTAGAATATGAATTGGGTGATATGTGAATCTGATCTTAAAATCTTAACCCGAGAAAGAGAAGAACTGGTCATGTTTTCGGAGGGAGGTGTACTAAAAATAATGGGTCTTAATGATAATGGAGAATTCTGTCCTCCACGCATCCCACCATTTTTTAACTTCTAATACAGGGTCATGGGTTAGCCAGAGCCTATCCCAGCAAGCAAGGCAGGACACCTCCTGGGAGGGATGCCAGTCCATCACAGAACACGCACACAACCACAGACACACATGCTGACACTAAGGCCAATTTTCCCAGAAGCCATTTAACCTACCAGCATGTCTTTAGGAAACTTTTGAGGAAACCAGAGACCCAGAAACCCATATGAACATACAAACTCCACACAGAGAGAACCTCAGGAATCTCATATTTAGTATATTATGTTAGATTCCTTTCAGAAAATGAAGGAGATGCATTTTTCAATATTCTCACCATGTATCCATTGTTGTTGGATAGGCTCCAGCAATACTGAATTAGATGCAGCAGTTAGAAAATGGATAGATGGATGGATATTTTTCAATATCCTGGAAGTGTGCTAGTTTTATTACATTTAATAACTTTTTTAATAATTTCATATATGTGTTAATGTGAATGATACTTTTCTGAGTGTGTCTCTTTTGATGGTACCAGAATTTTCATAGGCCTACAGAGCCAGATACACAAACCTCCCTAAGGGAAAGAGCACAGAAGCAGGGGGTACAGTGAAGATAAGGATATTCAGTCTGTCTTGATTATTTTGCTGTTGGTAGTTTATCCAGGAGGAGCTATATGCAGCGTATTGGAGGAAATGTTAAATTTTCATTTCTTCTGTGCTAATTGGAAATGTACGATGCAGCAGCAAACTCTCATAATGTTAAACAGTTGGTTCTGAATATTAAATTCAGTGTTAATTTATCCAGTGTTCAATATTTAATTCATATGGTTTATTTAGTCTTTCGCTGCATGCATTGTAAATATAACTAACAATTCATAGAATTTAGCCACTGATGTTTCCCATTTTTACAAAGTACCGACATCCCTAAGGTATCTACTTGTCTACCGCTCTTAGCTTCTTAGATCCCGATCAAGGCTGGGCCTGGTCAGTACTGGGACAGGAGATCTGCAAGGAAAACCAGGCTGCTGCTGAACATAGTGCTGGTGGACCAGGAGGTGGCGCTGTTTTCCCTTGATCAAAATTCCTGACCCAGTTCCTCAGTGCCTTGAAAGAGTACATTGTGTTTTTTGGGGGTGCTGTCTTTGGGATTAGACTCCTTGAGTGTAGGTTTTGATTCCCTTGGTTATTAAATTTCCCTTGGCTCTGTTCATAAAAGTAGAGGTTAAACCCCAGTGTCCTGACCAGATTCCACCATCATTTTTTAAATTTGTGAAGTAAAGGCTCACTGCTTTTCCCGTTTTGCTGTGTAGTGGGGTTGCTGGTGCAGCATGGCTGCAGAGAGAATACTATACAGCGTGGAAACTTACCTTACCTTCCTGATTACACACACCTGAAATTGTGTTCAGCCTCATAAAATAAACAGTCATACATGAAAGAAAAGAATGTCTACTCTCACAGCTAATTTGAGTGTTGACATTCTTGATCTTAAAGGCTGTACATATAGATTTATGTGTATTTCATAGTTATTAAATGTTATATTTATCTGTCGTAATTTTGTCAGAAAAGAACGACTGAACATTACTCTGTAGAAAAAGTCATTGCTTTGGATCAAGCCTGTATTTGCAAGAACAGGGCCTCTGAGGACAAGGCATAGCAGTGCAATCCATTATACAGTGCAGACACAGGCATTAATAATAATCCCTTAGTCACATTATTGCTTAAACCTTCAATCAACAGAGCTGCGGTTGTGCTTGTAGATGGCTCAAATACAGTATGTAGTATATTGCATGCCTGAAAATGGGTTTTGCAGTTTGAGAAAGGGCATTACAGCTGTCAGAATAGAATTGTCTTGGTCTCTTAAGACTTGTTCTTACTGCAAATCTTTTAGTCTTTTCATTGTTATTATGTTTCGTGATACTACCACAATTATTCAACCTTAAGATCGGGGTCAGGTAACAATCGAAGGGGTTGTGACAGGCACATATTTCACATAAAGGTTTATATTGTGGAGTGTTTCTATTTAACAACAATACTAATATCTATGTTGTAATACTAATAAGTATTTTAAAAATATTTTACTTTTGTAGGACACTTTTGAACATGAGCAATGAGCAATACATGAACATGAGCAATACAGGTTCTGGCTAAGCCCCAGATGAAATGCACAATGATAGAAAACCCCTGTCTTTCACGTGATTAATGAATAATGATTAAGTGATTAATATGACCAAGTGTTGCTCTTCTGTACCTTGATCCAGGTTAATGCCACTTTAAATCAACAGTGCTTTAAATTAATTAAATCAATGAAATAAGAATAGGGGTCTGATAGAATGCAGAATGGCAAAATAAAAATGAAAAAGAATTCATCTTAAATTTTATTACAGGTTAGCTGCAGTGTACGGACCTCTTGTATTGTTTGGCAAAAGCCTCTTTAATTCTTTAGATACCATTTTTGCATAATGTAATCCTTAAAGATTTATGAAAAAACAAAATACATTTTTTTCCCAAAACTGCATTACTCATGCCTTTTACAAACTCATCTTAACCAGTGTGTTAGGGAGTCAGATAAGGGAATATAAGAGGAAATGACATATGTCTTGAGCTTACCCCAGAAATGTAATCTTTAATATACTTTACTTCATACAACGGTGGGAGACAGGTTTACATTTTATACAAAAGCTGGAATTAACTTTTAATGAAAATATGCAGTGTGGAAAAAAGAAACTGCAACCTGTCTTATCCCAAAATTCTAAAGGAGAACAGAAACTTCTGGAAAAGTCTTGTACCCTCCACAGCTTTAATTAATACAATACTGACGTCCCCTGAGAGGGGGAGAAACGAGACTGGAGCAAAGCTTTGGAAAACCTGGTTGTCTGGCTGTTTATTAATCATGCTGGACAGTGATTCCTGTAACTGCTATCATAGTGATTTTGAATTAAATATTAAATATCCCAGATTCATTTTATTTCAAAAGTTTTTTGGAAAAAAAGGAAATACCTACTAAGCTCTACATAATCATAAAATAATAATAATAATAGCCATGACATTATTTTGAAATGTGCTGTGCTGCTTGGGTGATGGACTTCAGACACAATTGCAGTATTTAAAGAAACTTTATTAAACATTTAAGGAACATGCTGAATACTGGCCCTATACCCCTTCAACTTTTCTTTCTAACAATATATACCTGCGTGCTGACTTTGTAAAGAGCTGCTCCAAGTACGGTGCCTCATTAAGTACAAACATTAACAAGTTTTCGACAAAATGTATTTAAGTCTTCTGTACATAATACCCTATACAAATTAAATTGTGCTAACAGGCAAATTGAACTTCAATATGCACTCAAAATGGGCCTGCATGCTAATTTGCTCTAGATTTGCTCTATTCCTAGAGTGCAAAATCGCAGGTTTAGTAGTGTAAGTGTAAATCACAGTGATTGATATTTTTCCATTTAGCAAAATAGGGAAAATAAACCTTAGCAAGCAATTAGCACTTTCCTGTACATGACAGACATCATCGACATTGCCAATTAAAGCTTTTAATTAGCAGCTACCTGTGTGTGAAAATCTCCCAGGTGCTTTGGATGTCTTACTTATACTTTGGATGTACTTTTAAAGTTAATGCCAGGAGTGAGGACACTGTAAACTACAGACATCATAAATTATTATTCTCAGTCTTGGAGTCAAAGGGCTGCAGACTATAAGAAAACTGGGGTATAAGATGTGAAGCTAGTCATGAGGAGGAGACAGGAGAGCAGACACGATGCAAGGCATGAGCCTGAAACTATCAAATTACATGGATTCTGAAGCTTGTGGTCACTGTAATAGTTATACACATACAGCAGTAGCCCTGCTACATTAAAGTGAACCACTCTGACATACACGTGATATGAATATGACACAGCACCATACACAAAAATTAGGAGGCACTGTATTATGTAGGTTACACTGGGTCCTTGCATGTGAAGCTGGACTAGCAGCTGCTGCTTATTCAGAGGTCTGATGTGAAGACCACAGACCGTGCTCTGGGAATACTGAACCGTTCTGTGTTGTCTAGAGGAAGCTTATTTTAACACGGCGTCTTAATCTCTCCTTCTGCCCCTGTGTACTTTCTGTGTCTTGTCTTCTAGCCACGAATGTAAATATTTGCTTGCCTCTGAGTCTCCATGACTGTGTCTGTCTGACTGCAAAATGGTCCAAAATCTCCCTTTTTAGTGGAGCCTGTCCTCAGCTCTCTTACCTGCGCTGTGAGAGTACTCTAAATAAATAGTTTCAGCACTACAGACACTGGTGGACAGTTCTGTGACAAGCAGAAATCTGTCAGGCAGCTACAGTAGCTGACCCTGAAGGGACTTAGGCTGAATTCTGGGTAAGGTACCTCTCTCATATTTGTGGAAATATTTTATTTTCTATTTAAATGCAGTAATAGCATTTAACATTTAGTAATAGTAATTTAGCATTTAGTAAAAGTGAACCTGCTGTATGTAGCAGACTGTTGGCAGTTTGTCTGCTGAAATGTATCAGATAAATTCTTAGCATTTAAAAGACATTTTGAAAATGCTGCTACTGTTCGACTGAGAAGTCAGCTGGCTTTTACTAAAGATATTGCCTGAAAGATCCCTCCCCCACCTCCTGGTTTCCAATATGCTAAGTACTATTATTTTCCTGATGTATCGTCTGAGAATGTACAGTATTAATAATATCAACTAGGTATGGATAAAAAATATATTGTCAAACAGGAGGAATCTGATTACCTAAGAAATAGTCTCTCACCTTTGACAGCCTACAGCAGCTTGGAAGGAAGCCTTTCAAGTAGAAATAATTACATTTTGGTTTTGAAAGCATCCATCCGATCAACTCCCTTCTTTTCAACACTAGCTGTTATAAAAGGGTAGGTGAACTCTGTCTCACAGTGGCGCCATCTTTCTGCACTAAAGATTCCCAGATAAACAACATAACAGTTGTTCACAATTCTACCCCTGCAGTTTGAGATGCTGGATCCCATTACGACCACGTACGGCACCTGTCCACATTAATTGCACTCGTTACCTCATTTTCCAATCACCTCCCTTTCCTCCACTATTTAAACTCCTAGTTCCCACACTTCCTCTCTCGGTATTTGAGTCACTGGCTTGTCAGGTAGCTGCTTGCTTGGTTAACTCTCACCGCGTGCTTTACCTTGAACGATTATCCCAGATTTAGACCTCTCCCTTCGAGCTTTGGATTCTGCCCTTTTGGATTACGCTTCTTGGACTAGTTTGCTTTCCAAGATTCTAACACGTGCCACATAGGGTCCAGCTCGTTTATCGACATAGTTTGTAACATAATACAGAGCCTGCACAATGGACCCCACGGACAACCAACCTATTTTTTTCGGTCCTCCAACAACATGCACAGGCGCTCACCCAACTCCAAGCCTCCATGCAACAACTCATAGGCCACGTTTCTCAATTCTCCGTGTCTGCTCCATCCCCGGCGATTCCCCCCTCCACCGACCGTCACTGTACCGGTCCATGCTGCTGCAGCTGCATGCCCACTGATCACTGCTCCAGAGAAGTTTGTCGGGAACCCAGCTAAATACAAGTGCTGGATTACCTATAACCAGTTTCAGTGCGGATTGGAAGCAGTTTTTGGGAACTCCGGGTCAGAACATGATATGAACCTGAATGGTTGGGCTTGAAGCCATGTTGTGTGTTATGATTCCGACAGGCTGTTTTCCATCAGCCATAATCCCTTTCTATAGTCCACCCAGGGGCACAGATACAATATTAACAGAGGACTGGAGAGGACAATCTGGAAAAAGAAAAGAGATTTGCAGAAAAGCAACTGTACGTGCATGCCGGTCCTCATGCTTCTCTTCTTTGTGATTTGAGGTCCTGTGAATGGATTAGTGAATCAAATGATTTCCTGTTCCTTATCAAAGCGTGCCATACTTCCCTAGCCACAGGGGGGCTGCAGTTTTCTCTGTGTGCCCCCTGTGAAGGAGCTTCATTAGTGAGCAGCATTTGTGCTTGAAGCGCTAGAGGCAAAGGCACTCCTTGTGTCAGCAAAGATGAGCCCAAGAAGAGACACCTGCTCACTCAATGCTGAGAATCATGCATTCTGTGGTATATGTGTACACCACAGAGCACTGCGCTCATCCTTCCTGCAGCTTGGAATGTCGAGCATATCCAAACTACAGGCTACTGAGACATTATAAAACCAGGCAAATTATAGCTCCTCTGTTTTTAATAAGGGTTTTAATATGTCATGCACATAGCTTTTTTTAATGTAGCGACAGGGAACGGATATTCACAAATGGTATATGCTTCTAAAAAGACTTCTAATTAAAACTTCAAGACAATGAGATTTCAGCAAGGCTTTCTGAGAAAGTGCACAGCCACAATGCCAAAAAAGATCCCAAGCTGTTACTGATGCCAAAGGCTGGAATACTAAACATTAGCATTAAAGAGACTGAATGGCATAGCTGTTTTTTAGCTTTCAATGAATTTCTTGTGTTCTTGTGAGTTTGGATGGAAAAAACAACCTATGATCGTCATACATTTATGTCTGCAATGGTCAATAAAAAACAAAATCTAGAAATGTTCTGATGCATTTGCAAACTTGAATACATAAAAATATATATTGTTAATCAGACATCATGCTGAAATAAATCAAATTATGATGACAATATATCATGTAATGAAACAAGAGGGACTTTGAGGTTAACAAATACGGAGTGTTTAATGAATACTGAAAGTCTCTTACATTTGGCTCTGCAGCAAGCTGTAATAAGCTGTGAAGACAGCATGGAGACAAGGGCAGTGCATCTAAGGGCAGAAGAGTTCTATTCAGTTTTGTCCTCTCGTGTTCCTTGCCCTTGCCCCAGATAGCCTGGCATATCTCACCAGCTGAGGCTCTGCCGTCAGAGACCGCTGTATCTGTGAGTACAATGGCAGCTGTCTAGCAGAGCTGTTTTTTCATAAAGTTGAAAAACAAGCTGGGCAGAGTCAGGGCAGTGGAGAGAAACCGAAAGTTAGCCTTTGGGACTGGACAGTGACTCTATCTGTACAGGACTGTAGTGCAGTACCTAAACAATTGCAGTGCAAAGAAGGGCACATCTCTATTCAAATTTACAATAGCTACAAAAATAATATAATGGTGTCTAACATAAAATACAGCAAATATATTCATTTTCAGTATTTTGAACATTCCAATTTCCAATTACATATTGCTTAGACTTAGACACCTAAGTGGTGGTTCATTTTTTTGATTGGTAGTTTAAAGTGCTTTGCAAAACTATTCACTTCCTTCCAGTCATGTCCCATTTTGTTAAATTACAAATGTGAATCTTTTTAATCAAACCTTGAATGCCCAGACTGAGCACTCTTGTGGGTGAAATATGCTAAATGTCAGCATAAATTAAGTTTTGATTAAAAATATTCACTTAAGAAATGTGTATGTCATTTGTAATGGCCCACAGGCAGAACTGCTTCTGGGAAGATCACATCTGCATGTCTACCGCACTGAACCATGGGAGGAGAAATAAGCATTACAGCACCTTCAGTCTGATTGATTTCTGCTGTATTTCATGGACACTGTAGTTCTGCCTTAGGACCAGACCTTCAAATTATTTTACATATGTATATGTATTTGCAAAGCTTCACAGCGCTACAGATCCCAGTCATGTTTATCTAACTGGTCTTGTCCTTTTCTGCTCCTAGAACAGAAAATGAAAAACGGCCAACAAAAAAAAAAACAGGTCTGAAATGCTTCTTTTTAAAAAGAGAATCTAAGAATCAAGAGGCCATCAGCGACTGACCAAGCAAATATTGCTTTTGTCAGTTTAAACCCGATTATGTCTGGCAGCCTGCTTTATTATTAACTGCCTGACATACGGTTCTACAAAACTGGTCCCTCGGCTCCTTCATTATTGCCGTATAATTTGCTTTCCAGCTTATGCAGCACATTCTGCAGTGTTATGGAGGATTAATATATCTGTCGAGACATTTCACCTCACTTTCAGAGCAAGATGCATCTGCTTTTAATTTTGAAAAGGCTCTCAAATGCAGGGCCTGCATTTAAGAACCTTTTCCAATGAACACCTGACAGACATCTGACTTTTCTCACTTTTAGTGTGTGTGCTCTGTAAACAAGTGCTGTTCTTCCATATAAGTCTTTTTTTTTGTCACCTGTAAGAACAAAAAAGAGAACTGAGAATATCTGGTGGGAAAAAATGTGCTGTGGTAGACGTTTTGCAATAAATTATGGTGGGGCATCTGCACCCTTGAGAGTCCGATGCCTTTTTGGGCATGTTCAGGTGTGTATCTGAGAGTGCATCGCCAATGATTAAAACAGTGGTCATTGTACTCCATATGAATTATGTTTACCTGAAGCAGCAATAGTTGGGTAAAAGAAAATTTGCATTGTGCCACAAGAACATTACTCTGCTCTCCTCCCCATTAATAGCTGATGTGTGGTGAGCGTTCTGGCGCACTATGGCTGCTGTCGCATCATCCAGGTGGATGCTGCACATTGGTGGTAGTGGAGGGGATCCCCATTACCTGTAAAGTGCTTTGAGTGGAGTGTCCAGAAAAGCGCTATATAAGTGTGAACAATTCTTCTTCTTTTTTTTCTTCTTCTTCTTCTTATTAACATGTTGCTGGAAAGTACTGGCATTTTTCTTGACATTCCCATGCGAAAAGAAGGATTTAAACAATCCTAACGTGTAGGCTTTGAGGGAGAGCCACCAGTTAATTTATTGGAAAAACCTGTAGAACGAGGGACACCTGGTCTGACTGAGTAATTAGCACTCCAAGGATGTGAAATTCCATGTAAGGGAAAGGAGCAGTCAGGACAGCCAGGCTCTGTGTGGAACTAGCCAGTCCTCTGGGCTAACAAAGAGGCTTATTAGAATAGCTAGGAGGTAAAGGGCTTCAGGCTGAAGGAGGGAGAGTGAGAGCTCTAGAGGAATGGTCTTATTAGCATCAGATTGGACTAGTTAACAGGCCTGTGGGACTCAGTGAGTAAGGGATGGTTGAAAAAATACATCTTAAGCTGGACTGGTGGGCTTGCCTAGATCAAATGGGGTTGAAGTGTGATGCTGAGGAACTGATTACATTCTGAATACTCCCTGAGCCATACCATCAGCAGGGATTTGGGTGATCTGAGAGTGGGAGAGACCAACAAACTGACTCCTGTTGCGTCAGGGGTGCAAGTGATTGAATGAAGATGTGGAGGTGTCCCTGGCCAAACAGGATTGGCTGGCATAGTGATACGATGTATGAAGACTGGAGTTGAAGCTGAGTGTTAGGGTGGCATGTATTGGGACGGAGTGAATATGCTGGTGATTAGTGAAGTGATCAATTAAGCAGGATGATGGGTTTGAATCGTTTAGTCCCCATAGCTGTCACTCTGCTTAACCAGAACATGTGAATACAGAATTCTGACTGTTTATAATTGTGGACCTGTGCAAGTGTGTAAAGTGTCCATGTATTATTTATTGCTTCTTTATTTTTACACCAAGATACCAGATCAAATTCCTTGCACAAATAAAATGATTCTGATTGCATAGTAAAGCACATGGTGATTAATAAAAAGCATACGCAGTGCTTGGTGGCTAATAAAGACTGAGTGTAAAGAGTTATAGAGGAGATCATTGTGAAAGAATATTTCATTACCTTTTTAAATCGTATGATTCATGGACCCCATATCTCCCTTTCAGGGGCAGTGTTGACATGAAATATAAAAAAAATTGCTTTGAGAAGTCTAAGCTGATACATTGAGCACAAAAAGTATTGCAAGTATGGACTTAGAAAAAAGTTTGTCTTTCAAATATTGATTACATGTTTTTAGTGCTATTTTGAATCATTGCTCTTTCATGCCTAACTGTGAAACGTTTGAATGACCTTGACTCCTTTATAAGCCCTAAATTACTTCTTTAAATATCCTCTACCCAGATTGCAATGTTTACACTTACTGAAAAGCAGAGCAAGCTTGTGCATTAGGGCAGAAATGCCCCCTTCAGTACCTTTCTGAACTAGAGTTCAGGCCCTTTTAATGGTTAAAAAGTGAGCCTCCAGCACTGAACGTACTTTGAGGAATCAGCTTCTCGGAACATGCTGACTGGGTATCCAAAGGGGGATGAAAGGCAACACAAAAGCACAGTCTTGCCCTGATAAAGGCCAAGCCCAGAGGGGAATGGAGCACAGTAACCCAGACTAGTCCCTTTGTCCTGTGTATGTAACTCTCCAGACTGCCTATTGATTATGGGCTAAGTGCACCAGAACATTTGTAGCTCTCAGCTTTAATCCAGAAGGCACCAGACATGATGCTTTTGGAGAACTACTCTCCTGCTAATAAGACCAAACTGTAAAAGGGGGGGAAAAAAGAGGTGGATCACTGAAAGCTGTAGTGGGCAACAGAGAATCAAACATGTTTATAACCCTAATGCTCATCATTGAGAAGAAGGAGGATTGTGTGTGTGTACTTTATAGCAACTGTCCGCTTTCTTTTTAGGCAGGGAGATCCTCTTTGGTGTGAAAACCTACCCAACCTGCAAATTATATTGCTGAGGTGACTAGGGATTTTCTCCAGTAAACCCTTGTAGTTATGCTGAGATGTCAATAACACTTTGCATCCTTTGTTTTTCAGACTTCAAATATGACACAAAAGCCGCAGTTAAAAAAAAACTGTAGAAAGCCCCCAAAAAAACCCTAACTCGCCTGGCTCCTCCTTGTTTTGCTAATGTTCGGTTTCGCCTCAGGGAATGACTGTCTATTATTGATTCGTCTAGGAGAACACCGGCCTGGATCCTGTCCATTAAATAAAGAGGAAAATATGAGAACTATACTGATTTTTATTTCAGTTCAGGTGACCAACACTCTCTGGGCAAAAAAACTAGATGAGATGTTTTATCATGTTCAAAAACAACCAACTAGTAACAACAAAAGCAACTCTGCTTTGCTGATTAAGATCTATTTAAAACAGGTGTGGTAATACTATATTCAAATTCAATTTAAAAACTGAAATTGGAACAAAAACACAAAAGACAGGGGCACGATCAGCATTTCCCACCACACCTTGACTTTTAAAGCAAACCTTTCTCGCACTTTTCCTGTGTTAGTGCTGTTATCTCTCACTTGTTCTCTTATAAGAAAAGTTACAAAGTCCTGGCCATTCGACCCATTGGTTAGTTAGTAGTTCTAATGATCTCATCCAGTCGTTTCTTGAAGGAAGTCAAAGAATCAGCTTCAACAACATGGTTGGGTAGTTTGTTCCATACACCCACAACCATTTGGGTAAAGAATTGCCTCCTGTTCTTGTTTTAAATACACTCCCAACCAGGTTCCAATTGTGCCCACTGGTTCATGTTTTGCTGATGATTGTGGAAAAAGTCCAATACAGTGACTTCTGAGTGACTTGGGGGATTTTGAAAACCTGGATCTGGTGCCCTCTTAGCTTTCTCTGTTTGAGAATGAAAAGCTTCAGTTCTTTAAGTCTGTCAGAGTGGGGACATTCCTTTAAGCCCAGGAATGTGTCGTGGTGCTTTTCTCTGAACATACGTCAGTACAGCAATATGTATTTGATTAACAAGGTAATAAAAATTATACATCATTTTGGTCACTCACTCTGGCCTTCTCACCTGCACTGGTCCAGATACGGCTAACCCTAACTCTTAACTAACTCTTAACTTAATGCAGTGAGTTCTGGCTTTGATTCAGGCGTATGAAAGTAATAAACATGATGAAAAATACCAGGATCACAGAATCAACTGCCCAACAGGAACCAGATGTGGACAGATCTGTTGGTATTAAACAGTCTGGCCCCCGGCTTGTCACTGGGTATGAGGACGTCAGACAAATGTGACAGCAGGCAGGAGGAGAGGGCTTTTAAGCTTTTAGAATGAAATTGAAGAAACGCACCAATCCCCTACTCGGAGAAGGCAAGCACACGCAGATGTTTGCTGCAATACAAATGAAGCTTCTTTCACTCTCACAAGAAGGGAGGGAGCCTGGCTCCACAGCCCTGGCCATTGAGGGCCATAGTACAGCAGCAGCTTCAGATCTGAGGAAAAGATTTCAGAGGTTAAGGCCTCATCAGACCAATGGAACTTTAACCATATCTTGCATCGTTATTAAGATCATGATTTTAAAAGGGCCTACAATACCCAAAATCTGCTGGACTTGGGGCCACACTGCTGTACTTGAGACCAATAGAGGATACCCAAAGGCAAAAGCCATATCGGGCAAAGGCCAGCAGCCATATCACCCTGCAGCTCACAACTGGCAACCCACTGAAGCAAAGCAGATGTGAGCCTGGTCAGTACCTGGATGGGAGGCCTCCTGGGAAAAACTAAGGTTGGTGCTGGAAGAGGTGTTAGTGGGGCCAGCAGTGGGTGTTCACTCTGCGGTCTAGTGTGGGTCCTAATGTCCCAGTATACTGACAGGGATGCTACTGTATACTGTAAAAAGATGCCGTCCTTCGGATGAGACGTTAAACCGGGGTCCTGACTTCTGTGGTCATTAAAAATCCCAGGGCATTTCTCCAAAAGAGTAGGGGTGTAACCCTGGTGTCCTGGCCAAATTTCCCATTGGCCCTTACCAATCATGGCTTCCTAATTATCCCCATATATGAACTGGCATCATCACTCTGTTCTCCTCGCCACTGATACCTGATGTGTGGTGAGCATTCTGGTGCACTATGGCTGCCGTTGCATCATCCAGGTGGGGCTGCACATTGGTGGTGGTGGAGGGGAGTCCCCATTACCTGTAAAGCGCTTTGAGTGGAGTGTCCAGAAAAGCGCTATATAAGTGTAAGGAAATAATAATAATAATAATAATATTAAAAGGAGAGAGAATGAGAGCCATTCCCATCTCTGCTTGTCTCTTTAATATTCTCATTTTCTGAAGTCTCTGAGAATCATCCAGAAGCCTAGCCACACCAAGCCTGAAGAGAGGACCAATATATACTATACACAGTATAATATTTAGAGTAGGATAAGTAGTTTTCATATTTCTTATTAGTAGTGTATACAGCCAGCACCAAGTTTATTAGACTGTAGTTATATTTCTTTCTAAACAACTGAAGGTGGGGGCTTTCTTCTAAAAATGTCTTGAAATAGAAAATGGTTTTTGATCACTTGAAACTTGCATACAACATGTAGACTTATTTTTCTTTTTCAGTTACAGTACATATAGTATACTGTACAGGATATTTTCTTTTCCTCACGGAATACATATTCTCTTTTTTTAGAATTTACTAGTAGAATTTATTGCTTTCCTCAGGGCAGGTGGATGGCACAATGTGTTTCTTACCTGTGCTCTTAGCTCTGGGATGCCATGTAACCCTTATCTATAATCTACCCGTGACGTTGTGCAGGAGCTTCTAGCATCTCCTGGAGAATAATAACCTTCTCTGTTGTCATGTCACACAATTGTACAGTGCATGAGATTGATGAGCATTTGTTAGGACACAGCGTACTCCTGGGCAGTGCACCCTGTCTGTGTCCTTGTAGGATTATGTGTTTGTTAAAGTAACTGAAGAAAACCATTACCGACACTATTTCTAATGCTCACAGTGTAATTAAGACTGCTTTTCAAGAAGATTGTTTGCCCTTTAAGTAGGTTTTCACTGGAGGGATTTCTTTTGTGTAAGAGGTAGTCTTTTGTAGCTTTTCTGATTGTGCCTTTGCCTTGGTTTAAAATAGTAATGGAGAAAAAAAACCGATTGCACTTCAAATGTTAATGTTTTGATGATGAGCATGCTCAAGGAAATGAATATACTGATGCACAAAATGAGCACAACACTCAGGTCTAATGGATTCACTCAGACGTTTTAAACATGACTTGCAAAACAAGGGAAAATGGGAACAAAAGTACAGACCAGAGAATCATGATCAGCTTTTAATATGACACATTGTTAAAAAGAGAATGTTACGGAGTTAATACGACTTCCCTGGGTGCATGAACAATTTCCTGGAAGTGATCGCTGTAAAACATTACTTAAGAAATAAAAATTGTATTATACATGTGCCCAATGACAGTGAAAATAGCATTGCTGTGTCACAGTGCTGGGGTCCCAGGTTCAATTCCAGACCATGGTGCTATCAGTGTGAAAGTTGGATGTTCTCCCCGTATTCACGTGGGTTCTCTCTGGGTGCGTTGGTTTCCTCCCACATTCCAAAGACATACTGGTAAGTTAATTGGATTTGAGAAAATTGGCCCTGGTGTGAGTGTGTGCATGTGTCTGTATGCCCTGTGATGGACTGTCACTCTGTTCAAGGTGTATTCTGTCTTGTGCCTGTTGCTCTGGCTCCCCTGCAACTCTGTACCTGACAGAATGGTTAGAAAATTGATGGATGTGACCAATGACCTGCAAAATTTATATTGTTGCAGTTTCACTGTGCATCAGTACACCTTATGTAATTGACAATGACCAGCAGTTTTTAAAAATTCTAATATCTCTTTCTCCCTTTCTGTAGTGAAATCATGGTCTTGAAACATGCATGTGAAATTTGCATTAACAGCACTGAATTAATTTTTTTAATGTTCTCTTGGAAAATCAAAGCTTTTTTCCTAACACTCAAGTTGCAGCTCAGATTAATTTAAAACCCTTGGGGTAATTTGCATTTATTTTTTTAGATTTCTTTGTTTTTAGTACTACCTGAAAGATTAGACTTAAGTACTGCATTCTTTTTTTTGCATAGAGGTTTGGATATTACACAAGCACTCTGTTGGCAGTGTTCCAGTTACTAATCTCTCATTTCCAAAAACTGCTCCAGGTCTGGAATGCTGGGTTTTGCTCCAACAAAGGTTCTATGTAATACACCCCCAGTGGCTCTGAAGACCCAGAAATCGGAACTCTGACTGAATTTGTTTTCAGACTTCTGCCTTCCTTTTTTGAAACAAAAGATTTTTCAACTTTCTATTTTTAAAGTTCTATTTATTCTCCTCGTTGACTTCCAAGAATATTCACCTTGATTACAAAATTAGCTGTCAAGAGATCCAACCAATAGAGATATCCACGTAGGTTATCCCATAGTGAAAACCCAAACTTGGTTCATTCCAAAACATTGGGTAAAACAGTAAACATTTCTAAGGCAAAGGTCGAATCGGGGAAACATCTCAACAAGCTATTTAGTGAAAAGCGGACCATAACGCGTCCTGCTTTAAACAAGGACAAAGAAAAGACCTGAAAAAGTTAAATGTGTATACACAGTCCATGTATGTGTTGTGTGTATATTTGTACAGTGGTACAGCATGCGTGCATGGGTTTGGATATTCTTTCACTCTCAATATAACTCAATAGTAAATTAATATAACTCAAAAATAATTCAATAATTATTACATGCTTACAAACTACTGGTGTATATGTATGTCAAAAAGAACCAGTATGCAAGTTATGTAACATTTTAAGTGCTCTGTTTCACTTACATGTATATATGGTTGCAAGGCCTGATCTGTTGCCTTCCCCCATGTCTGCTTAAGTGAAGGGCTGTATTTCCACATGCAAGCCTAATTAAGAATGCTTGGACTTGTCAAGTGGCTCTCAAGTGTGGGAATAGGGAGTGGTCCTTCTGAATTGACGTGGTGCTTAAGCTTTGAAAGGATCTGTGCCGTGTAAAGTATTACACGGCACAGCATTTAATTCCCCTTGCATTCATTTAACATATTGTGCCACGTTTCTTAATCACACTCTTGTCAGAATCACCAGGCGCGCAGCAGTGCTTGATTAGTGAGGGTCGTGGTGTGTGGAACTATTCAAGATGTCTGGGTTGCAGATCAGGTTATAGAAAAAACACAATCCTGCTTTTGAGACATCTAGCCTCCGTCATTGAAGGCTGGATAACCTGCAACCGGTCGTGAGATCGCTTGCAATACGGCACAAAAATTTGGGAGATGACATTTCGTGTTGCTGTAAGAGCCAGCTTTGGCTTTGCCTAATTGAACATACAGTAGTTGCCTGAGGTACAAGTCCTGCTTCCCGAGTGAGTTTTTTTTCCCCCCTCATTTTCCCTGTTGTAAGAAAAGAAAAAAGGCGCCGAAATGGGCTTTTGCTGTCAAAGAGTCTTTGTGTTATCTAAGCAGGAAGTGCAATGAGAAGCAGCCATCGGGGAGACAATGGAGTAATTAATTACCCGTCGGTAGGATGTGTGCCAGTTGTGTAAAACACGCAAGGGGGAGAAATGGCAGAAGAAAGTCCATCCGTCAGCACTTGCTGTTTTTGTTCGTTATTCTATGAGCAGCGCTTGGCACAGAACACTGCGCAGCTACTAAAAAAGGTGGCCAGGAGGCATTTTTTATACTTCCTGATGCGAATCTGAAGCAGGGTTAACTCCTCGCTGCAAAGAAACACAATGCGATTCTGTGTGCCTATTGAAACGGTGCACGCCCATAAGAGGAACAAGTGAAGGTTAATGCCGTGTGGAAAAACTGAAAAAAGAAACAGCGATTTGGGTGGCAAGCCTTCTTCAGGTGTCTGGCTGAAGGTGTGCTTACTTTGTACTGCTCAGCGTTGAAATAACCTCTACTTGTTTCTCCGCAGCCAATACATGCTAATTGAGCTGCCTACTCCAACTTCATGGCAAAAAGAGTACAATATGTACTTACCTCCCAGTTACACAGTAATAATAATAATTGCTTACACTTATATAGCACTTTTCTGGATACTACACTCAAAGCGTTTTACGGGTAATGGGGACTCCCCTTCGCCACCACCAATGTGCAAAAGGCAAGATTTATCAACACTCCGTTTGTGCAATCCATGAACTTTGTAATATTCCTGCATTTTGGAAGATATCTTCTTGCAGATCATAGATTTAAGGCATGACGTTAATGAACAGGGCAAATTGAGCTCTGTAATCTTTCTGATAAAGCTGATGTAGGGGTGTGTCTCTAGCCCGCTGTGAACAGCACTATTTATCCGATGGGACATAGTTGGCTGATCGCCTTTGACGTTGGGAGGATTTGAGAAAAGGCATGAAATTGTACGTGGCAAAATCTTGGTTACATTTTCCTCTACACTAACTACAAAATTCCATAGGATGCCTCCTTTCTTTAGAAAATCATTAAGTGCAACATGTAACACTTGCATTAGCAAAGGATTCCTTCTGACAGAAAATTAGGAAATTGGAAACTACAGTTTGGGTCATATAATCAGTCATTGCAATACCATCTAGCAAAAATGCAAAGAGCTTTTTCATAAGCCTGTTTTGCAAAAAAAAGTTATTTCTTTGAATGAAATTCAAAGCAGGAAGCTTTTAGAGGGCTCACACTCCTGTTTTGAATTTCACTGACTTGCAAAGTTTAATGCAAGAAATTCATCACCCAGACAGAGGTGCGAAAAAGTTGGGCAGTTGTGCAAGGTCTTTGAATACACAGACCTTTTTCTAATGAAGGGAATTCATTCCTCTGCTATAAGCATTGAGACACAGCCTGACTTTGCTGCAGTCCGGTTGATCCTACACGAACAGCTTGAAAACACTCACAGCTGCTCACATTGCTAAAGTTTCTCAAACTATTTCCAGCTGTGACACCCCATTTGTGCCTGGGTATGCATTGATTTTCAGGCTGAACAAGCGATCCCAATTAGTATGATTGAGTTCCATCTTCCAGACATTCATTTTCTAACGGCTTTATCCAATTCAGGGTAACAGGGGAGCCAGAGCCTATCCCAGCAAGCAACGGGAGCAAGGCAAGGTAATCCCTGGATGGGATACCAGTCCGTTTTAGGGTACACACAAACATTCCCAGAAGCCAATTAACTTGCCTGTATGTCTTTGGACTGTGGGAGGAAACCAGAGCACCAAGAAGAAACTCACACATGCAGAGAGAACACACAAGCTCTAGCTTATTACTCTAAACAGAAACCCACCCAGATCCGTGCCAGACACCGGTCAGAACCACAGGGAAAACCAGCCTTTTTTTTTGTGTGTGTGTGTGTTTGTGTGTGTTTGTGTGTGTTTATGTGTGTGTGTGTGTGTGTGTGTGTTTGTGTCTTAATTGTCTCCCAGAATTCAAATGTGTAAGATTCAATTTTTCAGATGCAGCAAAGGCATTGATCGTTATTTTTAACAGGACGCTGACAGAATAGGACTAATATACTGTACTTCTTGAAGGTGGGAGAATTCCAGCCTAAATGAAATATATACTTTCATTTAAGAAGTGACAGGAACAGTAAATTCGTCTGGCAGGGATGACAGATGCAATGTCCACACTTGCAAGTAATCTAGCTAACCTCCAAGCATTTCATAATGTGAGAAACACATTGTAGGCTCTTTCAGAGCATTTAAACTACACTGTGCTGCAGAACATTTGCGCCAACATCTTCTCTCTTCACCCTTACTCCAGACAAGAGTTCATCTCGTCTCATGTCAGTGTGGGATTTACAGGCAGACTCTAGGAGTAATCTAGGAGGGGGGCTGAAGAGTGCCGGAGGGAGAGTCCAACGTAAATAGAAATGTGAATTCAGGACACAGGCAGAAGTACATGATCAAATCAGACAGACAAGATGGAGCCAAGAAGTGTAAAATGCTGAGCATGTGCATAACCTTAAAATAATCCTTAAAAAGCAACTACATAGACTCATAGATGAATGACAGGAAATGAGTAGGGGTAGATAGTGTATTGTTGCTCAAGACTGTACTTTACATCAGATTGTGAAGGAAGAGCCAAGTAGCCTCACATAGTGTACTGAGTTCCATTAGAAAGTGTAACTGCAATACTTCGCTGACTCATTGCCTGGTCTACACAATTGACATATACAGTGTATATATAGTAGTCAAGAGGAAAGCAAAACTGTCCACTATCGCCCTCCTGCCAGTTTTCTAAAGGATTCTTTTTGAAGTCGGTGTCAGTGGGGTCTGATGAATTTAATACCGGTCATTTAGAAGAGAAAAAATCCCACAGACACCTTCAGAGATTGTGACTAACTTAAAATGATCTTACTATTACTTTTGCTTGTTATTAAATGTTTTGACTGATACTTTTATCCAAGGCAGCTTCTAATGCACACAGAAACGGCTTTGTATGTCATTGCAGAAAATTATAAACAGAATTCTAAGAACGGATAATTATATTGTGTGTAACTGTGAGAAAGTCTCGCACAAAATGGTCTCACAATAATGGGTGGGGTACAGTAAAAAGAATCGACGCAGTATCTTACACGGCAAATACTTTCTGGACAACCAGAGTAAAAGAGATGTAGGATCACTATACGGTACATTTGAAAGGGCGCCTGCCACAGGACAATGAGTTCCACTGTGCAAGTGCGCTAGCTGTGTCCAGAGCTAATCATAACAATTTGTAATTTGTAAGGTAGGGGTACGGTAGATCATAGTTTGTCAGAAAATTTAGAGGCATCACAAATCACATCCACACTTCCTTCACTAATTGGAAATTAGAAATGTGTTTGGCCTGTTAAAATCGATCACTTTTGAAACAAAATTTCCTGATGGTCTGTGCGGCTATATGGCTTACGGTACCACAGCACTGCTTCCACGGACTTTACCACAACTATTTTGGTGCCAGCTAGAAGAGGAAATACACATTTTTCTGGGTATTTGAAAAGGGGATGACACAGCTGTACAAGGCAAGTGGTGGAAGCTGAAATTGCGGATTAGGGCTTCAACTTGAAGTAATGTGAGCCAGACTATTTGGTTGAAAAAACCTTTTGTTAAGTCCAATTACACTTTGCGCAGCCTTGAGGGAGACAGGCTGCAGGGGTTTTGAGTTTGCTGGGGTTGTGAAATAACACACGTGATGAAGCTCTCTGAGCACAGTAAGCAGGGAGCTGCAGTTAAGTGCTCTGTATTGACTCATTCTTCTTAACCTTAACGCAGCCTCCTGAATGCTTGGTTGCTGCTTAGTTTCTATCTGTGTTTAGCAGTGATAGGTACTAATAAATCAGATAAGGCCACTCTATTAAATGCATCATTGTACACCAAATCACGTCTTTTCTTCTTACCGTAAGAAAAAAAAGTATTATATGAACACAATTTCACTATATGAACACTATTTTGTGCATGCTTTAAGTTGGAGAAAGGAATTTGTTTTTATGATTCTAACTCCAGCAAGTGCAATTAAAGTTTATGTAAAAAAGTAGGGTGTTTAACTGCAAAATGAAGAAAATTGAATTATTCAAAGCCTGGTTCTGCAAACAAATTATGCAAGCAAAATATATGTTTGCATAATGCCAGCTAATTATTTTGATCCCAGTACTTGGTTTTGCACTTGTTTCTTTATTATTTCTGCAAAGGGATTTAAACATTGTGTGTTCAAAATGATATTATCTAGGTCAAAAGGTGAATTGAATTGTCCCGTTTGCAGACTTGCTAGAAAATACAGTATTGCTTTGCATGTGCATTTACCATGTTACCCAGTCTTTTCAAAGATCGTTTCTGGACCACAGGGTTGCGGTTATATACAGTATAACATAACGAATGAATCAGTTCCCACCTGCTGATTATAACAATGTAATCTGGCAATTTAAAGTCATTGTCACATTTTTATGTCTGCACATGATCAGTTATTTCCTGGCACTGCTGACACTGGAACATATCAACATAGTCGGGTGCCAAGCATGTTATGGTGGGAGCATTCTAGGATAAAGGGCACCCTGAACTAATTGATTTACATTGCTGCATCAAGCAGGAGTTGTCCTTAAGGCCAATGTCAAAGCACTAATGGGGAGTTTGGTCTTGAGCCTGATGCCACCTGGGAGAAGGGAGTGCTACACAAGTTCTATTTTGTCCTACATACAGTGGTGAGGCAGGCAAGGTGAAGTCTTCTAGATGGAGCCAAGTGTTAATACAGTCTTCAGCCAACACTATAGGCAGTTTGAAAATACTGATACTTTATTTGCATTTTCCAGCCCACTCTCTCCACTAAAGACCATATCAAATTGAAGATGGGTGAATTGTAATTAGAGGAACACTTATATCTTGTGGTATGAAAAACCCAGATGAGTAAAACAGCTGCAAGGCACAGAATGCTTTTTACACATTCAAAGAAGAACCTTAAATCAATGGAAAAGTGGCATATTGGTTGGATGCAGTATGAATGAGAGTAAATCAGAAGGGAGATATTTGATTGGTGCTCACAGGATGGTGCGCTGTATTTCACTCTAAATTGCCCCAATTAACATACCACAGTCTACCAAATCCCTCTAGAAGAGAATCAGGTACTGCAGCCACTGCAAAGATAAAATGTTTCCCTGACACGGGCTGTCCTTCACCACTTCGGACCATTTTGCTAGAATTGTTACTTTAGCACTGATAAGAAATGCAAAAAAGAACATATCTAATAAAGACTAGATATGACTAGAAATCTACTTCTAGTATACAAGTATCTGAGAGGCCTTTAAGATGTAAGTCTCTTTTAAAGGAACTCTGACTATAGAGTGATCAGCAAATTGCTACCTCTGTGTTGGGTCTAAGTTCTAAGTTTCCTTCCCTTTCCTAATAACTGTTATTTAACACACACTTTACAACAGAGGGGCAGGTTGCTAGATGTGTAGCTACACTCTGCTGTTTTATTCAGCCTTGCAGTTAAATTGGGAAGCATCCCCTGTGATTACAGCTTTTCTGAAATTTGATTAGCAAAGCAGTTATTTCGTAAGGGCTAGCATTTGTTCTCTTAGATAAATGAAAGCTTTCTGTGTAATTGTCTGTCTTCAGAGCAGAACAAAATGTAGCTATGAATGAGGGCATTTTTTCCATTCTAAAAGAAATATAATCTCAGAAGCTACACTGTTGTGCCCCATTCCTGAATAAACAATTATCCCTCTGGGATGCACACATAGGGATGAATATTCCTTATTTGCAATTTACTGTAACATGTTGATGCATTAAAGTGCTGGTAATTGGATTTTGAGTAAAATGTATTCATTTTTTTTTTTAGATTTTGTCTGTTAAGTTTTTTTGTAACAATGCCTGTACCTCTTATTCTCTGACAAGAGTAATGTTTAATTTTTTCCTTTTCATTGGAGTAATGTTAAGATAAGCTTTTAAAAACTGAAACCATGAAACCTTGCCCTTTGTAGATATTTTTGTATCTGAGAATTTCTCATGTCAATTATCCTGTCTCGTTTTGATCTACATGTTTTTCTAACAAGGGTGTGAACTGCAGTAGATAAAGCAAGATCCAAACGTTTAAGATCTGTATTTTTCTATAGGACATATTACAGAATAGTAATGAAAGTGACTTTAAAACAAGGATCCAAAATGATAGCATTCAAAACACGAGCTGTGCTCAACAGACTGATATCCAGCCTTAAAATGACATGCAGGGGGGATGGGTCTGTAATGATTCTGTCAGCACATTCTCCAAAGCTTATCTAAAATGGGAAATACTGTAGATGTCCACTTAGGGAATTTACAGGACTTAGTGCTTAAACCATTTAATTGGACATTTAATTTACAAAAAAAGCTGGAACAGTCCATTATTTCTCTCCTTTTATCTTCTTAATGACAATCATTCATGTTCGGAGATTTCGGTCTTCAAACAGGAGCCCACTCAATCCCAAAGGGTTGTGTGATCTTCTGGTTAAGATAAAGGTCTCAGTCACAAGATCTGATGCATAAGGGCCTATTTCACACTCAGTAGTGAATCAAGGACACAGAACCACAGCTGGGAACTTAACAGAAACCTATTGACGGAGGTAAACATTTCTTTTCACAAAATGATAAAACGTATGCAATTCATTGAGAATTGTAAACACGTCTTCACACAAAGAGTTATGGGTGTCCTGGTCAAGTTTTTCAGCTAGGTGTCGAGGCCTGAATTCTTTGCACTTCTAAGAAACCTTTTAAGAAAGGTCAGATGAAAATTTGGCTTCAGTTACTACTAAACTAGCAAAATAAGCAAGATGGGCCAAATGACCTTCTCTTATCTGCATTAATTTTTATTGTTCTAAGAAGTTATTTCCTTCCAAGAGATCTGCTCAAGTGAATGCCTTGAATGATGAAGTTGAATGAGATATAAAAAGCTTTAATTCTGATTGGAAATGTTACAGTATATGATGGGGCTCCTAAGTACAAGCTGAGCTCTAGTACCCAAATGTCACCGTAGGCATGCTCATAGTTATCTCACTACCCTCTTGTAACCAGGAGTCTCTCCTGTAATCACTTCTCCGAAACAATAAAGATGTGTCAGAGGAGTATGTGTGTAATTCTTCATCGTCCCCATGCAGTGCAGCAGTTAAAGATGAGACTTTAACAACTGAGGACTGGTGGGATGCCTACTATGATTCCGAATTTAAAAATGGAAGATTAAAAACCTTATGAGTCTCCAAATAAGGTGGAACCAATCAGTAGTGGTTTTTGGAAGGGTAGTGCCAAATGGCTGAGCATCTACACCAAATTAATTTTCCTACAAGTCTCCCAACAGTTTTCCAACTAAACAGTGCAACCACTGACACAGGACACTGACACACATTTAAGCACAACTCTCCTCCAGCTGGTTCAGGTCAAGCCAATTGCAGCAGAATTATGAACAAGGCTCCTCTGATTCAGGTCCGACCATTTGTATTACATTTAAATATATGGCTGCACAGGTTCAGGTCCAGTCAATTACAGATCCATATGTTGCTGTTTGAACCTCAAACAAGGGAAGCTCTGTAAGGCTGACAACACAAAAAAACTAAATGTCTCAATTTGCACAATACGGTGTTGTTGAGTTCTCACTCAGAAACAGGTCTCGTACGAAATTGTGCTGCTCCATGGAGGAACAACAGCAATTCTTATTGTAAGGGATTGATTCCAGTGAAAAATGCAAGATATGTTTTACATTCTATCATGGTGACAAAAGGAAAGCTGTATAATTTTCAAGTAGGTCACAATGCTCCAAGGAGGTCCTCCTGTCACAGATCCTCCTTTTAGGCATCAGCATTCACTAAAACTCATCCTGTCTGTTTAGGTCCTGCAAAGACCTGCCCTGTCTGAAAAGCTCTGTATTGTTGGCAACAATACTGATCCCTTAAGAGTGCAGCATATTACTGTTTACGGTGAAATTCTCGATCACACATGATAATTAGTCACTAAAGGAGAAATTGAAAAAAGGCTTCTGTGATTGACCCACCACATGGTGCAAAGAAAAAGTCATAGGAATCCGTTTTTCAGCAATGCTGAAATCTAAATGCAAAGTATCCCCTGCTTTTCTGAACTGTGTTCAGACAGTTCAGACAGTGGTGCACACCTGGCAAATGGATAGGCGCAACACTGTCACTGACAGGGCAGCTGAGAATGAATGTCAGAATTCAGCCACAGTACAGTAATTCTTCATGGTCTCAGTATAACGCACAGATATATCACTCTAAACAAATACAACTTCGGTGTCCTCTGTTTAAATTCTGGATTGCAAGATAATTTCAAACAGGGTCACAAAATAAACCCAATTAATGTAGAGAAGATATATTAAATGTCAAGGTCAATATAAGTAACCACTGAAATACCTAATTTGCAGGAGAGTCAGCACGTCTTCATTATTTATTACATTGTGATTTGTCACGCCAAACTCTTATTTGTGGTTATTTAAAATTGCTCATTTTGGTCGTGCATTTTTTTGGATTGTTCATTATCATCCTATTTTGTTGCTTTTCAGAATGTGCTTCTCAATTCAACATCGTTCAATGAGTTTAGGTGACAGGGAATTTATTGAAATAATAGAAACGAAGAGGTGTGTGGTGTTTGCAGTTAGGAGGGGCATTGTAGTCTAAAGTATGTGAAAAAGAAGAGTTGATGGCAGTTGGTAAGGGTTTGGTGTTGATTGGTCTGTGCTGTAATTGGAACATAGCTTTTTGTCTGTGGGCTCTTGTTTCATGAAAACTCTTTTGCACTGGTGTTCAATGGCTAGTGTTATTATATAGTGTTGCAGAAGTCAATTTATGATATACATGTAGAGTCTGTTGGCCTTTAAAACTGCAAAAATCTTAAATGTGCTTTCTTTCTTGCAACTTTGATTTCCTTTTGAGCTTCTTTTTGATGCCAGTGCATCCTGAGTGTCCTCTCCTTCTGTTTGAGCAGGAGAGGGACCTGAACTCTTTAGAAAAAGAAGACGAGCCATGCAGAGGTGTTGCCTTCCAGCCCAGTAGACTGCTTGAAACTATTCTGGTGAATGTCCCACTACCCATCCACTGTCCATCCCGTGGGAGAAGTGTGGACTTCCTCCATTGGGATCCGAAGTTTCTTTGCTCACGTCTCATCTAAAAACTGAACTAAGAAGTGGTACTTTAAGGACACTAAGATAACAGTGAAAGACTCAGTATATTAATCATTATGTAAATGAGAGCATCTGTCTTTTTCACTGTGTAAAAGCCAGAATGCTGGCATTTCTTTCCAAACCCTTGTTATTCCCTGTTCCCACTCCACCATTTTCTCTGCCAATAAAAAACCTATTAAGTAGTGTGCAAACTTGATTCAATGAGTAATGACATTACACTGGCATGGTAACACTGTACATAGAACAATGGATGTGCTCTGTGCCATTGATTAATGTGCACATCTAGTAGGTTAGTGGGTGTTATTATTTGCAAACAATGAAATCAAATTTGCAATTAACAACATACACAATGCAGTAACACTTCAGCTTAGGAAGTTGTAAGGGCCTTTTTTGATAAACTTTATAAAATTGCTCACCTTTGGGACCTTTGGCAATTAGCCTTCAAGCAGACCTGATAAAATGTGTGAGATACCAGGCCATGAGCCTTAGAAGACTTTTGCCATCCATGCAGGTCCAGTCCAAATCCTCTTGTACTGGGGAGAGTTGCGGTGGAGGAGTCCCATCTTTCTAAAGAAATCATTCAAAAAGAAAGAATCAGAAGGAAGGTATGAAACGACATTAGGCCGGTGTGTCTTCTTGTAAAGCGCTCTTGAAGAAAGACTCTTCAAGTCTTTGGAGATATGTCATAAATCTATTTGTTCATAGTAGATGAATAGTAATTAATAATAAATGTTATTAATAATAGTTCCTAAAGAAAGGGAACAGTGAAACCCATCAAGGAACCAACAGACTGATCCCACTGCTGCAATGAGAAGCTCAGGAACGACACTTAAGACAACTGTAACTGACTTTCATTCATTCTACTGTAGCCAGCAGCCGTATCACCCTGCAACTCACAACTGGCAACCACTGAAGCTCAGCAGGTGTGAGCCTGGTCAGCACCTGGATGGGAGACCTCCTGGGAAAAACTAAGGTTGCTGCTGGAAGAGGTGTTAGTGGGGCCAGCAGGGGGCGCTCACCCTGCGGTCCATGTGGGTCCTAATGCCCCAGTATAGTGACAGGGACACTATGTTGTAAACAGGCGCCTTCCTTCGGATGAGACATAACTGAGGTCCTGACTCTCTGTGGTCATTAAAAATCCCAGGGTGTTTCTTGAAAAGAGTAGGGGTGTAACCCCAGTGTCCTGGTCACATTTCCCATTGGCCCTTACCAATCATGGCCTCCTAATAATCCCCATCTATGAATTGGCTTCATTATACTCTGCCCTCCTCCCCACTGATAGCTGATGTGTGGTGAGCGTTCTGGTGCACTATGGCTGCCATCTCATCATCCAGGTGGATGCTGCACATTGGGGGTGGTGGAGGGGAGTCCCCATTACCTGTAAAGTGTTTTGAGAGGAGTGTCCAGAAAAGCGCTATGTATGTAAGCAATTAATAATAATAATATTACTGTTGCCCTACCAACATGTGGTGCTGGACAAGGCCAATTTCTTTAGGAACTGCAGGCATCTGTGCCTGCAGACCAACTGGGCTTTCTGGACTTGTGTGAATGAACTGCAAGGAGTATACAGCCTGGGTGTCACATGCGGTTTAAAGAGATTAGCTATAATTAAAAAGGTGTGCAGGAACCATATATTCAATCTGCTGAGCAGGACGAGATGGGAGTTACATGATATGAGAAATCAACTGTTATAACAGCATAACACTGAAGAATGTATATGATACAAATTCTGATCAGGAATAAATTACAGTGCTTATTTGTGCCTTTGGACATTCACATATTTATAAATTGGGTAAGGCTATTTGTAATAGAAAGGGTAAATCGCACTTTTTCTGAACAAATTGTTTGCTGAATATTGGCTGTGACACAAGTGTTTACCTGAAATAAAAGCACATTTTATATCACTCTATTTTTTGGTGCGTAATTTAATTTTCTTTTTTATTTTGAACTTATTAAACTGGAGAGAAATTTTATGCTTTCATATTTCATTTAACGCCATTACTTGAAGGAGTTTGCAGTTTTGATTTTATTCTGTTTACTCTACACTGCCTCAGTAGTAAAATAAATTCCTGCCTGGTGAAACGTGGGTGTTCAAAATATGATGTACAAAACTAGTCAAGAAATCATTTGGAAACAAATGACCAATTCTCTTATCTATCTGATGCAGTCCTTGTTTTGGGGAGTTGTTGTCAAACAGGTGTTGTCTGTTCATTGTATTTCAGCCAGTTGCACTGCACCGATGATGCTCGTTTTAAGTACTGTATGTCCTCCAAGTACTTTGTCCAAAGCCTTTTGATCTCCCTCACTCCGTACAGACCCTTTTCATTGTTTTATTTTGATGTCTGCTCTCCTGAGCAGTCAAAGACATTGCGGTCATGATTAGCTGTTGTCCAAACATAGTCAAAGTCAACATTATTGCCAAACCAACCCTTTGGGTTGTTAGGATTTTTTCTTAACAACTCATCTCAACAAGAAAGCTGAGTAAGACACAGCTTTCCAGCAATAACTCCAGCAATACTTAAGTACGGTGTGGGGAGAGAATGAGGACCTGCAGACATGCTCCGCTGCCACACCCATCTCTCAGAGCCACTTGTCTTTTGTCACGCTGTGAGCTCCACTGTGCTTGACTGGAGAGTTATCGCTGATTGGAGGAAGGCGACATCTCTCTCTGATGTCACTGCATGCCCAGAGTCACAAGACATACCAAGAGCTGTTGTTTCAAGAGAGGTCAAGAAATACAGTCCAGCTGATGCCCATGCTCCATTGGTGATGCTCTGCCAGTCATGTGACAGTACTTAGGCAGTCCTGGACAAAGGCTCTAACCAGAAATATGTAGTACTTGAGCTTTTTGGGAGCCAGCCTCCTCTCCTTTTTTGTCATTGCAGTACATGCTAAATCTTATCTACAACCCACAAAGGTTACATTAGAGCAAAAGATGAGTGAACTTCTTCCATAGATCTGTCAGCTTTCAAAAAAAGCAGATAGTCATCATGAATCAACAACCCTTGATAACAAGGCATGCTCTTACAGTAAACACTGTTTAACATTCTCACATTCTCTAAGCTCATAGTAAAACCACAGCTGACATTCAAGTCTCTTCTTGACCCCAGCTGACTTTGATGAGCTCACCAGTGGCAATGAATGGAAATGTGTATTAAACTATAACCCGTGTGGATACACAGACAGTTAACTCCATCAGCTCTGGGGTGAGACTTAGCACTCCACATAGACTGCAGCACGTTAATGTTGGAATTCTGCTACTAATAACATTTTTATAACATATTATACAATATGTAATAGCAGTTTACTGTGCTGTTCTGTGTGTAATCTTTGTACAGTGTGATATACAGTGAGCAAAGCACTGATTCCTCTGAAGAACTCTAGAAAAAGAAAGTGAAGAAAATCAAATTTTTGATTTCCAAGCAGTGTCAGTCTAAATTAACATGGCATTGTAGTTGAGATTCTATGTAAATAATATCTAAATAAAACAGAAACTTGTTTTTCTTTCTGAAACTGAGTAACCTTGAATCTCTGAACTACTGTTAGATGGAATAATACGTAAGAATGTAATAAATATAAAATATATTGTTACAGCTTTGGGTGACTGAGAAATGTCTCTTAGATTTTAGATACGTTTGTGACACTTGGAAGGATAAACACTTTTAACTTCAACGGAGAGATGATGTTTGCTGAGTTCTGGGGGTCCCTTGAGCAGAAACAATTGTAAAGTCTACCTTAGTATACCTAGGGAAGTTGTAGATTCATGATTGGCAAGGAGCAGTACAGACACACACACACTATAAGATCACATGAAGAGCAGGAAAAAGAGAGGAGGAAGAAATGAGGAGAAGCAGGGAGAAGAGTGCAGGGTCTGGAGGAGTTGGGACTTGAACCTGGCGCCAGGCGAGAGCCCCTACTTCTCGATCATGCAAATCAAACATGACTGGAGCTAAATATTTAAACCTTGTTAGAGAGAACGTGCTTTTCTGTGTTTTTAGGGAACTTGGGTTTCCTGAGTAAAATATACCTCAGTTAGAAACATCTTTCCCGCTTAGGGTACATTTTTATGGATAGGGATATAGGCTCCCATTTATTCTGTGGCATCCGGGGTGCAGAGAGAGAGATTTAACTGCAGTTTGCTTTGTATTTAGTTAGAAGGCAGCTCATCTCTTGTGTGGCCTCTGTAGCCATATTAAGAGTTTAATGCTTACTAGCAGTCTGGGGTTTTCTGGGTGACCTTAGAATGTTAGGCCTCTGAAACGCCTTGTTTGTAAATGCTGTGCATAAAGTAACTTGTGTGTTGTATGTAGTGTAGTTTGTGTGTTTTGTCATTGTAATAAATATTTGTTAACCAAGTGTGTCTGATTTGTTACTCCTCTCAACAAAGCTGTGCCAGAGAACAAAGAATTCACTTGCCTCCAATTATACCAACCGCTTGGGTATATTGCTAGAAATCACTTACAAGTTGGGGGTTATGAATAATCATTTCACTGATTGACTAAACCGCTCGGTCAATTCCTGATTTTCACCAGTTTTGTAACCCCCCATTTGTAACTTCGTTTGCAAGTCGACTCTTTGATCAGGATTCACACTCTGCACTTATTCCAAATAAGTATTGCTTTATGTATTTGGATTTTAAAGTTGGAAATAAAATTTTAATGTGTCAACCTCCTTTGAAAGCAGTTCCAAAATAGGTTTCTTTGTTTCACGCAGTTTGATGTTTTCCCGGCATTAAATAATCAAAAATAAAATAAAGTTGCTAAGTGAAACAGAGTTCAATAACTCAAAAATCGAGCTTTCAACACTATCCACAACAGCAAAGCAATGATACTCCAAAGAGTTGTTTTTTTGTAAGAAACGAAACGGTTGTGTTCAAAAAAGATTTTCCACTGGAATTCCTTTTAGACTTCCTGATGGGTCCCGAATGGCACTCCTTTGTTGTAGAACAATGGACCTCCTTTTAACAGCAAATGACCGTAACTTTGGGTCTGAAGAGTGCCCTTGTGATGGAGAGCAGTGGTATCATTTAATCAGCAACGCCAAGCAATCACTGTTCACTGCCTGCTGATTAGCACTTCAACAATGACCCCTGGCCAGGTCCCAGAAAATTCTTACACTCCTCTCCCACCTCTAATCATATCTTTACAGTAAACTTCAGGATTGCACAGAATGAACTCGCAAAGCCACAGCTTGCCAATTCTTGTGCTTTCTTTCCTAAAATGAGCTCTGCTGCTGTTAGAGACCAGATTCGCTGGAGACAATCAGATAGGGTCAGCCAGTCGGTGTGTTTCATTACCAGCTCCATGGAACAGCAGGGACACCCTCATACTCACCATACGGAGGACATTTTCACAATCATCCTTCTGCAGCTCGTGCTGGAAATTGAGCTCTGAGGCAGATTAGTTCCCTTCTTCCCTAATCCCTGTTTTTCCACAAAACAAGCTTTGGAAAGGCAAAGTGATGCTTTTGATGAGAGACAACATGTAATTCTTCACTTGTAGCAGTTCTGTTATTTATTTAACACTGTCTCTCCTGATACCTACATGTATACTAGCCCCCTAGTTTTCCTGGAAAGAAAACAAACATATTGAGAGTAATAGGTTTTATTCTTGCTACTATGCTACATTGAGAACGCTGTTTATTATTGACAGTTTCCTTAAATAAAATATGTTTGTATGTTTTCCCTGTGTTTGCATGACTTTCCTCTGGGTGCTCCTGTTTCTTCACACAGTCCAAAGACATAAGGGTAGGTAAACTGGCTTCTGGGAAAATTGGCCCTGGTTTGAGTGTGTATGTTTGAGTGTGCCTTGTGATGGACTCGCATCTCATCCAGGTTGTATCCCACCTTGTGCCCATTGCTTGCCGAGATGTGATCTGCCACAACGCTTATTGGAAGATGAATTAGAAAATGGATGGATGGACATTGAGATCAATTAGGAAGCATTGTCATCACACACAAAATCCCCTGCTTCTGAGCAAGTTAAGTGAAATTTACTCCCCCCCGATATCATTCTGATGTTCACCTTTTTAGATAAATAAGCCAAAACATGTTTTTTTTTTCTTTACGCACTGTTCTGTGAGGAGGTTCTGCTTCCACTCAATTTCACAGCTGGGGGAGCTGAGGCAGGAGAAGGTCAAGTTGAGCTGGCCCAAGTCAATATTGCAAACTGTTCCTGCTGATACCTGGAAAAACTGAAACGTTGCTTTTCTGGAGTCACAAAGTGACAATGAATAAGTGCCCTGTTTTGGCGGAATGGCGCCACGCTCAAGTGAACAGGCCATCTAGCTTGCAGTTTGTGGAACGGGAATAATCAATCTGATGATTAAAAGACTTGCACCCCTTGGCTTTGATAGGCTCCAAGGGTGACTGCAAGGCTGTGTTTGCAAGCTAACCAGGACCTTGCTTTCTCATTGAGAGGGTGTCTGATTGTGACATTTTATTAGTTCCCTTAGTTATGCATCTTTTGCTTCTGGGAGGGTGACAGTCAGGACCCCTACTCTCACTTTACTGCTTTGCTATCCTGCAGCAGGATTCCTATTTCATATACTAAGAACAGAGACCACAGAAACTCTCTTATAAGAGAACCTGCAGTTCTATAACCAAAGTTTTTTCTAATCCAGCTAAATGACTGTAAGACAATCTGGGGGGTGTTACCTTGCTACCTTGTTACACCCACCTATCTTTCTGTATAAACATCCTCTTTCTCCTAAATCTGCTTTTACTATTGTATGTTTTTGTTTCTTTGTCTGCCTTGTGGTAGAGGGTGTACAGTAGGTTAAAAGTAATTAATTAATTTGATTTTAATTTAATTAAGTACTTGGGGGGTTAAGGAATTAGAGAATAAGCAGGTTATTGACCGAGTGGATAAATCAGTAAGTAAAATAAATGATCAAAACCCCCAACTTGTTAATGATTTTGCCACGAATATACCAGAGTGGTTGGTATAGTTAGAGGCACATTAATAATTTGTTCTCTGGCACAGCTTTGGTGAAAAGAGCAATAATTCAGGCACACCTGGTTAGACAAATATTTATTAACAATGACAGTGATATACACTACACTACACACAACATAAACATTCAAAACACAAGTTTCTCTATTTACAAGTTTAAAGACAAGGCATTTAAGAAACCTATGTCTAGACCACCCAGAAAAACCCCAGACTGTTACCAAGTATTCAACTCTTCAATAATGCTTAAAGAGGTCTAGAGAAGAGTTAAGCTGCCTTCTGAACTAAATAGAATAGAATCTGTGTTAAATCTCAGGTGCTACAAAATAAATGGGAACCTATCTTCGAATTCTAAAATGCACCCAATAACCAGGAGAGGAAATTTTTAACCAAGGGATTCTTCACTCAGGAAATCTGAGTTCCCTTAACACACTAAATAGCTGACTGATCTGCTCTGCTTCCAAACACCAATATCGACCAGTAACATTACAAGACCACCCTGACTGTTCTCTCCATTACTCAGCATTGGGTGGGCTCAGAGGAAGCAGGAGTCAGCACTGTTGGTCGAGAAAAGGAAAGCATTTAACCCAGGCACTGCCCCCAGGCCCAGCTAGTCAAAGCCATTTCCACTCCCTGTAGTGCCTGAGGCAGATGTGTTTTCTACTTCACCAAACACAGCCTGAAACACAGAGACATCAAAACAGACGTGTTGGTCGGGATCATAGGAATATAGTAAGAGGCTAGAGATGAGTGAAAGCAGATAGCGTCATATGGCTCTGATTAGTGAGTTCTCATCTTGCAAGGACCCACACAGATACTGTTCCACTGATGCTTGGTGCACTCATAGGCCAGGAGGTGAAAATGATCACCCTGATTATTAAGTAGATGCACACAATTCAGTTAACTAAAATCAGAAGCACCCTCAGTTACCAAACAGAAGGTCTTGCGAGTATATTTTCTGCAGTTATGAAAAGATTACCTGGAGTAGTTGGGTTAGATCCTAATGAAGGTGATGTATACATGAACGGAGTATTTGGCGAGGGTCACCTAGCTAGGGGAATGGCAGCTTAAGGCTGAATAGGCTGCCCAAACCTCCCCTCACTATTGCCAGAACTGAGCTGGGGAGTCAGCTGCGGGGGTATAGATGGGGAAGTGGGGGAATGCGAGAGAGTACTGTGTACGAGACTAACGTGCAGAGGGGAGCGGAATTATGCAAGATTAGGGTCTATCCTACCTCCTGATTTTCTATTATAACTGATGTTATAGTTCCGTTTCGTGATAATACACCTCATAAGAAAGACGGTTGCAACAACAGGAAGACAGCACTTAGAACTAAGGGGATAAGGGCTAAGACGAAAAGAGGGGCCAGGCGCTATTTTCTTCTTATGAGCTCCACAGCTCAATCGTAGTAGGCAGGAGCCCTGAGCTGTCAGTCTCCCCGAGTGGGAGGCCCAGATGCACTGCTAGGCATCTGCTGTCTCTGACAGTGCCATGCATCACCCTGTAGGTGGTTATGGAAATCACTCCAGCACCAGGGGAAGCTTTCTTCATTTTCAGCTCCGGATTATTAATAGTCATTCATTTTACGTCTCTAATTTGCCAGCCTTATTTTTTGCCAGCAGACATTCATTTCTTTAAAGGGCATAAGGATTGAATCAGTCACAGCTTACAACACTGGCAAATATATTCCCTTGCTCGCCCGTGAGATCTGCTATGATGATCTGCAGGGCAATCGGTTTCCTTCGTTCCGAAAAGGCCCAGCCTATCCAGTGGCTATCCGGAGATCACTCATTTTCGCTCACAATTCAACCACATGTTTCAATTCATCAGTTTGGGTGTTTTGTCTCCAACATTTTTCGATCAGTATTACAACAAGTTCCCCCTGTGAACATTTCCTCCTCAATATCTTTAGTGCATTTTCCTTACCAGAACTTTTTTTTTGCCTCTATCAAAAATTTGAGCCAAGACCTTGAGATATCTTGCTCAGGGACTAGGCTGCAGTGAATTAATTCAGATGAGTCAGTATTTAGGTGTGAGAAAATAATAGATGGTTATGTGTTCACACACTTGCCACAGTCATGTGCCCAAATAAATATTACATATATTTATCCTTATATTTTTGCATTTTGGGGGTGTATGAATTAAATTCAGGATAAAACTCTCTGTGTGAGGCTTTTATTTTCTGTATAATATTCCTAAAGTTGTGGAAATTCTGTGGGTCCCTTAATTAAACCTTTGGCCAGGTGAAACATTTGCTAACCCTTTTACATTCAGATTCAAATGAAATATTACTGAAGAGCCAACAAACTGAACAGACACGAGTAACAAAATTTAAATATTGAACTTAGGCCACAAAGTTGGCCACAGACAACTGTGAAAAATCAGTGCAGTGTCAAATCATGTTTACCCAACAGTTAAGACATTTCAGAGTTTAAAGAGCAGAATTTTACACCAGCCACAACCATTGAGCCTCACTGGGAGGATGAGGGCCTGCAGACAGGCCCGTCAGTCAGAGCTGTTCATCTCTAGACATGCTGTAAGCTCCAAAATGCCTCACAGGTGAGTTAGTGCGATTCCAGTCATGGCATGCTTCTCATTGACACTTCTTCAAGCTTGCAAATGCCATACAGGTCTGTTGCTGTTGTGTCAAAAGAGCAGAGAATCCTGGCTGAATAATGTTCATGCCACCCCAGAGACGGTCTGCCATTGGTGCCCAGGCGTTACAGTTAGCTAACAATTGGCAATATCCAGACCTCAGGCCTCAACATGCACTCTGAGCAAGTGGAACCACTGGTTGAGCTATTAGGAAGCCCTCATAATTTAAACTATTTAAATTAACATAATTATTCGCTGAGCAAAATAATAGTGGAAAGAAGCATCTTTGTCTCTGTAGAAACTAATTTCAAAGTTGCAAAAACCTGGCTGATGAAGACAAGCAGGAGGATCACAAAATGAAGTGAGCTCTCAGCCAGTATCTCAGCTCTTGACTGGCTAATGAATGAAGAAATGAAGTCACATCACACAATTCTCCTCTTCCAGCTCATATCGAAAAGGTGTGCAAACGTCTGTCTATGGCTGTACACAGCTGGTGATTAAAAGGGCAAAGGATTTTAATAGCAGGCTCAGTTCCGGTTTGCCAGTGATTAAGTTCATTTTGGGTAGCAGATGCAGTTTGTAATCACAGCTGGTGGAGTCCTGGCACACAGCTGCCTGTTGCACTGAAAGACTGGTCTGGTGTAATACTGTAGCCTCGCAGAATAAAAGCTTAGGAAAAGAAATAAAAAATCAATACAGGAAACACAACTGAAGGGTCACATTATAGCTTGCATAATTTGACTTTGATCAATGCTTTTAAAGGGAGCTTGTCTGTCTGCATTTGCTCTCCAATATTTCCCTGGAAGTAGACTGAAATACAATTGTCTTTTAAACAGGAGGAATCATACGTCTGTTCCGATTAGGGACATTTTTGCAGAAAAGGAAGCCGCACTACTTCGAGGGTGGCTGAAGATCCAAGGTGTACAAACACCATACAGCCAATGAAGCAGATCTTTTCGTGAGAACACATCTGGAAACACTATTTGCAGGCATGGTGAGCACTAACTGCCAAACCAGTGAAGTCAAGTGCAGGGGGATAGTGATTTGTAGACACTTGTGTCTGGGATTTCTCATTTCCGACAATATTCATTAAGCAGACTCACCCTGTTTTTCCTCTCTCTGTGTCACTTTTCCTGATTCTGTGCAGTTGGTGGTATTCAGTTCTGGAGTTCAGCCCGATCACTCACATGCAGAGCAGTAACAGTGCAGGTTAGAATCTCTTTCACAAGCAGCAGAGGCACACTAATTGCCCAGACCTGCAGTCTTCAGCAGTGAGATCATCAGTTGCATCATTGCTTCAGCTGATATCAATCCAACTCAACAAGATCTTGATACAATTATGACAGGGTCTGTTTTGGCATGGGAAACGGCACGAATGCTACAGACCCAGGCCTTGATCCAGATGGGTTTCTGTCTGGCTGGTGCTTTTTTCCTTTGTGACCTTTTTTGTGTTTGTATAATGAGGCAAATCAAACAACACATGTTTGCACTGTTTTATTCTTTAGATTTGGAGAGCTGTCTGTACTGGACATAGTGTTCAGGTGTACAGTGGTGTGAAAAAGTGTTTGCCCCCTTCCTGATTTCTTATTTTTTTGCACGTTTGTCACACTGAAATGTTTCAGATCATCAAACAAATTGAAATATTAGACAAAGATAACACAAGTAAACACAAAATGCAGTTTTTAAATGAAGGTTTTTATTATTAAGGGAAAAAAAAATCCAAACCTACATGGCCCTGTGTGAAAAAGTGATTGCCCCCTAAACCTAATAACTGGTTGAGCCACCCTTAGCAGCAACAACTGCAATCAAGCATTTGCGATAACTCGCAATGAGTCTTTTACAGCGCTGTGGAGGAATTTTGGCCCACTCATCTTTGCAGAATTGTTGTAATTCAGCCACATTGGAGGGTTTTCGAGCCTTAACCGCTTTTTTAAGGTCATGACACAACATCTCAATCGGATTCAGGTCAGGACTTTGACTAGGCCACTCCAAAGTCTTCATTTTGTTTTTCTTAAGCCATTCAGAGGTGGACTTGCTGGTGTGTTTTGGATCATTGTCCTGCTGCAGAACCCAAGTGCGCTTCAGCTGGAGGTCACGAACAGATGGCCGGACAGTCTCCTTCAGGATTTTTTGGTAGACAGCAGAATTCATGGTTCCATTTACCACAGCAAGTCTTCCAGGTCCTGAAGCAGCAAAACAGCCCCAGACCATCACATTACCACCACCATATTTTACTGTTGGTATGATGTTCCTTTTCTGAAATGCTGTGTTGCCAGATGTAATGGGACACACACCTTCCAAAAAGTTCAACTTTTGTCTTGTCAGTCCACAGAGTATTTTCCCAAAAGTCTTGGGGATCATCAAGATGTTTTCTGGCAAAACTGAGACGAGCCTTTATGTTCTTTTTGCTCAGCAGTGGTTTTCGTCTTGGAACTCTGCCATGCAGGCCATTTTTGCCCAGTCTCTTTCTTATGGTGGAGTCATGAACACTGACCTTAACTGAGGCAAGTGAAGCCTGCAGTTCTTTGGATGTTGTTGTGGGGTTTTTTCTGACTTCTTGGATGAGTCGTCGCTGCGCTCTTGGGGTAATTTTGGTCGGCTGGCCACTCCTGGGAAGGTTCACCATGTTCCATGTTTTCGCCATTTGTGGATAATGGCTCTCACTGTGGTTCGCTGGAGTCCCAAAGCTTTAGAAATGGCTTTATAACCTCTTCCAGACCGATAAATCTCAATTACTCTGTTTCTCATTTGTTCCTGAATTTCTTTGGATCGCAGCATGATGTCTAGCTTTTGAGGATCTTTTGGTCTACTTCACTTTGTCAGGCAGGTCCTACTTAAGTGATTTCTTGATTGAGAACAGGTGTGGCAGTAATCAGGCCTGGGTGTGGCTAGAGAAATTGAACTCAGCTTTCCAAAGATGTGATAAACCACAGCTGATTTATGTTTTAACAGGGGGGGCAATCACTTTTTCACACAGGGCCATGTAGGTTTGGATTTTTTTTCCCTTAATAATAAAAACCTTCATTTAAAAACTGCATTTTGTGTTTACTTGTGTTATCTTTGTCTAATATTTCAATTTGTTTGATGATCTGAAACATTTCAGTGTGACAAACATGCAAAAAAATAAGAAATCAGGAAGGGGGCAAACACTTTTTCACACCACTGTATGTCCAGTTTTAGAACAAATAAGGCACTGCCATTACCTTTCTCAGAGGTAGAAGGAAGAGGTCCTTCAAATCCTTTCCTCATTGGGAGCACATGGGCATTTAACTCTGAACTTGGTAGTTTTGGCACTGGGTACAAAATGAGTTGCTTATTTCCGTACTCTAAATTAAGAAACACTGAAGAAAGAGGTGAAGCTGAGTGTCTTTTTCCCTCTGGGAAATTAGGATTATCCACAACGACACACCCTAGAGTGACCTATTTATTTCACATCACCTATTTATTTATTGTTATTTCACAATGTTTATTAATTTGTTTTAAAAGTGAAAAGATAAAAGACATAAATAGTTCCAAATCTATTATGACCAGCACTACCAGGCTTCATAACAGCACCTACCCAGAGGTGTGAAGTTTATGATCTCTGCACTTTAATTTTGACATTAATGCATGGCTCATTGATATTCTATCAGGCCCCACTGTCATTTATTTCATTAGTGGTGTGCATTTAGGATGGTTTGTGAATGTGCTGGGTGGATTATTGTGGGCTTCATGTATGAGCTTACCAAACCAAATGGTTTCATTGTTATGGCAATAAACTATTGAATTGAACCCAAATAAAAACCGATAACATTCTACACAAAGACGACTGAAACAATTCACGTTTTCTTTCTTTCTAACTTTCCATATACAGTGAACCTTGGCTCATCCCCTTCCAGTCAGCACTCTCTCCCCACTTCCATCTCTTCCATCCTGTGCACTGGCAGTGTACAGTCACGAACTTCAATTCAACTTGTTCAATTTTCCTGAAACAAGCCAAGCAAATCTTTGGATTCAGTGAGCTCGTGGTATCGGAAAAATGCCTTTTTTCTTTTAAAGCTAGATTTTTTTTCCCCTTGCCTTGCTGATCGGGGTCACCTTTAATCGTGTGGCATTTATCACTGTATCAGGAAGTATCAGAGGGATTCCTCCCCCTGGATTTGCCTGCTGACAATGATCTTCCATTATGGCAGTGCCATTGTCCCTAGCAAAATCCCAAGGAAAGGGAATGGCAGTATTAACCTCCCTCTCCTGTGTTTATCTGCGGGTAAATGTACTGTTTCCTACTCTCCCTGAAGCTGGATGGTGACCACACTGTAGCAGTGTTGTATGATGTGAGCAGGGCTTGTCCTTTCTGTACACTTGATTGTCACCAGAGGTTTCACTGGGGTCACTACAGTAGAACTGTTAGAAAGTTATTATTCAGTTATTACTTGACAGTTTTTCTTTCTCCTGTGTGAAAATAAAGTTAACTTTCCTTCAAACAAAAACAAAATCATTCCTTTAAAACAGTTGGAGGTACACCTTGTGCAAGGCAGCCAAAAATGTTTGTTGAATAATGATGGTAAGTGTTTCAGATTTATGCTTTCACAGTGGCTAAATCGCAGTAACACTCCTGAGTAAACCTACATGACCCCCTCACAGGTCCCAGCCCACAGTGCTTGAAACTGTTTATTGGAAATGTAAAAATCAGTTCTACCTTAATGTAAATATTCCCAAAGCCACAAGAACAGACCAGCCGTCAGAACAGTTTAAGAAATGAATTCTGAGCTGCACAGGCTGAGAGTGCAAATATTTAAGCAGGACTGAAGTGTTTGCAGTGATGACTGAGGGTTAAGATTCCAGTGGTATCATTCCAGCCAAGGTCAGGCCTGTTTAATTTCATGCACAAGGCCAGGCAGCACCTATGGGATACATCAAAAAGGCATGAGGCAAAATCCAAAATGATCTTCAGTGTTTAATATTTGATACAGAAGACGTTTTTGATATTTTTTCAACCTTTATCAAACTTGAAGTCACTGGTGATTAACAATGAGACAGGCCTCAGTGTGGAATGGGAGAACTAGACTAGTCGCCACGAGAAACGTTTTTTAAAACTGAAGGTGGGGTTTCATTTGTTTTTGTTGTTTTTTTAAAAAGAAGTGTCAGTGTGAGGCGAGCTTCACAAACCACCGACTGATTTAATACTACAAGACAGTAACAAAGTTAACTTTGGCTAGGCTGCAGAGCCACACAAGACTGTTATTACTCTGTAACGTTGTTCCTGCATTTCTTCTTTCTTTTAAAGATTATAAACAGCCCACGTGTCAGGCTCGCTGGCTGCTAATTGAGAGAAACTACAAAATGAGACACAGCTGAGACAGTCAAGTGTTGATTACAGAGCAGCAGGAGGTAGCTGCCCAAACAGAATCAGCTGCTCTGAATGAGTAATTAATTCTGAGAAGAAGTGAAATTCCACATGAGGGAAAGAAGCTGATGTGATAGGCTCTTTTTGGAAGTAGCCACACCTCTGGACTAATTAAGAGGTTTATAAAACCAGCACAGATGCAAAAGCCTTTCTAGGTTCTTGTAGCTAGGTTCTAAGGAGAGGGGTTGAATGTCAGTTATTGTATGCTGTAGTGTGGACTCAGTAGTAATGGTCTGAACTGACTCCAGGTCTGTGAGCCTGGAGAAATCAGTTTTTTTTTTTAGCAAGGGGATTTAGAGGTGCTGGACAGAGGAGTTTAGTAGATTGTTTCCTGGATTTGGGGATGAGTTGTGCTGCTGAGGAATAGGATGAGATTGCTAATCCAGAACTAATGGGAGGTGTTACTTGACAAGGCAGCAATACTCACCTTTCATAGGTGAGAGCTAGGAGTCAGTTCTACATTATTTATCCTAGGAGAAAACCTACTAATACTTCCTTTTAGTGTAATATGATGATTATAGTATATGTATATAAGTGCAGTAAGCTACATTGTATTGTGATAAACTACGGTCCTGTACTGCTTAAAGTTTTAGAAGTAGTTCTCATTTTAGCATTTCCCCTGATTTCTGTAAAGGCAGTGGGATTAAATCCCACTGATTTGTTCATTTATAAATTCACAAATGAATGTCTTGTCTTGTTGAACATTTGGTTGGTAGTAGCCTATTAATGTGAAGATCTTACAGCCATTTGAGAGGAATTTACCAGAACATGATTGGGCAGCTTACTCCCTCTTTCACCTGTGAAAGTCCTTGTTTCACTCTTGGTTTTGAAGTAATCTGCTGGACTGATGTTGCTGATGTTGCTTTGGTGTAATTTCTGCTCATGAGGGTGACTCCTGTTATCCCCCATTCACACAAGGAGGAAGGCTCCTCTGCCCTGCCTGTCTATCCATCTTCTGTCATGCTATAAACCTTATAGGACCTGTCCTTGATTCTGGCCTTGGTTTTAGTGGTGCAAAGCCAGTTGTGCAAAAGGTCTTGGGGATCTGGTCATATTTGCATGACCCAGGCTCAGGTGTAATGTCTTAATCCTAGAGCTCAAACTGTGCTTGAAACATGTTTTTACCTTTTGAGTTGCCTGGGAGCCCCTGACCACTTGGTTATACTGTAATTGTTGTATATGAGTAAACTGACAGTCACAAATGATTAGGGTTCCTGATCAATTGACTTTTGAGATGGCTGAGCATGAAGTTTTCTAATTTGGGGGTTCAACATGATGCTCCTTTTGTATGCTTCAGCACATTTTTATGTCCCTAACGTGGGGAGCACATGTAATTGAGACATGAGTGCCGATTTTTTAATTGCTTGTAGTGGTTGTTTTGTAGTAGAGGGCAATGTGTCCTCAGACTAAACAGCGGGCTGTAGTGAAAATACAACTATCTACTTTTCTTTGTTGAGGTTAGAGCATAATGAGGAGCTGATGTCGGTGTCAAACTGCAACATTAAAGCAGCCTGAAGTAAAATACGTCAGGTCTAGTCTGTAGTGCTTTCTAAAGGGAAATGAACCTTGCGTTTGACCCGATGTCAAGCTGAGTTTCAGTGAGACAGGAAAAAGACTGACAAAGTGATATTCTGTGTGGGTGGGGAGGTAGAGAGGCTATCTTCTGATTTTATTGTCATATGCAATGAGTGTTAAATTAAACATCTGTTCTGACCTCCCCACTTCAAAGATTGCTTTAAATCTACCCTCACCATGCTCGGAATGAACAATTTAAAGTTATTTTTCCAGATCAGAAAACAGGATTGATATCCATGTTGGCACAGATTAGGAACTGCAGATACTCCCAGTGGATTATATTCATCCTACTCGCCTTAACCCACCCCTGCATTTGAGACTGACGGATACTTTTCTGTTATTTTAAGAAATCCTATGAATAAACCAATTTGTACTTATTTCATGTTTCATGGCTCTGGGTACAGATTAACTGCCCACATGGCTTGTATGTGCACTGTCTAGAATGTGGTCTGGTAATCATGCAGGTTTTGTCTTCAACAAGAAAGCATCATGGGCAACATTGTAATCTTGGCTGCTTGAATTGTACTTGTATTGATAATTCAGGAAATGATCAAAAAGCTGCTTTGTTTAATTCATTGCTTTGGACACAAGGGAACAGGGTGGCACAATGGTTGGCTACCTGATAGTGCTGGGGCCCTGGGTTCAGTTTTGAATCTGAGAGAGCACTGTCTGTGTGGTTTTGATGTTTGCATGGGTTTCTTCCCCACGATCCAAGACCATACTAATAGGTTTTTGGGAAAACTGGCCATGGTGTGAATGTGTGCATGTTTGTCTACCCTGAGAAGGGCTGGCATCCTGTCTGGGGTGAATGCTGTCTTGTACCCATTGCTTGTTGGAACAGACCCCTGCTCCCCTGGGACTCTGTATTGGAGAAAAAGGTTAGAAAATGGATTCTGATGGATAGGGGGGTACACAAAATAAGCCCTAAAGAAATGCAAAACCATCCTTGAGCTCCTCAAAACCACGTTCTCCACCACCATTTGGAAGATTTTCACTAGCTGCTGTTCTCTGGCTGTAGTCGAGGTGTTTTCTCAAAGCTCTTACTCATTTCTGTGATCAAGAATGTTGTGACATCACTCCCCTGGATAACGGAGATGGTTCAGACCCCCTGTGTCGGGGTCCTGATCTGGTTAATGTGGGGAGTTTGATGTTTATCAACTCTCAATGGAGAATGTATCAGTAAAAAAAACCAATAGTGATTAAAAATGCTTATGTGTGATTAATGCATAAAAATATAGCATAAACATTTGTCTGGGTTCTTAAAGAAAGGCAAAACCTCTTTCTGTCTTTATTCATGTCTATAATTTGTATAGAAAACAAAATTAAGACCATTGCACAAAACACAATTGTGCCCATTGCAAATAAAACCCAAAGTTTTGGTATTCTGCAGTTTAGGGTAGTGGATCAAACCATTATTAGAAGCAAACTGAATGCTAAAGAAGCTTTATGACTAAGCTGCCTAATTTTCATCCTGTCTGCTGTGTTTGGGAGTGGGGGGATTGTCAATTTTCCAGGGCGTTGTAAGTGAGTATCAACTCCTGAGAGACTGTTTATCAGTGTACCTCACAATCCCTTCATTTTCACAGCAGGAGAATCATTTCAGGTTTACAACAAGGCATGGAAGGAGTACTGTGAAAACTGTCAAATTCCCATTATCGGACCATTTCCACTTCTGTCATTGTACCACTCGGAGACTGAACTGCACTGTGTGGGCTGGAGTCTCTTAAAAGTTATCAGGGAATACATTACGTGTCAGGAGAGCAGAATATTCACCATTGGCCTGGGTCTCACATTCAGGCTTTGTCTTCATTCTGTCAGGAACAGCCCAGGCTCAGATGAGAAGTGGAGAAACATAGGGATGAAGAGAAGGAGGAAAGGAACTTTTAGTTGAAGGTGTCCAAAAACCCAGTTAAATTAGTTCACTTCGGGAGTTCAGATACCTTTGTGACACTGGATATTCACTAAATTAGAACTCAAGTTGCTCTTAAATCAATTCTTAGCAATCCTAAAATAACCACAATTTAGTTCCTGTTATACCACAAAAACTCTCTCTCTGTTGGGTATTATTTAACTGGTCAACTGTTCCCCAAATTTAGAGAGAACTATGAATATGATACCAGTCATTGCTGTCATCGGGCTGAGGAAACTTGCTCTGTTTGTAGATGTGTATAAACAGCAGTGGAGGAATGTACTATAAAAGGGAAGAGACATCCATGTAGCCCTAAGAAAATTGCTGAATTTTATAATTTCTTTGACTAGCCATGCACGTAATCTGAAAAGAAACTATCAGTTGAATACTGGAAAAAAGAGAATTAAGAGTTTCTTCTCGAACAGACTTTAATATCAGGCTTATTAGCCTTTAATAATAGCCTCCTTTTAAATGGTATATAATTCCAAATGAAGGAAGTGGGATAAGCTTTGAACATTTACTCCACCATAACACAAGAAGATCTTGCCATTGTAGCACCAAAGACAAACAATTGTTATGGTTAGATTTAAAACAAGTTTTTAAAAAAAGAGTACAAATTTTTTTGTCATCACCTGACCAGTGCAAGGATTCAGTGAGAGAACACGGGTTTGTTACAGTCAGTAAATGGCTGCATGAGAATGCACAGGACAGCTTCCCAGTTCTGGTCTTGAAAAACCCAATATCCCATCTGAGCTCCATCCACCCACATTCTCATCGTTTCTTCCAGTTCGGAGTATGTGGGGGAGCTGGAGCCTATCCTGGCAAGCAATGGGGGAAAATCCGGACAGGACACCAGTCCATTGCAGGTCACACACACTCACACACAGGGCCGCTTTTCCAAGAAGTCAATTAACCTACCATTTTCTCTTTGGGCTGTGGGAGGAAACTCACATGAACATGGGGAGAACACTCAAACACCACATAAATAGCTTCCAGAATTAAACCCGGGCCCTCACTGCTGTGAGACCGAGCAATATTAACCACTGTGCCATTGTGCCACCCCAGCTGAGCTCTTCATTACTTAATTCATTGCTTTATTGAAATGACAGCTTTCTTAATTACAGCTTTTTTGTTGTTTTCATTTCTAAAACTGCCAGAGGTTCTAGTTAACTATTGCATTTTATTATAAGCCACTTAGCTTTTTAGTAGCTGCAAATGATGATCTACATTAAACACATTTCAGATGGTTTAAATAACAGAGAGCTCAGTGGAAAAAAAAAGAACCTAGCATTCACTGGAGACACTGGGAAGCCCCTTTGTACTCTGTGAAACTAGCCTGTTTCAGAAATGCATTTAACAAACTGACCTCTCTTCAGTCTGGTTTCATCTTGATGTAAATGTTGATGCACTACAGCCATCAGAAGATGTAGTGCAAGACAGAAGAGGTGAGCACATAATGATGTGCAGACATGCGTGAGACTCACTCTGTGGTCAGACACTGCTCTGCTAAACAATGAACCCCAGACACCTGTTCTTTGAAACAATATACCTACAAATGAGAAGATCTGGACCTCACACACTGCTGTAAGGGTACTACTGAAGACAGAAAAAAGGATCTAAACAAGCAACCAGTTCAAAGAAAGGGTTTGATTAGTCACCAGCAAACCAGTTGGAATGAGACCCAAATATGCAGGAGGTCTCCAGGACCAGACTGAGGAAATAGATTTAGGGAGATTATAGTGAGGTGTTTAAAATCCCAGAGGGAGTCTCTGGAGTTCTCCAACCTCTGTTTCTACCTCAAGCATGTCAAATTAGGACTCCAGGGTACAAATCCAGATGTGGAGTTTCAAGACCAAAGCAAAGAGATACATCTTCATGCCACATGGGGAGGTATTGTAGAAGAAATCGCTTAAATTTGTTGTGAGCACTGATTCTGTAGGGTGTTTCAAGGAACAGTTCTAGGATCAATAAGAAACTAACCAGCAAATCAGTATGACTGGCTGAATGATATATTATCTGCTAGCTGTTTTCTTAAATTCATGCACCGTCTATCTAATGTCACATGCCATGGGAGAGCATACAAACTGAACAGTCTTACAGATCAATAAGTCTTGCCTCTATAACAAACTGTAAGATTAATTTGGTCATGAAAATACATTGGAACCTTTATCAGATTGTCCATCCTGTTTCCAGAGAGCCACAGTCCAGGAGATGTGATGGGTTTTTCAAAACTGACAGTTCCTAAATCTTTAAAAAACGTGTTATTTTACAAAATGTACGCGCCAGCTAATAAGAGTAAGAACTGAAATGATTTAACAACAGGCTGTCCCTGAGAAGGGCAACCTAGAAATCCATTTCATTATGTTTGGGACAAGTCGGAAGGAAAAAAAACTCTTTTTTTGAAAAGAACTGATTTTTTTAATTTAACGTAAGCGGTGAAAAACCCCAATGAGCTCTATAGAGAAGAAAAGGGTTTTAGTATAGCAAGTGAGTTTCATTTTCCCAATACAGTTTTAGATTTAAGATGTGTAAATAAGGGTTTAATATTCTGTTGTCAAATAAGTTGAATCTTACAAGGAACACCTTTTTTGTTTTAAGAGTGTGCTGTCACTAAGAATTATGGGCATGAATATTCATTAAATTATGTAGTTTCACATTGTTGAAGGGTGCAGAACCAACTGGAGGTTTCTAATACCTCAGTTTGCACATTTATGACTGTTAATTTTGACTTTACCCAGGATGTGAGTCATATTACATATACAAAAGAGAGTTATGCAGTAAAATGGTTCCCATAGAGATCTACCATCCAGGTACCGACCAGGTGCTGCCTTGCTTAGTTTCTGAGATCTGACAAGATCAGGCTAGAAGGTGGTAACAGTACAGCGTATGAACTCCATGGTCATGGGCTTGCTCTTGCTCCCATTCTCTAGGGGCCTGGTCTAGGGACCCTGCTTGCCCATGGAAGCAGTGCTTATTTAACAAAGCTCTTCTAGGAGTAATCCTTTGTTGCTAGAGTTCCAGCTGGTTCCAGGCCTAAATACTTCGAGGTCTCTCCAAATATACCAGGCCACTCTCTCCAGCCAGCTGTGCTGAACTACTGGTAGGAGGCTCTCAGACGTTCTAACAGGACGACACAGGAAGATGTTCCATGGGGTCACAGGTGACCAAGAAGGCTCCTCAGCAACTGAGTAAGTGCTTCTGCTTCTTAGGCCACCTACTGCTAAAAGGCTTAGAAAGCAGTGGCCCTGTCCTACTACTGTAGCCATAGACCTGTTTATTTCAGCTCCAGATCCAACATTGTGAAACTTACGGGTAATACTTAGTTTACAGGGGTCTGATCCACACGTTCTTTCCATCTAAAAGACAAGAACCTGCCACAGCACACCTTTCTGCAGCCCCAGTCCCCTTCTGCAAACCTCTTTCCTTAGCAAAGGGGTGTGAATGTGGTCTTGAACCACTGATTAAAGACTGGGGTGTTCAATTTCACATTTCCAAGACCGGTGTCAAAGATCTCCGACAGGTGTGAGCAGCTTCCCTGCTGGCAATATCCGCCAGGTTCGAAAATATATTCAGCATTATAATAAACAATAATAATAAACTTTATTTTATATAGCTTTTAAAGGTGGCTACTCAAAGAGCTTTACAGAATGACAATAACAATAATTATGAAGAATACACAAGATAAAACACAAGAACAATATACAGAGGAGACTGTGGATGGTGATACTAAGTATAGTAGGAGCAGAGGAGTAAAGAATGGAACCAGTTAAGTAAAAGCATTCCCGTCTGCTACCACGGCACAGAATTCAGAATTAATAAGTACAAGAATTAAGCAAATAACTATAAAGTCAGCCTTTAACTGCTCCACATGCAAGCACATACATGGCAGACAAATGTGCGCAAACCCATGCAGGACTGCAAGTCAGAGCGGCTGGGGAGAGTTTTTGTGTGTTTGCCAGGGCATATCAGTGCTGCAAGGACGTTTTGCCATCTGCTCCATCTTTGAAAAGCTACTCAGTTTTCTGTTTTCTCCAAACGGAGAACTGCTCAGAATTGGATTGGTAATTCACTCCCATGTTTTGAAGCTTCAGTTTTCTGTGCTTCTGTGTGGTGTTCCTAGCTGTTACAGGCAGGAGAGGATCAAGGATATCAAACACCAAGCCAACATGCTGAGCACAGGATTTTACTCCTGTCTGCTGTCCGCTGAGAATTTATGAACATGAATGAGCGCAGGAGCTCTGTCACTCTGATCTTGGATGTTCCAAATGCAGGGATGCTTTGACCTACACATGAGCAACACAGAAGAAAAATGTGAATTCTGTGACTGTGGTGGGATGGATTATCACATATTCGGGGAACATCAGCAAACTGAATGGTCGTGTAGGAGCAAGAACAGCAAGTGAGTTTGCACCTGTCTTGACAGCACTCCAGTCAAGGGCAATAGTCACAGGTAATTGTACCTGGAGGTTTCTAGCCAAGATCAACAGTACCGTCTCAAGGAAGAACACAGCACTGCTGTGTATGTAGCACACCTGGTCACATATTACTTTCACACCATTTTCAGTCATTAGTGCTATTTCAGTCATGTTGATAATGCAACTGAATAGGTTTGTAGAGGAAAATCTCTCAGTACAAATTGAAATGGAGGCATTTGTAAACTTTCTAATCTAATCTGTAGGCAAGAGAGAATTCCTGGGCCGGACTTTTTTTAAAACTGTCTTTCACAAGAGGAATTTACTGTGACCAGAACTCACAATCATCAATTACTACTCGTGACTCGCTAAGCATTTTTGTAATGTACAGTTAATATTTCGTTAACTGTAAAAATAATATGAACTTATTGTTCATAACTCTGTGGCAACATAATCATCATCATAAGATACCCAACCAGTTTGTTGAAGCTGATACCCTGGCATATTTCATGAAAATTCCATTGAATGAATAATCTACTAACTACCAAACAGGGCATATGGGCCTGCTGTAATGATATTATTATTATAGCATAAGAATCTAGAGCATTGTAAATACATTAATAAAATAATTTAAAACTAGTATAATGAAATGGAGTACATGAAGGACAGCAGTCAGTAAAATAGAGAATCTACAGGTACACTCTGAGCAGGGTGATATGGAGGAAGTCATTAATAGCCTCTGAGGTCCACATGTAAAGTCTGAGCAGGGAGTTGTTGAGGAAGTGTTCAAAAATCTCTGGCATTTTCAGATACAGTTTTTGGGGCAGTGTTGAAGGTGTGACCTGTGGCTTGTATAATCTACTGGAGAAGTCAAAACAGGTGAGCACTGTGGAAGTCCTAAAAGGTGGAGTACAGTGCTGCTGCTTGCTGGTAGCTGGTTCTGTCAGTGCAGGGCTCAAATTGGAGTGCACATTTTCCCTTCTGGCCATGCTGCATTTCCACTTGAATATAGATGAGTCCTTTAAATGAAGGTTACACAAATGTGTACAGCCACTATCAATTTTTGTTTCGAGCAGTCTCTTTCACTGTATTTCAGTTGACAGCTTTCTTATTTGTTAGCAACTATAATTCCATCATCATCCAAAACCCAGACTAACAGTCAAGGTACATCTGCACAAAGTTAAACGTGAATCAATAGGACAAGTGAATGTAGTTAGGTTTAAATTTTGAGAACTTCATTTCAAGAACAACTAATTGAGCTGTAAAGCTTTAGTATACAACTTCAGAAAAAAGAGCCTTTGAAGGAATGATGAGCAGGGTGCTGCTGGATAAGCTTGAAAGACAATTTTTGCTGTGTAGAAGAAACTCACCCCAAGGTATGCAAATAGGCAGCCAAAAAAAGCAGGGCTGCAATATTTAAATTAAGAAAAATGCTAGACAGCACAGAAACTAAAGAATAACTCAGAGGAAACAGTGGAGTGTTTTATAAAGATGAAAGAGACATGACACATTTCCTTAATGAACATTTCGTGTGCAGTGTGCTTCAGACATGGCTACCAAGAGCTTTTACGTTTTTCTTTTTGATCTGTGCAAAAGTGAAACAGATTTTGGAGCATCTAGGAGAATTTAAACCTGATTTCTTTCCAAACAGTTTCTCTCCACTTGTACTTAAAATGTATTTGAGGCTTAAATGGCCACTTAAGGTAGAAATGGTACCAACTAACCGGAAATGTATACACAGAATATCCATATAGGTCTCAGAACAGGAGACAATATTACTGCAGGTGATTATGAACTAATTATTTTAAACCTACAGTAACGAAGTTTCCCCCTAATTTAATGAGTTATTACCTAATTGGTGAAGTCATTTCTCTCTTCAATATCTGAGCAGCTGTGTTTTGGAGGTTGCATCACCCAATAATATACAAGTGAAAAATATGATCATTTAACGTAAGTGAGATATAAAGAACTATATTTTTCTATCCATGCATTTTCTGACCACTTTTAATCCAATTCAGGGCCACAGGAAAGTCAAACCTCATCACAACCAATTGGTTCAGGGTGGGATACGTCCCTGACTAGAAACATCACAGGGCACACATCAGGGCCAGTTTTCCCACAAATCCGTTAACTTACCAGTATGTCTTTGGACTGTGGGAGGAAACTGGAGCATCTGGTGAAAATCCATGCAAACACTGACAGAATGTAAAGATGCACACAAATAGCAACCCACATTCAGAACTGAACCCAGAGCCAGAGCTGTGAGGCAGCAATACTTACTGCTGTGCCACTCAAGAACTACAGTATTTTGTGAAACCATTTTTCAAATTTATGATTAGTGTTGTTTTAAAAAGCGAGGTCAATTAAATTTAAAAGCAGATACAATTAAAAGGTTTCAGCTTGAACTCGTGTTTGGATTGATCGCGGTCACAGACACTGTTGTACGAATTAGAATGACAGATCAGATCTTGGATATCAATCAAGTCAGAGTTTGCACTGCAACCAGTTTCTACACCGCAGGAGCTAGCACTAGAAGAACAGCTGGTGACCAAGAAACCATCTATCCATTTTCTAACTACTTTATCCAATTCAGGCTTGTGGGAAAGCTAGAGTCTATCCTAGCTAGCCACTGATGCAAGGTGGGGCACACTGGACAGGACACCAGTCCGTCAAAGGACAGACCGACGCAAACACAAACACACACTCCCACAACAGGGCCAATTTTCCCAGAAGCTACTTAACCTACGCGCACGTCTTTGTACTTAGTACCCAAAGGAAACTCATATGAACATAGGGAGAACATACAAACTCCACTCCAGGAATTAAACCTGGATTCCCTTCAGCTGTGAGACCCCTGACAGGAGAGCACATTTGTGGCACCATGGCTCAGAGGTCAATAGAAGCAACAGTGAGGGGTTTGTGTTTCGGAGTTAAATTATTTTGTGAGAACATTGTAAAGAAGTATCTGTTAAATCATATCATTTGCTGAATGAAAAAAAAGGAAGTTCACATGTTTCTCACTGGTGTCCCAGAGATCTGCAGTCATCGCTGAAGAACTTTGTATTATTAATCAGTATTTTGTTGTTAATAACAGCTCTGTTTATTTTGACTGAAAATGTTATTTTTATGTGACTAATGTCCTGCATGAATGTTTGTCTCTGGACGGAGATTCTGAGACACTAAAATAATGTGAAAAGGCACTTATGAGGTTAAGTGGTTCTCAGAGGAGAGATAGATTGTCCATGTGCATCGTAAATATCATGACTGTGTAACTACTGTCTGTCTGGGTCCACTCTGATGGCTGCTTAGAAGAAATGCAAAGACCATTAGCCATAAAGTCTGCACAACAGATATTGATGTGTTAAGCACAGAGGGACTGTCATAACTTGATGTACAAGTTATACAAAGACAGATTTGTCCTGGAGATGATAAAGATGGCAAGCATTTAGCTCTATCAGGGCTGCTGGCAAGAAGTTTTATGTTCAAACTGGCAGTTTAAATTAGGCCATTGTTACTATTGATATGACTCAGGTAAAAGCAGAAATAGGCTGCATTTCTTTTGACACCAAAAAACCCATACCTTCTTATAAAGCAGCGTGATTAACCAAAGGTATCAGTGGAGGATATTATTTATGTATGTGTCTTAGACTCATATTATGAAATGTCTGCTTTGGTTAATTTATTGCCTCTTGCCTTAATAAAGGAGCTCACTACGGCTCTAGTGTGATCAGAACTAAAATGGAGGTGGATGAGATGTTCTGATGTGATTTCACAGCTCAGGGGTGGGACAAACTGCCCCCCAGTTTAGCGAAAACAACACCCAGAAGTCTGGAACTGGGGGGCAACACATGGCAGTTAGGGGGAAAGTGAAAGGCAAGAAGGAATAGGAAAGAGAGCAGTGAGAGAGTTTCAGTGCTGCGGAAAATTGGATTCTTTGTCACGTGGATTCAGGTTGTTGGTCCTGAAGGAACTCAGATTAAATTTAAGAATACATTTGTTGTCATATTTGTGGAAATATTTAATTTCCCTTCTAAATGCAGCAGGTGACGTTCACCTTTTTTGCATTGGGAAAGATTCCAGTATATTTTATGTCCTGTTAGCATCAGTGGATTTTATGGAAACTCTTGCTTCTCCTTGATAAAGATCTGTAGTTTCTTTTCCATTCATTGGTAGCAATTGAGTGTGAAAGTTTGTAATGTTTGAGCTCTGGGATGCACTCCAGCTGTAAGAGTTGAAATATTTTTTTAATGTTTTTTATTGCGTTGTTTTTGGCTTAGCTTAATAAGTACCTGTCTATAAGCTCCTGCTTATTCATTTCTCAGCTGCCAAATTGTTCACAGAAAATGAAAGATGCTACGTACGTGATCTCGCTTGGAGTTCCTGACATCATTGACTGTTGCCTGTTTAATGCAACATGGTACCATGTGTCTTACAAATGTATGTTCTTTTCATTCAGCAAGTACAGTGTTAAAGTAGGCTTCAGTCTATGAGTAGGACTGGCAACATCCAATTATCAACACTGAAGAAGAACGTGTTCACAGGCATCAGGTAGCTCTCAACCAGGTGTCTTTGGGACTTCTGAGGTTTTAAATGACTGTCCAGGGGGTCTCCAGAGATCGTTCACCCCAGGACTAGAAGTTTATAATCAACACTCTCACACTGCAGGGTTCTTCACTGGATCCGATCTTCAGAGCTTATGGTGAATCTGTCAGTGTGCAGATGGACTTTTAATATTGTTGAATTTCATCTAAAGTGATACAGCTTGATTAAACATTTTGTTTCGGGGTATCTGTCAGGAGCTGCTGCCTGAAAAGGGGTTGTCCAGTGAAGCATAGTTGAGAATCCCATCTCTCTAGATATGTGCATCTCTAATGCTGAAAATACTCTGGAATGAAGGAACAGAAAATCAGCCATTGGAACCTTTTTGCTAACATATTCCACCATTCAATTTTTCAAACCTATCTAAGTCCAGCTGATATTTATTTGGGTTTGAAGCACAATTCACAGTGGGGAGAGGGAGGGGGTCTTCTTATTTTAAAACCTCTTTTGCTTTAGGGAGTTTTGGAAACAAGATTCCCGATTGTTTCTCCAGCAAGATGTCTCCTGAATTCACAATTACCACATTAAAAGTACAATTTTTTTGTCGTAATTCTCTTTTTCTTGCTAATGAGGTTTTTCCTTCCCTGCTGTCTTGCAAACACAAAGCTCTGATACTGTGCGAGCATGTTCCTACGGCACTCAAGTGTGCATTATCTGACCTTGATTGGAGTTGTGGGAGCCCGTTAAATAGATTACACACAGGTTACCTTGACAACTGTCTTTGCTGATTTAGCAATGCAGTTCAGTCTCAGGCCTGGAGACTGCCAGTGCCTGGAATTCCACTGACTTCATATTAATCATTAACACAATGTTCCTGAAAGCTCCTGCCAAACTGGCAAGAAGGAAATTCATGAAACATTTTTTCTCTCTCCCTCCTTCTTTATCTGTCTGTTTCCCTAGCTTTTCCTATAACCGTATATTTCTAACTGGTGTTGATGCTGTTAGCAACACATAGAAATGCATCACCATGCAAATCCTTTGTGCCCTTTCCTTCACCATTCATTCTGGAAGCTCTTCAGCTGCTGTGTGGAATATGTCAGTTTTCTTTCATTTTTCAATCGCCTAATTAGGAGTGCCTAATTATGGTTTCACTCAATTCATTCCTAACCTTCAAATTAAGTTAAAGTTCTGTTGAAGACCAATTTGGCCCCACTGATCTTTGGTTTCTTTTTTTACACCTGATGTTATACACAGATGTTTATAAAAATACTTTTTCTGCCCACATTCGTGTTAACCTCCGGTTACTTGAATGGAGTGAGTCAGTTTTGCTCTAGTCATTTTCCCCTCTGGTGAGATCACCAAAGCCAGCCTGGCTGTTGTTTTGAGTTCCCACCTATGATGAGGAACCATTGGAACCTGGTATGCTATAATCTGCTGTCTCAGTGAAGTGTACTGCCATGGGGCAGCACTGCTTTTTAATTACCGACTTCCGGGTGACTTTGAGTGCAGCTGGATCCTGCACTGAAATATGTTTAACATATTTGAGCTGTATTTGATGCCTAAATTTCACTAAATTGGGAGACATGATCGTTAAGGAACCAGCAGTTACCTTGTTTCATGCTTTGGTGTTATGTGCCGAATTGAATCTCATCAGTCCTGTTCTTTCTGGTTCATCTCAACTTTCAGTTTCTAAATGACATCTGTTTCAGAATTCGACTGCACTTACATTTACAGGGACTGTGGCCTAAAAAAAACATCACCCTGGTGCTTAAGATTTCTAACTGGTTTTCAGTCACATTCATTTTAAAATGTATTTATTTAACATACAAAGATTCAGAGGAAGAGGGGTCTCTCCTATCAAGCAGAGTGATAGCTGAGTGATCACATTGTTCTGACGTTAAAGACCTGTGTTCTAAAGAGACTTCTGGGCTTCTGAACATCTTTAAGGTTCCAATGAACACAACCTTCATACTTTAGCATTACTTACCAGTTTTAATTAGTGTCTTTAGCTGATTCTGTTTTAAATTCCAACTCTAAATGTATTCATTTGGGATAACTTGTATACTGCATTTTAGACTATATTGAATAGACCTTAATGCAACATAAATCTATATTATGTAGTGAAACCACTATCATAACGTTAGTTTGGACAAACACCACCGGTCCCAGGGTATTATTATTTAATTGGTTCTTCAATTTCACTAACGCTCAGATTGGTCAAGTGACCAATTTCTTTGCATTTTCTTTGCAATTTCTTACTTCTTTGCATCACCCTTGTTTAAAAAAATAATTATTTGTAGTACAGCGATTAATGCATTGCTATCTCTTAGGTTCTTCACTACTTCTTTGATTGTGGAAAGAATCTTTTTGTGTTATTTTTAACACCCGTACCTGTTTTCCTCATTTCTACCTGACATTTTCCAATACCTTTTTTGACACATGCTGGCAATTCATTCATCTGTTAAACGCCGGAGGGCAGTGCTTTTAAGAATTGGATTTATTTATCTTAGGAATGGGTTTGCTCTGTGCACCCAGTATTGCCCTTGAGTTTTACCCATGTGCTGTCAGATGATTCATTTTCTAGCATTGTTTCCCAATCTTTCACTCAGTCCTTAACGGCTAGACTCTCTATAGTGCAATAGCATGGTTCTAAGTTGCCTGTCTGCTTCTGAAATCATTTAAAGAGAAAGAGTTCTTCTTTTGTCCCAACTGATTGCATTATTTGCTTTGGTTAGACTATTTATTTAACAGTTGACATTTTTTTCATTTCCTCAAATTTACAAATATCTACTTGTAATTAAGTCTGCTGACCACAGAAGCCTTTATATTTGCATAGGAGAGATGAAGACTATCGACATTCTCATGCGTAGTGTCATCTGCCAGTCACATAGCAAGCCCACGGAACCATTGAGATGGCAGACGCAGGTCATCTGGATAAGACTTTAAACTCACAGGTGCATAGTCACCCACAGGGGTCGCTGTTGTTCCAGTGCAGGGCCAGTTGTGTAGTGCCAGCATTGCAATCCTAGTCATACTCTGCTAAAGAGATAGCTCACACTTAAAAAGTGATTATCTGAGGCCTTCTGAGAATGCTCACATAAGAGTGCAGGATAAGTCTCGGCAGCTGGTTCAACCCATTAATTTAGCTGACAGTGATGAACATTCCTCAAGTGCTGGAACACATTTAGCTGAATGCCACTGAGGTTGGGTGGGTAAGGGTTCTCATCAGCTTTTGGTACAACAGCAACACCTGGGACCTGGCTGGCACCTGCACCTCCTATTGTTGCTATCTCAGTGCAATGCACTGTGAAGTGCGTAATGTCAAATGACGAATGGCTCTAACGAGTGGGTGCATTGGAGGAGGGTGTGCACTTGTCCTCATTTCCCTCTGTACAAGAACTGTAACGTTACAGTTATGCTGATTGGTGTCTCCTAATTGGAAAAGTGTAATGTAATGTGCAATTGCTAATTCGATTTTTTAAAGACATATAAAACAGAGAAAGAAACAAAACTGGATTATAAGGTTCTTTTAGCAACTCTTCAAGGCAATCTTTATCAACTGAGCTATTCAGGTACCTCAGTTTCACTCCATGTTTTTTGCTGTACCAAAAAACTAGTTCAATACAGAATTAAGGTTTGGTGACAACCTCTACTAACAAGGCAAGAAAGGAGTTATTAAGTGTGTACTTATGCATTCCTAAAGCTTCTTTATAAAGGTGCATAATCCCATTGTTTTATCTTCCATGTAAAAATCAGCACATAGTAAACACTATAACCTATGTCAAGAAGTCCTATGATCTAAAATTCTGAAACAGAATTGAAATGTGTTGTTGAAAGTTACCAGGCAGCAGGTGTAACAATCTCAATGATCTTTTTTACTGTGGTTTTACATGCATCTTTCATTTTCCAAAGGACGATACTTAAATCCATGTACCTGACGCATTTGTAAAAATTCCTGAACAATTTGAGGGTATCTTCCCCCTGTAAACATTTTCCAAAAATACTAAAAAAGACCTAAGAAGTGGAACTGTTTGTCAGGGTCTCCTCTTCCCTTCAGCAAGAGGAGGAGCAGAATGGAGCTCCTGTTCTTTATTGGTCTTCCCTGGCAGGTCGCTCCTTCATCGTAAAATCAAACAGCAGTGGCTCCTTCTCAGTCTTGGCAGATTCTCTTACTTTTAGTCTGATGGAATCTCGGGTCAGGGTATCACAACTGCGGTGTTTTCCTGGAGATTGTCCAGCCTCTTATTTTCATCCCATTAAGTCAATATTTTTCCTGTGTTTTCTGCAGTGCAAACATTCCCAGTTGAGAGAAGCTGAGCCCCAAAGGTCAGCCCTACTTGCAATCCGAGTAGGGGCAGCCGGCCCCTCTGAAACAACACTGTAAGTACACAGAGCATCAATGTCTGGCTGGGTGAAGGGGGACAGTCCATGGAAATCGTAATCAAATGTCAGAGCTGCTGATCTGTAGCTTTCTCTGTGGGGCTCAGAGGGGAGGCCCAGAGAGGCTCTGACGGGACCTTGACCCAGCATTAGTAGAATTTGGCACGTTCTTTTATTTTTCTCTCAAACGAAACCCAAGCCGGTCCATATCCTTCAACCACACTTCATTCATTGGAAAGCTATTTTGTCCGGTAAATAGTGGGAAAAGAGCAGTATATTTCAAAAGCAAATACTTTTTCCTTCTGTGACTGCTAAAGTGCAAAATAAAAAAAATCCAAAAGTTTATGAAGATCAGATTTAAAGTGCCAAAAAAAGTTTGTGAACCCACTTGGTTCGGCTGTATGTCCACAAATAGTACTGTAACTAGTGGCAGCTCCATGTGCAGCAATGATTTCAACAAGATGTTTCCTGTGTGATTTTAGGAATTTTCATCTCATCTTCCTTATAGAATTGCTTCAGTTTGTTAAACATTTGAGTGTTTCCTTGCATGAACAGCTCACTTCTGGTCCTGTCTTAACATTTTACTGGAGTTTAGGTACAGACTCCAAAATCCAATCCAAAATGTGAAATTTCATCTTCAGTCATTCTGTTGTAGATCTGCTTCAACTCGGCAAACTGGAATGCTGTGAATTCTATGGTGGAATTCACTGCTGACTTAGCTGGGAGGTTCCTAGAGACCATGATCGAATCCCTGAAGGGCAGTCCCTGTGCTCATTGCAATCCCACGTAGCTAATCTGTCGGAGAAAGTATCACAAGTGATTGTTTGTCATTTTAGTGTGTTGCATCCAGTGGCTGAGAATCTACACATTGTTGAGTTCCCATTTTTAGTATTGTCACTGTATTTGTTTGAGCTCCAGGATCCTTCTTTTGTCACTGAAGTAAAATTAGCCACTTTTACTACACAAAACAGATTCTCTTTGAAAAAAAAAGAAAAAAAATATCATTTCAAAATTTTGGGCACATACAGTAAGATCAGATAAAAGCTGCAGAAAATGAGTTCTCAATGCAGGGACAATGTTATTCTCAAACACAGACCTTAAGCACATTTTTTTCCCCCGATGTCCAATGTTAACCACGAATAACATTTTTATACTGAAGAAAACTTGGACTTGGAAAGTATACACCCAGGAAACAGGGAATGTATGGTAGGATACAAAACATTGGTCATTCCTAAACTTCCAGTAATGTTTCAAGGAAGTTGTGCAACTCTAGTCCTGGAGTGCTGCAGTGTCTTCATGCTTCATGCTCTCACTTCACCTGCTTAAACCCACTATTAGCCTCCGACCTCCAGCTGTTGATTAAATAGGCCTATAAACTGGGCTGCATGGCACTGCTCCAGGGCCTCAGTTGTGCACCTGTGTTTTAAAAGTGTTGCTAGGGAGAGAAGTAATTCCACCGCTACAAACAGAGGAGTGAGAACCAAACCAAAGTTCCGTATCTGCCTTTCTTTTGAGTGTAGCTTTGATTTTCTTTTCTGCAGTTTTATAACAGCCCTCATAGGCAACCTTCGAGCTTTCCCACCCACACCCACCAGCGTCCTCGTAGCAGAAACCGAATTCGACAACTGCGGGTTGTCTTCCACATGTACAAATCTCTCACCTCAGCTATTTGCATATCAGGAAGAAGGCCCCTGGGCCTTTATCAACTGCCCCACCACCCCCCACACACACACCCCACCAAATCCACCCAGCCCCCCTCCCCACCTCCACGATCAGACAGGGACTGCTCTGTCATGTGAACCATTGTACACCCAGGTGCAGAAAAGCGATCAGCACAAAAGGGCTGGCACAAGATCTTTGCTCTGCACAAAACACAGCTTTTGTCTGGCTGCCAGAAGATGACTGGGGCCTTGAGCTGCTTTGTTTACTCTCACCAGCTGGAAGTGAACACTTTCAGTTGAACTGAGACTGCATTCAGCAGCTAGTTAATCTGTTAAGAAAATAGTCATCTTGCATGAGAGCAACAATCATTTTGAATATTTTTTCTAATAAGTATTTAAATTCATCTTGTGTGGTTGCTCCAATAAGCCTGCTTTATTAAACATTTAGGATGAAGCTTGTCGTTTTGCCTCTTTCAGTGCCTTTCCCTCTGAGTTTACTCTTACACCTGGGTGTCAGAAATGAAAAAAAAATCCCTTATCTTTTCCAAATACACAGCAGATGTATAGCTGCATATAAAACTGCTTTAAGAGCTTTTAGTATTGAATACATCAGCAAATGGGAATGCCGAGTTTGGCTTCAGTCGCTAAAACAAATTAATCTGAGAACATCACAAAATATTACTTTGTTTTTAGCAGAATGTCGCTCAGAATGGGTGGTTTCAGAAAAACTGAAGAAAATCCCATGAAACAGGAACGCTCCCATATCGTGGTCTAGAGGGCAAAGAGAGATTTGCAGACATTAACGGATCTCAACACAGCTTTGAAGCAAGACATGTGCAACGCTGTATTTTGGTCACTGAACAACTGAACAGTGAGACTGAACAGAATAAATGTTTCTTTTTTAACTGAATGAAATGCCTTTACTTACTCATCGATAGAAGTAGAAGTGTTAGGGACCAGTAGGGGGCACTCATACTATAGTCTGTGTAAGTCCTAATGTCCCATTATAGTATATCCCCAGATGGGGACTGTAAAAAAGGCACCATCCTTTGGATGAGATGTAAAGCTGCACATTGGTGGTGGTGAAGGGGAGTCCCCATTGCCTGTAAAGCACTTTGAGTGGAGTGTCCAGAAAAGTGTTATATAAAAGTGTAAGGAATTATTATTATCTGTCAGAATAGGAGCACATTGAATACACATTGAACTTAGCAAGAGCAAGCCCAAACCTTAAGAAACTTTAAGATGCAAACCCATCTCCAAGGCATTAAATATATATCTGTGACAGTTAGAAATGTGTCTTTCAAAAGTGAAAATCCTCAGCTCGTACATATATTTCCATTTCATTGGAAGCCCATCGCCATTCCAGCCCCTCCCCTGTTAGTTAATGCAGATTCAGATTTAATTAGTGGACGCACACCATGATCAAATGAGGCTGGCAAACAGCCAAACTAAAAGTCGAGGCACAGAATTAAACAAGCTCTTGGTGAACTGTATTTTCCCTGTTATCCAACCTTGACAAAGGCTACCCAGATTACAGAACCTGGTTCTCTATTCAAATCACAAGTAGCAATATGAGGCTGACTGCATTGCATAGTTTATTTATCTCCATTAGCTGTTTTCTGGCTTACTTGTTGCAATATGTCAGCAGATGGCACACCATATCGTGCTTTATCAAGATCTAGTATAGTAGGGCAAATCATTAACATTCAGCTGAATTAATTTAGATACTTTTGATGTGTTCGTTAATGTTGTAAATATGCAAACGATATTTGGTCTGTGCTTCTTCTGGTAGTGTAATTTAGGAAACAATTCTCCTGCGATTGAAAACTGGGTTGTAAGAGAAAGAGCAGAAGTCACAGTCCCCGTCTCTCCCAAAGTCAAACAGGGAAAGTTGAACTGGACAGCAACTGCACATTCAGGTTTCTTAATTTAAAAAATAAATCCAGATTTAGGTTTTTTTTTCCTCTTCTAGTCCCACCTGCACACACCCACGTTTTGAAGGACCAGTTTTTATATCAGCTACTGCACTTACAACCGTTATGCTAACCACACACTATTGTTCACACTTACAGTCCCACTTTGCTCACAGCACAACGGACATAAGCAGGAAACCATCGTGCAGCTCCCACTCACAAAACTGTCAACACGTGCTTAATATATTTGCATTTACACGCAAGAATTACATGGGATACCAATATGATCCTTGCTTACGATACTATGCCAGATTCAAGCATTACAGACCCTGAAGGGCAATCTGACAGATGTGCACACCTGTATGGGGATACCCAGTCACCTACAACAGAGTTCCCACTCAAACCGGCAATATCAGGACTTCACGGCTCAATATCTGAACAAGAGCCTTGTACTGGTTCAATCACTCCCCGTCTTCCTTGTTCTGTTTTTGGTTTCTGTGTTTAATATTTTTGAATATGTGTTTTCCTTTTCTGAACCATACAGTTTCAGGGCTTCCAGAGGCAGCTCAGCTACAGCCTTCGGGGAATGAAATTCAATCTTTAACTGTGGGTGACTGACTGAAGCGCCAGGAACTTACCTCTGACAGGCAGAACACTGTTTTAAGTACAGGAATGGGGCCTCCCAGAGATATATTTCATTTTGATCCAGAGTACTGAAGCTCACATAGCTGGCATTACCTGTGATAAATTTATGAAGCCTCTTATCAATGTACAGTATAGGTTTTCCCACATTACAGAGTTTAAGAATAGAATGATTCTGGAGAGAAAGATTTCAAGTAAGGATGCTGTTTGTTTTTGCAGGACACATTCAATGTATTACCAGGTAGAAAGTGCATTCAGCAAAGTTTAATATTTGACTTAAGGCCAGGTGTCACCTGGTGTCTTGCGAGCACTTTGTAAATGTTCAAGCACAGAAGGCGCCTGTTAGCTGACTGTCTGAGAAGATAATGAACAGAGTACGACAGATGACACATTATGCCCTGCCAGACTGAAACACTAGCCTACTCCTGTTCCATCTCCCAGAACAGGGACTCATCGAATCTGATCAATTCTGCATCGCAGTATTAATCTCATCTGTCTGCTCGTTTCAGAATACTGAAAATCTGATTGATGTGTTTTGATGTTTCTGCTGTCCTTCTAATAAAAAGAATACACATTCAGTGGTGAAAACAGAATTCTGAATTGTGAGGAATCATCCCCAGCTGGCTAGATCAGGGGGGTTCAGTTCTAGTCCTGGAATAGCTGGTATGTCTGCAGGTTCTCATTCAAATTGAGCTCTATATGACCCAAATCAGCACATTACCGACTTCATTAGAGCAATGTAACAACGTCTCCCAGCTCTTCAGATGATGGTGCATTAATGAGACCTAGAAAACCCTCTAACATACCAGCCCTCCAGGACAAGGACTGGACAACCCTAGGATAGACCCAGAAAATATGTGTTTGAGTGATCCCCTTCTTTGCTCTTGTCTGCTACTTCTTTATGGTAGATCTCCAGCACCTTCACAAGCATAGCATCAGGACCTTAGGGGTGCTTAGATCTGCATGGGATACACATTTCCTGTTTTTTCATCCACCTCCATCCACAGGCTCTCTGCCTGTGAGCTGGGCTGTGTGCCCTGCTTGGGAAGGGTATTGTGGAAAACAGAGGTCTTGAGACGTCATTTGTTACTGGAGCAGTAGTACAAAGTGCTTTGCGGGGTCAAATGAAAATGCCATCTTCATTGCACTTAGTGAAAATACCATTAACTACAGAGGCTGCACCTGCAAAAAGGGCACAAGTCATTAAGCCATCTTTGACCCAAAGATAAAAGGATCAAATTGTTTCAGGATTAGATGCTATGTCACAGGTCCTTTGACTTTTCATCTGCACCTAGCAGTAATACCTTCCTTACTTGCCATGATCTCCAAACAGTTTGACATGATTTGATTTTTGTCCAAAACTGTGCTCGGTGGAGGAGCAATTTTCAACAATCGCTAGCAGCACACATGATTCAACATGATCTTGACATCAGCATCCTCTCAGCAGTCATGTGAACATGAAAGAAAGGGAAAATCTGCTTATGAGAGTCTGCGTCGCGATGTGCACAGTTCAACACTGTTGTTTTTTCCTTTGCGAGAATGTGTATTTCTCTAAATGACTGTGTAATAAGAGGGGCTGCATTGGTGCTGGAGGTCACTGGCTAACTTTCTGTGACGCATTTTGCTTCCTTCAACAGGAGCAAGTATCCACCACCTCTGTGTCCACAGTCCCCGTCATACATTAGCGTGCAGAAGTCAAGTTTTTGGGAAAACAATCAAATAGTTTTAAGTGGACTGTTGATTCGGGGGATGAAAAGAAAGAACAGCCTATTTGAATTGTGAAGTATAAATGAACCCTCAAGTCACACAGTATCAGCTGACATTAAACATTAGGAAAAGCCGATCTGTAACGAACTGTAATGTCCACGCTCTGGATACTGTTATGATTTAGACTAAGCCTATGGTGTTACGATGATAATAAAACGCTATTTCCTTTCAATGATAGCATGTTGACATTTCCAATTTGAAAGAGTTGGTTTGTGTAGATTACCAGCATTCCATCAGTAGTGGTAAAAAAATGGCATGATTCCAGACCTAACCGTAATTGTCAAGCACTTCCTGGGGTCACACAAACTGTGTATTCTGCTTCCTTTAGTCCTTCTCTCTCTCCACAGGAGGTCCTTTTGTTTTTTTACAGCCAAGCTTGCCACATTGGTTAACAACAACCATTCTGAGAGACTGAAGGTCCTTTGCATTAAAAATACATATTATAAGTCCAGGCTAGACTGATAAGCAGACAGCAGAGGTATGCATAATGTATGAAGCAATGTGTTAATGCCACATCATTACGTAAATCTATGCACAGAGAATGCTAGTGCCCTCCAGGATGTCGGAAGCTATGAAACCTGTCCAGTTGGAAAAGACGTGACGAATTACTAGTGGTCTTTTTCTCCAAGGCTGCAATGTTTTGGAAAGAAGCGGTGGAAATATGCTTGAGATGTGTGCCCGCGCTTTTTTTTTAGCCGTGACTATATAGATTCACGCTGCTCCTCATTTCTTAAATTTCTACGACACTTCGTGCTCTGCGGATTTCTAACGCAAACCTCACTTTTTTTCCCAATGGGGACAAATGAAGCAATTTGTTCTACCAATAACAATGCGTTTTCTGTAGGTTTGTTCTGTATTCCCCACAGCCTTTTTAACCAATAAAAAAATTTGGCTAGTCATTAAACGTACAGCAGAACAAAAAAAATCTTAATTACACATGTCGATCCACTTAATTCATTGTAAAACACTGCAACGCTCTCTATATATTTCCCTTCTGTGTTCCATGTAAATGATTTAGGAAGATTTTTAACTCTGTATAATTTCACCATAATCATTGTGAAATTAGAACAACTTTGAATGGGACACTGTATAAGTATTGCTCCTAATATTAGCTATGACAAACGTACAGGTATTAAAAAATATCACAAACACGCATTAATTTCTATACATGCACAATTCGCTCCTTTTTATGACCAACTGGGTAGAGCAGGCGATTTCGAAGAGGACACTTCCAATGCCTGACAGTCTGTTTAGTGTGTGGATGCAGCTTTATGGCAATAACCAAGATTAAATTTGGATTTCAGATCTTGGCGTCATTTTAAAATAGAGGTGTAGGTTACTTAACTGCACAACCTTGGATAGTTTGAGAAGTTAATTAATTCACAGTAATCGGTCTCAATCGCAGTCAAATAGCAATTGTTTTCAACAAACCCGTTAACAGCGTTTTAAACTTTTCAACAACAGTTTTCTAGTACAATTGCTCCATGACGTGTCCAGTGTACCTGTCCAAGTACTGTAAGCGACAAGTTGGAAAGACAGCTGTGTTGCTACATAACAAAACATTACACCAACAAGACACCAACTTTCTATATCAAGAAAGCATTATTTCAGACTTTCTGTAATCGAATTACGATTTTTGTACAATCTCTTTTAAAAATACCCCTTTGTATTACTGGGAGAACGAATAAATTGCACTTTTTTAGTGAAAAATGCAGTAGTGTATCACGTCAGGCAAACAAACGCTAAAAACTTCATCCCCAGTCTTTAAGATACTAGTGGGTGTACTAAAGTTGGATTTATAAGACGTTTTTAGAGCTGTGCGTCATTGATATTATCATAACAGAACTGGTTTCAGTTCAGGTACGTTCAGGTACGTTGCACACGATACAGTATGTGCAGTCCTAAGTGAGATGCGTTCATTTAAAAAAAATCCTAATACAAACATTCACTAAGCCATAGTGAATGTGTTTTTAAAAGAAATGTCGAAATAGGGGCGAGCATACGGTGGAAGGACAGTGAGTAGAAAAATAAAATACTGTCTCGTCAGTTTTTAATGCTTTGCCAGAAAAGGGCGATTTTTACAACGGTGTCTGCCCTGGATAGCAGATGGGAAAAATTCTGTTTGTTTTCTTGCTTGCTTGCTTGTTTGACTGGTGGGAGTAGGACAGTAAATGACTCTTCCCCGGTGGTTCCAGTAAACTTCTTCGAAGACCTGTGCGGCCTGAGTAGCACGGGACGGAATTCCCCTTTAAGAGCGGTTTACCCTTACAGAAAGAGCGCTGTCTCCTCCTCTCCGTGTCCGCTCGCCGCCGTCCTATAGCTAAGGTAACTCCGCCTCTGAAGTCAGGAAGCTGAAGGCAGCCGCTAATGTTGTGAGGAGATTGAGACAGGCGTTAAATCATTAGGCGAAACTGCAACACCAGGATGAACTTGTCTGAAATCTGAAGAGAATCGTTTTTTTCGCACCGCGTGATTTTTTTTTTCCTGCGAGCCGTATTCCTTCTGTTTTTTCCTCTCCTTTTCCTTTGTATCCTGGCATTTCACATACCGGAACAAAAGTGGATTTAACAGAAACCTCGTTTACTATCACCTCAAGATGCTGCTGGTGTCCCAGCGGGTAGAAACACCTCGCATGGAGCCACTAGTAAGTTAATGGATTGTAATTGTTCCTTGCAGAGCGCTTGTTTCTTTTTGTGTCCTTTGGTATTAATTTTTTTAAGCAGCGAATTTATTCAGCACCCCTTCATTGAGTGATTCGCGTTTGTCTTGTTTTTACACGAGGGATAATTCAAACAAATACAAGGTTGACACAAGTGCCTAACACTCCGGTATTTAAACTTTTTGATTAGCTCATTAACGTAATTGACCCCTTTCCCGTTGGCTTATTTAGGAAACGATTATTTTATTTGCATGATCGGCAGAGCCAGATTAGACCTTTAAGAAAGACAGGTACAGTGAAGCAAATTACTGATTAACAAGATTTTCTAGGCATGAGGAAGTTTCTTCTTTACACGGTGTTTGTTTTGTATTCATATCTCTGAAATCTTTTAAACAAAGTGGCTTCTACTTTGCTCCGGTACTAGTGAACCTTCTGCACCGAGAACTTTATTTAGGTGAAAGTGATAAGCGATTGTGTGACTGGATTTGAGTTTAAAGCATTTGCTATAGATAGCGAACTCTATTCAAATCATTTGTTTTTGAGCAGTTGTATTAAAAGGATTAAAAAATAGAAAAACGAAGCGCGTCGGACGGTTTCTCATTTGCATGTCCGATAAAAAAAAACCCATTTATTTTACTTAATAATTTGTTTTTCAGTGGGGAAAGAATTCCTGCAAAGTATGCAGTTTGCTCGGGATTTTTAAATCATGGATTTGGTTGCTGAAAAGGGTCCCCGTCTGGGTCTCCTGCAGTAACAAAGACGGCGCTGTGTGGAAAGACAGCGGAGCCCCGTTTTATTTCAGTGTGTATGATTTAATGGATAAGGATTTCTCGCCCGTGTCCGTAGTACGCAATTAAACAATGTGTGGATACAGACAGATGATTGAACTGTGAGATGGACGGGGGAGCGATTTGTCCAGGATTAATGTTGACTGCGAAGAGGCTAATAGGATTAGAGAGATCTGGCAATAAACTCTTAGCAACCTCTTCCTTTTTGCTATGGTTTGGGTACCCCAAATAAACGGCTTTCTTATCCCGACAGGGTAACGTCATAAAAAACAATCTGACCTTGGAAGGATTATGACTCTTATTTTAAAGATATGTTATTTTCTAATACCTCCAATGCGTGCTGTTAGGTCCTGGTTTGTACTGGGTGACGATCAATAGTCACGACCAACGACCTAATCAGGACAGAGTGAACACGCAACGCTAAAACGATCGTGACTCACTGCCTTGTAAGTCGTCTCCCCCCCTCTTGCCTTGGCGAAGATTTGCTCTCTTTTTCATGTGGTTTCAGAGATAACCAGTTCTGTAGCTGCTGTAACTGTTGTGTAGTTTCCTTTTATCACTATGAAATGACATTTCACTTTTTGAGCAAAGCTGTTCGTCATGTAAGCGTGTGTATGTGTGAGCGGGGTTTTACAGCTAAAAAGGGGAAGTAGAAGATAAAAAAGGTTATGGTGCGATGGCTTTGATGGGGACGTGGTCCTGCCCTTTCCCCGGGCGCTAAGCGGAGTCTGCGGAGCTCCGGCGCTGTTCTGGTAGCCGGATGAGCAGGAACGTGCCGAGCTGACCGAGAATGCACATGTGATCCGCGAGAGTCACTGTAGCGGAGGGGGACGCCTTCTGCTTTCTTTACGGTGCGCTGTGGGAACTCAATGAAAACTGACTGTGCCTTGTGCTCGCTCGCCCGCAAGAAAATTACATGTGTGTTTGAGTCATGGGAGAGAATGACACGGGTAATTATTTATATGAATTACGACGAACGCGACAAAAGAAAGTGTTGCTGTTTTCTTCTTTCTCTGTAGCCTTATAGAGGGTATATGCTTTGTATACCTAGGGCACGTAATTGAAAATGCGAAGTGGGCTCTCAGATTTCTAATGAGGACAACGTGTCAAGTATAATTAGCTTCAGACCACACAAAACGGGGTGCAATGCGTTTTCCCTCTTCGTTTCCAACACGCTCTTGTCCTTAAATGTCCGTTTTGAAGATGGTGCTGTAAAGCTGTGATTTAACTGTTGACGGTGGAAACGAGACTACAATCTCTTGTTCGATTAACACGAACAGCGGGGTGTCGTCGTCCATCTACTTGGAAAAGACAAAACACCATACCGTAGGCTACCCGCTAGCTTTGACAGCCCGAGAGATTAAAATACCTCCCCCAAACGTCCGTATGGTCTGCACCATACTGATACGCGTTTTTAAACGAAACAGGGTATTTTTGAAATGGAAACAATGCTTTTTTTTTGTAACTGTCTTGCGCTCTTCAGTTGAAAGAGAGAGGCGATGTCAGTGCGGGGAATTACCGTATTAAATCGAGGAAATGAAGGTCAAATCTTTTCATATGAAGAGAAACAAATCCAATTTGTGCAATGTTGGACCCTGCTGTTGTCCACTGCAAACATGTGTGACATCGTTTTAAGGTGTGTGGGTGTTTGAAGCTTGAACTGGACCGATCTCCCAGTATCTCATCATCAGGAGAAATGACACCCCATTCTAGCGTAGACTAACGTGTTTAGACATACATGCACAGCGTCTGCTGTTTAGATAAAGAATTGTAAAAAACACACCTTCATTCAGTGTTTAAAGATTATACGGGGCAAAGAAGACATTTCCAGTTTTGATGTGTGGAAAAAGTTAAATATACAATAACAAAATAATATCCAGGCGCAATTGCACAGGAGCGCTGGATGATCGCTGGTCGGCATTTCAGGAGCCCAGACGAACTAATTTTAACTCCTACAATTGTAGAAAAGGTTCCCAGCTCTGGTCCTCAAGAGCCAGAATTCAGCAGGTTTTCTCTTTTTTTTCTGTAAGAAACGGCTGTCATCTGTGAAGAGTATTACATTCATCCAATTCAAGTTGAGCCGGAGCAACTTTTCACTTCTCCACAGTCTTCGCTTGCTGCCGATTTAAATAGTCCAAACCAAGAGCTGGACCCCCCCCCCCCGATTTATAGTCTTGTCTTTTTCAAACTATTTTTTGTGCATGATTGAATTCCACCTCTTCTACCTGAAACTGCTGTGCTCTGACGTACAGCTGTAAAATTACCACGGAGCCATGAGTGACAAACATGCTCTGCTAAAAAGTGTCCAGAATCGACATGTTTTTGTAGGATGTGTTTGTAAGACTTATTTGGGTGTCTTGTAACAACAGTATAATTAGACTGACATAATAATTTAGGCGTCACCTTCCACTGGTCTTTACAAACAACCCAAAATGTCTGTATAGCCCAGTGATTTTCTCTCCTGGTCCCGAAGGGTCTGATATGTAGCTTGTAATTGTCAATGAACGAAGACCTGGAAACAGTGGTATACAGACCACTTAAGTGGACAAGTAATTTAGATAAAGTCATTAAGAATTGTGGTTGAACTAAAGGACACTAAAGGACAAGGAGTGAACAGTCCTACTGTGGTCTATTTGTATAGTGTAAAAAGTGGCCATGTTTTCCGGATCGTGCTAATAGGTGCTTTTGGTAATGACAAGAATTTTTAAATTAAGATAAATGAGCGAATGTTAATCAAAGTGGTGCTTCTGAAATCTTTGAATCACACATTGAACACTGCTGTTTAACCTTACAGCTGTTGGATCTTATTCACTGGAAGGGTTCTGTAAAGGATCTTGCATAAATATCTATAAATCGCTAGTGGTTAACCTTGGCACTTTCTTTACTATTCCAGGACTTTGAACTTTCCAGTTAATTACTGAATTGATTCTTAATAGTGTAATTAGCCCAGGTGCTGAAGATTGCTTTGATAATTAAGGATTAGCAGGCACAAAGACTACATGAACAGAAGTGGAAAAGTTTTCGTGTCACACTGGCCATGAATTGTATTCTAGTCGGTTATGATACTCAGCCAGAACAGTCATTCCTCTTAAATGAAGGGTGCTTGAATGAAATAAAAGCTGTAATTACCAAAAAATGCTGAAGTGTTGGTTCCAGTAAACATAAAGTTGGTCATCCAGAGGTTCATACTCTTTGCTGAAGGCTAAGGGAACATTGTCATAGGTTCCTTCTCACTAGTCTGGACAATTAGTAAATTGCTCATAATAAGTGAGGTCATTCGAAATTGAAACTTGTTAAAATGGTAAAATAGAAAAAGTTGACAGATTGAGGGGTATTTACAGTTGATTTCCCCTAAATGTTTTCAGCACTGGTTTCTTTGAAAAAAGCCCATGTAGGTGAACAAGTATCTAACAATGCACTAGTGATGCCTTTTTTGCCTTTTCTAATAAGCTTCTCCGACTTTAAGTGATGCATAAGAAGTAGAGATTTTTTTTAAATTAGTCAAGTCATGTATTCCTAGGTGATTGCTAAATCTTTTAGTTGTATGACTAAAAAAAGACTTGGGCCAACATTTTTTTTTAAAGTGCCTCTGTTGTCGTAAGGAAACTCCCAGCATTCATATCATTTTACACACTGTATGTTCTACGTTTGGAAAGATGACATTTTACTTTCATGCTTCCCTTTCACTTTAAACAGTCTTGCCACCCTCAGTGCCAATTTTCAGTACAGGTTCGGTTCCTGCATTCAGCCACACTACAGAACCTGTGCCATTAGGAGGAATGAAATCAAATCCTCACCCAACCATCTGTTTCCTTTGTGATGTATACACATGTGTATTCAGTGTGAATCCATAGAGTTGCTTTTGGTGAAATCTGCCGGTAGTAAAGCTTGATTTGGAGAAGAAACGAAACGGAACCCAACTGGAAACAAATGCAAGTGAAGAAGGAGTTTTCTTTTAACCTTAATTGGAAGTCAGTAACTGAATAATAAAATATTTAAACGGGCCTGCGCTCGATTGTGTTGGCGTACACTGAGTGATCTCTCAAAAGCAAGCGCCTGGTGACATTTGGCACCGGGGGCTCAGCCCTGCAAAAGACACGGGCATGCTCCCGGACTCGTCCTCTTTTTCCTCGGCTTTGTGTGGAGGCAACAGCAGCAGCAGCAGCACCAACAACAACAACAACAACAAAAAAAAAAATGAGACCGTGCTGATCTGAGCTGATGTGCCATATGGTGCCTCCGAGAGAGAGCAAGAGAGAGAGAGAGGGGTTGAAGTGGCCTTGAACAAGCCCGCTTGGCCAGCTGTTTCCTACCACACACAGAAACGAGCTGCCCTTGCGCCGGTGCTCATCAGAGGCTTCTCCTGCGCAGTCCCATCGCAGTCAGGCAAGGACATCCAAGGAACATCACAGCCAGCAGGGGAAAAGCCTAGCTCCCTGCCGACCTGCCAAAGCTGGAGAACGCTGCAGCCACTCTGGGGTTAGGCCTGAACGTGCCAAACCTTAGTTTCAGAGAAAACAGGCAGGACTGTCCCTAATTCTGAGTAAAACCCCAATATCATCCCATCTGAGCTCTCAGGTGTTAAATGGAAGCCTTAATCGTCTACTTAAATTAAGGATTGTTTTTTTTTTCCCCGATTCTTAAAATTTGGGCAATTTCTTTAACATGTGCTCTGAAATCGCCATCTGTTTCCAAGTGAAATGGATTAATTAAAAGGATGTAATTAAACCCATTATTAGCTCTATTACAGAATCAATTAATCTGGATGAAATTATTAATTTGGAACTATGTAAACCAGCACACACTAGGACTGACACAAAATGGTTAATTGAGAACACTGCTGTAGTTATGCTACTACTGTACTTGAGATCTACAGTATTACACATGCCAAGACCTTCAAAGATGCTTTTCTTGGACTTGGGTGAGGATACAATAGACTGGCTTTGTCTATTTTCTTCTTCCTCTGTTCCTGGCCTGATGATGGCAATAAAGGGTTGAGTCTTTTCAAAGAACAATTTCCCATTGTTTGGCTGTATCTCACACTGACTGTTAAACTGAGAGTCCACCAACAGGAGTGCCCTTGCTAAAGTGTGATATGAATCCATATACAGGCTTGGCTTCTGACATACTAATCCTATGAGATCGGCTCCCTCTCCCTTTTAGTCATGCTTTGTGAATGTTATAGTTGTCAATTTATATCCGTCAAACCTTCATTGTCCCAAAATCCATAGGATCTTGACACTGTTTTTGGCAGAAGTTAAACCGATGCATTTCAGGCAGACTCTTGTTCAGTCAGACCTAGATGTTCTGTATTGCTGTTCGTAGCTATTACACTACTGGTTGCGAAAGAAAGGTTACCCTGTATTTTGGAGGCAATTTCCATCATGAATGAGTCACAATTGATCACTCACTGTTGGCCATGTCACTTATTTTCCAAACGGGCTTTTAGTAATTGCTAGCAGTTGCAACCCCAGATGATAGTGAAGCAGCTTTGTTATTTAGGCTGGTTAGGCATACAGTGACTGTCTTTACCTGAGTGTATAATGAAAAGTCTCTCTCATTAGGTCACAAACGAAATTCTTTCGTTTATGGATGGGCAAAACGTAAGGATATCTCTTTTTATGCATATTTAATATTAATGTGTGCCTGGTGCTGTACATCAGGGATAGTCAGACTCTAGCCTGGCCTCTACCACTGTAACTTTTCAAACAGCATTAATGTGAAACTACTTCCGTTTAATCTCTCCCCATTGACCTCTGAGGGAGGCAGCCAGTTTCAGCTGCCAGTCAAGTTAGCCATGTGACTGCCTCATGCTGTGAAAACCTTGGTTTTACCTTTGGGAGGTTTTATAACTGGTGAAGAGAAAGAACCAACCTGGTCTGGTATTGTACGCAATGGTGTATTATGTTTTTGTAGCGTTACTGAGTTAGCAGCTTATGAGCTGCTCTCTCTGGGCTGTAGTAGAGTTCCAGGAGGAGAGGAGAGATATTTAAACAGGTAGTCAAAAAGGTGTTTCTGTGGAAGTTGTGACTTATTATTTAGCCAGGGAAAGCCTGAGGCTTTGGAGAGCTGGAGCAGTCAAATCAGCCTCTCAAGTTTTCCTGCTGTCGATGGTATGAGTGACACAGCCCTGTGTGGGCAGGGAGCAGAGAGCACGCACGAACGTCAATGGCTTGCAAAGAAACCTGACCAGGAAATAACAGTGTTGCCTAGGGACTGCAAACAAAACACATGGCTGGCCAGCTTGGAGATATCGGTTCTGTTTTCTTTCCCCTCATTTGCAAAACAACAGCCTCTTTGGAAAACAACACGCTTTGTAATTGTTTTGGACTGTGTTAAAGGAAGAAAGGAAGAAATTTTGTTTTTGTGCGAATTGTTAGGGATAGTCAGCTGTGTCGGTAAGGTTACGATATGTGAAAGGGAAAATCTCTTTTAATAAACTCTCTCGTTTGTGGTTGTAAAACGCACTGTAATTCAAGAAACAGATGGGCTGAAAGGCCTCTTCTTAATTGTTACCTTTCTTGTGGTTCTAATTGTTGATATGCTTATGTCGAGCAATGATTGTGTATGTAGATATTCAGAAAGTAATTGGTGAAAGTACCAAAGGGATTAATCCTGGAGCTGCTGGCATGGTGATTTTTATTGTTGGTTGATGTGGCTGTAATGTTTAAAACGAAAAGGAAGTGTCACCTGTCTTGGGAAGAGTGAGACCAGGAGGTGTTTCACTGCTCTTTACTCTTAACTGTGAATATAAATGACCTGAAGCTGAGTTTTCAACAGTATTCATTAACCTTTGTGGCAGAAAGGGGGATGCTTCTACAGTCCTACAAGCAAGATATACATGTGAAACAGGAAGATGTTGTCCATTTGAAGTATATTAATTGATACGTGACCCTATAGAATCCATTCTGTTTTGTTTGTCATATTTTGCAGGATGGGAGAGCTCAGCAGGAAAAAGGATTTTGGCATGGCAGTGGATTGGACAATACATAAAAAGGGACATTTAGTTTTAATGTCTTAAGAAGGTGGAAGAAAAAAAAACGCTGCAGGGTTATTGAAATACTGTGCTTTTCTCAAGTTACAATCAGTAATAGAAGTTGATCTTCATTGAACATTGTACTTCATGTTAAGTTCTAAGGAATTCAGTACATTTCAGTACATTCCTTGGATAGTGAGGTAACACTTGGGAATGTTAAGTGTTTTCAGGTAATGTACTTTTTGTCTGAGGGCTGAGTCGTGCCTAGATTAGGGCTCTTTGTGGCTTCTAACAGTCCTGTCAGAGGTGCTCTTTAAAGAGGATTCATCATTAGGAAGCTGTTCCTTTGCGGCTTAGCTAATTAGTCTAATGAAGTCAAGTAGGGAAGCATTTCATTATTTTAAAGCAGTACTAGCTTTCAGGGTGGGCGCAGAACAGCCTGCCTTGGTACACGCTTCATAGTAAAAGGGACTGTCTTCAGCTAGTTGTTTAAACATGTTCTCATGTTTAAATTTAAGTTTCACAGGGCTCTTTTATGCTCATTGGATGTGTGAACTCTTTCTGTTGTCTCTCCATAAACGATGTCCTGCAGTCTTTTGTGGAGCACCTGCACAGTAACAGAATGCTCTTGCCTACACCAGCTTCACTTGAGGGAGGATATGGGAAAATTATTACTTGCCCCTTTTCTCACACTGTCACGCACTGGAGTCTTACTGAGGACCCTGTACAAAGAAAATAGACCACCTGCTTCAGCGACACCCCTTTTACCACAATATGTAAGCCACACCATGAGTTTGTAAAGTGCCACATTTTTCCCTGGTACCTGCCAGTAAACAACATAGACTGCTTGATAAAAAAAGCTCATGTCATTGCTTTTTTCACAAAGATTCACAGTACATTGTTTTAGCATAATACTTTGAGTATAGCCCAAAGAGTGTTTCTCTCTTTACTGACTCTTTAAGTGTAATAATCTGGCGGTTGTCGCATTTCGGTGAAGTTAGAATTGTTGATAAGCTTTCTAGGGAAAACCTTACTACATAGTTAGAAGCCATGATGTTTATGGAGGGACTTTTAAATCCTACAGTTGTGAAATAATTGTGGTGTACTTCCCAAGCCTGTTGTACTCCTGTCCTCGCTGTGCTTCAAGTATTTTTATCACCAGCTTCTGATAATGTATGTTAACATCTTTGCTGCTTTTCGCTGTGCTTAAATAAGTGTTTCACATATATACATGTGAAACAGGAAGATATAGTCCATTGGAAGTGTTTTGTTCTTTATATTTTAGCATGGAATGTCCTACTAACCATTGCCAAACTGGATTTCCCAGTTAACAGTACAGATCTGCAGATCTGGAAAAGAGGCCTGAGCTGCTGAAAGTTTAGGCAAAACGGTTCATCCACTGTCTGAGCCAACAGGGCCGTTGTTTACTGACTGGTGCATGTGGATGTTTTCATGCATTTCACCAGTTGTCAAAGGAAACATCCTGAAAATATTCTTTCAGACAGAATTTGCTTGAGCACTCAACCCAGTAACTGTATCCTGTTGAAAAATGTAAAATGAATGTAAAAAAACCCCAACATATTATACATAGAACCCATTTCATAATTTTTGTTAATTAGGATCTATTGAAAATGCCATTTTTGTTCATTGCCTTTTAAGGGGAGGCATGTCATTGTAAAAGAAATACTAAAAATAATTAACACTATTAATACTCTTTATAATGTGTGTGATTCATATAGACAGTATGTTATAAAAATCAAACCAGTGCCTGGTTGGATCAAAATCCTAGTGTTGGATCCCTACATAAAAAGTTAGTTTAATTGAATAGTCTTTTGAACATCATTCCTCCGCTTCAGATAAAATCACTTCTCTGATGCATTGATGCGTAATGCCGACAAAGTGTCACTCCAGGTCAGCATTTTGTGAAGCAACCAATTTAATTGTTAACTTCGTTGCACTTTTATCCAGCAGAGATCTCTGTTAATGTCAGAGCATGGTCTCAGGTGACTCTCGATGATTCCCATCCTACAGAGTAGAGAAAACCTGAAGTGAAAGAAAAATAACACGATCAGACTGAGGACAAATTGTCAGATCAACTCATTTTTCTGAGCTACAAAGGGAAATAAAATGTTTTGGCTTACAATTTGGCTTCAACCAGAGTAGATGGAATCTGTTGCTGTCTGAAGCCGAATGTGCTGCTATGTGTTTTTAAACTATATGATTAAACTATGTGATTACCTCATACAGAAGGCTACAGGAGTCAGAGGCCTGTTGTAACTCTGCCATCCTTTATGCAGTATTTTTTGCATAAAGGAAACATTTGGTAAAAGAAAAAAAACCAAGTAGAAATGTAGAGAAATCTTGTTGCTTACACTGACGTCAAGTTATTGTAATTTCAAGCTAAATTACTTACACGGATTCCAAGTGTTTCTTTGATGTTTCACAAATTCGAAGCCGTGACAAAACTCTTCAAACCCCTGATGTTTTCCTGGCCTGTGCTTTAAGTGAAAAGAGGAATTGTAATGAACAAGGACTGTTCCAGATTGACCTTTTCCTAATGAGAAGGGAATGGATTTTAGAGGGTCACGGCTGTACGCATTCTAAAGCCGAGCTGCCTTTTAAAAAAGAAAACGTATTGGTAAACAGCGTATTAAGTAATTAGCCCATGAAATATGATCTGCTCTCAAGTATATCACCAAGATTGAGTACCGACACCATTAATAATACACAGTTACAAACAGTCCTTTCTGCCATAATAACTGCAGTCACATACTCGAATGAAAGTCCGCTTTTACCTTTTACCTGCTTTTATTGCTTTATCTTAAGTACATATATTGCTATTTATTGCAATTGGTGAACAAATCTAAGATTGAGAGTGTCCAGTTCTTCAGCAAATGCTGGGCTTATTGCACTCTTCTCATAAAGATCACTTCTGGCAAATCTAAATCTAAAATTAAATTAATTCAGGTAAGCTACAGTAATTCTAAACTTGTTTCATAGCACACATATCTAAGAGTTTTCCCATTCCTCGAGCCAGGAAAGAGTTTTCAGAAAACTTCCAGAATTTTTGCTTTGTTTGAATACCAGAGATTTTCCAAGAGGAACTCTTAATGTTTTATAGTCTGATGATTGTTTACCCTTTGTTCTCTGGTGTCAACTGCTTTGATTCCCTTTTGAAAGGAAGACTGACACCCCTGGAAAGAGAAGCGCAGGAGAATGTGGAGCACTGGAGGTTCAGCACACGAGACTGGAAGATTAAGCTGTCGCCACATGTCAGTTGCGTGAGGGTTGGGTGGCCATAGGGACGTTTGTCTCCACGGTGAGCTGGGAATTGAACGGTCCTAGCCTTGTGAGGTGGAGAGACAGTACTGGGATAGTCTGCTGCCATTGTGGAATAGTCCTGATGTTCCGTACACGTTGCGACATGACAGTGTGTGCAAATGTGAAAATGCCCTCGTGTTTCCATGGAGCTGGTGATCCAAAATAGCACTGATTGAATACGTCTGGGGCAAGCTGCACAGTCCTCAGCCACGGAAGCTCGGGCAAGCGAGGGCTGGCCAACTTCCCATCCGGGAGTGGAACAGGATATCCCATGCATTGGTTTGCAAGATGGTGCTGTGTGTCCTGGACTCCTATGAAACATAGTACAGAAAATGCCGCTGCGTACAATTTGAGAACCTATTCCCCAGAAGAGGCAAATCTCCGTTAATCAGTCCTCATTGCATGATTCATTTTCTGAGTGGGTTCAATTGACACAAGCCCACTCAGTTGAACACAGGTTCAACCATGTATGATACATTAATCCTGGTTTACCACCCTCCTCACAACTGTCATTAAAGACTGCCAGATTATCGATGCATTAGAAAATTTGTGTCAATATCTAATTTGGGAAATCGTCTGAGCCTGAAACTCATGCGTGATTGTGTACTGCCCCCATCGGCAGCTGTTTGCCATATTCTTCAAGCCACCGGGAGGACATTATATGATGAGTGAAGGTGTCTCGTCAGCTGAAGAACCCCTTGTGTGCAGCTGACAAACTCTTGCATGTAGGCCTCTCGTGTGGCTCAATGGGAAAACGCACTCTGTGATCAGGGGTTCGATCCTGGGTCATGACGCCGGCGGACTGCGGGCTGGAGTCTCGAAGTGAGGGAGTTCTGAGTAGGGTGGGAGGGGTCGGCCAGGGCTGTCCGGGTTACCCAGCCTCTTGGGTCCATGCAGGTACGCCACGCTGTGGGCGGAGGATGCGGCTCAGTTGCGATGATCTTCCTGCACGGATCTAAAAGGCGAGCGTCTTGAAGGGGGGGGGTGTAAGTTGGAGGAGTTGGCCTGCACCTCCATGCTCTCTCCTGTGTGCAGTCGTGTGGATCATAGCTGCGAGGCGAGACACAGAATCAGGAGCGTATGACAAATAAAATTGGCGATTCTAAATTTATCAGAAAACGGAATAAAATCTATACAGAACCAAATTTGACATTGAATCTGGGGAGGTTGGGAGATTTTATTTTCATCACAGCTCTGTAACACTTCTGGATCCCATGGATGAATAGCAAACATTCAACCTTTTTATCGTGTTTTATTTTTGGCAAAGTGATAATTAGCAGTTATTTCTTCAGCTTTAGAGTTCTCTGACCTGGCTGGTGGATTGTTGTTGGTTTTTTTTAATTGTTCATGTTAACGGTTAAAATAAAGAAAAATGCAAATTCACTCTCTGAACCCCCGTCTCGTTTTATCGTATTTGGACATGTGCCGTGGTTGTCAGATGACTGGCAACTGGTGCTGCATTGTAAATCACGGAAAACCTCTGATGGGAAAGGAGGCAATTTATCTTGGTCAACCTCTAAAGCAAGGTTTTTGTTTTGCAGAATAATGTTTTATCCCCCCTTCATTTGATATTGTTCTTCAGACAGTTGTAAGACTGGAAAAGGGGGCTTACTGGCTTTTCACAGGGTGAGCTTGAGAAGGCGACCTTGCGCCCAGTAGGAACTCTGGGCCTGATCGGCTCAGGGTGGGCCCCTGTAGTCTTTGTTGGTGGTGGGGGGGGGGGGGTTGTCTGCATGCTAAGACAGGTGGCCGTCTGCTCTGTGTCTCTGTGATGAGCAGGCTAACAAACCTGGTCAGTCGGGACTAGCCAGCTCCAAAAACACGAGACATCTGGCCGGGCCACTGAAGGGAATGTGTGTAGGAGCAGAAGCAGCTGGCTTGCTTTCCTTGTCTTGTTCGATGTGAATGAAGTGGACACCTTGTAACACGTTTTACAGCATCCCTTTGTTTATCACAGGATACTTGCCGGACATGTTCGCGCTCAGGTTACCCTTGTTCTTTCAATCCCTTAGTACGCTGTTCTTTGTTCTGCCAGATTATCAGCGCTAACGAATGCTCTTTCACTGCAATACTGGACCTGACGGTGAGAGACGTTTTTTTTTTATGAGGGTCTGTCCTTTATTGTATGACTTTGTTAATACTCTATTTAAATTATCCAGGCCTATATTATTTAAAGTGCCATGTTCGTTTTATTCCTGCCATCCCCATCTCAAGACGCATACCTGCTTGCTTGTACATGGAGTGATAGTTTTTGGTACGTTGCGGCACAACTGTTTTTGGAACTTAAACCAAAGGAAGCTTATCAGTTCTATTGTCTTTTCATGCCATAACCTATGATATCAGCTCTACTTGCATCTTTACTGCTCTGTGTAATTGGAAATAAACCGGATCTGCGTGAGCTCTCTGGATTTGCATGTGTGGCTGGATAGTTTGATTAGCACACGAGTGGCTGCTTCCCTGAAAAGGGCTTGGTGTTGTTCTGCACCCCTTGAGTCCTGCTTCATCTGTTCCCCCTTCATTTTTGTCTTCATGTTCTTCCATTCTAAAGTCCCACTGCTATAAACTCTTGGCTACAGGAATTTTGCATGAATGCAAAATCCTTCCTGAATTCTCAGGAATGGTGCAATGTTGTATTTTATTTTATTTTTTCCATTTTGATAGGCATGCACTCTTAACATGTCAAGATTTACTGGATTCATTAGAGAAGCCAGTTTCCTGCTTCTTCAGCTATTATGTATACTAGGCTATCAATCATGCTCTGAAATGTCACTACTGGTTCTGGTGCATTACATGGTGCCATGTAGCTCTTCGGAGTCCTTTTTCTCCTTTTTGATGACTTGCGGCTCTGGGCACCTTGGTGTTTTCCCACATGGCTCTGTAAGGACACCTGATTGATTTGTGCTCATTAGCACTATCCCTTTTAACTCTGCTAATACAAGTGCTGTAATGTATTTGTTCTCATCGTTTAAATTAAATAGATCTTATACAGTGGATTGTATGTATAGAGCATTACAACTAAAGTCCGAAATTAGATCATTTACACTTTAATGAAAGGCCTTAGATAACTCATCTTGAGCGTTTAAAATGCAAATCTAATTTCAGACTTTTGGCTGCAGAATGTTGCCTACACGCAATACATTTAAATACTAAACTAAATCAGCTGTGCTGTGCAGGAATGGCAGAGAGTCAAGGGTGTGAGCAGTCAGGTTCTTCCTCTGCCTGCCCTGAACTGACAGCACAGTGTAATAATAATAATAACAACATCACTTTATTAACCCTTCACAATTTCTTGCATTAGGAATGATCTTTTCGCATACCCCAGCTTGCTCTCTATGAGACACACAGACACACAGATAGGGAGATAGCCTGGGATCAGTTGGGGTTAAGGGCCTTGCTCAGGGGCCCAACGGAGTAGGATTCCTCTGCCGGCTGCGGGATTTGAACCGGCAACCTTCTAGCCACAGGCGCAGATCCTTAGCCACAGAGCCACCGCTCCGACCCAATAGCTCTCAAATCAAGGACTCGATTGTGATGTCATAACTTGGGTTAGCAAATGGGCCAAATGGCAGCAGTATGGCTCCATTGTGAAGTATTTTCACAACTCAAAAAATCGCATGATTAGCAGGTTTTTGGTAGCAAGTGTAATAGGGTAATGGGATCTCTGGGATTCAGAAAAGGGTCCTCCTGTAAATCCTGTAAAGAAGATTCCTCTTGCTGTTTTTGTGAGTTTCCCTCACACTCTTAAGCAGAGTTTGTTGAAAGCTGGACTGACCCCAGCGGTCCGTTCACTTCTAGCACCAGTAATTAAGATTGTAATTGTAATTCTCCTGCAGTGCTGTGGTTTGGAGACTCGCATCGGTCCAGAGGGACCAAAGAGAGAAGAAGGCATTTCCTTGCAGTCTGTGCAGTTTGTTTTACTTCAGCGTAAGATGAAGACAGTTGGGGGAAAAAAACAAAACAGCTGCTTCAAAACAGCTACCCATGCACTTCTACTTTTCAGCTTTAGCAGCTGTGTGGGAAAGCAGACCCCTTCTTTATGTGCTCAAAAGCAGCAAGCTCAGATTGCAGGAGAACATCTGCTGACATTATCCTTATTAGCATGTTGCCTATTCTTCATGTCAGATGAGAAGAAATGGCATTGAGAGCCTGCAAAAGTCTCGGGGAAGCACGAGCCCTGGTTTCCAGGAGCGCCGCAGAAGTTGTCGGCTGTTTTAAGCGAAGGAAACCTGTGTTTGAACTTTTCCGAAGGCCGGTGGCTGTGCCTTTAAAGCTAATCGATGGTGTGTTTGCCTAGCTGGCAGAGAGTGGAATTGTGCATTAAGAAGCAGCTCATAGCCCCAAGTCCCCAGTGAGCTTTCCAGCAATTATCTTGAAGCTATAAATGTTGCTGTGCTATACAGGGGGAAACTGTAACTAAATAAAATGCTTGAGCCAAACTGGCCACCTGCATGCATGTAGCTGGGGCAAACAATACGAGGGCGAGTGTGTCAGACAATGCCATATGTCAGTCCATTTTGAGGCACACACAATGATCCAGGGCCAAAGAACTGACGATGGTGGCTCAGCACAATATACCACTAACCATCATGCCCTGCTACAGATAATGCACCCGTTCCCAGGAGCAGTTGGCGGGGTAACCTTGGTAGCATCGCTCAAGTGTGAACCGTCTTTCTCGTGGATACAAATGGAAGAATATTTTAAATTATTAATCAAAGGAAAGACTTGATGGAGTTTATGTATTTTTGTTTCCAGGATAGACGAAAACTGGCGCAGGAAGATGAATGGTTGCAATCATCTAGAAATGCTGTTATTTTTCCTCCTCTGAATTCGAAATGGGATTTTCATTATTGTTTTGGCTCATATGATGATGTCTGTATTGTTAATGTGTGAACCCTCCCTTCGTTTCTTGACATCTATTACCATAGTTTCCTGCTGCTCAGTAAATGGATAGAGGATTGTGCAGCGTTGTTCTATTGTAACAAGGTATCATTAGCCCAGGCTCCCTGTGTCTTTGTATTTTAAGATGTTGCACTGGGTGGAGGGGGGGATATGAGGTTATTAACTGCTTAATATTAGAGAAGATGCCCAGCCACGCAGAACCATTTGGTTGGATTTGTTCTCCATCTCTGTAGTTTCCCTCACTACACATGTGAAGAACTGAGTAGGAAAGCACTGGGATAGGTGAGGCTCAAGCATCCCCTCCTGTCTTGTTGCTCTACTGAAAGGGCTAAAAATTATTCCACCAGAAGAGAAAAGTTTTCTGCCCGCTGTGTGTTTCTCACAAGCGCTCACATGGGAGTTGGCTACGTTGTACTGTCGTCTCTTGTTTGTGCCTGTCCTGTTGAGTGTAGCCCCCCACCTCACCAGGAATGACTAGGATGGATGGATAATTTATTGACTTAAATATAATTATTTTGAGAAATTGTATATTGACTTATGTATTGTCATCCATTTATATTTTGGATAGTCTGTTTTACCCCTCTTGACCTGATGGTATCTAGTTTTTCTTTAGAGGTTTTAAAGAACTGTGGTTACAAAAAAGGTGGTAGTTTGAAACAGGGAAGGGGTAGAGACTGCAGGAGCAGTGTTTGGTGGGCGTACAGACTATAAAAGATGAAACACAGTACTAAGAAAAATGGTAAGATAACTAATCCTCACGCGCTAAATTCTGCTTCTGAATTTGATTAACCTGTTTTCTGATGTGGACCTGATCGTGAAAGGCTGCCCTATTTTTTTTTTTTGTGCCAGAGAGCTCCGTTGGGCTCTGTTTGTTTTTCAGGAGTGTGAAAAGTGTGCGCGTCTGTACAATCCTAGCCGTCCATTATCTGGTTACAGTGATGGATAAAGCTTGTCTGGTACCGCAGCCCCAGCTGTGCCTAGAGACATGGCGCCTCAGTGTGTTCCCGTTTTGTTCTCCCTCTCTCATCCGGCCCGGGTAGCATTACCGCTAATCTTCCCAACGGGTCACCTGGGTGAAGCGTTCACATTCTCCGCGCACAATGCCAGCACCTCTCGTAGCTCCGACTGTTAGATTAATGCCTGCAAGGAGCATTCTTTCTTTCTTTTTTTTTTTTGAGGTTCTTTCAAGGTTCTTCTCTGGGCGAAAGACGATTGGTTTAAGAGGGCAGCCTTGCACACAGTGACAGTTTCACTCAGGCTCAGAACGGGTAGGGCAAGATAAACCCTCATGGTATGTAACAGGCAGGCAGGAGATCCGAGGATGCGTTTTCCCTTAGTCTTCTCTCTCCGTGCTAGTCCGTCACGCCTCGCATTCGGACAAGACTCTCCTCTCGGAACCTCCTTCCAACACTTCTCCGTCCCTCCTTTGTTCCTCACCTGCTTCCAGCCTCCCGGGATGACACACGAAACCTTTCGTCTTTTCCTTTCGTTTTCCGCATCTTTTCTTGGGGGGGGGGGAGCGAAACAGGGTATTGTGAGCGTCGGGAGTACGCAGATGCACGGGAGGCGCACTTCACAATTCTTAGCTCATTGCGCAGACTTGCGAGGGTACCCAGTTCTTCCTTGAGAAGGTCTATCGTTTCACCCATATCGATCAGGCAGCACAGCCAAAGCCCGTGAAATAGGTGTCGTGTGCTGTTGTACAACCGGAGAGTTTTAAATCCCCCCCCCCTTTTTTTCCCCTCAACGCTTTTTACTGATCTGATTTAAAAAACAGGATGACTTAAAAGAATTTGTGATGCCAGTCAGCAGCCTACCTTGATTTGTTTATCTGTTTAGTTTGATTCAGAGCCATAAGTTAAAAGGGCTGTGGGCCTGTAGTAGAAGTGAACACCTGTGAATCGTCCGATTTGCCCGTAGTTTCTCAGTGTTCTGTACTTGAAGGAGCTGAGCATGGATGAAGAGAAATATGATCCAGCTTTAATGTTTAAGGTGCTTTATGCTGCCAGGAGCTTGATCTGAAATGTGATCTAATCAAATGAATTGTGTGTGCATGATCTCAGCTTCTTAGAATCTTCTCTATTTTAATGGAAATGATACAGGATGGTAGCTCAGCCTAGAAGATTATAGCTTCTTATCCTGTACCTGCTCTTCAGGGGTAGCCAAATGTCCCCATGCTATCGGACAGTTTTTGATATACCTTTCCTTTGAGGGATCAAAAGTTCCTGCAATTTGTTTTTTCGCCACACATGAGCATTACCTTAAAATTAAGGTTTTACCTCCTGGTTTGATGAGAACCAGAAGAAAAAGCCAAAAGCCATTTAAAAGCTGCCAGGCTATTCCAAAGGAAGGAAGTCTTTGCTGGTCACCACTTCCATCATCATCATCATAAAAAAACATTTCGCTGTGGAGCTGCTTGTACAAACATAAATTGAACTCTCCCAAGAACTGAAATTGTTTTTCTGCGTGACATAGAGCTGCTTCTGACAGGGGAGCTCTGCAGCCTCCAAAGAGTCAAGTAATCAAAACTGGGACAGAGAAAATGAAAGGATTTCTGGGCAAACCCAGCAACCTCGTTTGTCTTTCCGTGACGCTTGAAAATAGAGGTCAAATGTCAAGACAGAAGCAGGATCCAGTTTCAGTGCCCTTCTGAGTGAAGGACAGAGAAACAGAGGGTGAACGTTCAAAGGCTAAATAGCATTGATGACCATAAAGGGTTAGTGGCTCTTTAACAAGTTTACAGCACAAGGTTGTGACAAACATTCCTGTTATTTTTTTCTTCTTCTAATTTTGTCACCGTGCATTAGGCATAAGTGTCTTCCTGAGGGGTTCTCGGAATAAAATCTGAATCTCCTTTGGAGTGTTTAGTCCTCATCGTAGAAGCATCAGAGCAAATTTAAAGAAACAGAAGGCTCTGGTGGTAGCATTCTGCAGTGTTTCTGTACTGATTAAATTCACATTACCGGCACTGCTGCTGCTGCTGTGGGTGGAAGACTGCAAATGCTCCAGGAACCGAAGCAAAAGTCACCTTCAGGCAAGAAGCACTCTTGCAGTGAGTGTTGACAGCTCAGCTCTGACAATCTGCTGCTAAAGAGTGGAGGGAGTTGAAGCCATGGCACTGTGTCTCCGTGCCTGTAACCTGTGAGAGCACAGAAGTGTTGGGCAAGGATCTTGATAGGATCACCCCGACCGGAACTGCAGCTTTAATAAGGTTGATTTAAGATGTCTTAAGATTTAGCAGGAACTAATTAAAAATGTCCTTTTTTAGTTAATGGGGAAACAGCAAAAGCAGCAAATAGGGGCCTTTCTGCTGATGATTGTGTGTGCCAGCCACTTGTATTGAGGGCAGCAACCAGGCAGTGAAATTAAATGCCATATAACAGTAGTCAGCCAGAATTGTTCATGCCATTTTTCCCCTTCTACACTTAAGTCTGTTTTTCTTCATCTCCTATAGTTGACATCTAGTTTTTCCTGAAATCGATGGTAACTTAATCAGCACTTGAAACAAGAAAATTAGGGGTTCTGACAGGTATATAGATAATATATATTCGAGGATTGCTCTGGAGGGTATACAACACTATAAAGCAGGAATCGGTATCCTTGAACCAGTAGTTTTCTGTTCCAGTAAACGACGAGAGGCTCTTGTGTGTCTCTTGCAGCTCTCTCTCTCTTTTTGAGCAGAAATTGAGCCCTTGTCCAGACATCACTGTTTTGCTGCCACGCTGTGACCTGACTAGCATCCTCCATCGACTGGCCAACCATTGCTTCTGTAGGTGCTGCAGGGCTCATAGTGTGGTAAATGAGAGATGGCTTGGACAAGTCAGCGGTTCAGAGGGAAGTGGGTATGTGTGAACAAGAATCGTGGGGATGCATTTGTTGGCAAACAGGATAAACATGTTACAAGCTGATTTAGTCACATCAGGGAATCCCATCAGGGAGAGCTTGCCTATGTGCTGTGTTTTTAGGAAACATGCTCCGAAATCCTGCTCCTAGGTTAGGTTTTTATCTGATTTCCTTTGCTGCTGAGGAACTGGCAGTGAGGCAACGAAATTTGCATTATAAAAACAAAAGGTAGAAAACAATGACCTGAAGACTTCTGTTCTGTCTCTGGAAGAATAAAAGGCATCCTTTTTTTAAAAACCACCATGTTTGAAAATAACGCTTGTAAGAGTGTAATTTTTGCATTAATGGAGGAGGGTGTTCAGCTTTACGTTCAGTATTCCATCAAGTTTCTCCATTAACACAAACGCCATTTTTGTTTTAATTGTAACTCGAGTGAAAGGTTTTTCTGGCACGTTCAGCCCTCCTGACCTCAGGTGCCGGTCTCTATCGGCAGGTGATTAGTCTAGGCCCCTGGGGAGATTGGATTCTTCACTGAAGCCGGGAGATGACCAGTTCCCTTTGCAGGAGAGGGCACTCCTCTCTCTGTCTGTGTTTGTTCGGCAGACTGCCGAGGGACTAAAGCATGCAGGTTCTGGAGGCCTGAACTCACCACGCAGCTGTGCTGCCTAGTTGTTTAACGAACACTTCAAAGACATTTTGATGTGAGGGGAGGGAGGGTGTTATTATAACATAAATACAACCGGGAGGAATGTAAGCACTGCCTATGTAGGAGGTGGAATTTCTTTATTGGTGTGGGCTGGATGGCGTGCGGTTATCTTCAGGCTATGTCTGCCGTGAAAGACTGAAAGGCCTAACCAATACCATGAACCCTGTTTCACCCCCAAGAGCTTTTGTCAGTGCTGTCTCTTGCTCTAAAGTAGACAGCAGGCTCACAAGACAAGCAAGGTCCCAGTGCCAGGAGGGAAAATGAAGAGAGAGCCTTTTTTTTTTCCTCGACCAAAACAGAGGAGAGGAGAAGGGAGAATGGTGAAGGTCTCCAGTCTAATAATCGTGAAGGAATGGGAAGTGAAGCTTGTAAAGGCAGCCCAGAAATTAATCGGTGCTTTCAGTGGGCTTTCCAGTGTACACGGGCTGAAATGTTGGAAGCGCTCACCTACAGAACGTGATATGGGGGATTCTGAGAGCCAGCACAGATACAAATGATGCATTAGGGACTTCATATTGGAGGAGCTGTCATTAGTCTGAATTTATTTTAGAGCAGTAATATGTTCAGGGAAAGTTGAGCGTTAAGGTGTTTTAAAATTGTCATGCTGTCTGTTTTATTCAGTGCAAGGTTTGTGACGCAAAGAGCTGTGTTGTTAAATATCATAATGCAAGACAGCCCTAAGCTTAGTGGAAATGGCCTTGTCCAGATGATGCATTTTTTAAAGCAGAGGGGAAGTGAACACCCTGTGTTGTGTGGACCAGTGCAGCACTTTAAATAGTAAGGAGATGCAACTGGATAAGAAGTACTTCTTATTTTGTTTTGTGTCAGTACTGATCATTTACTGATTAGAATGCACAGATTAAACCCCTTGAGTTGAAATTTTGGATTTAAATAGTTCCCATCAGTCCCCGTGGACTGGTCTATGCTGTGATTTAATCATGGCAATTGTTAGTTTATTAGATATTCACTCTATGCCTTCAGTTTCCATTTATACTCAGTGCTGTGAGGGTCTGCTGTTGGTAGATTCCTTTTCAGAGGGTCAAACCTGTTTTGTGCTTTGAGGAGTGTATTAACCTAGTATGAGTTTCTGCCTGACTTTAAAGTGTACCCAAGTTAGGGTATCATTTAAAATAAGTAAAATGAATCCCTTCTGGATATTTGGCTCAAGCTCTGACTGGCAGAAAGTGTAATTTTTAGTTTTCTGTAGCAGGGAAAGGGGGTTGAGTTGTTTGCAGTGGCAGCAGACAAAAGGGTTTCAGTTTTTTAGGGAAGAACATATTTATTTGGCAGACAGCCCCAGAAAAAAACACAAGTATAGGACTGGAACTCTCGGCAGAAACGAGAGGTTCTTTTTCCTTCTGCACAGTGGAGAAGGGAGCGCTTCTGCCTCGTTTGTTGCTGTCGAGAATAAATATTTGGTCGGCTTAACTGGCCTGGGCTTTTTGATTACTGTTACATAAATAAAGCTCAGAGTGTTTCAAAGGGGACAACAAATCTTGTCTGACAGGAAGTTCTGAGACACTGTGTTTTATTTGCAATTACTTGTGCTGTATTAAAGGCAGTATATATGTAAGCTATGAGCTGAGTGCCATTTGTGTGCACAGGGAGTAACAACCTCTTCACTCTCTCTCTCCGAATCCAGCTGTGGCTGGCCAGGACTGTAACATCGGGATCTAATAAACACAGAGAAAGGAATCGGTTCCACTTCACTTGTGTGCACAGCTGCTGAAAATGACATCACTGGTGTATGAGTTTTATTTTTTCTTGCAAGAGAAAAGGGGGCAGTGCCACTCTTATGAAATGGGCATCGTACCAGCCAGCTCCTCCAGGTCTGTTAGCTGCTAAATGGGGTTGTAGCACCTTTTGTGTAAAAATGGGCCGCTGCCTAAAAAGAAGATGATCTGGTATCCATTCCACTGTCCAAGCTGTCTGTTAGATGTTCGTGTTGAATGGTCCTGGGTCCTGTTTTCTATATCCTTGAGTGAGTTAAGAAGTATAGGTGTGGTGGACAAACACTGCCTGTTTGCACTCAACAGACTGCTTGTCAGTCAGGGACACTGAGAGCTGGTCTTTCGATAGCGATAGAGACACCAAGAGGAAGTGTCATGAGTCAGTATGTGCAGTGAGCCAATCTCCTGGAAGATGGTCTTTCATGGTGGAGTGGGACTCAATTAACCTAACAGTGCATTTTTTGTAATGGCATGCTAAGTTGTTGTGACAGGTGGAAGTGTTGGTGCCAGATCTTAAAACACCCCTTTTCTAATGAGTACTGAACGAATGAAAATTTCCCCCTCTTCTCAGGCAAGTCGTGAACATTGGATATGTAACCGAGTATGTAAATTGGCAGTTTCTGCTTTTCCTGTAGTTTCAGTATGTCACTGGACGCCTCTGTTTTGTATTAACACAGAAAATAAAATCCCTTTTTTGGAGATTAAAAAAATTCTGTAGCTACGCAAATTTTGGTTCCTCGTGTTTTAGTTTCCTGATGTAATTGTCTCGCTATGGTCAACCTGTAACTTAGAACCATAATTCATTTTTAAGTGGTGCTATCCACTGTACTTGACTGCTTTTAAACTGTGGTACTGATAACGAAATGAGCTGCGATGTTGGTTTGAACTCGACAAAGCCGAGTTGAAATTTTGGATCAATTACTGGAGTACGGAAAATATTGTGCCCAACAAAAAACGGAGATTCTGCCAGCATCCCTATAGCAAGCCATTTAAAATCAATCTAAAATGGCATTTGTAAGGGCTTTGGGAAGAGATTTTATGAACAACACTGCTTTTTTTATGACAAGGTGTTAAACTGAGTATGAAGAGGTGACAGGAAAGTGCTCATTATGGGTAAGGAATTTAAACAATTGACTTCCTTCAATGGCTATCATTCTCTCTAGTATAAATAACACCTGCCTCAGTGTTTTTAACTGAAAACACAGTCTGATCTCGGTTTTTCAGAGCTACTAAAGGTTCCCTGGATAGTAGTATTTTACGTGCTTGTTTTGCTACAGTTGCACATCCAAATGATTCTGGGTCTGCTTTGCATTTTTTTTTGGGGTAGTCTATTTGCATAACAAAACCCTCCTGGCAGTTTTGTCTTAATTTCAGAAAATCTACAAATGGCTTTCTTTTATTTTTTTGTCTTTCAAAAATCTGGAAGTTCACGATGGCAGCTGCCGATGACAGCCACCCTATCAGAGCTCAGCTTGCGTCCGTGGCACCTGAAAGAAAAATGGTGGTTTTTGGAGACTCTGTGCTCCAGGGAGCTGCCAGCGAGAGATGCATCAGGGACCATGAGTTAATAACAAACTGTTATCTCTCTCGGCCATGGTGGCTGTCCATAGGGCAAACAAGCTCCTCTCAAATAGGTGATAACATACTTGTATTTGTTGGGACAAAAGGCATTGGCCTAAACAGCCCACTTTCCATAAAAAACAAATTCAAAGACCTTGGAAACAAGCTGAAGAGCTGGTTTTCTGAGGTAGGAGGTTTCTGAGGTCAGACATGAATGTTAACCCATGAACACAACACGTGCCTGAGGGCATGATGTGCTGAAGGAGGAACCTTAGATTTCAACTGGAAACTTTTCCATGGCAGAGTCCGTCTGTATGTATAGATAGGAAGGATGTAGTAGTTCAGGTGGGTAGCTGCGTCAGCATGCCTAAGCTGCAAAGGAACAAGTAATAGGTTTATTCCATGCTGAAAAAAGAAGAAAGAAAACACAACGTTTCGGCCGTGGAGCCTTCTTCAGGTGTGAAGAAGACACACCTGAAGAAGGCTCCACGGCCGAAACGTTGTTTTCTTTTTTCTTTCTTTTGGCATGGAATAAACCTATTACTTGTTCAAATATACATTTAGTTTAACAATCCTTACTTGTTCTTAGATAGGAAGGATGCCCACTGATAAGAATCCAAAGAAAATATTAACGGGAGATACAAACGTTGATCTCACGGGAGATCTCAAACGAGTTGAGACGGAATAAAAACCCAAGAAAAATAAAACCTCAAAGGACCAGGAGTTTAAGTTCTTGTGCCTAAATACTGGAAAGGTTAGGAACAAATTGCATGTACAATAGACGCTGCTGCATTCACATAAAACTGTAACGTAACTGTTCAACAGAGAGCGATGGTGACAAATATAGCATTTGTGAGTACAAGTGTTCTGGAGAGACGATAAAGATGGAAGAGATGCGGGTGTGGCACTAATGAGAAAAAAAACATCCAAACACAGGAACATATCCTAGAGAAATCAAGGCTCTCGGAATCTATATATCTATAAAGAAACAAGTCATAGGGCATCAAATGAGTATGCTACAGCTCGCCACAAGACGTACTTGTGTAAAAGAGGTGGTTATCATGGGGGGAATTAATTATCCTCACGTAGATTGGGGAAAAAATGACCAGGAATTAAAATAATCTGAAACTGAAATAGTTTGATAAGATTAACAACTAATTCACTGTTTTGACCAGAGCGCCAAGAGGGAATGCTTGTATTGGTATAGTCTTTGGGAATAATCAAGACACAAATGGGGAAAGCCAATAGGTCAGAAAACTGTAAGGGACCTGTGATCGTAATGTGCTGTGCTTTTGAAAATGTGTAGGTGGAGTCCAAATCAAAGTTTTATAGCTTCTGGACAGCAGCTTATGAAAGGAATGGGACAGAGTAGATATGGAATCAGTAGAGAACATATGGTAACAGTTAAATAGATTCTGCCTGAATCAACTGAGCAGGTTGATCCCAAGAGTGAATAAATCAAAAGCCGTAAAGCAGGGGTCCAAATGGTTAAATAAATCAATTAAGAAAAATATATGGAGAGAGAAAACGCTTTATAAAATGGTTTTAAAAGATCAGGATCTAGTTAAAGGAATGCCATACAGTGAATTGCAAGCACAGGCATAAGCAGAGTTTTGCAATGGGAGCTAAAATAATGAAAGTGTTTTGTTTTGTCTGGTAACAGCAAAGGAATATTTAAAGGTTGAAAAGGGTCTGAAAGATAATGGGACATTTTTAAAAGGCAATTGCTTGATGTATTACATGAATATTTCACTCATGTGTTTACCAAAGAGGAAACTGTTAACATGTCTAGGCTGAGCAAGTTCTTTATTAAATTTTATTAGCATAGAGGAGACAGAGGTATAATAACTTATTATAACAATTCAGCAGGACCTAATGGTATTCTGCCCCTTCTACCTAAAACATCAAAATATGTTAGACTTCGACTTTTGGCAAGACGCTTCAAGCATTCACTCAAGACAGGGGTAGTACCCATTGACTGGAAAATTGCAAATGTAACACCATTCATCCATAAAAAGGGCAACAAAATCGAACCACATAATTTTACACCAATAAGTGTAACATTTATTACATGTAAGATTATGGAAATGATCATTATAATTAGAGTATCATCTGTAGGATTCAATGGGAAGTCAGCACTAATTTAGGAATGGCAGGTCTTGCTTGACTTGTCCAGGAGCTTTAAACAAGCAATGGCAGTAGAGAACTTAAACAGAGCATATCTTGTCATATATTCAGAAGACGTTTTATAATAGTCTTCACAAATAAGAAATAAACATTTTAACTTTGAGATGGCATTCAAGGCAATTCATATCTTTGGTTTAAGAACTAGAACAACATCAGCTGTTTATACACGTTTATTGTCACATTTTTTTCATCTTCATCACAATTTGGAGAAGCACTAAAAAAGTCATACCGTATGTTAAGGATATACAGTAATGTTAAAGACAATTTCTATCAAGAGATGTTATGTTGGAATTGTACAGTGCACTATTCAGGTCTGCTTTACAGTATTTTGTAGAATTATGGTGACCATGTTGTAGAGAGAATATTAGTGCTCTAGAATCAGTTCAGTTCAGAGGACATCCTGTGTCTAAACCGAATGTCCTACACAGACAGGGTAAGGGAATGTACCTTTCCAGTCTAGAATAGAGTTCTGAGAGACTACCAAGGGGGACCTGACTCAAATATTTAAAATCATTAGAATTTAAAAAAAGGTCTGTGGGAGTATCAGGCTGCCAAAAGTAGCCGTTAAAGTGTCCGTAATCAATTGGGTGAAATTGATCTGATGAAACCGGGCAAAACAAGCTTTGTGGAAATCTGTTTTTTTTTTCTGTATTAGTTGTACATAGCATTCACTTACCAGTGTTGCCTTTAAGATAATTATAAAGCATTCAGGAGTGGGATCACTCAAATGTTGCTAAATTCTATTTACGACAAAAATCTTTAAGTATGCCCTAGTGCTCTATTGAAAACCCAGTCAATAGAAACTGCTCCCTCAGTCTTTCATGTCCCATGAGTGGAAGGGTGTTGCGTAAATCATCTTGAACACATTGAAAAGTCGTCTTTAGCTGAAGGAAGAGGGTCTCATGTTTAACACTAAATGTTTTTTTATACTTAAGATATTTTGTGCTGTCGTGCCATGGAATTCGGATCTCACAGTCATGTGCAGTTCGTCATATATGCAATTAATACAGCCTCTTCCTTCCCTCTCTCTCGCTGGCAGCTCGGACGGTTGACCTTGCTGCAGTACGCTGATGTCCATATGAGCCGGCCTGCGCTGAGAGGGGGAGGGGCAGTGAGGCCTCAGAGAGAGGTGGGTGGTGACCTCCACCACCCAGCCCCCTCCCTGCCAGTTTCCAGCAGTCTTCCTAAGCTGACATTGATTAGCGTGGATGCTTGTCTCCTGTAGCACACTCGGGCCTGGCCGTGGACAGACCCAGCTAATCGAATCCATTTCGTAAACAGATGAAGGTTGGCTTTTAAAAGTGAGGACAGCATGGACACCCCCCAAGCTTGGACAACCTTTTCTGTATATTAGTGTCCTCTATCCCATGAGTGTTGTAGGTAGGTAGGTTAGGTCCCCTTTTCAGGCCATAAAGGCCCATGGGGGAATTGGGTCACCATGTTTTCTCAACCATCTGACACTGGAGGTGGAGGTGATGTGGTCAGCATCATGCTCCGGCCGGCCTATTTCCCCCAGAGGGATTAACCCCCGGTACTCATTTGGAAAGCAGGCTGAGTGGACCCGGGAGCCCTCTGGAAGGAATCAGAGCAAGCTACATCACTTGCCTCTATCTGGGATTGAACCCGGGACGTTCCGGTCAGGAGCTAGACGCCCTTGCCGTCTGAGCTACCACGGCTCCCCCATGAATGTTGTGTCTTTACACACAGAGTAAAAATTCTACATTTTTACTAGTGTAAACGTTTGCAAAATGTAAGAGTTTCAAAAGAAAATGTTTCTTGTACGCAGAAACATGCTGCCTGATGTCTTTGTTTTTTTTTTTCCACTGAGCTACTGGTCTGTCACGCACTGGAAACCATTTCATTTCATCAGTACAGCATCATGTGAGGATATTTCCTTCCGTTTTTTTAGCCTCAATTGAATATTTCATCTTGTACTTCCCAGCCCAATCCCCTCACAATGTAGGCTACTGTTGTTTTGTGTTTTGGGGGAGGGGCAGTGGAATTCATTTGGCTGTCTTCTTTTGACGCAGTTTCAAGCTTTATTTGATGAAACTGCCTTGAAGTAACATTCCTTTAAATAAGTCAGTCAGAAGCTTTCCGGCTGCAGCCTCGTGTCTCAACGTTAAGTGCTAGCACCCTGAAAGTACGCTTCATGAATATTTGATATGACTTGTTCTCTCCTTCTACCATGCTGAGCCCGGAATGGGATTCTGTGAGCCAGGGTAGGGTCTCTTAAAAGGGTTGGGGGGAGTGTGTACTTTAAGTTCCTCTGTTAAAAAGCCCGCCAGCACAGTCCTTGAAAGCAGTCTGCTATTTTTCCCTACTCCACTTTCAGATAGAGGCTGTGTAGACCTTACCAAGACTGAATATCTCTACAGGCATTTTGCCAGGGTTTAGAATACTGTTTCTGTATTAATATACATAAGCGTTTCATATTCTGTGTCGCACAGGGGAGTGAGTTCGAAAACTGGGCATCTTGTAAAAAAGAGACCCAGTTGAGATAGAAAGGGATTGAGAATGAAGCCCAGTGAAAGAGTGGATTTGCCTGTGTGCACACCATGACACCAGTGGCCTGAGTAAGAGGGGAGTAGCCAGAACAAAGCAATGATTGCTGTTGCAAAAAAAGGTTTAAGTATGTGGTGGAAGGCCTAAGCTGTGTCCTTCCTGAGTGGTTACTTAGGTTTGCAAATTAATTCCGTGCTGCATCAGCTTATTGGCACTCGCTGCCTCAATCTTCCCTGCGTTAATCCCGACGTAAAGAAAGAGCGTTGCAGGGTGTGGGTGTTTGGTGTCTTCTTGCAGACTGGGAGTCAAGTCCAGCATGCTGGACCTGGGTGATGAAATGTACATTTGTGATGCATTCATAGAACTGGCCAGGCATTCACAAATACGTCGCAGGTCGCACTCAAAACCTGCCTACCCCACAGTGGCCACTGGGAATGAGCTAAACTAATTAGGATACTTGCCGAAATACAAATAACATCTGCACCAGGAAATCAAACTTCAGCCTGAATCTGGTAAAGATGAACAGCAAAAGGGAATACCTTTCCTGCCTATTAGTATTTAAGGCAATGAATGTATATTTATCAGAAGTTTAGCCTTTTCACAAGCATAGATACTTACTAATTGCAATACAGCTGTAACCCATGTCTACTGACTGCTGAAACCTCAAGCCCTCTGGCCATGGGGAAACGGTACCAACTCCCACACTGCAGGAAGGATAAATACCTTTGTAGATCTCCCGATATGACTGTAAGGAGTGCACTGGGCAGCTATGAATTATTGTCTCAGTACTGAGTAAACACCCAGAATATTGCAATCTAAATGTGTGAGTCTGGGTCGTATATCTTTTGGACATTCCTAGCAAGAATTTAAAGCCATGCATGTATGCCGGAAACCCTTGGGACTGTCAGTTATGAAGAGGCTTATATGTTTTTCTTGGGATCGAAGGCATTTCATTGGACACAAGACTGATATTGATAAGGCATGACGCTAATCTTTAATGCTGTTGTATTTTTAAAGCCTCTTGGAAGTGGTGCATAGTAATTTGCAAGTTTTGCTCTAATTAAGCATGTTAGGTTTACACTGGTCTAAAAATGTTTGCTTTGCAACTCCATCCATACGGTGAGCCTTGGAAGAAAAGGTGTCATGCATAGAATTTTATTCTTCAACCAAATGGTCAACAGAATCCTATTATGTATCAATGGAGTCATGTTTTTTTCAATAAACATTTTTCTGGTTGTGATTCCTTATAGTTGCATTGATTGTGTTCAGTCATATGTTCTTTACAGAGTATTTTGAAGGCATAGAAGACTGCGGGAAACAAACATTATTGCTGAAATATTTTTTACAGTGGGTATTACTGCTATCTGTTCATAAGGGAAAGGGTAGTTGCAGTAGGTAATTCAGTCCCAGGAGAGGAGAGGTTGGAGCTAGTGGAGTTGTAAATCGAAAAGTCAAATTTATTCCTGTAACCCAGATCCATACAGAGGACTTCAATGTAACGAAGCTGTGTGTTAAGACATCAGAATGCAGAAGTAGACTTCCACCTCAAAGTAACCTCGAAACACAAGGGAACGTTTCCTCTCCTGTTCCCTCTCCCTCTCGGCCTCCCAATGACCCTGGCTCTCATTTCCTCCGGGATCTTTGCCTTTTTTTTTTTTTGGGGGGGGGTTGAAGGAGTTGCCTTCTGCTGTCTTTGTGGCTACAACAGACACAGGAATAAAAAAGTGCTGATAGCCTCCTGTTTTCTCTTCTGGGCTCCGATCCCAGTGGCTCTGAGAAAGGGAGAGAAAGAGGCACCTAAAACTAAGGACAGCTCTGCCTCTGGGAAAAGAGGACTGCAGGCCTTGACGGACGCAATCCAGAAGGATTCGATCATGCTTTGACGGCCGCTGTTACTACGTTCAGCACTGTGTCGGGATTTTTCTTTTGACAGACCAAAACACTTGTATTTAATTCTTTGCATTTGTGTAGTACTTTTCAACCCAAACACCCTGAAGCGCTATACATTTAAGAGAGTACCTGCTTCTTCCACCTCTGCTGTGCAGCTCCTACCTGGGTAACTGTGCCAGCAGCCCAGGTGGAGGAGTGAGAAATTACTGAATTACAAGGGAACTGTAGAAAGACCTGATTGTACAAGTTCATCCCAAGATAACACCCCAACTGGCCAGCAGGATTATGGAAGGGTTTTGAATTGTCATTTTTTTCCCCATACACTGCGTGCATTTACAGATCCTTTCAGAAGCAGATGCTTGCGGACATATAAGGGAAATTGTCCCGATATAAGTCACACGTGAGATGCAGGCAGTGATTGCTGGTGCTGTAGCCTTAGACGTTTTATTAGTAGTCTTTTATTAGCAGATGCAATCTTACTTCCAGAGAGTTTTGGGGTGATTGATTTTTTATAATCGTTTGCATGTCTGGTGATGGGTGTATCGCATGAAAGAGTGTTAGAGGTTATTCTAAAGGAATGGAGCACAACCTGTGTTCTCACAGCTGGTTGTCATTGTAGTTTTGGGGTGGGAAGATAGTACAGAGCCTTTCGTTTTGAAGAATATGTAAATGACTCTACACCAACCACAAAAGTGAGCAGACAGAAATACTAATATCTGACAAATGATACAGGGTCTGAAGCAGAGGTTCAGCAGGCTGGCTATACCACTGAAAACTGTATGTACTGTGTAATACACAAAAATGTGTTCTTGATATAAAGCAAGTTGCTGTCCTCACCGTTTATCTGTGTGTTTTGAGAGGATCTGTTATCGTTCCAGGCTCGATTTTTTGTTGTGGAGGATGTTGAATAATATTATGGTGAACTCAGCCCCCCTCTGGCAATCCTAACTGTTTTATTTTCACATCGTGAGGCAAGTGCCACTTACCAATTTTCAAAATGTCAGACTTCAGCTTACTAGTCTGTCACTCTATTGAAATGCTGATGAACTGTGACAGCAGAAGTATTACTGACAGTGAGCTATCAGATACGGTAGGTAATTCAGTATCTTGTACTTTGGTCAGTCAAATCTCCATTGTATTTAGCAAAAGGGAAAAAATTGCCTTGAAACTATGTTTACAAACAAACTGCGGAAAGTTGCATTGCAATATACCTTTTTGTAATCCTGGACATTTGAATGAGCTGTTTCATAAACCCGTTTCACTACTTTTTCTCTCAAGCGGATGCAAAAACACCGAACAAGTGTTTGTTCTGAAGTCTTTCTTGAGTGCAGTCTTGCGTATGTTATGAAATGGTCAATGTCTAAGGTGTGGTACTAAGCTCTTATTCCTTTCCCCTGGACAAAGTGTACTTTGAGATGCAACAGCACAATTTCAAAGAGAATTTCAAAGGTACTGAGGGAATTGTGTTGTGAAATATTCAACTTTGCCAGTTGATAAATGTATCATGCTATCTTGTGTGATCTCTCAAACATATTGCAGGCTGCTTGCAAATTGTGCCCTAACAGCAGCAGGCAAATCAACAGCAATACTGCACTATATCATGTTATACACCTTAGATCCATTGTTGCATATGTAATAATAAAATATTCCTAGAGTTATCATGAAACATTTTTCAAATACCTAGCCATTGATTGATTTGGACAGAAATCAAAAATAGAAAAATGACAAAGCCAAATGCACCTAATTGCTTTGTATTCCTATAACTGAATTTGAGCTGGATTTTCTAACTACTGTGTACTGGGCAGTGTTTCATATATCTCTATTTAGTGATTTGCTTTCAATCTTTGCTGGAATGTCATATAATCTTTTCTGTTCTTCAGTCTCTTTTAATCAGGGTAGGAGGCTGTGAGCTGTGTCATGGATCAGCACACAAAGAAACATGCCTTTCTGTGAATTCTGACTTCCTGTCAGCAGACATTGGACAGAGCAAATGTGCTACTGTTCAAAAAAATAAAACAGTGTAATGTAGTTTCCAAATTTAAATTTCATGGTTAAATTGGTTGCATGAAATCTTAATAGCTCTTCCCACATATTCCCTTATTCACTGAAGTTTTATAGAGGCCCACTGTCTTTCTATGAGCTTAAATTCCTACTGTGCTTGTCAGGAATTTTTAGCACATCACAAAATCTTCTGGGACTCTCTTCTAAACTCATGAGCCATCAGGGGATTAAATGTAACTGTGTCATTTTCTGAATTTTTCCTTCAAGCTGCTGAGGAGATTAGCAAATTCAAGGCTTCAGTTAAGATGTTTTTGTTGTTCCTTTTTGTTTTTTTAATTATTAATTGTATTTATATAGCAGTTTTCATCCCGAAGGATGCCAGAATACTTTACATAAAAGAGGAGCTCACTTCTACTTCCATGTAGAAGGCTGTTTCAGGCATCTATCCGTCCATATTCTAACTGCTTCTTCCATTTTAGCCTATCTTAGCAAGAAATTGGTGCACCCTGGACAGGACGCCTGTCCATTGTGGAATAGGCACTCATACACTTACACCAGGACCAAGTTTCCCAGAATCCAATTAACCTACCAGTATGCCTTTGGGCTGGGGGAGACAATCAGAGCGCCTGTAGAAAGCCCACACAAACACTGGGAGAACATACAAACTCCGCACAGATAGCTCTCCCAATCTGGAATTGAACCCAGGACCCCAGCACTGCAAGGCAGCTTTGCAAACCAGTGGGCCACTTTACCACACCTCAAACAAGAGGTCAAAACCTCGCTTTAATGTCTTATCTGAAGTCTTTTGTCTATGACAGTATAGCATAACCAGTTATCATACTGGAAAACTGTGGTTCAGTGAGAAGAAAGCCACTTACTGGCACAGTCACACCACTAAAAGACTCAGCCCTCGTTAGCTCCTGACATCTGACAACACTCATCTCTTTGTGTTTAAGGTGTAAGAGTGTCTGGGAAGCGTGGTGACAGCGCAGTGTCCACATCACTGTCTCCGTGTATGTGTGTGTGTGTATGGTTTCAGTTGTACTGCCCCCAGGCCAGTGTTCCAGCAGAGGTTGCTCTGCTGAGGCTGGTGCAGTTGGCTCTGGGGCCTCTTTGGTTCTGTGTCACTGACACTGGAAGTACAGTAGAGAGCCTGTGCCCCTCTGTATTCTCCAGAGCCTCCGGCACAAACCTGTCTGGTTCAGCCTTCTGCCACTAATCTCCCCCTGTCCTGACCTACTTCCACTCCTTCCTTCCAACCAACCACCACGCGCTGCGCTCCCTCGCTTGTCAGGAGTTATTAGGACACTGGGGACAGAAGCAAGCAGCCACCATAGGGAGCTGGGCCCGTGCTTCATATCAGCCGGAATTATCGCAGGACCGGAGTCGGGAGGGATTTTGGACTGTCGCCGCCTAGCAGAATTAACACAGTGACAGTTCGAGTGGGAATCTTGGAAGAAAGTCTTTTGATAAGAGTGTTTGTTCATAAAAAAGCTGTATTTGATTTGTTCTCTTTAGTTGTGTTCATTTGTAGATTCAATAATTCTAGGGCACTGTGGTCTCAGCTCAATTTGCACCACATTTTCTCATTTCCTGACTCAATGTACATGTGCATTTTCCATGCGGTGTCTTTTTATATCTCTTTACTGTTTTCTGTGAATTTTTTCCAGGTGCAAATAGACTGGAGCAAGCTCTATGTGTCAAGACAGAGTTTATTAACATGCAAATTAAATTTTTAAATCATGGTAAAGAGTAACCACTGTGGATGTATAGCAGATTCTTTGCCTTAATACAGCAGTATGGGGTGTGAGATATAAGGAATCTTACACTTAATAATGTTCATGGCATCAGCACCTTACACCAGGACTGAAAGACATGTACAAGAATTAGGTTTGAAGTAAATTTATGTGAGGCCACCTAGGATGTATGTATGGAGTGATTTCAGAGACCAGGCCAGAGAATAAACTTGTATCTGCAGCTGAAGCCAAAAGAAAATCCGGATTACACCCTAGAGCCTCCTGTTACACAGACAGGGGTGGGTTATAGGCTGTGCTGTGTTCTGGTCATTTCCGAATCATGTTGGATTAAGCTCTGTGGGTTTTTGTCGTGTAGTCCTTTTTGTTGTTAAATATTTATACAATAACTGGCTATTTAAACGCCAAAGCTACCACCCAACTAGGACTGAAGTTTATGTAGATTTGATTATGAAGAGGAATTGTTTCAACTTAAAAGGGCTTCCATCTTTGGAAGGCTTTAGTTATAAATAAAGTTATGTTGCAGTGACTGGGCTTTGCTCTTCACCAGTATATTTTAGTAATTTATTTCCCCACTGTTGCCACAGCTGTTTCTATTATTTTTCATCTGGTTGGAAATTAAGTAATGCAGAACAATTGATACTTAACTGGGGATGCCAGTGCTACTGGCATCTTGGGTCACACTGTAGTGCATTATGGGAAATATCAGCTACAGTGTGGCAACAGTGCGGAGGAGTGGTCAAGATTCTGGACAACGGGTCATGGGTTTAAATCCTGGTTGGGATGCTGCTGTTGTACCCTTAAACAAGGTGCTTCACTAAAATTTGCTCTAATAAAAAGCTCTGCTTTTTAGTTTAGTCTCAATTTTAAGTGTGAATATATTTATTTTCTCAATTTGAGAGCCCCTTAATATAAAGGAATAAAAAAAGTCAGACCAGATGCTACTCACTGGGAATGGTCCAGGACTGTTCTGTAATTTTGTTTTTATTCTAGTTATTTATCCTACAGTACAGAAAACCACATAGCATGATAACTTTTATACAAGTTACTTTTTAAAACTGTACCTGTTTATTTTTACTTACTTATTTTTACTATACTTCTTTCTTGCACTGCTTTTTCAAATTCAACATTAAAGCAAGTGTGAGCCGAGCTGCAATTATTCATTCACAATCACAAATAGACCCGGAGACAAGAATAAAACATTAAATAACTAATTTGAGTTCATTAGTTTTCGTATACTGCACCTGAACTGTTCACAACTTAACAGGCAGACCTGTAAACTGGAAACCGTAACCTGTCTCACAGCACTCTCTTTTTGTTACTTTCTCTAATAAAACTAGACATCTTGTCCACAGTACAACACTCTGTGATTTTATGTGGGTGTTTTGAGCACAGTCTCAAATTAGAGAGATATCTCTTTTCCTCTGATACGGTTTGCCTAAGGAATATGTCTTTCTAGCAGCTGTTTCTCTGGCTGTTTTGATTAAAGTGTAATGAATCTAGCAGCAGTAAAAACCTCTTTTACAAGACAGGAGCAGGAAAGCAGATAGGGAAACATTAAACCTTCACCTCCTGTTTACAAGTCCTCTGCCTTCCCCCCAACCCAGAACATAAGTATTCTCTCTCGCTTTCATTATCTTGTCTTGCTTGGATGATATCCCAAACTCCTGAGATGATAGTCTGAATATTGAAATGTAATGAGGGAGAAGCCACAATACTCCTCTGTCCTGCCATGACAAATAACCCCACAAAAGTGACTGCTGACCTGCACTTGTTTTGTGAAGGGGGAAATTCTTCATATGAATTTATTTGGCTTTTGTCCAAAGTGAGGTACATTCATACCCTTTTATACAGTGGGGCATGTTGCTGCAGCAGTCTAAGTGAACCACAGTGGCCCACTTGGGATTAGAACCCACAGCCTTCCAATCAATCAATCAGTCAATCAAGGTTTATTTGTCAATACATGAACAGTACAGCATACAGCGGTGTTGTCGGCAGTGAAATGCTTTGTCCGCAAGCTCATTAAGAGGGATAGAAGCACAGGGATTTATAAGGATTAGATTCACATTAGGATACAAAAAATTACACAATTGCAATTTACAATACAATTTACAGATTGTGAGACAAGGATAGGAGGTATTTAGCCACCTTCTTCCACTTCTGAGTCCACAGACCTAATCACTCCTCCACACTGTGGCCTTATAATAAACACAGGGAATAAAAGACATGTGGAATGATGCTTAAATATGTAGCATCAATGCCTTTGAGAGCAGACATGTGGAATCCAAAGTATTTTTCTTCATAACTCACCAGCAGTCCATTTCAGAAGTCGAGTTGTGCTTTATTCTAACAGCTGTGGCAGAACTGTTGTTCCCAGAAGTGTTGGTCCTTGGGCACTCGGGATATTTTTCTTCAGCACGTCCAGGCAACGCACACGGCATCATGGGCTGTCCTTTGTGGGTTTCTTAAGCATCAACACAGAAGGCTGCAAACGGGCAATACGTTAATTAGAGCATTTCATTTTCAGGAGGTATGTATGAAGCTGTACAGCAAAGCTGTTTTGTGTGAGACGGTATTGGGAAAATGGTGTAAAACAAATAATCCGCTCGTATATAATTCATGTAGAGCAGCCCGTATGGGAGCTCTTGACAAAGTATTGTTCTGAGGATGGAGATGTTTGCGTTCATCCCTCTCTAAAAAGCTGTGGGGGCAGATCTGGCACACAAGCCCAGCTATAAAGATCACTTTGTCTTCTCTGCTTCTTGCCCAGCCTTCTATCAGAAGGAGAACACTTCCTTTTTTGAGTTGGCACTTTTACAAAAAAGTAAAAAGATTCCTGTTGTTACTATCTTCACACCTCCATTGTGTGCTAGCTGTTAAGACCATCATGTGTACATAAAAGCTGTGCCGTTGCAGGATCGGCACAACTAACGAATGTATGTGGTCCAGGTAACAAAAGCTGAGCTGGTGATAATTCGCAGAGATTTTGTCTGCTGAACCGAACACAAATTGAGAATGTTTGCTCAGCGTCTCATCTGTTTCATCCACAGAAGGAAATCATAGTAAAACACCAAAAAAAAAACACGGTTAGCTCTTCGGAGCATTTACATTTCAAGAGAAGTGGTGCTTTTATGAATGAAGGAAACATGATTCATGTTACACCGCAGCAAGATCAGATACAGATTTTTACCTGCGTCACTCTTTAGAAGGCTGAAAGTGCAACTGGGGGAAACATTTGGGCAGGATATTGACTTTGAAACAAAAAGTCTTCATTCTTCTGCACTGACAGTTTCTGAGACTCAGAAGGGAGATGGATTGTAAAGATATCGTACTCAAGAAATTAAGCAGTTTTCAAAACACTTATTGTGGGTTAGTGGCAATGGAGTTCCCTTTTTATTTATAAGCAACAGAAGGTTTTCAGAAAAGTAAGGAAAGAATTCTTATAAGGTGTTAAAGTGCCAGTAACCAACAGGAAGAGGATGAACGGTTAGTCCTTTCCCATTCAGATTGATGCTTATCCTCAGAAATATGGTTTTAGACAGCTTGTCTCTTTCCATCCTACAGCCACAACCTTTGAAGGCTTTCGTGTTGAACGGATGCAAATTCTACTGAAACACAGGCTGTAGTGAAAAATGAACGTGTTCACTCAGGTTGGTATGAAATAGCTGCTTGAACATGAAGCACTGGAAAAGTGGAAGAGTAGTTCAAATGCAGTGGCTTTCATACAAGGATCTAGTGATCCTAGGAGGTCCTCAGACACTATTCTTGGTGTCCCCAGACAGAAAAGGCTACATGTCAGCCAATGTTTCATAGTGTGTGACATGAAAACTTTGACACCACAGATGAGCACTAACTGTGCTGATTTGCTGGATAGGAGTTGGATAGGCTTTTATTTTCTTATGAATTAAAAGGGGCATTACTGATGATTATTAAATTTTTAATAGTTATGTTGCAATTGAGAGTCCTTACTCAGAGTTAAACTTCAGAACCCACAGTTTAGATGCTACATGCTATACAAAAGATGTTTTAAGTTGATCAGGGAAAAAAATAGCCTATTTTACTGAAGATGTTAAAATGAAAATCAAATCATATAGTCCTTTAAATGGAGCTCATGAGTCTCAGTGCATTTAAGACTTTTTGCTGATGTGCTACTTTTAACAGAGTACGTAAGTGGCAACAAATTAGATTAAATAAGGTCAGGGGTACAAAAAAATCAACGATGTACGTTACAGGAGTTTCATTTTAACGGGACAGTGCTGTGTGTCTGCAACTGCCCTCCCTGCCAGCATGCTGCCTTGCTACCAGACGAATGACCCATTTCCAGCAGAGATGATCAGACGGCAGGCCATGGATGTCCTTCATGTAACAACCTGCCACCCGGGATCGACAAGGAAGAGGGAAGCCAAAGAAAACGCAAAGAAATTAGCAGCTCCCATCAAGGTCTGGAGTTTCATGCTGCAGGTGGTTCTGCTTAGAGAGAACAAAGAGAGACACAGAAGGCCTTACTTTGCTTACCTGTTTGTATTTATTTTTTCAGTTTATGTAGCCGGCCAATTCTGGTAGGCCCTGAGGTTTTCACTAACTGAGCTCCCTTTGTGAAGAGAAACCCGATGCGCCTGAACGTGCTGATTGTTTCCTCTCTATCTGTGGATCCGTGGAGGGGAGGGGGAAGACAGGCTGTAACAGTGCCTTTATTGTTGCCATCCCAGTGTCTGTCTGCGAGCTGTTCCTCAGTGCTTTGTCCCAGTCCATTAACTCAGTGGCTTCGGAATGCAGCACTGTGCTTTGTTTCCGTGAAGAGGTGGAGGGGAGGAGGTATGGAGGAGGTGTTTACATGCCACTGACTGGTAATTAGGCAGACTACGTGTGGCGTTCCCTCACAATTCCACTAGCGGTGACTTCAGAGGAGGGAGCTGAATTGGGCGAGCCAGATGCTTTTCGCCAAAAACCATTCCTATTTCTTGAGCCACAACTCACAGGCTGATGCGACACCATCTTACCCTAATCACCTGCGCAGGCTATTTTTGCTCTTCCTATCGCGACCAAGTTTGTTTTTGAAGTTTCCTTCACTGGGCGTGAGATAAAAGCTGCTGTACAGGATAAGCTCTTTCCACAGCTTGCATGGAATAAAGAGCTTTCTGAACTTCTGGAACGGAAAATGCATCTATTTTTTTTTTTTGCTATGCTCTGTTTACGCACTCTGCCTTGAAGGGAATAACAAGCTGCCCTTCCTCCCCAGTAAAGAAACTGGTCATTAAACATCAGCACTCAGCAGCGAAGACTTCGCCTAGGAAAATAAATATGGAACTGTAGTGAGGTTAAAGCAGAAAGAATCAGGGGGAGACCCATCTGAACCTGTTGGAAAAAACTGAGTGAAGGCTGCCGAGTTTGTACTGTGTGCTGTCCCTAAAGAAATGGTGTGATGACAAAAAAGCAGTGTTTTTAAATTCAGTTTTGTAAGACCTTAATCTGGAAATCAATATTACCTTAGAAATGTTAAAGACTACAGTCCCTGGAAAGACTGCTAATGCAGAATGGAATTCCACTAAACACTTAAAAATGGAAATCTTCTCCTCCGAGAATCATCTAACAAATTGTCGCAGTTGTAAATAGTGTTCTGTTGAAGGAAAACCCTTCTTCAGAGTATCACAAATACTATTTCATATAAACCTCCGATATAGGAATTTAGCAGAAATTGTTAAATAGAATAAAATGCTACATGACAGCATTTTAAAGTAGAGAATTGATTTTTTCTTTCGTGTTTTACAGTAACAAAGATATAAAAGACTCGTAAAGGGGTTTTATTCTTTTTTTCCCCAGACGGTGACAAGTTGGCCTAGAATCTGGGAAGCCCCAATGGCAAATTAATCATACTGAAAATTACATGTTTTAGATGGGTTTTATCTTACTGCCTTGGAAATTCAAAACATCCAACTAAAGCAATGCGATCCCCTTTGGGCAGATGGGTCAGACAGTGTGAACAGCCTGATTTCAGCTCTGCACTGCTGTGTGCTCTGGCTTGAGCACTTTGTACAGGGCAGGCCTTACTGGGATTTTGTGGGGGTGTGTTTGCAGGTTGGTGGAAGGGTTTGTGCCTTTTCTAACACCCAAACTGTACTTTACTGGACCCTTAGAAATTTGAACCCTGGAGGGCGGGGTTCTGTGCCTCAAATCGCTTAATTGGGTGACATTAGTATTTCTAGAGAAGGAGGGGGAGGGCAGAAGCTTAAAATCCCCACTTATTGTATTACAGTAACAATGTGGCTGTTGTGGAACTGTAATCTGCCTTTAAACCATTAAAGCACAGAGGAAGAGCTTCTTACAGATGCGCTGGCCTCCTTCCTTCCTGTTCAAAGAAGCTCAAGACTCAGAGCCTCCCGAGTTCCATCTCTTCACAGCTTGAGGGCTTTCCCTGCAGGGGTGTGGCTGGTTGCTGTAAGCAGCTGGTTTCACGCTGGTTTTTTTTAGTTGTCGCTCTGCTGTAATCACGCCGTAAACAAATGGTTTTTGAAGAGTCTCGGCTCTACCGACCCATTTTCCTGTGTGAAACAAATTCCAAAGTTGTGTTACCAATTTCTTAGACGAGACCGTTTTTTTTTTTTAAAAAAAGATGAATTTTTCTCACAAGTCACAGTACAGTACATGACCCCCTTTCACTGATATTCACACTTCTTGCAGCCTTTTTTCGCATTGTTGCTGCTGCCCAGTTTGGCAGTTTTTTGACACCCCTGGAAGTAGGTTTTAGTCAACCATCACTGTACAGTTTTTTAAATTCAGGAATTAACACAGGAAGGGAACTGGAATCAACATCAGACAAATATAAAGCGTTATGATACACAGAGTTGAAGGTTTAGCAACATGAAGATATTGTTTTACATTTTGAATTATTGATCAATCTAAATTAGAATAACTTGTACCTGGCATTTTCTGGGGAGGGGATTGATTAAGCCGCTATGACTTCCAAATAATAATATTGTTATTATTTATATCATTAGCAAACGTTTTTCTTATGTGACCTGTAGCCTAGCAGATGAAGTATAGATTAATACCTGCTGCATCCCTCGGAGTTGCAAGGTGACTTTGATTTTGTGTCTCTACTGAAAAATGGAACCCAGGGTGATTCTATCAGTGGGAACCAATAGCCATCTTGCCATGTTGTTGGAGTCAGTACCCTGGCATCATTCAAGAAATGGCTGCATGAGTTAAATGCGCTACTAACTCCCAGATGGGCCAAATGGTCTCACACCTGTAATCTTTCTTATGTTCCTATGTACCTTTGATTTAGCAACTGGGCCACTCACTGCCCCCAATCCCCCCTTTTAGTCTTTGAGAAGAAGAGCGAGTGAATGTCTTCAAAACAAGCTGAGGCCACCCCGTTCTGTACATTAAATGCCATTTTATGTAATTATTGGAAGGTGGGGAATCCTGCTTCCGGGCTCATTTTTTTTTGAATGGAGTTTAGATAAGCAGAACATTTGAGTTTTTGGTACGTGAAGCGCTTATCCTCCTGTATATTCTGAGATGTGAAACTTTCAACCTTAAGAATAGAAGGAAGTAAAGATTTATTTTATTGGCTGTGGAAGGGAGTCTGCTTATAGCCCACAGGCTACTGTATACGGCATTATTATGTGGAGCATTGATATACATGACTCAAAAGATTAATAATCAGGCGTTCTAGGGAAATCAAAGCTAGCCTCTAATTAAGAAGCACAGGAAGTGTAGCGTAAGGGGACAGAGATGAAGCTCCAATTAAACACACGGTATTCTGTGCCATGGAGCTTTTCAGCACAGACTTGGCTCAACCAACTCCCAGCTCCAATAAAAAGCCCAGCCATCAATTTATCTGTCTCTGCGATCCTTCCTTTCGTAGTCGGTCAGCTTGTGTTCCTCTTTCAGAGCTGCCAAGTGTCAAATTAATGCAGTCACGTCCACTCCTGTTTTGCACTGGCACTGCGCTGGTCCTCTTACAGGTTAAGGCCAAGTTCAAGATCGTATCTTGGTGAGATAAATCTTACAAGGCCATTTATCTTGGGTGATAAGTTGTTGTTGTATTTTTTTGTGGTCCAAGAATGAAAAGTCTGAGAGTGAAACTCCAGGTCTGAATTATGCAGCTGGAGTTGGCGAGTTTTGCCCAAGTCATTTGCTTTCAGAACTGAGGTCAGTGCGGAGGCAGGAGATGTGTGTTACCTTGAGATTAGCAGCTTTATCTCTTCCTTGTTCCTGTAACTTGCCTTGCGCTGAGGAGAACCAAAATTATTCAGCACAGCATGACACCTTTTAACACATATTAGTGTGTTCTTAATCCCAGTGGAATTACACTTTAAATTTCCTGCTGTTCTAACACTTTGTTGTCATATGTTATTGGATATGTTCATATTATTTAACATGGTTTCATCACGAGCAGCCGCTTAGTATAGTGTTGTCATTGCAATATAGTGTAGTGTTGTCATTACATTACCACATTTTATAATACGAAAATAGGAAAAGGTAAGGGACATCAGCAGGCATAGTGACACTCACATTGTATAATTAATAAGATAAGGATGGACATCAGATCTAACTTTCCCCTGAAAAAGATGAAACAATTGATATTATGAACACTTCACATGTCATCTAGAGAGTTGAAAGTGACACAGTCATCTAAAAATAGGCAGTGCTGTATTTTGAAGATAAAATTCTCTTGAAACTGTTCATTGTGAAAATGCAGAAAAGCCCCCCTTGTTGTTATTTTGTGTTGAGATCCATTGTAGTCATTTGCTTACAGTAGCTGGCTGTCCATTCAGATTACTGTGTTTCACAGAACAGGCTGCCCATTTTATTAGAGGGGACATGCTCGTTTCATTAGTCTGAACTAATCCATGTAATGTCTTTTTAATGGTCTGCATGTGGTGGTTCAGTGTGTGAATTTAGCTGTAATATTTTAGTAATGTATTGGAAGACAAAGCAGCCACTCAAAATTCCAGTTGTCAAGAATGTTGTTCTAAGAACGAAACAGCGTCGAAGTTCTGGGTTGGTCATATCACTGCCCTCCCTTTTCACAGCCTGTACTTAGGGTAACCACTAAGTGTGCAGGGGGCTGTTTGCATTGATGGTTGTGTGAACATTCAGGGAGCCTACAGCCTGCTCTAGACTGAACCTGCCCCAGCTGCAAGCCCTTAGGACACCCACAATAAATTTAGCCTGTGCTGGCCCTGGTGCTAACAAACTGGAGGAGAGGGGAAGTCAAATAATTTCCTTTGAACTGTCACACTGCTCCAGCACTTTGTTTCCCCTCTGCTCTACAGAGTGCAGAGTGTGCTCTAAAGTTTCCTGGCCTGTGACGTCAGAGCTGTGAATCACCGGTGCCAGTCATGCCGCTGAAACTATTTAATAACCAGGACCAATAACCAGCTTTTATGTCCCAGGTTTGGATCTTGACTATGGTGTCATCTGTATGAAGTCTGCATGGATTTTCTCTGGGTACTCCAGTTTCCTACCATCTCCTCGTGCCATCTCCCATTTCCTAGCGTCTCTGGAGCTGTTTCTGTGTGCGTGTGCATTGCAGTGGACTGGCTTCGTCCCACCTCATTCTCTATGCTTCTGGATAAGAACCAGGTTGCCACAACTTTTGGCGTGGAATAATCGGTTTTCTTTTGTTTATGGATGAAGTACACCACTAATATATATATTGATGTCTTTATAAAATGAAATGTTTTGAAAATGGCCACATTTGTATTGTTAATTAAGAAAACCAAACCCTGGTCTCTTGTATTTCCATGCAGAGAAGGGCCTTTCTGGGCTAAGTGGGATGTGGAACATGTTTTCATTCCTCTTCTGCCTTCTTCAAACACGCTTGCTCTTCAAATGCTGGAGGAGCGCAGACAGGCATTAGGACTTGGTGCTGCTGGAAATAAATGTAGCCGCCTTGAAAGGATTCTGATGTGCAAACCTCATTACTTGGAGTCATTCAAAGGTTTCATCAAACTGTCCGAAAGAAAGGGTGCTTAGTTTCCTGGCTGGGTTCCATTTTAAGCTTCCTCAGTATAGAAATCTATTTGTCTTTGGTTTAATTGTTTCAGTTTAATTGTGGATATACATAGTGATGTGTGCTTGTATGATGACGGGATGTGCAAACACCAGGCGTTCTTATTATACAAGGGAGCTGGGTCAGAGGTCATGGTTATTGTTGGCTAGCAAGTTGCAATCAGCATAGCACTTTAAAGCCCAGAAACTGCCGATATACTCCTACATTTTGCTTGTATGGTAACGTTGTCCTGTGCATCATGCAGGGTCTGATACATGACCATTGTGCTGGAGGTTCTCGTACCAGAGGGACAGAAGCACCATGAAAAAACCTTGCCCGTTCTATTAATCTAAGGAGTGCTCATTTTCATATGCCAGAGCTTGGAAACCAGCAGTATATTTATATACCTTATGGGAAAACTCGATTCCCCAAAGTGAAATGGGGTTATTGTATTGTTAATGAAGTATATCATTGCAAATTGGGTTCTGTTTCTTCTCTATAAATCCAGCATGCCAATAATAGGTTATATCTCCATATACTGTACTCGGTCAGCCTGTCTGTGATTATGTGAGACTGACCTCTTCCACAATCTCCAGTGTTGCACTTTTTTCTGTCTTCGATTTATATTATGAGCTGAGTGAGCTCAGGCCCGGACACTGCCTGTTCCTCCGATGTCTCACCTGTGGGGTGGCAGCACTCACTCTTTCACCTTTGTTGACCTTCTGCTGAGTCTCACTCCAGTTCCTCGCAGCTTCCAAGATTGGGGGTCAGGGTCTTGTGTCCTGTGGGCTGTAAGTCACAGATTGACAAAACATCCAGCGTGTTTCAGCAGAGGTTGACTGGAGAATATTCTAGCGCAAATCCCCTGGGCTCAGCACTAATTCCAGTTGCACATCCCTGCCTCACTGGGGAAAACCGCGTTATCGATTTGACAGGCAATAAGCTCCAACATCTGACAAAAAGGATGAAATGTATTTCAGCCATTTCTCACTTCTCACATGTTGCTTTTCCTTATAACTGAAATTCTTGTGAATTCCTACAGTCACAAGCAGGTATTTGGGAGAAATCCTTTTTTATTGGCCTAAAATATCATGTCTAATCTTATTTAGCAGACGTTGTGTGTCAGAAAATCTGAGTACTGAAAATATAGTGAGGAAAAAATGGTTTCTGAAGAACATTTGGGCTGCCTTTTTTGTTCAAATACTCAGAAATGTAACCTTTTCCCCCCTTTATTTGTAATCTCGTCATTTTCGTTTTGAGCAAATTGGGATGATTTGCTAATCTCTGCCAAGCAATGTCTAGGTTTTCAACCGCCATCCTGTTCAAGTCTGAGCTGGATGTGTGTAATATGGAGTGAGAATTTTCTTAACAGCTCGACTCATTCTTTCTTATTTATAATCCTGTGGCCACAAGGATGTCTCAGTGTGACTTGTGGGCACTATAAGGAAATACTCTTGTTTTCCAATGTGCAGTGATAGCAGCTGTCTGTGTTGGCCATTCTTTTCCTTTGCAGAAGATCCTATATATGGACTTGCAATTGGTGATCTTGGTTTGCAAAGTTTTCTTGAGCACTTTGCTTCTGACGGTTCCTTTCCCCAAATGTTTTATAAACCCAAATCTGTTGTGTAACCAATAAACATGTATTGAAGGACAGGTGTAAGTCTTTCTAGTGTCTCTGATCCACCTCATGCTCTAGTACATCCAGTACTGCTCAGTGAAGCCATAGAGTGTCTGTAAATTGTATGTGATTAATTCCAGATACTGTATGTATTTTCTCTCTCTCTCAGAATAAGGCAAGAAGTATGAAATCTTGTCTGTTATCGTCATATACACAAAGCCGCTTCTAAATCCTAGGGATGGTTCAAGTGTCCTAGGAATTTGGTTTCCAGCTCTTCACATTTTGCGGGAAGCTCAGACAGGGTTTGGCCCTTTGAGTTACTGAGGAAGAAATGGGAGCTGAAACAGAAAGTCAGCTCCCAGCATCTGTCTCTCTTCCCTCTACCTGTAAGGGGTATAAGTGCCTTTTCACAGTAATCTTTGATGTTCCTTGTACAAGAAGACTTTCCCTCTCCATTGCTTTAAAGCAGTCTGACGGATGATAGCCTCCTTTTGGCAGAGATTTGATGTTGCCTCTGATTATTTTCGGAGCAGTCGCCTCTCCATCTGCCACCCCTCTCTGCAGGCTGGTCACTGCAGAGAGGCCCACACTACACCTTCTGCCTCTTCCCACTGCTGAAGGTGAAAACCCATGATCCTAGTAGGCGCTACTCATCTCTCTTGTTAATATATCAGTGGATGTAGTAACTGTGAACCAGTGCTGATTAGCAAATGAAATCTGGTTCAGTGCCCTTCTCAGCAATATCATAGTTAAAAAAACAGAAGCTGTTCAAAACTCGCGGTATAGTTACTTTTTATTGATTCCATTAACGTTTTGCCACTGGGACAGTTGTCACGATAGCACGCAAAGTGTTTTCACTGGTGGATCGTCAACATGGGTTGTGAAATATTGAGCAGTGAGGACAGCAGCACATCATTTGAATGAAATACAGTAACTTCTGTTTCATCCTTCTTTGGAAGCTACTTTTGCTTCTGTAAAGGAATTGGACTTTTTGGATTTATTTTCCTTTGTGAAATCACAAGGTGTAAATGAGGAATATCAAAGAAGTGGAAAATGCTTCATGCGATGCAAATCTAGGAATTGTTCGATCATGTGCGTCAATGTATAGCTGTACTCATTTTTTGACAACGGTAACAGCTTTGTTAAACCGTATCAGAAAGGAAGTGATTTCTAAGTAGGCCGTTTATGGAGAGCACTAGTGAGTATTGCTCGTGGGGAGGGTGTGTTTCACAGGGGGGACTTCCCCTGATGTACATTTCCTTTCATGATGTAACTAGCTTGTAAAGAGTACTTTTGGAGCAACGGTGGTGATTTACATTTCAAAGAGGGGAAAAAAATAGAAAGATGATGACAGCAGAAAAATGGCGTGCAGGGCCATCCTGGCATTTACACGAAGAAAGAAAACCGAGACTCCCGGTTCTGCGGTTCAAACCGAAAGCAAAGAGAGAACATTCGAGAGCCGTTTGTAGAAAGTGTTTTTATCCCTCCCTGGTACCCAGCCTGACAAAGAACCAAACAAAGTGAAACTGCTTTTAAAAATTCAGGGGTGTTTTCAATCGAGAGAAAAATCTCACCACGTAAACCTTTCTCACTCGTGAGCACATTGCCGGGTCTGGAAAGCGCTGACATGTTTTTCTGTCACAGGGGCTAAACTGGGTGAGACAGTTCCTCACTTTTTCCTGTTTCTATCGAAAGTCAGCTTGGTTTCCCCGAAGCTACCGTTCTGAAAATTCTTTTTACTCCATTATAAGCAGGAAAAGCTGAGATCACTTCTCATCGCAAAGGATGCCAAAGCATTTCACATGCTGGGGGAATCTATTCCAATCGCCACCGAAGAGTAGCCCCACAAGTTGGTACATCTTCTGGACAAATAGTCTTGTGAAAATGCTGTGTTGTAGTCAATTGATATATAATGGAAACCAGTCTTCGCTTGGAGTGAAGACACAGCTGTAAATGAATATATACCCTAATTGTTAAATTCAAGCAGTCAGTAATACTGGTGATACTGGTCAGCTGCTTCTCATTGCCACTTTTACTGGGCTGGACAGCAGTTGGGTCAGCCTGTGCCTGCAAGCCCCACAACACAGCAGACGGGTGGAGTGAGAAATTACTTCACTAATTCAATTATGGGGAAACTATAGGTATAGTAGATTGCACAAGCCCAGAGTGGAATTTATCCAAGACACCAAGGTTAACACCCTATTCTTACGAACAGTACCAGCAGATCTTTAGGAAGCAACTATTGAGGACCTATCTGAAATATTCCCTAATTTTATTTTTAGATTTTTTGAAAATATTACACTGATATACAAAAGTGCTTTTTACATGAACAACCTTCTCCTGTTTTTTTTCCAATACACCACCACTAATGGGATTTTCAAGTGCTTTTGTTGTAATGAATCTTGGAAGTATTGCAGCCAAGATCATTAATGGCTAATTTCTTTATTAATATTTATTCTGGGGCAGTCAAAAACACTGATCTTTATTTAAAGGAGTCTGATTGGTCAAGATCACCATTGTTCCATCACTGAAACATGTTACACATCCAGAAGTGAGACAGTAACTCCATTTACTGTACTAAGTACTAAGCAGGCAATCTGTGCAACAGGGCTGCAGTTTTTTACGTCTGCAGCTTCTGTTCATTCCTCGTGCTCTGGTTCACCTGGGGGTCGGAGCAACAGTTAAGCTTTGATGCTGTCTGGCACATTAGTGGGGGCTTACAAGGCCTTTCAGGTGGTAGATGTTGGACTTGATTAGGAAACCACAGCCTCTCTGATCACGGAGTGGTGAGCTTCTACACCATCTCTTCTGCTGTCAAGGTAATCAAGGCAAGAACCCACATCTAATAGAAATGAGAGAAACGATTTATGTGTATTCTCTCACTGGTTATCCAAACACTTACTGTAGCTAGCTAGTGCTCAGTAGACATAGCCCACTCTGACAAGATTTTCTTTTTTGGGGTATTTGCTTTCAGAGTTTCTGCTGACTGTCTTTTCTTAAGATCTCTTTCAGGTTACATCAAGAATCCAATTCATCCCAAGCTCCATCAGTCACATTGTTCACTGACAAAATGCCTCCTGTAGTGATATGAAGTTCTGACACTCCTTGCTTGACTCCTTGGAGTCCAAACACCAGTTTTAGGCTGGAGTGAGGTCTGGAGACTGGGAAAAACAAGAACATTTCACCATTTCTTTCTCGGTTAAGGATGTATGATTTGGATCAGTGTCATATTGGAATACTGATTTTCAACCAAACTTGACTTTCGTTTTTTAATTTTGTTTGGCCAAAATTGTCTCTCAGATGTAGTTACATCCAAGTTGCCTCTTCTGATGGATCTTCCTAAGAAGAGTCTTTTTCCTTACACATGGGATCATGCTGAACACATCCTCAAAACTTGGCCACCAGAAAGGCAGTTCCGTTTGCCATAATATATGTAAAATTCAAGGGATGTTAAACTTCTATAGTGTAATGGTAAGACTTTATTTTCATATTGTGTACAATTTCGTTGTCACAATGTAGAAGAAATATTACTGCCCTTGAACCAGTCCAGAGAAGAGCAATCAAATACATTCTGGAGCTCAAAGGAATATTCTACATTTAAAATTGTGAATAGGTCAAACCTTTTTGAACAAGGGGTTATGAGAGTCCAGAACAGCCAGTGAAATTTATAATCCTGGCATTGTTAGAAGTCTGGATGAGATCCTCAGTTCAATTAGGTACTAGCAAGCAAGATGGATAAAAAGGCCTCTGTATTGTTACCCTTCTGAAAGTCTTAATTACTGTCAACTCTGAGAATGTAATAAATGAGAGGTCTTTTGCCCAAACATACGTAGTAATCTCTAGAGGCAATCTGACTCCTCTGACATCTCTGTCAGCTTGTGCACAGAGAAAACAATGTCAGAAGTGATCTGAAATTGCATGGGATTTTAGTTTGTGGACAGCTTCTACAAACGATAACCCTCTAACTCTAGTAGTTCAGGGAATAAAGTCTCCTTTTTTTAAATGGTAAAGTATGGAGGCAGTGTGCTGTCTGTTGTCTAAAGCTCTGACGATTTCCCTTCTTAAATAAGGTCACTGAATCAAAAAGGATTAATATACATGATTCCCAATGGACTCCTATTAAATTGACGCATGAAGGCTCTTTTTCCCCTTCTATAATAAATCAGAGCATCTCTCTCCACTTGCGATCAAGAAGACGGGCAGGTAATCCCGAGTTAGAAATCGGACCTGATATGACTAGAAATGGACTACCTTAGTCAACAGCCGGCACTAAGATTGCATAGACTTAAAAAATGACTTGTTTGAGTGGCATAATAAATAAAAAACTGTTCTATGCGTTATTGTAAGAAAGATCACACAATTTTCTAGGAAGAGTGCAGTAATTGCTCTTATTTTAAACTGCCATCTGGGGGCTATTTACAGTTTTTACATTGTGATTGGAGGAAATGGGTCACAAGGAGGAGTTCGGTGTACAGAAGAAGGATGTTTCTGTTCTGATTGACCTCTTTTTAATTTGGTAAACTGACTAAGAGTGGAACAAGAAGCACACTTTTCTGTCTTCTCCAGAACTGAGTTAGCTCCCATTTTCTGAAAATACCCGCATCAGAAAAGGTACAAAATCCTCAAAATTAAACATGGACTGAGCTAAATGCACCAGGTGGGATAGATCTGACCTGGGTTAGCAAGAAAGTCCCAAAACTCAAAAATCAAATCCCATGTGCACAATAGAATCTAAGTCCCATGGAAATAAAATAAAAACTTTCACGCTAACAATATCAATTCTTCCTGTTTGAAACACAATGTTGAGTGTAAGACATTGACATATGGTGATCGTCATTGCACATTTGCATAGTTAAGGAATGCTTAAATCCAAATGTGGGAATTGGAAGTGATATAACCCCAGAAAATGACATTGGAATTCCTAGGAAGGTTAAGTTAAGTGTTCTTCAGTGGCAGTGATGGTAGATGTGGATGCAGACTAAGGACTGAGTGACTGGAGTAAGATAAGATCACTTTATTAGCCTTATACAATTTCTTGCATTAGGAATCTGTCTTTTTCACATACCCCAGATTGCTCTCCATCAGACACACAGACAGGGAGAGAAGCTTGGGGTCAGAGCGCAGGGTCAGCCATTGTACAGCGCCCCTGGAGCAGTTGGGGTTAAGGGCCTTGCTCAGGGGCCCAACGGAGTAGGATTCCTCTGCCAGCCGCAGGATACGAACCAGCAACCTTCCAGCCACAGGCGCAGATCCTTAGCCACAGTGCCATTGCTCCGTTACTAAGTATCATAGCTGAAAGGTTACATACCACAGCCTGGATTCCTTTATAATTGTAGTTTGACCTAAAGCATTTGCAGATCAGAGCTATAAATAGCACTGTATATCAGAAATAATGGATAAAGGCTGGGATTTGCTGGTATCATCCTGCACGGCATCGTCTTCACTTCAGTTCCCTGAAAAGAATGTAGAAATCATTCCATTTCCTAGGTGGTATCAGTGTGCGTGTTAACAGAGAGCCATCTGTTAAATATGCACAATCTCACCTTTTGACAAGAAACATTGCTGGAGAACTTAAGGATAAAAGGGTGTAGCAAATATATCTCCTGCATTTTAGCAAGTGTTGGGTTATTGCACACAGTTTTTTTCTTCCTTTATGCCCTTGAAAGTTATATATGCTTGGGGAATATATTTGAGTGATAAATGGCTTGACATTCTCGTTGACGGTGATGTTCCACATCTGGGCTGCTATGCAGGGTGGTCTGGTTTCTCTGAGCTGTGGGCAGTGGGAGGGAGGGAGAGAGCTCAGAGCTCAGTCTGAGGGGTTTGAAGGAGCAGAGCAGTCTTGTTAACCCCCTTTACAACACCAGATACCCAAACCCACCTGACACATCACATCTTTGGAAATCAGATAGTGGAGCCCGTTATTCCCCTTTGTTTGTTTGGCCCTAAGCTTTCCCCTAAGAGAGGTCAGACCATCTTTTGAAGATCAGGGGCTGTGCCCGCTCTCAGTGGTTTATCTTATTCTCGTATATAAATAAACACATATGGACAGATAGTGTTTCTGGGACAAATAAATTCAAGTATTTAACCCAAACTGCTTTGCCTTTTGTCCATCATTTTAAGGACAAAACAATTTTCTTATCTCAAAGGAATGTCATGGTCAAGTTGGAGACCTAAAGCTCTTGAAGGTACAAGCAGATAAGATTCAAGTAGCCCCTGTCATTGACAAACTCTACTAACCCACACGGTGCAGTGTGGGCTATAGTTGTCCCTTAACAGATTGTGTATATGAGCTTCTGTGTCTCTGAAGGTGCACCTTTAAAACAGTAATGCTACTCCAAGATTTTGCACCAATAAAAAAAAAATTCTTTGGCTGAAATTACATCAAAGATATAGCTTCCGCAGCTAGCTCTTTTAAAGTCCATTATCTTATAAGAGCAGTTTAAGTATATTTTTGTTTTGGGGAACGTTTGGGATTACCTGGCCACAAACGTTTTTCGCAAGCTACTTGTTGCACAGGTGCAGCGAACAGGAAGATAAGGGCTTTATGAATGTGGCTTCCCCCATTCTTAAATACTTCACAATATGTCCGTGTACATCTGGCCAGAGAATCGAAATTGTATTTTTGAACCAAGTGCAGTTCTCACTTCCTCCAAATAACAGTTACAGACGGTCACCATTGTGTCACCTCTTTTTTCTGAAGCCCTCAAGAACACTGCTCTACTGATTCTTCTGAGAATCATTTCTGTCTGGTGTTTTTTGAAAATTCACCCATAAGTACCCTTATGACTTTCTCCTGAAATTAATGTTTCGTGTGTGAATTTAGAAATCACCTTGCAGTTCTAGCAAAATAACCTCAATCATCCATCCATCCATTTTGGACCCATTTTTTCCTGTTATTTTGGGGGGAGCTGGAGCCTATCCCCTCAAGCAAGTTGCACAAGGTAGGTTACACCATGGATGGGACACCAGTCCATAGCAGAGCAGACACACTGTCACAGACACAGATACTGTATGCACACGCACAGCTAGGGCCTATTTTCCCAGGAGAATTTTTAACCTACTTGTATGTTTTGGACTATGGAAGGGAGCTGGAGCACACAGAGGCAACTCCTGCAAACTTGGGGAGAACATACAAACACCATGCAGACAGGATGGACCTGAACCCAGGGTGCCAGCGCTGTGAGGCAGCAATGCTGACCGCTTTGCCACCGTGCTATCTTCACCTCACTCAATGTGAACAAAATACCTAATTGATGTTAAAATGTTTGCAATTATCCCACCAATGGAATTCCTAGAAAGGATTCCAGAGGAGGAAGATTTGTTTTTTGAATCTGGAAAAGAAGGTCGGGGGATGGAACAGAAAATAAAAGCGAAATGTTGCACACTGATGTGTTTTGAGTAAACGTCCCCTGAGATGGCCACGTGATTTAGGAGAATTCTGTCTTGTGTGTGAACTATTGTGCCCAATTGTTTTTGCCTCCTTGGCTTGTACTCCCAGCAGAATGCTCAGTCATGACTTGATAAGTGAGTAAGATGTAGTACGTTGTGAGGCCTCCACAGGTTGAGACTCCTAGCATGCGGAGATGTAATTAAACTTGGGTTCTCCTATCACTGAAGACTCTAAGGCCAGCACTAATTGTGGAAGTTGTCATGAACATTTGCTTGCAAGTGCAATAACAAAATGAACTGTAAAACAAATTGAAGGTGTTGGGGTTTTAGAAGGAAAGTAGGCAATTTATTGCTAGCAGTGTGTAGATAATGACATGACATACTTATTGTATCTCGGTTACCTTGATCTTGTTATACAGATAGCGCTACACAAATTATGTAGATGGTACTCTAGTTAATATTAACTGAGGTCTGTTGTGTGTGCTTCTGCTTGTGTATCCTGAGCTCCTACATCATCCTCATTTCATTGTATTATATGTTTTATTGTATGGTATTTGCAGCTTGGGACTGATGTAGCTAGTCAGTGAGCAAGAACGAACAACACTGAAACAACTGAGCAGAAATGGAAGATTTTCTAAAATGTCAGTAGAGTACCTGTCCTTCAGACAAGATGGAATTGATACAGACCACTGTTTGGGAGTTCTGGTAAGACTTGGGTTTTAAAGATGTACAGTAGGAGACATGGCGTCACGTCAATGTTGACGTGTGGAATTGGGGATTTGACATTAACTGTAATGAGAGGAAGAGGGGTATTCTGAGCACTTCTGTGCCTGTGTAGGCCCGAGGTAATCAGGATGCAATACCGAACCCCATGACTTCCTGGGTGCCTTCAAGCCTGCAGTGATTTCAGTGAGAACTTCAGTCCTTCAATCAATTTTGACTCTCCTGTAAGGCACTATGGAGCCGATATGGAAAATGAAAGTGTGCCTCCTTCTCATACCCCCCTTTCTACTTTCAAAAACTCAGGATACTGGGAAAATTGTAATCTTCTGATGCAGTTACATTCTTTAGTCTAAAGGATATGCGAGGCCTCCAGCATTTTCATGTACCCCACAGAGCAATAGCAAGAGAATTCCTGGTTCTCTCTGTAGTTTGTATACACAGGTCCCAGAATGGCTGAATAATGTGCTCAGAGGGGACTGCTGGGCTCGGGCTGCAGTTTTAAAATGTTGACTTTGGTTTTACTGACTGTTCAGAAGTGGCAAAACCCAACTATGAATTAGTCGCCTTGGCATTGTCACGTATTAAGAAAGATGCATTAAAGAATGTTTGGAGTGGTCTCTGGGTGAAGAAGTGTAGCGCTGACTTCATGAAAACCCTCCTCTGCATTACCTGACCATGCTGGACATAGCCGGTTATTTCTTTATTGTCTTCATAAAAACGCCTCTTCTCCCATAGAGAGACTGACACGCTAGCCATCCTGCAGGGGGGATGTGGCGGTGGGGGGGGGTTCTTTGTGCTGGCTGACATGGTTCTTTTCTCTCGGCGTGCAGAGACTTATGGATTTATGAAAAATACATTAGCTGTGGTTCATTCACACTACAGATAAAAGCCCATCAAGTGTCCTTTAGTTGTGTATATTGCTAGGCAAGCAATGCAGCACTATGGAAGCAGAAAACATCAGAAAAGAGAGCCCTGGCAGGATTTCTATTAAAGTAGGCCTTGTTAAAGTGTTAGAGCAGCAATGGAATATGTCTGTTCCACTTTTGGCTTTGTAGTACTGAAGAAGCGTGTGAGTGGGGTGGGGGTGGGTTGAGGATGTGCAGAGACATGCAAGAAAGACTAATAGAAGGAAGAGAGAGATTGATTTTAATACAGCAGTTAAATAAGCATTTAAATAAACAGTTACATTTCGGATCAATCTCCGGGATTTGCTACCAGCTTAATGGCTGTCTCACAATAATGCAAAATGCTCCAGTACTGTATTTATCAGTGATTATTGTGTTAGAGGACCTCTGAACCCACTGCAGGCACAAATACTGGGTTAATACCATTGGACTCTTTAAAAGGTATTTCAGAGTAAGGGTGGGGCCCACATGTGAACCCCCCAAGGCATGCTGACACAACCCCTAGGAGGACAGCTGTAGTATGGAGCTGCTCAAATTTGATTTGAGCTCTGTAAATGGAGGTAGCCGAGTATCTAGAAGTTCAAATGTGTAACAATGGAGGATGGAGGGGAGGAGTCTGAGAATTTGGCTGCTAGACATTTGAAGCCAAGACTAGGCAAATAGATGGAGGCATCAGGTGATCAGATTTGACCTCTGACCAATGAAAGTTGGACATTGTTTGGAAGTTTCCAGAATGTCAGGTGTCATTGGTGTGGCTCCGTCAGAGGGCAGAAAACATCAGAAAAGAGCCAGTCCTCCTACTGGATAACCACAGTGTGGGTTTTATGGATCTTGGATCCACCTACGTGGTCACCTTTAGTTTCAGAAAGCAGAAGGCATTGAGATTACTGTTGCCAGTGATCTGTGAGTTGCTGAACTAAATCTATTATTGTACTAACGTAAAGATCAGTATTCAGAAATTGGTAGCTTAAGAATGACTTGTAAAGCCTGCTTGAGCCTTATCTTTATGCTGTAAAAAACAGACTTGCTATTGCCATTGGACTGTACAATTGTCTGAAAGAATATTAGCCTTTTTTTAAGGATTTAAATTATTTAGAATTTGAAGCTGTATCTAAAGAGCGTCTGTTGATAATTAAATTATTATGCTTGTAATATTTTAATAAATCTGCGATTCAGAGAGGAATTCTCATTCTGGAGCACATAAATATCCAAATCTTAATCGTGCAGTTGGAGATTTGAGGAATATTTTCAGTTAATCATTGTGAATGAGCACTACATCTGTAGTTCTTGTATGTTGCCCCATACTGAGTTAATAAGTAGTCCACCCCATACTGAGCAACATTAAATTATAAATACACTTTTGAAAGCAGAAAAATGGTTTAGTTAATTATATTTTATTAGTCTTTGTTAGTTTCAAAAGTGGCTTTTAATGAAAATACTCCTAACTGGATAGGACTGTTGATCTGTTTTCCGTTTAATTGTTTTCCTTTTGTGGATTGATTATCCAGTGTTCCTAAAACAACTTATTTCAGTACTCCGGGGTGGCAGTGGTGGAAGGCTGCCCATTCACATTTGAAGGAAAATCCAAGGTCCTGTCAACATCACTCTCTCTTCACTTGTGTACTCTCCCAGGGGCACTTGTCCCAGTGCAGTCGGGCTTAATTAGATCTGTTTGGCTGTTCACACTGAAAGTCCCAGTGTGTGTTTTCTCAGTCGAGCGGGTCACACCTGCAGCACCTGCTGTGCTGATGAGAGTCCCAGGCAGGTGGAGGTATTTGAATCTGGGGTGTGCTGGTTATCCAAGCCTCTTCCAAACCCTCTTCGGTGTGTTTCAAGCTAGCACGTGTTACCGGCCATAGAGAAGAAAACATGGTGGTGCTGAGATTTCCTGCATGTTTGTTTTTTTCAGCCAGAGCATTTTGTGAGGTATCACAGCCACAGTGTCTTCTGGCTGAATTAAAAGAGCATCCCTTTTTGCATGATAGCTTGGCATTGTTTCTGAATTAAATAGTAAAGCTGATCATGCTGCGTACTTATATAATGGAAGCCCTTAAAAACTCAACTTATTTGGTTCCAAAAGTAGAAAGTGTGTTTTAGAGAATTTTGATTGCAACAGTAAGAAACCCTAACTAGTTTTAGAACATCAGAAAGACTATTCTTCAATCCTGTGTTTGTTTTCTGTGAAAAGCAATGAGTTGGTCTTGCAAGACTGGACTGTTTTTGATGGAGGTGACCAGGGATTCAGTGTTGTTTCTCCGAGAACCGGCTTTTGCAGATATCACAGTATGTGTCATCTGTCCTTAGGTAACTGTCCTCACAATTTTAATTTCTAAAGGCACTATGATAACAGCACCTTAGAAGAACACTTAAAAAACTTTCACAGCTGTAACTGCTGGGCACTGAAGTCATGTGTGTCATAGCCATAGCCCTTCTGTCCTGAACTAAAATCCCCTAGAAATATGTTAAGATCAGCAGTGTGAGAGAGCAAATAACCCTGTTTTTTAGAGGTTGCAGGGGCAAACACTACATCTGTTGTCCTGTTTTGTATTTTACTGTCTCCAGCGAATGCTGTCAGAAGAGTATCTTGGTCTATTTGGTGGAACTCATTCATCCCGCCTGGACAAAGAAACTAATCCAAACTTTCAAAGAAAGACCCAGCCTATTCCTGCCTGGACGAAACCCACCCCCCACCAGTAGTGCACTTTCAATTGAGTGGAAAGAGACAATTACCAGCACCAATGACCATCCAGAGGCAGGGATCTAAGCGAACAGTGCACTGAAGAGTGTGAAGGGGTGTTCTATAGCATTCTCTGCCTATGGAAGGGAGCACACAGCCAAATCAGTAGAAATCCAAAAGATCGTTAAAAGAGCAGTTTAGGAGTTTTATTATCTCTAGGTATTTAATTTACTCCATGGCAGGAATCAATGTACTTAATCACCGGATCAAAAGGCATGATGCCAACAGGCAACATAACAGGGCTATTGCATTTTATATACTGTATGAAGTAGAATAAACTCTCACACAGCTGCATATGACTTAGTGCCATTCTGTGTAGAGTAGTTGGACAGGTTAGCCAATACAAGACAAATCTCAAGCAGCAAGTGTATTTCCAGAAGCAGTGTGTCAGTTTGAACAGCGCAAGAAGACCATTCAGGCCAGAATGCAGAGCAATTGGTAGAGCACAGACTGAAATCACAGGCACAGTGGAAAGTAGCACAATGCTGGTGGTAACCATTTGTAGGTGTCAAGGCAGAGAGAGATCGCTGGACTAACGGCACAGGTGTGATCTTGGAAGAGCAGTTGTACAGTCCTGGTGGGTGGGGGCAGTTATCTGAAATGTGCCTTGGCCAGCGATCCCGCAACAGGAAGCAACCTGGAAATTACTCTAAAGCTGACGGTAGGGATAACGGGTCACTCGCACACTGTGTGATTAAAGAAAAAAAGGAATTGAAATGGCAGTAGCAAAATAGCATTTACTACACTGTAGAACTGGCATCTCCCTTGATGCAAAGAAGTGTCCTCTTGCTCATTTCAAATCGTGAATTAATACGTTTGTTTGTTTTTTGTCACACGAGCACGTTGTTTCTGTTGTAACTCTGTGCTTCGTACAATTGCTTTCAGAGTCCGGAGAGGAAAAGTTCTAGTCCGGTACGAAAAGATGGGGGAATACCCTGTGAGCAAGCCAGCTTGAGAAGCTTGGCTTCTTTTTAGAATCGTGGCTTTAAAAACAGGAGGCTTCCCCGACGTGTCCCATGATAATGGGGTCGAGTTGGGAGTTCTCTCTCCCTCTCTCGTTTCTTTAAGCTTGACCTCCTCGTTCCTTCCCAATTCCCTGGAGCCCAGCTGTGCCCAAATGAACCGTAATTTACTTTGACTCATTCAATTTGTGTTTTAAGGAGGTCACAGTGGGCCAGGCTTTAATGTGTGGTCACTGCTGAAGTGTTTGCTCTAAAGAGTGCCTGAGCTGAGCTGGTGAGTTTGGCGCCCAGGTCCCTCTGTACTCAGAATGAAATTGCACTCTTTCTTCTGGAGCATTATACGTCGGAGCCTCTGCTCCTTCTCACTGCTTGCGTACATTAAAAAAAAAAGTGAGACATCGGACAAGAAAAGAACAGTTTGTTGGCAAATCTTACATTGGAACAGGAAAAAGGTTTATACAGTGCTGACAGGAAAAGGAAAGGGACACAATGTTTCGGCTGTGGAGCGTTCTTCAGGTGTGTGGCTCAGCATGGAATAAATCTTTACCTGTTCCTTTGCAGGCTTCTCATGCTGAGGCAGCTACAGTACCTTCTTGAAAATCTTACATTGGTCTAGTGAGTGGGTGTCGCTTTCCTTTTGAATGGCATTTCTCCCCTCCCTCCACTGTCAGCTCATTACAGTTGATGATAAGTTGGCATTTTTAATGTTGTTGCTATATTTTGGTCGCCCTTCTGAACTTCCTTGCCTTAAATTTCAAGCTTTCCCGGATGATTTGGGCATACTTTTTTGAAAATGAAAATTTACTTCGAAAATCCAACAACAGGAAACATGAGAACTGCTCTTTTGCAACCTACCTGTACAACTTGTTTCTAAACACTAGGTTTGTTACATTTACTGTAATTGGCGACCTTATTGTGCAGGTAACAATCTCTAACAACAAGCAGAGTGTGCCTTTATTGATCTTGGAGACTTTTTGGTCTTACTGTTTTGGAATTGCCCTTGACTGTTATTTGAAATCCCATTAATAACTCGGGTCTTTACAGTATCAAACTGTAGTGCTTTATTTTTAGATGTTCTTATATACATTGTCTTTTATTTTCATCCACATCCTATTTCCAATATAAGACACTTTTGGGTGTTTTTGAACAAGAAGCACTAAAAACAGTGAAAAGCTCAGAATAATTTGCTTTTAGATAAGGACAGGTTTGGGCTGCCAGGCTACAAGGTGAGTAGTTATATTACACTGCATCTGTTGAGCTGTGTTCAGAACAATCGGAGCCTTTTGCCAGAGACATGAGATCAGGCTTCGAAACAGATGGTGATGTCAGTCATAATCTGGTAAATCCGATCACTGAGAGGCCTCTTCCCTGTTTTGTGACCGTAAACCTTTCTTCCAGATAACTAATTCTCATTTTACACACACAAATACAGATATACACACCTGTAGTCAGCTCAGTTACTCAGCAAGGCAGGCGAGGGAGTTATACACTCCTTATCCATATGCTACAAGCTGTAAATATCTAAAAAAGCACACAGCATCCTCTGCTGCAGAGCAAATATAGGGGTTATATCTCTACTGGCCTGCAAACCCGTGAGTAAAACTAAAACTGATAAGGAATTATTTTGAATATCCTGCTAACAGAACCTATAAACCTTGGGCTTCCTTGCTTCCATCTGGAGCAGAACAGGAGTTTAAAATGTGGATAAACAGTAGATGGAATTTAAACATACTGTCTTTCTTTCTTGATTAAATTGATAAGCTACTCCTGGGAACTGTTGCAGATGTCCGTCAGAAGGTCTGGTCTCCTCTCAGAGAAGCTATTAAACACTGAAACCCAAAGAATGCCCGAGTCATCTGCTCAAGGGATATACTGTAACTGGGATATAGATTTTTTTAAATTAGCTTAGTGGGTGAAGTGAGAAATCCAAGCTGAAAGCCCAAGGCTGCTTCGGCCTTGTGATCCCCAAAGCAAAAAACAAAACAAAAAAAAAAAGAGCAGACGCTCGTCTCCCTCGACAACCGGAATCCCCTGTGTGCAACAGGCAGCGTAAATGAGTCGTTCAGGGAGGGTGGCTGGCTCAGGGCTCTCCGAAAGTTGAAGTGGTGTTCAGCAGAATCTAATGAACCCTCAGCTCCTGTGGTGCTGCATTCTCATGGGGGCAGGTGAGGAGAGAGGCCAGATTTTGTCAAGACTTTCCATAGAAATCAAACTCAGGCCTGTTTTGCCAATGGCTGAGTACTTTGGTAAATACAGTGAATTTTGAGTTGTTAAGTCAAATGCTGCGTACACTGCTGAAAGATAAACAAACAAACACACTGAGGCCTTGTAATGAAGAGAGTGTGCGTTTAAAGGGAAATGGTGTTCCTATCGTTACAAGTTTCTGAGCAGGCTTTTCTCTCTTTGGCACAGCAGACCTGCGCCTACTGCAGCACCTTTGTCCATCTCAAGGCTGCTGTGGACATACTTGACCTTGGAGAAACTCACCCCTGAAGGTCTCATTGGCCTCTTTAAATCTCCGGGCTCTTTAAGATCTGGAAACAATCCTCAGTCTGTAACTCACCTGTATTGGGTTCGGTTTAGCCAATCACAGGTGGGGTGGAAGGGAAAGCCCTTGTGGTTCTTAAAGAATTAAGGTTATCCCCATTGGTCTAAAGGTCATATCTGAAGCTCAGGCTGAAGCAAAACCCTTTCTGCACATCCTGTGAAATATTTTCCAAGTTCAGGAATTTGAATGTCAGGCATTGCTGTTATTTGAGGACTCTTGGCATGAAAACATGGGACAAGCTACCCAACCTGGTTATTGAAGCAGATACCCTGGCTTCTTTCAAGAAACAGCTGGATGGCATCCTTAGATCAGCTGAAGCTAAGCAGGGGTGTGCCTGGCCAGTACCTGGATGGGGGACCTCCTGGGAAAGCTGCTGGAAGAAGTGTTAGTGGGACCAGTAGGGGGTGCTCACCCCTGTTATCTGTGTGGGTCTGAATACCACAGTATAGTGACGGGGACACTATACTGCAAAAAAAAAAAAGTGCCACCTTTCAGATGAGATGTAAAACTGAGGTCTTGACTCTCTGTGGTCATTAAAAATCCCAGGGCCTTTCTCAAAAAGTGTGTTAACCCCAGTGTCCAAGCCAGATGTCCCTTGGCTTTTACAGTACCAATCATGGCATTCTAACAGTGTCCATCGACTGTATGAATTGGCTTCATTACTCTGTTCTTCTCCCCACTGAGAGCTGATGTGTGGTGAGTGTACTGGCGCACTTTGACTGCCATCACATTATCCAGGTGGGTGATACGCATTGGTAGAGGGGAGTCCACATTACCTGTAAAGTGCTGTGAGTGGAGTGTCCAGAAAAGCACTATAGATTTATTTATTTTACTCCTAACGACCAAACGGACTAGATGGACCAAATGATCTCTCTCGTCTGTAACCTTTTTTATGCTCTTATGAAAGGGGTAGGGTAGTGGAGATGGAAGGGACTCTTGAAAAGGACAGAAGGACAATACAGAAAGCAGAACTCAGACCCTTGTGTAAACAACGCTACTTCTACTACTGTGTACTACTTTCACTCACGAGCCATAGGTCTGGGATATACTGTAAGTCGGCAAACTACATTTCTGTCACCTAGCAAAGTTCTAAATTTTAGATGAAGATGGGTTATTGGCCTGGAATATTGGCTGCTGACTGTCGTTTCACATATTGGTATGGATATTGTTCTTGAAAACTCCGTGTTGGTCAGTGTCCGCTTTTTCGTATTGTAGGCATCTATCCAAAAATGTTGGGCTTGTCCTGGGGAGTGTCACAGTTTAATAAGCATTTGAACCGTAACTAATTGTTATTAACAAAATTGCTTTGATCAATGATATAATTATACACATATTTGTCCATTGCAGATCTTTGTGTGTTTGCTTCTCTCCTGTTGCATTTGGAGACATAATTGAACCAAGATCTTGAATTGCTTAAACAGGACTAATTAGAGCCTGCTCCTAATGTGTTTTCCAGTTCCTTAGGATTTTTTTTAGATGAAGTAAAATCTCTGAGAACAATGTTGTTTCCAATACCAGCAGGTCCTAGTTAGTACATAATTAGATGGACCGGGGGGGGGAAAAAACTCAATAAATGAAAAGCTCATTGAGAATGAACCAAGAGAACCTGTCATTGAGAAAATGCTCAGTGTAACTTCTTGTGCGCCTGTTGTAACCCTTATTTAGGGCACTTTTCAAATGGACTGTAAAAAGATCTGGTAGAACAACATGCGATCCTCTCTAAAAATATCTTTGACTTCCCATGGAACTGCCAGCAATATTCTCGGCAATAAATTGCCAGGTGGAGATTTTGCTGGAAATTAGTTGTTAGTAATTACCAATATCAAGGCCTTTCAGCAGCGATTGCCAAATGTAAAACCTCCCTGCATTGTGTCAGTGCATGCCATCATCATGTGGGCACGGTGGGTCCTCTGTGCGTCTAAGTCTGACCCCGGCTCTGTCACCCTGTTGGCGAGCTGCAGTGTGCCAAGCAGATAGCAGTCGACAGCCGAGGCTGGCAGGCTGTACCCATGCAGGCAAGCTGCTGGCTCTTTGCTCGGGACTGAGGAATGCTGTGGCTTTGGGTGTGTTGTTGTTTAGCAGCTTTCACTGCAAGCGAGGCACATGGAAACAGCAGATTAAAACAGGCACCCTGATGTGCAGGAATGGAGAAAGAGCTGGAACAGGACTTATTAAAAACCCACTGGTGAATGAAATTGTATTTAAGAAGTGTAAAATCAGTGTCTGGATTTTTTTTGCTTACCTAAATTTTGCCGTTTTATTTTATCGTCACAGCCCTGTTGTAACCAAAAGAGCATGCCACAAAAATTCAGAATCATTTAGTTTTGTCTTCTGCATGAACATCTGATTGCAGCCCTGGGAGCTGCACAAAGGCCATATTTCCCAAGATAATATGTTTGTGTTCCTGCCATTTTGTGCCAGGTATTTTGTCTCGGTTGCACTGTATCTGCGGGCTGTTTCTTTTGAAGCAATGAGAACGGACTGTGATTCCCGAACTGGGAGAGTTGAGACAGGATTGAGGTTCATCGACCGGGGTTCTCTTAAGCCATTGGTGAAATAGCGCCCCCTGCCACTTACCAGGCATCTCTACAGATTTCAGCACATCAAAAGATCAATGGCTTGATTTATTCTCATTCTCCCCGTGCAGTGTACATGAGCTGGGATGTCAAGAAATAATTGGAGTTTCCTCATTAGGTTTGTGGGAAAAGAAGCAAAATTGCTCAGAAGTAAGAAAAGGTTCTTCTGAAACATTCTTTAAAAATAAAGACTTTTTCATGGCAAAATACCTTCTCGGAAACCTTGTTCATTTAGAGCAGGAGGAACACAGAATGACGGAAAACAATGAAATCATGACAAATCTATCAGCCACCTGCCAGTGAGAAAACCATTGACGTATCAAAGCTGGTGATCCTTGTGTGGCAGCAGTATCGTGTTCTGTTCTCTCTGGTCTGTCTCGGACTGGGCGAGAGTGTAAAACCCCAATTGTGCTTAAGAGTGTCCCAGGCTACTGAGGCCAAATGTTAGTCCTGTGTGTAGCTCTCTGTGGCCCTGGGGGAGAATTGCTCTCTCTGCGCTCTATGGCACATCACTGGCCGACAGGCCGGCTCCATTGGGTTTGCCGTCTGTGTCACATGTCTCAGCAGTGGGGGAGGGGCTTTTGTTGGTGGCCAGCGGGGGAAAAAAAGCAAATTAGGTTGTGCAGTTTGGGCTAACTGAATGTGATCCAGAACAGTGTGAAGTACAACCAGACACACACCCTTCAGAGGCAGCTGTACGACAACTGCAAAGGAGGCGCAGCTTTCGAAGAGAGATGTCAAAAAGCTTGTATGAGATTAAGGAAGACAGACTCAAAAGCCTTTTAGTGCCAATGTCAACATCGCAGGCTATTAGATAAGTGGATATAACATTCAAAATGGCCAGGAGCCACTCTCTCACGTTTAATGAAACTAAACAGATTTTTAATCTGTACAGACTTTTTTTTTTAAAGAACACTGCTTTGTCCTACACCTCTGTACAGCAGTGGAGGGAAAGGAAAGCGATTGGCCGTCATTGTGATGAGTTAGTAAATCAAAGCCTGTGGAGAATCTAAATGGGTGAAATGCGGCACAGCACACATACATGGTGTTACTTCTGCCCTTAAAAAAAAGGCTACTCTTTGGTAAACCACCAGGCAGGCGACTGCCCCCACACCACAGCCACCAGAGGCCAGCTGCCTGCGCCGGTTGTACTCCTCTCAGGATAGAGCCGCCTGGCCTGCACTACTGTTTACCTTCTCATAGCTTAATGAGGAGGTAGAGAACCAGTGTGCATTCCTCATAAAACCACTGAGGCCTGGAAAGGACAGAAACAAGGATATGTAAACTGGAAGGGAGTGGCCTTCTTAGCTGGCCTCGTGTGTGTAAATCTGTACGGTACAGGAGTATTGTGTGTGTGTGTGCCTTCGGAGACACTTTAACATGCAGAGATCCAGGAATTCAGTTAAGCCATTGTAAGATAAGATAAGATCACTTTATTAGCCATATACATTTTCTAGCATTAGGAATTTGTCTTTTTTGCATACCCCAGCTTGCTCTTCATGAGATACAGACACACAGACAGAGAGACGTTTGGGGTCAGAGCACAGGATCAGCCATTGTACAGTGCCCCTGGAGCAGCTGGGGGTAAGGGCCTTGCTCAGGAGCCCAACAGAGTAGGATTCCTCTGCCAGCCATGGGATTTGGACCGGCAACCTTCCAGCCACAGACGCAGATCCTTAGCCACAGAGCCACCGCTCTGCCCCCCCCTTTTTTTAAAACAGATTTGTTGCCGTTAATCTGTGTTGGAAAATCCAAATGTGATGAAAAAACGCAGAGGAGTATTGTGAACAGGAATTTGACAATGAAGTTATAGAAATAGAAAACAATCATATTTGATAGATTGTATTGTTCATGTAAGAGGAAGCACAGTGTAGTAGGTAGGGCTTTGGACATATGTTGGACAGGTTGTGGGTTTGAGTCTCTGCTCCAGACACTGCTGTTGTGCATTGAGTTGAGGTGCTTTACCCAAGTAGCTCTGGTCCACCCCACTGTGTAAATGGGGGTGATCCCTGTGGTCGACTGGCATCTGATCTGGCGGGGGAGTCGCATGCTCTCCCAGTGAGTCACTGTGGCTCTGGTACGGTGGCATTAAAGGTGCCACTGTTCAGCTGGTCAGTGGCTTGGTTCGTTTCCCCTTGGCCGTTGCTCATCATACTAGATTCTGCAGCACATTGTCGATGTGCGTTACCTGAGGATGCAGCTTTCTCCCAAGTCCAGTCACAGTGTCATGACGACACCACACATCACCACACATCGGTTACACGAAAACCCAGACTGAGAGGAGAGAGAAGCACAGGAGGTGCCTTTAGAGACACTTGAACAGACTTGGAAATACAGTATGGGCATATGCTGCAACTGAATGACTAGGATTTTGACAGTTTCACCACTTTTTACAATGAAAAGTATATGAAGGGCATATAAAAATAAAAGAACTATCCCAGTATCTGTCTTCTGTGAGGAGTATTAGTTTATGAAATTTACACTCAACTCACAAATATGCTTTTGTTGTCCAAAACATCCTAAAAATGGTAAGGTTTTGACTGTGGGGTCTGCACCAGATGCCCTACAAAGACGAACACTTCTTTAAGCTGTTTAATGTGTGGAACAATGATGTTCATCCCCAACAGGGAAACATCTTGGATTTAAGACAGAATTCTCTGGGAACTTTCAGTTCGGCTTTTGTAAGCAAGTTGGGGCATATTTCCCTTTATCCCTTCTCACTCCCATGGTGTTTTAACACACATCCAGAGTGGCTGGTGTGACAGGTTAACAGAAAATCCATCCAGGGAGACCAGTCCCTGGTGTGAGCCAAGGATCTGGAGAGGTGTAACGTCCTGTAAGCTGTCTGCGCCTCCCTGTGTCGGATTTTCACAACACCCCTGAGAACGTGTGTGAGAAAATATGCAGTCGGTGTCTACTGAGATCAAACACCAAGGGAATCAGCCATACCTAAAACAGAAACGAAAAATCTATTGTAGCTTTTAACAGAGGAAGCTTCTAGATTAGGGTTCTTCAGTCCTAGCCTTCCTGAAGGGAGGATTAATGCTTGCAAGTTTTCATTCCAGCCCTCTCCTAAGTACTTTAGTCTGGTTATTATGGGCTTGAAACGACCAATTGAAGAACACCATCTCTTGAGGAGCACGATTGGAGAACCCTGTTATAGACCATCTGAATTTCCAATCATACATTGGCAACCTCTTCATGGCGAGTTTCCATTGGAAATATGAAGAAAGGAGTTGCTGTTAAGTCCTGAAGCAAGGCAATATTAGAAAATGCTTCAACTTATTTGATGTGATAACTAGTGCACAGATGTTGAAACTGTTTATTCTTTCTCCAAATAATTTATTTTAATTTGTTTTTGTCATACTCACCCACTCTTGGAATTGGAAAAGTGGAATTTTGGCCAGTTGTGTTTTTCATGTCTCGACTCGCAATTGCAAAACCCACAACTGCACACGGGAAAACGAAAAGTCTCTTCCAGGGCTCATCTTTTAACATGTCATTAGCACCACAGCACCACCATCCCTCACTAATGGCACCATAGGGCTGCATAGTAAATGTAACAGTCAGTTAGTACCATGAGTAGAGTTCGAACCCATAGCACCTGGATCATAAAGTACAACCTGCACTCGAGTGAGCTCTTGGACTGGTGGAGTCAGTCAGGATGCTCCCAACATTATTTTTACAGGTACATTGAATAGTACCCTCTTCACTGTGAACAGGTCTGTCTCTGCATTGAATTATTTGTAGAACCTCCTCATATACGATTGGAAATACAACATGTAACTGCATATTTTTTTAAGAAATATAATTTATTCATTGTGTAGTGTTTGCAAACTGGACAAGTTGTTTTTGTACAGATTTTAAAAAAATATAATAGCATTTGGGCAGAAGAAAATGAATAAGATGCTCTGTGGCGCAGAAGGATTCTCATTTCCAGAAGCCACCAGTGTATTTGTTTGTGCAGATGCCTGTGTTATTATACCAAAAGCTTACAATTTCATTATCCAGCTCAGTGCTGAAATGTTAAACTACTTATAAACAGTTATTAAAGCTATTCCAAGGAGACATTTGATGTAGCATCATATTGCTGTTTATAACGTACTGTAACCTTGTTTAAGCATAAGCAGACATTTCCACCGTGCAGTGTGGGCTGTGAAGTTGAGCTGTTCTCAACATGTTTTTGAACCAGGGATGCTAAGCTGGAAGTGTCGCAAGGTGGTTCGGTCGACTCAGTCACTTTCTGAGTTTCAGGATGTGTCAACTTTTAAGAAGGTTTCTGACATATGTACATGGTGTACATTTATGCAAATTGACTATTATATAATGGTAAAGAATGAATAAAGTCTAGCAAGCATAGGAAGCATGGCACAAATATTTGGAAAACCATAACTAAACAGTAAATGCATGGAATGAACATACTGAGACCACCAGGAAAAACTCCAGAAAATACCATGAAAACGTAACCAGACCGACTTATGTCATATCCTTATATATCGGTCTATCTTGTGTTCTTCTCTCGTTTCTGTGGAGAAGTGCAATAAAATCTGAGAACTGTTTTAGCCAAAAAGCTGTGGTAGTCAGAAACAAGTTACTCAGCCATGCTGCAGAAGCTGATACCTTGGCTACTTTCAAGAAATGGCAGGATGAGATCTTCAGATCGAATAGCTACATGCACCCAAACAGCCTCCTCTTGTTTGCAACCATCATGCTCCTATATACTTGACCATGGAGTAGTGGAACTTATCCACAGAGAAGCTGCTATAGTATACTGTACATCCTGGGCATAATGGCATTATAGTTAGGCCTGGTTTCATACACACTCAGGAACCAGGTGTTTTTTAACACAAGGTGCTAACTAGCCTATGCCTTCCCAGAGCCGTGACTAATGATTTAAAATAGACCAGAAATTAAATATCCCAAGAGAGCAAGGCACTTTTTACATGGAGGAATGTACTGTAAATTATTCATGCTGTCAAGTAGTTGTTCCGTAAGAATAAAAAAGGTTTTTTGTGATGCTAAGCCTTGTGGAATGTGGAGAATTTCAGCTGTTTAGAGTTCTTGTAATAACTGTCTGCCAGGCACTGGCTGTTCTCTTGCATTTCTTACAGCCTGGTTGGTCCCCCTCCAGCTTTTCCTGAGTCTGTTAACGAGACGCCTGGATGGTAACACAGGCCCTGAACAAAGAGGAAAGTCCTCTGTCCATGTTGTTTTCCGAATTCCTTGTACAGTATTTCAAGGAGTATAAGCTGAAAGTGAATAGTTTTATCTTAGGCTCAAAGAGGTTATTTTTAATATTCCTTAGTTTGGAAAAAGAAGTATAATTTTTTTGTTTTAAAAGTAAAAAAGACCTCTTGGCCCAAAAGTATTTTGCTTCACCGGTACTTTTTTACAGCATCTCTTCCTCAGAATTTCTACATATATTGTACTTGAGAATCTATATTTTCCATTAAGGGGGCATTGCAATCATAACTTAGGTTTCCTTTTCACACATCCAAATTATATCCCTCCTTCTTAATTCTAGGGTTGTATCTTATACATAGTTTTTCAGTAAATTCACAAGGTTATCTGTGAAAAATATAATTTTGCCTAATAGTCTAAACCGTAATTTCCATTAAAAAATCTCTTCTGACACAATGAAAAAATAAAATCACTTTAGAAACTCTTTTCCTGTCGTGTTCTCACTGCTCTTTGAGACCGTGTATTTGTCACCTAAATTGGAATCAGCCACTGAAATAATTCACCGCTATATCAAAGGGTGTGATTGCAGAAATGTTTTTTGGAGTTGGTTTTGCTGAGTGTAATGCCTAGTTCAGTCAGGTCCCTAGTTCTGACTTGTCCAAAGGATGGAGCTGTCATGAGGAATAATGACAAGCACTGTGGTTCCTGGCCACTGCACATTGTAACAATGGCAACCTTGTACTGTATGTAACATGACTGCAAGACCACACTTCCAAAGAGAGAGTCTCCCTCTCTCCTGGAAGGAATATAGTTATGAGATTTTTCCTCCATTATATCTTGGCTTCCTTTCCATTCCCTCATGCTTAATTTTTAACTCCTTTCTTCTCCTGCAGCTGCAAGGATCAGTGAAGAGGAAGTTGGCGGATGACAGCTCACCCACAGTGAACGGCCTCTCCGATGGGATGATCCCTGGGAACAGCAAGAGACCCTGCCTGGAGGATGTCACGTTGTCCATGGGTCCTGGCTCTGGCTCATACTCCTCAGGCACTGGGTTAGGTGGCCACTCAGGGCTTTTGGATGGGAATCAATTGAATGGCAACAGCATAAGCTCCCATTTCTCAGTTCCCCCCAGTGCCGACATCAAGCCCAGTCCTAGCGCAGCTGGACATGGGGGCATGTTACCCCCTTTCGACCCTAATGGGAACAACCGTGCTCCCTCTGTGGAGCAGGAGCTTCAAGACATCCTGGATGAGCTGACGAAAAACCCTGATCCATCCCTTCATGAGCTGGATATTGAAAAGATCCTGGGGAACAAGAGCGATGATCAGGTGAATGTCGGCTTTATGCATCCCGACAACAACTGCACTCCCAAACGCTCTCCTCATAGGACGTCCCACTTGGAGAGTCACCTGACTAGCAAGGACTTCTCCCCAGGCTTCAGTCAGGCTCCAGTGGGGTCGCCCCAAGTCGGACCTCCTCCTTCTGGTCCTCCCTACTCCCTGTCCCACACTGCCAAAGCCGTCCCTTCTCCCCTCTCATCTAGCAGCCAGAATCAGTCTCAGAGCCAAGCGCGTTCACCCATGCTGTCTGCAGCCCTGTCGAGCCGCCCGGGCACGAACTGGCACGAAGTGTCCCGGGCCCAGCAGCTGCAGCAGATGGCCAGCAACAAACACATCTCCACTCCGCCGCAGCAGCCATCGGCCCAGGCCTCAAGCTGGCCAGCCATGCCGTCTTCTGGGCCCTCTCCGCCCTACCGTGAGAAACTGTCAAGTTCATCACCACACCAGCAGCCATTCAGCCCTGCCAACAGCATCCAGAGCCCCCAGAGCACCATCATCTCCAGTATGGCTCCTGCACCTTCCACAGGTCCCTCCCCTCCCTACAGACCAGAGAAGCTCGCCAGTCCAGCCTTGGCACAGCCTCCCTTTAGCCCTCAAAATTCCCTCCTGCCCAGCATGGCACCTACAGGAGGCACTATCCAGAGCCCCCAAGCCAACCTGTTGCCCAGTATGCCCTCCTCAGGCACTAGGCCTTCTCCACCGTACAGGCCAGACAAGCTTTCCAGCCCAGCTGTCCAGCAACCCTCCTTCAGCCCTCAGAATGGCTCTGGAGCCACCATGTCCAGCCAGCTTTTTAAAGCCATAACCTCCAGCCAGTCCACCAGCCTCAACATGCTAATGCAACAGCAGCAGCAGCAGAGCCAGTCGGCCCAACAGCCACCCCAACCGCAGCAGCCACCTCCACCCCAGGGGGCTCCTCCTCCACCTGGCACGATGCCGCAAGGACTCCTGACCAAGGGGGCCATGGGCCAGGACCCCTTCTCCTTCAACAACACGAAACCGCTCAGCCACTTTGACCCTGACCCTCCCCCCGCGCAGAAGATGGCGTCCATTCCCAGCGGGCCAGGCCAGCCGTCGCTGAGCCACTACATGTCCCATTCGCCGAGCTCGGGAATCCCACAGGCCCCCTCAGCCAGCCACCCTCAGCTGCTCCAGCAGCAGCGCATGCAGAGGAGCCTGGAGCCCGGAGGCCTGGTGCCGCACAGCAGAACAGTGAGTACAAGCGGGGCCGACGCCTTTTGATCGATTCACTTTAGGGGCCAAAACTTGGAAAGCAGACTTAGAGATGACAAATTAACAACCAATTTATTCGTTGACCGAGACAAGTAGGTGGAATTTTTCAGTTGGGCAAGTATCGTGAATGAGTAACAAGACATCAAAAAACAGTGGCCGGTCAAGATTATGCCTTCTTCAATAAACATTTGCTTCAATAATTTCTTTACTAGGTGTTCTAGGAACAAAGCTTTTTCGATGTTGCCTGAATTTATGAAATTCCAGGCATTTTTTTCTACCGCTTTTTCTCTGGCATGACCGTGGTGTTTTTATTGAGTTCATCCCTCAAGAGTTTCTTTACCAAGTGACCAGGGGGCTTGGGGATGGCCAGTTTGTGGGTTAGATGGGACAGTGCAAAGTGCTGTTACTGTTCTGTTGTATGGTTCATAATCTACAGCTCGGCTTCAAACCTTTCTGCTGGTACTGTGTAGCTACCAACGTCCTTTGGAAACAAAACAGGTGGCTGTTCTGTGTTGGTTAAAAGTGAAACACTTCATTTCATTTACAAAATGTAATTCTGAAAATGTCAGGTTTTTCATTTGCGATGAGAAATAGCCACCTGCAGTTATCTGAGGGGACCTGCTTAATCTAGCTCTCATGTGCTGCCCCTTTTATGTAAAAGCAAGTCCAATACACACTAGACTAGTGGGACTGGTGAGAAATTGCCTTCTCAATTCAATTAAAGGAGAAGTCGAGGGAAGCCTAATTGATCAGGTCCAGAGTGGAATTTAGCCAGGGCACCCTGGGACAGTGAAGGGTCTCCAGTCACTAAAGTGGGGGGCTGGCTTTCAGATACTGTTTCAGAAGGAAGAGCACCTCCTACTGGTCGACCTATACAATTTATAGTAGCAACATCATAATCCTCAGAGGGCTCCCTTTCCGGTATTGACCAGGCCCACCTTTGCTAAAAGTCTGGGATCTGATGCAATTGTGATAATGCTAGTGTCATTTTAACAAAATTAAAACAGATTTAATACAGAACAAAGTGGGGTTATTTACCGAAGGTTTAGTGCCATGGCTTCAGTAGTTCTTTAGTGATAGTATGGTAATAACAGGAGCTTATATAATCTACCTTCAACTAAAGTATTTCTAGTTCATCACATGTATATACATATTATTTTTTCTTGTTTGAAACAATCATTATTATAAGAAAATAATCTTCTGAAAAAGCAAACCTTCCTGAATTGGAAAGAGAGGATGTGAGGAACTTCAGTGTTACCCTGACTGTGACCTTCATGCTTCACCAACGAACCACTGTGCTTAATGCTGTGCACCATTCACTTACTGTACCTGCTGAAAGTAAATGGAAAATAATGCTGCCCTAAAACAAATTTCCATTAGGGCACACTAATTTCCACACTACACACTGTGTCTGGAGAAAAAGTCCAATACAGTGTCATGGCAAAAATGTGTTTTTGTTCTCTTGCCCTGTCAAGCTTTTCAGCAGTGAAGCTGCCAAGAATGCTGGGTATTTTACGAGGCAACCAAAATAAGCACCCAGAGTTACAAGAGGGTTATTTTGCAGGAGATAAACCGTCTAATTGCTTTTATCACACATTTAGTTTTGCATCTGTGCCAGTTTTGGATCTGAACGCCCATTTTCATGCATATTCTGAACTAGGAACTCTTTAATTATTTTGCTAAAGCTTTCAGAGTTGCCAGCAAGAGGAGGGAAAGAGGGGATTGTGGGGGATGCTGCCAAACGGATGACCTCACAGCTGTCTCCCGAGTTTGAACGGTTTGATTTTGTGCGGAGCAGTTAGAGGAGGAGGAAGGGGGACAGTGAAACTTGCCCACTTAGCACATTCCTATCGACTGATCTTTTTAATTAAAATTCTCTTTTGGTGATGGTTACCGATCGGTTTTGTGGCTTTCAGTCAGGTTCTGAGCAACATGGGTGCCTGCAAGCTCTGACTCGCACCCCCTCCCCTCATGAGAACTTCAGGAGTCGAAAATATTTAACTCTGGCAAAATATTTTTCTTGATTCATAGCCTAAGAATGCTGTTGTCTCCTTTTTTTGTCTGGGGTTTTGGTATTTTTAATGACTGGGGATATGTAAGTTATTGAATGAGTTTTATTTTTTGCTGGAGTTTAGACCGTAAGCTACCACGTTACTGTTCAAACCCTTTTTTTTCCTCTAATGCGGAATTTTAATAATGACACAAACTGGTGTTCAAGGTACTGCTTGTCCATTGAGCTATGTGTTTTCTGTTCAGCTACAGGCACAGTAATTGAGCTTTAACAAGCTCAAGTAAAGATAAAATAGTTGCTGCTCTCTGATGTGCATTTCTAAGTCATGATTTCTGTAAGAACAAGTGTAATTAGAAGCAGAGCGTTTATCACTTCAGTTTGTTTTAGTTTGTAACCAAATAGCTTCACTAAAGTTTCTGTGCTTTTTTGATGTTGGGAGCGTTTGAAAGTGTTTTACGCACTTATTTTTCATATCATTATACAGAAAAGCCATCACTAGGACTTTAACATAAATATCTCTTGTCTTTTGTGGCATTAAAACAAAATTACCAGAACGTATACTGTCCTTCTGCACAGTAACATACAGTAGATCCACACATTATCATTTTGTAAATGGTGAACCATGAACCTCTGCTCTCTTAGCTTAAACTGTAAACATAGATACATAGAAACCAATGCACAATCTGCAAAGGAGTTTAATGTTTTTCTTAAATTAGAGTAGAAAAGGAATATACCAGTCAGCAGGTTCTTTGAAATACAGTATAATCTTAAAATTACCAAGGATTTTCACCTCAAACAAGGCCATAAAATAAGTCGCTTGCATTAGACATAAAAAAGATTGATATAGTTAATGGCATGATTACTGTTCTTGTAACAGAGCCACATTCATTTGCTTTTCCTGTAAATCCCGACTGTTCTGAAGGAATAGTTTTCGGGAAGCTGAGATGTACTACTGTAACCACCGAGCTAATTTTTGTTGTGTCGCAGCAGAAACGTTTCTAGGTGAATTTTGGGAGATGAATCTAGATTTTAAACACACCCGGAAACAATCAATATCGGCTGCAATTTGAAGGCTGGAGACACAGACACACTGCAGTCTCAGCACCTTGTATTTTGTGTTTCCCTCTAGCACAGATGCACGGAGATACTCAGCTGCTGTTGGCCTAAGAAGTTAGCCAGTGGAATAGACCAGTATCTGTTACATACATGCTGGAGGATTGCTTAATGGTGTCCAAAGGCCACGACAATCCACATGTGCGCAAATTTCGGAGCAAGTCTCATTGAAGGCGGGGGGTTGGAGCGGGATGCAAAGAGAATGTTGGGAAACACGATCCATGGGGCTGCACACAAAACACGGATCACTGCTGCCGTTGTAGGACGCTGGGGAAAAATGACTTTTAGTTGCGAAAGTAAGTAAGAGGGGAGGCTGTTTCTCTCTGTCTGCTGCCCCAATCATCTGTAGAACAAGGCAATGTGTAAATTGTCTAGCGATATAATTACATATATATGCCTATGTATGTGGATGGAGCTAGTGTGGTTCAAGATAATCTGCGAATTGCCTTTGAGGGCTATTCAGAAACTCCAGTGGGCCAGTAAACCCACATCTCTGGATTGGCGTGTGGCTTTGTGCATCGGGAATAGTCGACAGTTGTTCATCATCAGCCAGCGATCGTTGCCCTCACAAAATGCCCACAGCTGTTCCACAACACCTTGTTGCCCTCTCCGGCCTGTCCTCTTCATTATGTCTGGATCAAATGTTAAAGCATGTGTAGGAGATCCATCTCTTGGATTAGACCTTTTTAAAAGTCACATTGACTGTTTTTTACTAATCCCCCAAAGTTGGTTCCTTGAAATCACTCTGAAGACTGGCTCTCGATAACTTTTCAAACAACATACTTTGGGTTTTTTCCGTTTTTCAAGCAAACTCTGTTGAACTTGGAGTTCATCATTTAGATGAAAATGGGTAGTTATACAAAACTTAATGATTAGGGTTGTGGACTCTAGAGTGGAGGATAAAGGGCTCAAAACCAGTTGGGTTCCTGTTGTATCCTTTTGCAAGGTATCTGTAGATAACTTCTACCATCTATACCCTGCAGAATAAATGGGCCTCCACTATAAATAAGAATAAAAAATAAAGTATATTGTCCTTTTTTATTGCTGCGGTTCAGTCTGCATTTGTAGGTGTTTGTGTAGTTCGTATATCTACACACATACCTGTACATAAAATTGAATGGTTCACTTGGAACCATGAAAGTCCCTTTGAGACTGTGAAAGACTAACAGCCAGAGCACCCCGTGTGTTAAAAACCATCCTTTAAAACATGAAGTTCACAAAGGAGAAACAGAAGCTGAAAACCGCTGAGATTTATCTCACCTAGACAACCTCCTCTGTTTTGTTACTAGAAGCTTGTCAGTCCCACAAACAAGCACAAGCTTTTAATTGATTGGATTTAGAGATTGGTGTTACATCATTCTTTAGGTTTACAATAATTCTTTTTAAAATTAAAAACACGTTTGTTGCGGGTTTTATGGCTGTTATGCCAGACACCTAAAATATGCTAGATTTGGTGTGTGTAATTAAAAATATCATTATCTTCTTGTTAGCTGTGGAGTTACTTCCAACAGAATATTGTGATCAAAGGAATGACTACATTAACAGAGAAAGTCAAAGGCAGGCTTCTGCATTTGGGCCAATGTGCCTGCTGTTTTTTCTGTTATTTCTTTATATCCCTTGTGTTTCCAATTATCGAGCACTTGTTTGTGTTGTTGGTCCCAGAATGCTCTTGCTTTCTTCGGCAGGTACGTGGTGACTGAGGTAAGCTTAGTTAATTGTAGTGAGCAGGAAAAATTAAATGAATCAGCTTTTCAGTTGGTGTTGAGAGGTTTTGTTGTTATTTACCGCAGTTTATCCTTTAGGTTCTGTAAAAATGCTTGAACTTTAAGTGTTTTAGGCACACTTGTGACCTGGACCCTTAATGAAAAGGTCTTGGACACTTAAGACGTTTTCTTGTTTAAGACCTCTTCTCAAAGTTGCTACAATGGCCTTTTAAAAACCCCTTTGTAATCTACGTTCTGTGGAAAGTTTAGCGCTCCAATGGAAGTGAGAGCAGGGAGGCTGCTCCCAAACTAAGAACTGACTAACTGCAGTAATCTTTGACTATTCTGACTAAGTACAGTACAGTTTCAGAAGGTGTGGTAGGAATATAGTAGCTGAATATTTCCTTCTCTTCAAAGCCTAAGACACTTTGTTTTCTAAATAGATGCTGGGTTCTGTGCCTTCTTTCTGGACTCAGCAGGGATAGGGACACAGAGTGCCAGCTTCCCTCCAAAAAAGCCACATACTCCTCAAATCTGAATGCAGTTTTTAGAAAGCAAGCTAAAAAGGCAATATTTTCATTCTAGCAACTTCAGGTTTTTTTGGTATTTTTCAGTCATTCGAAATGTTAAGCAGGCATTCAAGCTATGTTTGGGGAAAATGGTGCAGAAAGATACCGAACGCCTGCTTAAAAACAAGGCCCACTTTGACCAGACTCCAAAGGAAAAGGGCAGAGGAGAATACATCCACATAAAGAACTGTGTGAATCGGGGCTTGTGTTATTTTGTGACCTCTTGTGTCCAGTAACGCCAACACCATTTTGTTCCCTGACGTAACAGTCCAGACCAGTATGATTCTTGAGGAATTTGGCTCTGACTTTTACCATTGAGGGGCAGGTTAAAAGCTCCTTGCCAAAGTCTTTGATCCTCTGTACAGCAAACAATCTCTGCTTTTTCCACAGATTTTTAATAAGTGCCATAATGAATGCAAAAGAGCCCAAAGTGAGAGCAGAATTCCAGAGAAGCAGCTTTACTACAGCATGGGGGCTGGGCAGCTGCGTGTGTGTTTTTCTTTTTGAAGCATTCCAATTAGTTCAGGAACTCCTTTTTTTCCAGCCCCATCCCCCCTCTCCCTTTTAAGTTTTTTTTTTATAATGGTAATAGAGTAAACAGCTTTTAAATATCTCCCAGTACTATTTGTCTAATTACCGCGGCTTTGGGGAGGAAAAAAAAGGAGAAAGGAATGACTTTGGCAAAGTTTTTTTTTTGTCTCTCGCACGCCAGTGGAGGAGAGGGGAGATTCGGTTTCAAAGAGCAGCAGCCCTTTTCAACGCCAGAACCTGGGGCTTTGAGGGAGCCGACAGTTGTTTGAAGGGTGGCAGGAGCCTCTTTTCAGCTGATCAACCGCCTTTTGATTAAGTGAATAAAGGGATAATGAATTCTGGGATTTCAGTTTGGCTTCTTGGCGGCTCCAGGCCAGAGGGGCCTCCTTCTCCCCCTGAATAACATAATGGCGGCTTTTCTTCTTGAAACCAAGTTCGGTCTCTCTCTTATAGTCAGGGTGAGGAGCAGTAGGCCTTTGAAGTTAGGCAAAATGGCTCAGAATTGGGAGGCCCGGGTCAGTTAAGATGTCCAACTCCCTCCCCCTCTTCCAGTGCTCTCTTTTCATTTAGGAGAAAAATGCTTTGGGCCTAATTGTGTTCCCTCCATTTAATTGTCAGGACATATTTGATCTTGATTTGAGTGGGATTGTTTATTAAACACCTGTTTGTATTGTTGGCTCTTTGAATTGTAGTTTATACTCGCTGCTCAGCCTATTGTGGGCAATTCTAGTTTTAATTTCCTTGCTAATTCTGCCTTGAAAAAGCAGCTTCTGCAAGGAAGGCAATTGATTGACAAGCAGGCCATCCAATAAAAAAAAGCAAATATTATGTTGCAAAAGCACATAATATGTCTACACGGTGTTGTCTTCAGGGTATAAAATGCTCAGCTGTAAAGGAAATAAAGTGTAATCAACTGGCAACTGTAAATCAAAATCAAAGCTTTTATTGAATCAGGTGAATCTGCCAGGAATAAATTTTGTACCTATAAACCTCTAAGGATGCTATCCATTTAAACCATCTGACACAGGACACAAGAAAAAGGTGGATGTGTTAGCAGTTTTAATTGTGTTTATTTCTTAATTCCTAGTGTAATTACTGCTACTACATCCAGTGCAATTTGCAATAGCTCGCATAAAAAGCCATTTTAAATAAGATGTTGGGTATGTTTGTCTGGTTTAATTTTTCAGTTCCAGCTCTGCTGTAATTGGGAGAGAATTATGTAGTTACTATAAAATATTAATGATATTCTAGAGCAACACTTTCTCTTCTGGCATTCAGCTGCAGCTTTGCGAGAGTCTTTTTTTTTCCAAGGGTGTTTTGGAACGAGATGTGGCAGCGTGGGTGGCTGAGGTTGTGTTTCAAGTAAACAGGAAGTACTGTAACCTGCTCATCCTCTGAATGAAACCTCGTATAACCCCGTCTCTGTGTTAGTAATACACAGAATTGCACTACCTCCCCAGTCCCTCTCTCGGCAGGAAGCAAAAAACGAACCATTGTGCAGCTGAGAACTCGGGCTTTTTATATGTTCGAAATGCAGAGTCACTGCTTTTTCCATGGTAATGACACAGTTTTGCACAGCCAGGCTCGCCTCTCTTCAAGCTCTGTGAAAGGGAGAACAGGCATTGAAGAAGAAGGAAAAAAAAAAGAAAAACCAAATAACAAAATGGGAAAGCCTAAGAAAGTCAGCAAGGAACTGAAAGTGTATTTCCCAGCAGCAGCAACAGCATTAGCAGCGCACCAGAGAGGGAGAAGAGAGAGTGTTGGTTCTTAAGAATACCGCAGGTCCCATCTTTTACGTAATGGGACAGCAGTTCCCTTGAAGGGATTTTACTAGATTTTTAAAAACCACATGAGCACAATTCCTGTACATGAGAGTTCACTGGACAGAAAACCTTCCAGTGTTCATTTAACCAGCAGCCGGCACCCTTACCAATAAATTTTGAACCCTGAGTAAATGTGTGAGAGAAATACAATGATTGGAAATTCTGAAAAATCAAGAGAGATATATATATAGATATGGTATTGTACAGTACATAATAAAGCATAGGTACTTTAGTTTAAATATATTGATGCTATAAATTGTCTAGGTAGATTGTCTGAATAAGTAATGGTGCTGTAGGTTTATGAATTATGAATAGCTAAATGTGCTACAGGAATAATTAAGTGTAGCTCTTGAGACATTAATATTTGTTATAGTCTAGGTGCATTGTATGTTTAAATAAAGGTAGATTGATATGGAGTATTTAAAATTAAGTCAGTAGCGCAAAGATAGCGTTTAATAAATAACATGTCTTGTCTGGTGCTTTTTATCAAAACAGGCTCACCGTTAATACAGTTGTTTTACCTTTAATGGCTTGTTATCACGTAATTAAAAACCAAACTTGTATACAAGTAGAAGAATAGCTTTTAGCTACACTGGTGAGCAAACAAGCTGCAGTAAGTTGACAAAGCTTCCAGGATCCTAGAGGTCAACTACAATACACTTGCAGGGTTCCAGCAAAATAAGATGACATCCGATCAGAACGATTCAGAGAAGATGCTTGTGATCTGTCTTGTAGCAGAAGGAGATGGGGGAGTTTGGAGCTGCTGATAAAAGTTTTTGGTGTCATCTCATTGAGGTGGGTAGGCAGATTTAGAACAGCCTGATAACATATTTTGATTTAAAACAACTCTTAAATAATGAAAGTGCCTGGTATGAAAACACAATGAGAATCCCGTGCAGTTGTCAGATGAAATTTGCAGATTGGCAAATCTTTCCTTGTTTGTTTCCCTTTCATCTGTTAACTTCCTCAACAGCTCCGCACGTTCTTAAAGAAACACTTCAGCACAGTCATAGTTTACTAATCCAGCACAATCGGGTTAGGAATGTGAGATTTGAACCTTGACTGTCAAACACAAAGGAAATCACTCTGTTCAGTCACTGAAGCTATAATTAACTTTGTATTGCCTGTCGTTTATTTGCTCAAATAGTTCAATTTGGAAGCCAAACACACACAAAACAGCTAGGCAAAAAGTTAGCCAACATGATTATGGCACTTGTAAAGCCAGAGTTTGAGGGACCTTAATGGAAATAGCTTGGCTCAAACAAGCATCACATCTGTCGACTTGATTTCACCCGCTTTGTGTTTTTCTCTGTGCTAATTAATCAAATCTGCGGAGCTGCTCTGGTGTCTGTTTATGTGTTTTCGTCGAGGGGAGTGTGCGCGCTCAGAGCACTGCGGTTTCTTTTACTGCTGACAATTTCATAAACAGACAGCAAGACAAAACACCAATCAGCCTCGCAATTACCACCTCTGACACAGTGAGGCAGGCCTCTCAGACACACCGCAACACTGCTGGGGCTCTCCCAGTCTCCAGGCAGAGGCACTGCCGGCTCCGTCTGTCATTAAAATCCAGGCTAAAGACCTGCTTGTTTCCCCACTCTCGTCCTGCGCACAACCAGCACCGACATCTTAGTGCTTTTCTGGAAATGGAGGACAGTGCTCATGGCCGGACAGTAACACCATCCTGGGGCTTGGAAGGCCTGTCCAAAATGGAAATAGTGATGCACCAGATTGCAGGTCAAGTACAGAAAACTTACCAAGCAGGTTTTCTTTCTAGCATGTCAGAATCTCCCTTCTATGTATTGAAGCATTGTGCTTTCTGTTTGAATTCCTAAACGTTCGTACTATGTTTCTTGTACTTTTCATATAATTTTCATGTGGTCATATAAGCCATAGGGCAGCACAGGGTTTTGGCAGTTAGTATTGCAGCCTCACAGCTCTTGGTTCCGGTGTTTGGTTAGGGACCAGGGCACCTTCTCTGTGGAGTTTGCATGATATCCCATGGTTTTGTGGGTTTTCTCTGGATGCCCTGTTTTTTTTTCCCCCCATTTTCCCAAAGACATGCGGGCCAGCTCAGTTGGCTTCTCTGAATTGGCCTTGCACGTGTTTCTGTTGTGTCTGCGATAGACAGTCTGTGATGGCGTCTATCCTGTGTTTGTCACGTTAGGCTGTGATTCACTGTGACCTGCTCTAGGATGAAATGGCTGTAGAAAATGGATCAGATTGAAGTTGTTAGCCTGCCCATATTTCTCTTGTGGATAACTTTTGGATACTTGAAGAACAACAAAGGCCCAGGAACCGTGGTTTCCAGTGTGAGTTAAGAATGCCTAGCACCTCAAACTAGTAACACACATTTTTGCCTCCAGTGTCATTGCACCTGTCACAGAACACCTCCTTTACTACTCTGGTTTTTACTGCTTATAAATTACAGCCACAAATCCTTAACCTCTAGTTTAGATTGCTCACTTATATCTAGCATTGTGTTCATAAGAGAATCCCTTTTTAAAAAAAGCAACAAAAAAAAACTTTGAAAGCTCCCCTTAATGTTGTATAGTATACTGCTGTGTAGTATGAGTGAAAATATTAAAGGATGAAAGCATTTACAAAGTTATTTTGACAGCAACGTTATTCATCAGTCCGTCCGTTTTCTAATGCAGGGGAGCCAGAGTCTAACCTGGCAGTAATGGGCACAAAGTAAGATACACTCTGAACAAGATGCCAGTCTGTCGCAGGGCACCCACAGACACAAACCCACACACTCGCACCAGGGCCAATTTTCCAGATGTCAACTAACCTACCAGTATGTCTTTGAGAGGAAACCCAATTACCAGGAGGAAACCCACTCAAACACAGAAAGAACATACAAACTCCACACAAACGGTCCAGCATTCAACCCAGGGCCCCAGCAATGTGAAGTAGCAATGCTAACCAATCTGATGCCATAACAACATTATTTGATGCTTTTTGTTAAATCCAGACCTTTCCCTGTTTAGACTAATGGGTCAAGGTGCTGGCTGTCTGAAACTGGTAACCATCCGCTGTGATCTGAACCTGGGAAATTCACATTGCATGTCTGTGGAGCTTGAGCCCTAGGAGCTGAGACAATGCCAGTGTTTTCTACAGGTGGCACGTTGATTTTCACAGGGACTTGAGAAGCTGGTGCAGCCGGCACCCCACGGGGGCAGTTTCAGTCTGAAGTTAGACTCTTTTCCTGCCTGTTTGCCTTCCCCGTCTTGTTGTGACTGAGCTCTCCTCCTCCCCTGGGGCAGTGTGGCACGACTAGGAGAGAACTGGTAACGAGGGGCTGTGCAGCTGTGAAAGAGGCTCACAGACAGGGCCCTTTGTGTGCTGTTTCTCTCTTTCTCTTCTCTCCCTTTTCTTCTCCTGAAAATGCTGAGGCTGGGGTTTCTCACTCTGCTCTGGAGCTGCGGCACACCAGTCACCGAGCAACACAAGATTATCAGTTTTATCTGCATTTAGAGAGAGAGAGAGAAGGTGTGCTGAAAAAGAAAGAGAGCTGCCTTGAATCAATAGTGTTAAGGGGGCTTTTAAGTAAAGAAAATGTTTTTTTCATACTTAAAGCCAAGTAAAAAGGCTATTTAGCTCGTGCTTGGATCTAGAAAGCTCTTCTTTGTAGCATTATGCTTAAGTCTAACCTGCATTGTCACATAAAATGCAGAAGTCCAAGCGTGACTTGCTGTGAATTTAACCAATAAACGTTTGACTTACATTATCAGTAAAACCGTTTAAACGAAAGAGGTCTTTTCAGCTCATTATCCGTCATCTAAAAAATGTAATATCTGGTTTGTGGAATATATAGCGCATTGTAATCTAACCTTTAACAAACTTACCAGCCTTATCTGCTCCTACTGTTATAAAGACATGACAGCAAGTTGGAAGCCTTTACAGAATTAAATAATTCTGAAAATCAAATCCCATTCTCGGTGCCCGACCAGGCTGGTGTAAGCCTTATCACCAAAGTTTCAGTGTTGCACAGAGCCCAAGTGAAAGATTAATGAGTGAACCCAAATAACCCTTGTTGCCCGGGACTGGGCTCTGCAGCTTTCCAGAGGAAGCTGAGTTTTTCCGTTGTCCCAGCAACAAACCTGCAGTTGTGTACACAGAGTGAGTCAGTGGCTCTTGGAGAGTTCAGAAAGGCACTGCCACCCCTTCTGAAGCTGCCGGGTCTGGTGAGGAGTATGTGCCAACATGTTACTGGGCTCACGATCAAAAATACCTTGAAACTGCCTCTTTTTTTTTCCTTTCCCACCTCTGTGTCCTGACCTGGAGGCTCAAAGTGAGGGAGCCAGTTAATTAAATTTATGACCCCATCCAGCCCACCACACCAAAATCAACACCAGGAAGGGCAGTCGCAGCCTTGTCCTCTGCCGACCCACAGCACTAATTTTCTGAAGCTGGTCACCCCTACATCATGAATCATGAGTGCTTTGCAGTGGATGTCCAAATGAGCGAGACTCCTGCTGTTTCAGTTTCTCGAAAGCAGCACAAATTCTCTCAGAACTCCACACTCCAGACTATAAGCTCCTCACACAAAACTGGGCAACTTTGGTGTGCTGTTTTGTTTTTTAGGCCACTTCTATAACATAAGAAATTGAAAGCCATAATGTTAATGCTCAAAAAGAAACATTAATGAGAACGTAGTCACCTTTTCTGATTTTACTTGCCTGTTCTTTCAAAAACCTACATAGTTTTTCAGGCACCATGACCTTGGGCAGCCTCTTTGTGATGCTTCTTGGATAGCTTCTTTCATCATGCATGCTGTCTGTAGCATTTTTTAGCAAAAGAGGCTCTTCAAAAACTCAACTAAATCGAGGATAAGAGTGGAGAAAGATCCAACGGCTCCCTCCATCTGTACATGATGTCTTCCAGCTTTCATCTAGTATAGCCTGCATGTTCTTGAGAGTTTACACACTGGCCCAGCAGCCAGTGTGGTTGTGCAGAGGGGACCTTCGGTCTTGCCACACCAGTGTTAGTTTGTGGAAGTGGAGCCGGTTGGAGTTGTTAACTCCCAGATTCCAGAGGGAAGCTACTAAGTCTTCCTGGGACAAGAGCTCTCATTAGCTTGGAAAATTGAATAATTTTAACTATAATGATAACCCCCTTTGTTACACCTGTAAGTCTCTGAATACGCTACTACACTTGTACACTTCCCTTGGTGTCTGGTACTGTGAAATGGTTCTGAAGGCATTTGTGTTATCAAAAAGAGTGGTGCCATCTGCAAGGGATGACTTTATCAGTAACACTGCCACCATTTAACACAAAGCACTGGGCTGCAGAGTTGTTTAAAAGTGTGTCTTTGTCACACCAGAATCCATTTTGTAACCCTTTGGAGCTGCATATGCTGGATTTTGAAGTCAACCAAGTCTCGACTCTGCAATACTTCACAGGCTGTTCTGGTCTGCTCAGGACAGAAGGTGATGAAATACAGTTGACTGTAGTTCTTCTTTTCCACTGGTAATGCTGAATGTCCTTTCCTTCCCTGAATGAATCGATTCAAAGTAAGGTTTTACAACGAAATAACACTAGACAATTGTTGCAGATGAAAGGGTGTCTGTTAATGAGCACAAAACTGTTTTCTGCTAGACTGGGTCCACACCTGTTTGCTCTTAATAAGAACACTGCACAGTGAGGCTGTCAGGTGTCACACAAATCTTTCAGGATGCCAGTTTTACAGGCCCTACAAGGCAATTCAAGCTTTCCTTCATCATTTTAGAATGTCTGGGGAATGAAGCATGGAAAACAATTAATAAGAACAGCCCATTGTACTTAATTGTAAAATAACTTCAGAATTAGGTTCAAAGCCTGAATGTATTAGCTCATTGATAAGTCACATAATAAGTATTGACCAGGCACTAAGACTGTGTCCTCTGACTGTGTGCTTTGATTCTGAAAGAATCCCTTCTGCCTTTCTTTTGAGTTAGTGCCTTGGCTCTAGAAAGGAGGAGGATTAAATGTGCCTATTGTCCCACCCTTCTCACCATTCCAGCATGCAATCTCCCAAACACCCCCGCTACCTCCTGCAAATGAAACGCGAGGGCCCAGTCTTCACTTGTATTTGCCACCAATGAAGGAACGCTGTCCTTCCAGCTCCTCTGGAACTCAAAACCTGGAATCCAGAAGCTACAGTACTGCATCTCTTCGGGCGGTACTGTATCTGTACTGTATCCCTATGGGGAGGTGTGGTGGCTTTGTGGCTAAGGATCTGCGCCTGTGGCTGGAAGGTTGCCAGCTTGTATCCTGCAGCTGGCAGAAGAATCCTACTCCGTTGGGCCTAATACAAGAAATTGTATATGGCCAATAAAGAGATCTTATCTTATCTTCTCCAAATGTGCCCCACAGCCAGCATTATTATATGCTCCATGAACAGGCTTGTTCCAGTTTCTCTGAAGTCTTGTGTCGTGAAATGAGTCACGTCAGGGATGCTTGCTCTGTGAATGTCTGAGCACACTGCAGATAGTGTACATCCATGGGTAAAACTGCTACCAAGAGTGAAATGTTTTGGCGTGTAAACTCTGCAACACATACAGGATTATTTGTATGTTATTGTATTGCATCTGGATTTCGGAAAAATTCCTGATTTTTGTCTGTTTGAGGAATCCAGAGTTGAGGTCTTGCACCTGTGAAATAGGCATTTTAAGGTTTTGTAGAATTGCAGGGTGAAACTGCATTGTGAGGCTGGGGGTTTTCCACTGTTTTCCTGTTGTAATGCGACTGTATTATTTCTTAAAGGTGCCTGCTGACACGCAGTGTAATTAGATACTTGTCACAAATAGTGCCCCTGAGAGGTTCAGTCCTGCCCAGGAGGGGACCCCCTGTTCCCAGCTGTGTTCCGACACGATCCAGTCCAGACCGACAGTGATCCAGACAGCTCTGCTGGGCTAACTGCTGGCTGCCCTGATGACTGAGCCAGTGTCCTCTGGTGCCTGTTTAATAAAGTGCCTAATAACCACATGGTGCTGATCTCCCCTCTGGAACACACCTCCTCCTCCTCCTCAATGTCAAGATGCCCTTTCACCATTGTAGGTCTGTCTGTGCATCTCCTGAGCCACACACACCGCAGAGAGAGGCTGCCCTCTTGTCACTTCCTGTACTGTCCACATTCACTGGCTTTCCCACACTTGCTCTGCATATATAAAATTATCGTTGGGGAGTCTGTCTCTGCTCTTCCCCTGCTCTTAATTACAGACTTGTGAGCCTTAACAGTGGAGGAATTCAGAAAACCCGCTGGTCTCAGCATAATTCAGAAATGAGCTGGTTGTGCATTTGGCTCAGGGCTGTGTGGATTGCAAGTGTGTTTGATTCACCTGAGAGTCATCTTTCAGGAGGGGGGGTTGGCTGGTGGCGAAACGGCCGAACTACAACTGGAGGGCTTTTCTCCCGTAAAGTTAAGACCATTACCAAAAGCCAGCACATTAACAGATTCAGATAGTATCTTTGATGTTTAAAATGCTGGACACACTCTGTCTTTGCTAACAGGAGAAAAGGATAAGCTTCTATGTCAGTCACAACCAAGAATGTGAGTGACAGGTGATTTGAATTTTAACCTTATATGTTGATCGTAAACAAATGTTGACAACAACATGATCCAGACATTCTCCCTCTCAATTCTTAGACAACTAACGAATAGGGCAATATCCTCACATGAATCTCAATGAATGAGACAGAATAGCAATGAAGACTCAATAACTTGCTTATTAATTAACTGCAATATGTATGAAATGGAATAAGAATCGACGTTTTCCCCTGTGTTCAATTTTACAAGTTTTTTCTTAAAGAACAATGAAGAAATGAAAAAAAAAACAATAATGAAGCAAATTAGGTTGTGGTGTGTGGTCTCCTGCCAAGAATACTCATTTTAAAATGGGTTTGACTCCTGTCTCCAGAATGCAGCTGAATCAAGCCTTTCATGAGTCCCTTGGTGCTCCTAGGAGAATGAACATTGAGTGGTGGCTTGATGTGGCCCAGTGTGGCAGGACCACAGCATTCAGGCACCCAGCACATCACTGCTGCACCTCAAGGCTCAGGAAGTGTGTCAGTCATCTACAGACTGGCAATCTGGGCTGGAGAACTCAAGCTACATTAACCTGAGCTGAAAGTGGATGTAAGTGCTCATGGCTTTAAATCTTGACAGACCCAGTAGCATGTATGCTCACATGAGACGCTGACCGTGTTGGAGTGCCTGATTCATTTTTCTTGTCTCCTAGGCACATTAGTGGCGTTATTAACAAAAGGCCTATCTTGTCCGGAGAAGTCCATAAACTCTCACTTGATAGAAGCATAAGTGCCAGAGATAAGGTGATGAACGTGTGGGCCATTCAGCCCAAGCATAAAAGGTACAAGGCCAATAAAATTCCCTGAATGGTCACGGTCCACCGAAATCATACGCGGGTTTTCTCTGCAGTGGAGCTGTGCTGTCTGCGGGAGAGAAGCCTGTGTCAGCTCCTTTCTTTAGCTCTCTTTGCTTTTATTTGCAGAGGAAGGGAGGAGGGACGTGGAGGTGGGGGGGAGTTGTTGTCTGTGATCCCAGCCAGCGTTTTCCTGAACAGACAGAGCCAGGCAGAGCAGTCTTTCCTGCGATAGCTGGAGCCAGGCAAAGACTGGCCTTGCGCGTGTTCATGCACACACACACACACTCCCCCTTTCTTAAGCTGCTCTGGGGCCTATTTGCATGTTGTTGTTTTAAAAGAGAAATCCATTGTTGCTACTGTGCTAACAGTATCAAAGATTAACTGTACCAGCAGTGAGCATTCTCTAAATCTTCCATGCAGTTCATGTTCCTTGTTCTGTTGCTTTCTCTCTGTGGCAGAGTCTCAAGGCTCCTCATTGATTGTTGAAGATGTAGTAGTTTCCATTTAGCCTGCCATCTCTTTGTCTCGTTTCCTTTTTCACTCCAGCACTTCTGTATCTGCACCTGTGAATGCTCGATCACAGCTAATTCTTTATATTTGTGTCCCCACGTTTGTTCTGCAACTGCTGTATTTAAATCCAGACCTCGGAGAAGAGAATCCTTTTCAGTAGCAGGTGGAGATAGATCTGATGGGCGATTAATGAGATCTTGATCGATGTTGGCATTATTATTCTTCTGTCTGTGAGGAAAAGACTTTGAGGAAGACCGAAAGGAGAGAGGCTAGGTCATAGGAGGGGAGCAAGCAAAGAGAAGGAGTGGAGAAAAGGAAGACAGATGGAAGTTAAGGGGAGAGAGAGGCTGCTTCACTTCGCAAGTATAGAACCAACGTGTGTGAGGAAAGAGGGGAAAACTACCCGAACAAGAGGAAGAAGAGAGGGAGAGGAGAGACGCGGGCAGCACCAGCCAAGCAGACAAGTCAGTCTTCTGTCTCCCACCCCTGGCAGCAGACAGATAAAAAAAAAAAGGCCAACACCAAGCGAACGCACGCGTATACACACACAAACAGAACACCCTTGACAGTAACATAACAGCAGCGTGAGGGAAAGGACACTGGATTTCTGCAAAGTCTGCTGGAAAAAAAAGCAATCGAGTTCAGTGTGAAAATTAGAGGTCGCATAGCAAACATAACTTGAATTTCCTGTGGGTGACGAAGTGCTTCAAATGAAAGTGTACAGGACTCCGGGCCCCTGTCATGCTGTATTTTAGATCCCCGGAAAGCTGTTGCATGAATTATGAGTTACTTTACACTACAGTAGTAGGTACCTTGATTACAATTAATTTCTTAACCCCTTTAGTTAGGCTTGCAGGACACATACTGAAACTCCACTGGTACACAGAAAATTGTTCATGTGGTGGCCTGGCTGTGTTTTGAAGAATAGTACTGGGAGCTTTGAATTAAGGTTAATACTATGGTAGAATTATGCACTCTGTATGGAAAAAGAACAAATCTTTATGAACTGAATGGCCTGTTCTCATCATGAAAGTTTCTTTGTTCCAATTGTTTATTGTAAAGTATGATAATACAGTGTGTATATTTACATAGTATTACTTTATTAATTATTACTGGACATCATTTTAAATACATCTTAATTGAATATAATTTAAGAAGAACAAGAAGCATTTCTTTATACAAAGGGTTGTAGGAGTGTGGAACAAGCTACTCAGATATGTTGTTGAAGGTGATACCCTGGCTTCTTTGAAGAAACAGCAGGGTTGGATCCTTGGATCAATTAGCTTTTGACTACCACACCAGCTAGATTGTTTGTAACTGTTTATATGTATATGGTGACTGGCTGGATCTGAGTTCCGCATTACATGTAAACTGGCCACTGTTTCCCGCCTTAATTTAAGCGAAAAACTTTTGTTTTTCTTGCTCGCCAACTGTTCAGATCACATTTTTAGCAAACAAGGACTTTTATGGTGAAAAGGCCAACGTTGTTGTAATCTGTCAGAGAACGAATCAGAAAAAGATCGCGGCAATTCATGGTGAAAGAGGAAGGGGGAGTTGCTGCTGTCCAACATATTAACAGCCACTTTTTTGCAACGTTTTTTAAATTGTATAAATGTAGCATAATCCAAAACGTAAGGCAGAAATACCAAAACAATATAAAGAATAAAAACACTAATTAATATGGGAGCTCGTAAAAAAACAGCACAGAATGAATAAAGAGACTGATCAACTGGATGTATTTAGATGAAAGAGACTTGAGTCATTCCAACAGGTATAGTTTAGCTGTACTACTTTCTGTTTTTTTTTTTTAAGTGCAGCCAAGTGCGTTTCAGAGGGAAATCGGGTTCCAGCCAGCTTTGGAAGATAGACGTGCTGGCAGCTGTAATATCTACCCATTGAAGACGTCACTAGGAGTCATTGTTGAGCAGGAGGAACTCTGGAACTCCAGGGATCAGCATCTCCAATTGTAACTGAAAGCGCACCAGTTCAGTATACACATACTGTACACCAGCATGCCCCTCTGTAGGGAACTCCCAAAACATCAATGCTTTCAGGAAGGAGGGGGCTGTAACCTACATTGGATCCATATGGGGATGATGTTGCTGCCTCATGGGGCGAGCCTTTGAAAATGTCTAGACCCAGTTCAGGACGAGGTCCCAATAACAAAACATTGGAAATAAGAGACTCCAGCCCTGGGACAGCTCTTGCTGGGGCTGGAGCCCAGAGGAGAGGGAGACATTATTGGTGATATACCGTTATACTGAAGTGTGGGGGACAGAACTGCCTGTGTCTAGAGAACTTAAAGAAATACTTCAGTGCTGGGGAAAAGAAACAAAGACACTTTAACAACAGTAGGTTGGTTTTGCCAGGAATGCCCTAGTTGGAGATATGTCAGGTGTTTCGCAACTCCCGGTGCATATTGAACATTTTTAATTTATAGGGTTGTTGTGCTTTTTCTGTCAAAATAAAGCCTTAGAGAAACCTGTAGCAACAACATCAGTCTTCCACAGATATGTCTCGTTAATGGCAGACACGCTGTTGATGTTTGCGTGGGATGTTTTTCTGTAATCTAGTGTTTTGACAGCATTGATAGAGCATGTAGACCACCGCTTAAATTCTCAAGAAGTGCTTCTCCACTCATGTTTTGAGAATCAACCCTCAATGTGTCTCCCTACCAGCGGTACAGTACTGGGGTTTCATCAGAAGCACCCTCAAAATGCAGAGCAGAGAATGAGGATGCGTGTTCTGAAATCCGAGCCATAATTCCAGGCTGTTTCTGCCCGTCTCGTTGCTTCTTGTCTGGGGCGTCTGTGGTAGGGAGCTGTGACTAATAGCTTTTCTGGAGCAGATAAACAGGAGACGGGCAAGACGGAGAGTGGGGGTGGGCACCACGTCGCGTCTGAGATCTGAGCAAAAAGGAAAGCTTCAGGACAGCAGAACCAGGAATAGCAACCGTTAAAAAGCTAAAATCCTGAAAAGCAACAGCAGTTTTCTGGCTCCACCGGGTACAGAGCAGCTGAGGAATGGAGTAACAGTCCAATAACTTCAGATTGGTATTTCTCACGTACCTCTGGCATAAACGAGATGGGCTTTTCAGAATGAAAATGAGCAAATATTCAGTTCAGTTGAGCTTGTTTATCTTCAAACTGTCACAAGGTCTGTACACATTTGTAAGGCGCACCCCAGAGTGGGACAGGGGAAACGGGGGTGCTCTTTCAAATAAAACACACAGCTGCTGGATATCATGGGTGGCCCAGGGCTCTGTCGTATTTTTTCTGCCAGCCTTTATTATTAAAGGTTTGCCTGTAAAATTTTCTTGAAATGCAAGCAGATTTTAAGCTGACAGCCTAGATTTTGCAGTACAATAAAAGGTTTGGGATTCTCGGTTTGCAGTTTGAGTGAGCCCATGGATAACAGTGCAGGGGTGCAAGAGGGTAGAGCAGTCCACCGGCACAGCGGGTACAAGAACCCCCCCCCCCAAAGCTGTTGGAGCTCCCCTTTTCCTTCTCTGACCTCTGACGTCAACTTTGACTGAACAGAACCCACACTGATGTGTTAACAAAGCAACAAACCCATCGGTTTCTTGTACGGTTTTCATGTGAAGCCGTTATCCTAGTGGGCTGAAAGTTGCTTTAGTTTCACAAGCCTTCAGGAACACAATGCAGTCAATTAAGGTGGCAGGCACTACAGAGCTCAGTGCCATGAGTCAATGCAATGCAACACACTAATCCTATTTACTTTATGAGCTGCAGTTAAGAGAGCATGGCGGAGTTTAATTACCACTGACTCTTTTGCATATAGTAGGTTTCTTTATTTTCCAAAGGAGGAGAGGGCTATGCCTGGCTATGAAGTGAAAGAGGCCTCTGTATTCCGGCTGCATTGCAGTGTAACCACCTGGTGGACAAAGGCAGCCGTCAGACGGGCTCTTCTGTCAGGGCAAGCAGTCACAAATCATCATGCGTTTCAAGACAGGTGGCTTCAGTTGATTCGAAATCAAAGCTCCTTGATTTAACGATCAAATGTTTTTTTAAAAATATGCATGTTTTTGTTTAAGGGCGATTTATAAAAGCTGCTAGATTATGATGCTCCTGGGTCTGGCTTAGTAATAGGAAATTTCTTCATATGAGGCTGATTATAAGACATCCCTAGAAAAATGTGTGCAAATATTTTTCCAGGAACAGTAAGGTAAAAGTTTCACACATTGGTGGTTCTGCTTCACAAGGGTACATCACTGTGGGATAGGTCCCACTGTTTGACCAGTGATGGAAATAAGTGTGTTTGCCAGCTTGGAATTTCAGTGCGTTTAACTTGTTATTGACATCATTACTGCCCATCACCCTAGCTCTGAAGAAATAGAAATAAATATAGCAGTGATGCTCGAGGAACACCCAGACTTATATGAGCCAAAACATGTTCTCAAGGTTTGATCAACTAAGAGAATCTGCCTAAACATTTTCTTCAGCTGTAGCCTACCAAGTGAAAGGAAGACCCAACTCAGCAGGGACACAGAATGGATTCAGTCTGATCTTTCTTTACGCAGTGGGTGCTTGTACTCCTCTTTCAAGAAATGATTGCTCTGGTAATTCAGAACGTGTTACGAAAGAGGCTTTCATTGGAGCTCGGTTTTCATTGATAAAGAAAGGTGCCAGCTTAGAAAACAAATAGTCAAATAATAAAACAAGAACTAGTTTCAACAGCTCTCCAGAACTATCAGTGTTGTGGTCTGGTTGTGGAAGGCACTTGTTTTTTTTTACTGCTTTGGGTGTGTGCGAGTTCACTTTAACCCTGTAATTAGGGAAATGTGCAGAGAGATGTTAGCATGAAAACTAAGGTGACATTACGAAACCCGAATTATTTAGGAAAATAAATGTTCTTTACTCAGTTCTCAAAACACAGGGAGCTGATGGCCAAAGTGTTGTGCATTTGAATAAATACTGTAGATGTGATTGTGCAAGCACCCCTCTTTGTGTAACCAAAATGCAAATGTTAAAATGTTAACTGTGAATTGATGGGATACATGCTCAGATGGGTGTCATGGCGGGGCATTGGTTAGCATTGCTAACTCTCAAAGCTGTGTCCATGGGTTTGTGCTCCCTGCATTAGTATGCTCTCCCTGTGTTTGCTTGGGTTTGCTCCAGGTGCTCTGGTTTCCTCCCGCAGTCCAAAGACATGCTGGTAGGTTAATTGGCTTTTGGGAAAACTGGCCCTGGTGTGAATGTACACATGGTTGTTGTCTGTGTGTTTCCTGCGATGTACTGTAATCCAGTCCAGGGTGAATCCTGTCTTTCTCCCATTGCTTGCCTGGATAGGCTCCGGCTCCCCGGAAAACCTGGATTAACCTGTTAGAAAATTTGATGCATGGATGGATGTTCTGAGATATTGTACGGAAGTGAAAGGGACAGACAAAATGCCATGATGTAATGCCAGTCTTTTTTTCAAGAAAACACCATGTTACAGTATGATCAGCCTGAACTGAAAATGTACAACAGCTGGGTAAATCAAGTTCAAGCAAAAGGCCATTTGCAATATGGGTGAGAAATTAGCCAATGTGAAATAATCATGGGTGGCTGTGTGTAGGCACCTCCAGCATGCCATCAGAAACTAAGGTTCTTAACGGAAGAGGACTCAACAACAGGCTTGCAGCATCAGGCCCCTTTTGTCGAGTGCATTGTTAAGTTCAGTTTGGCACCCAGTGACAATGACAGAACTGAATGGCCAACTACATGCTGTAGACATTTTATACATTATCTCACTGTGATCTACTACCTGCTACCTTGTTTCCCCTTGAGTTTTTTGGAGCTTTCTTATGCTGGGAAAGTTTTTGTAGGGCGGGTTGTCTGTGCTTTTTTAGCTCATTGCAAATTAGAAATAATAGTCTGAGTTGACCCCTCAGTGCTTCAGTCACAAATTCCTTCTCTTGGAGCGAAGACCGTACGAAAGGTTACAAACAAGAAGAGTTATGAGGATCTCAACCACCAATGTCTTCAAAGAAGCCAGGGTCTTGCCTTCAATGACCTGGCTGGCCGGCTTGTTCCATACTTCCACAACCCTTTATGTAAAGAGGTGCCTTCTGTTTTTAAATGTATTTCTCTTCAGTCCTCACCTATGTCCTCTGAGGTGGAGTAAAGTAGATAAGTAATGAGGCCATTGTCGTGCTTTTACTCTTTACGATGCATGCTTTGGAGTTCAAAGTTAAAGTTACAGTGCAACAGTCATACGGTGTTTATACAATGTCTGTAAATGTCCAATAATATGATTTTACTGTAGGCGTCTGTAAATGATCTGTTAATGCTGTCTGCTTTAGCAACACTGTAATTCCTGCCAATGAATTGCTTTGAATTTGAAATGGGTGATATCTGCAAAGAATTCAAGAATTCAAATATGAATATGGAATGCAGAACTGCACAACTGCAGCACTCACATCCCATGCAGGGAAAGCACTACCCAGGCCATGCAACTCTGGGAATGAATCTGCAGAGCAAGTGGAGAACTCTCTACTGCCATCTGCTGGAGCCTTGTTTTGTGGAATTACATGAAAACAAATGTTGCTGCTGTTGCTATTGCAAAATCATGTGTGCATACTGAGCTTGCAGGCTAAATGAGGCTTTATTGTATTTTTTGTTTGCTACTGTTGTTGTCATAATCACTTGAAAAAAAGTAATTGTCACTTAATTCTGCAAAATGTTTAATTCTGCCCAAATATTGAGATTAAATATTGGAATATGGGAAATGTTAGGCTTCCTGATGTTGGCATCCCACAGCACCTAGTAGCCTGCACACAGCAGAGGTGAGGGACATGTGGACGAGCACACAGCAGTCTAGAGCTAGCTTGGTGCGAGACAAAGCAGTGAAGAAGTCTTGCAGAATCGTAGCTGGTCTGACTTATTTGTACAGTGGGTGACCTCAGCGAGCAAGATGCATTATTCCAAAAACAGAAGGATTGGGCCTTTCAATTTAGAAATTTGTGAAGGTAAACCCACTTTCTGTCTTTTCATTTTTGGGCACCCACCATCATGTGCAGTGCTTGTTTTGCTGTGATTGCAAACGCCTCACGAGAGAATAGTTCTCTTAGATTTATTTTTGTATATATCGGTGAAAGGGCTGCATGCCTTGCTCAGTCAGTCATGGCACGCCCCTGAAGCTAATGAATAAAAATCAACACACAGGAGATAAGTGACACGGGATTGAATGGGCATCCGCTTAAATTACAGGCAGCAGAATGTCCACACTCTGTGTAAATCATCCTGCAGCGTATTAACCCTGCTCAGCCAGGATTATGTTGTCTGCCTGGGTGTGGCTGGCGTGTTGTGAAGTCTGACTTGACTGAATGAGAGGAAATGCCTTCCGAGCACTTCAGGATCCTGCCTTTTGGCACAGGTTAGTCGAGCCTGCAGTTCTCCTGAGATAAACTAGGAGGACATGGAGGGTTACTTTGTACCGCTCTTGTGAGGACGTGAGGGTGGGATTATTCTTCCCTGGAGGGTGGGAATCACTATTGAGATTTTGGAGTTGAACTGGCTGGGACATTACATTTATGTTTCACATCTTTTATATCATCTCGGCTACCTAAAGTGTAGAAAGTCATGCATGAGCAAACAAATATGAAACAAAAAACATGATGACAAGAGTGTAGTCAGCCCATCACAGCACGGTTTTTCTGTGCTGTCTAATTATAGACCCTTACTAGACATGGGTTCAGGCTTGCCTAACCAAATTCACATTAGGCAGGCCAAGGGTATTAGGGTCTGTGTGACTACTGGCATCTGTTTCTATTGCAGCTTTGGGCTTAGTTCCGAAAAGGTCCTGAACCCTTTGCATGAAAGGCATGGCTTTCTAATCTATTTTGCGGGTCGAATCACGCTAGAATCAATAGTCTGCAAATTGCAGCTAACCTTAACATCACCCGCAAGCCCGGGACGATACCGGCTATCTCTTCTAACCTGAGGGATAGCGGGTGAATGTAGATGTAGCGCTGTCTGACTTGGCTGTGGTCTGCGGCGTGTCGGGATGCATTAGCGAGCATCGGCGCTCCAGCCTGTCGACGGTATGTGAAGAATTGATTTGGGGGGGGTGGGTTAGTGCATTTAAACCTGTTTCTTTCAGACCCCTTGGGTCCTTGAAAGAGCGCGGGATAATGGATTCTCTCGTGTCTGTGCCGTGGCTGTTGAGTCCAGGGGAGTGTGCGCAGCGCCAGCGACCTCCCAGCTGAAGATGAATAATTAATACGGCCTGCCTGATATCCCTGGAACAAGAGGAATGTTTCCACATGAGTGCCTCTCCTTTTTTCGGGCTGTAGGAAGTGGGGCGGGTGGGAAGGGAGTCTCTTTTGGTGTTCTCTGGCGACAGAAAGGTGGGAGGGGAATCTACTGTAGGTTGGGGGAGCTGTACACGTATCTGATGGACGTTCATTCTCACATGCTGAACACCATTTGGTGAGATAGCCCCTTGGAGCTCAGCAGGGCGATTTCTTCCCCCCTTTTTATTGGCTGTTAGCTTTCAATTTGGCCGAGCGAAGGAAGATTCTCGTTTAATTTGCCGGCCTGCTCAAGTCTCTCGCTTGACCCGCCAATAGATTGCCCTGGAGCGGGCCTCCATATTTAGTTTGCTGGCTTTCCGAGCCGACAGTAAAAAAAAAAAAAAAAAGTTGCTATCTGTTTGTACAGGTCATCGTGGTGAAAGTGGCGTTTTCCTTCCGTCAGCTCCGGTGGCTCGGTTTAAACTGCATGGTTTTCTCACCAGACGTCGTTTTCACTTTTTTAAATTGTCCTTTTCCTCAGTCCACACCCGTCGGTGGCGGTGTAGGAAAAAACGACTTCTCTGCCATATCTGGGAGCCAGGCTTTTTATGTTATTGTTTTTCCTTGTTCCCACTGGCTAGGAATCTAGCGCAGTATCTCCTCTGGCGAGCTGGAATTGGAAGAGATGGGCTTGGTCGCATGCTGTCAGCTCAGTACTGCCTGGCATGAATAATTTAATAGGCTTGCAATGGCTGCTGTCACTTTGTCTTTCACTGGAGGTTACAGTCCCCTGGGACTGTGCTGCTTGTCTCCAGCGTTCAAGATCAGCCTCCCGGCCTCAGGCTGGGAACTAACACAGACTGGATTAGGTTAGGAAGAATCCCCGCAGCTGTCTCGATCGAGGCCGGCTTTAGCTGGAGCCTGATTGCTCCGTTCTCATAGCTGCCAGCCTTTACAGAGCAGGCAAGGTTATAGATAGGGTGGGCCCATGTGTACTTTTATAGTTTAGGTATGCAGAAATGGCAAGGATGAGGCAGATTTCTTTAATATGTAAGGTGTTTATTTACTGTGGTTTTTCAATTAAACCTGCAAATTAGCCACAACAACTGAGAAAAGGGAACAATTTGCTTTTTGTTCTCTACCTCCTCCAATCTAATGACAATGTGATGAATTAGAACTGCTGTACATTGGCCAAATTCAGCCACTACGAGCATTAGAATTTAATAAATCACTTCACTTTTCTGGGTCACACAGATGTTTAGTGCTGCTGGTTCATGGGGGGGGCACGGACTGATTACGTGTGCGTGATCTCCTCATTTTTACATGGGTTTTTTTGTCCAGTTTCTTCATACCCTTCAAAAAGAAGGCTAGACTAGGATAATTGGAGTGTCTGAATCATCCTGGTGTGCACACGTGTGGTCTACAATGGACTGCCGTCCTGTCCAGTGTGCAGTTATGTGCCCTGTGCTTCTGGAGCAGCCTCTTGCTGTGACTGTAAGCGTAAAGTACACTATAAGTAACTTGTAAGGATAAGTGGCTTTCTGATAATGGATGGATATGAGAAAACAATGCCAGGAAAACAATGAGCAACTGGAATGCTAACAAACCTACTGATTTAGAAGACTTTTTCCAAATGGACAGCTTTGGATATGAGTTTCATTTTTAAGTAGTTAAGTGTCCATATTGGTCTTTTGACATGCACAGTGTATCCATTTTTAAAGGTCTCGTGGCTACCAAATTAAAAAATCAAAATTGCTTGCATCGCAGGGCTCTTTATCTTAAAGCTTCTGTTTAAATTGTTTTCTTTTACGTGCTCTGGCAGGTCTGAATTATTTAGCCACTGAAATGTCAGAAATAGAACTTGGTTATTGTTCATCGCTTTTGCCCTATAAAATCTTCCAATTCAGTAGTATAGAGATGGTGTATGTGTAAAAAATCCAGTTTATATTAACCTTGAGAGCCTTCTGTGATGTATTTGCCTCATCCCCGTGCTGTAATTCAAGAAAAACCTGGCATGGAAGACAGGTGTCGAATGATCGGTTCTGTTTTCACCCCACTTACAGTAAGATGTTCTCATCCTAGGGTCTCAGGAAGAACTGTTCTTCCTTTGTCTGTTGTGATGTGATTGTCTTGGACAATGTGTGTGAGCACAAGTGACAATGTGCAATTGAGAAAGTCAGGCTGAATAATATTTAGCTGCTCCAAATTGATGACCATGAAGAGGAGAAAATGATTTGTTGGTTCAGATCAAAGAGCTTCTGTGAGAAAATCAGTTTACATGTAATGTAACTACATATATAACTAAATATAATCAGAAAGTGTAATCCTGAAAGCTGGGTCACACTCACTCTAAAGCTGGCCTTTATTGGCATATCAGACGTCTGAGATCTTACAGAGTGACTCGGAACACACAGGCAATCAGCCCATCTTGAGTTAGGAGCTGAGCATAAACCTAAGAGGAGAGAGAGGGGGCAGGGCAGGCAGGCACTGTTGTTCAGCTGAGAAAAAAATATTGTGCAGACTGTTTACTTGAAAAGACACCTGGAAGAATAATGGCAAGACCCAACAGGGCTTGTTTTATTTTAATTCAGTTTTTTTCATCTTCAGCGTCCCTCGGCTCTTGTAAAAAAGAAGTGATTACATAATATCCTTATAAAAAAAAACTCTTTTTTTTTTATAAGACTCCGTGGAGTCCAGCTTCATTGGATTTTGTCTCCATTGGAGTGCTGGTCCCCCTGCCCCCTGCAGCGCAGACATGTTGCCCACACGCCCGCGAGAGCAAGCTCTGCTCATGCGCGTGCAGCAGTCAGAAAGTTCTCCTTCAGTGCTTTCCGGGTTGTATAATCGGATCCCACTTACTCGTTTACCCCAGAGCAACTTCAGGAACGACAAAGAGGTTCCACTCTTTGAAGCAACACCTGTTGACAACAGCAGAGAAGAGACTGGGCCGACATCCTCACCCCCTCCCCTCCCTTCTGCCTCCCTCCCTCTTGCTCCTTGTACTGATTCCTTTCTTTCTGCATATCTGCCTACCCCACCCCCCCAATCTACCCCACCCCCAGTAATTTGTTCTGAAGCTCTGTGACTCCTGAAAGCTAATATACGACCACGTAGCTGTAACTATTGTTACCAACTGATTTATCCTTACAAAATAGCTTTGCTTTCTGTCTTTGCTAAGCGCTTTTAGTGATAGGCTCTGGTGAATGGTTCCCATCAGCCTTCAACAAGCCCTTAAGTCTGTTTGGAACCTGTCTTACCTCTTTTACCCAGCACCACCAATAAAAATGTTCTAGGGCTGCATCACATCAATAACTAGAATATCTAGAAGGTCAATGATCTGCTATAAATAAGAGGATAATGAGGTGTTAATTATGTAGAGTTTTTTTTTGTTTCTGATCCTGGAAAGTGAACGTATTTGATTTAACCATTTTAATGTTTTAAATTGGTTACCCAATTGAAACGTAAGCGGATACAACAAGAAAGCGCCATGAAAGAAAAACTGTTTCAGAAGGGCATGATCTGTTTATTTATTGTTTCATTTGTAGTGTGTGTTTTACCAGGTGGAGCAAGTCACAAAGTTAAACACCTGGCAGATTTGCAGCAGGAGTCTTGTTACATGAAAGGAAAAACGAAGAAAGAGTGAAGTGTGTTTTTTTTTTGAATAACAAAACTTTGGTACATTACACACAAGCGAAAAATATGAGACTCTGGCCTCTCTTTCCAAACATGGTCTGTGTGAGGAACTGACCCCAGAGAGCTGCTTATTGGGACTTTGAATACCTACTTCTGAAAAGAAACGGTCAAGGATTTTTAGTTGTTTCCATTCCATAAAGAAGGTTGCTTTACCTCGCTGTCATTCTTCTGTGACTTGTTTATGAATATGGAAAGAGAAAAATGAGCTCTGGGGCTTTCTTCCTTTCCAGAAACATACGTTTTGGCTGCTATATGTTTAAGTATGAAACTTACACTGTAATGCCAGTCTTCGCTCAGTCCGTTCAGAAAGCAGGAACGGGCTATGTCTGAGCCTGAAACCGATGATAGAAAAAGGCTGGTGTTTGAAGCAGGTAACCTCTCCTTCTAAGTGTGCAGATGACACGGTTTTAACTGCTGTGTGAGTAATGCCTAGATGCAGCTTGTGATTAGAATGTGGCTGTGGGGTTCTGAACAGTGTGAAAACTTTGAACAGGGGTATGCATTGCATGTGCTTTGATTTTCACAATACTTGGTTATAGAAGCCAAGAACGGAGTATGATTCATGACAGATTTTTCCAAAACGATACTGCTTTGGTGCATATCTTTCACAATACATGTGAGAAAGTCTAGAAGACTACAAAGTAAAATGAAGTTTAGTATGTCATTGTAGCAGGAACACAATTTCAAAGAGTTCAGACATTTGAAAGGTATATGCTCGCTGGTGAATTCTTTGAAACACACTTTCCATCAAGAGACATTGCAAGATTTTCTACATTCATTGCTGGTTTTCAATTGGATGTTTAGAATTGGCCCTGAAAAGGCAATCAAATGCTTTTCTAGGTGAAGTGGGGCCCTGCAATGAGTCATTCGTGATGTTTCATGGCTGGGGCTTGACACATCGACCCTCAGCTTGCACCCTGAATGAGAACGTTTCTAAGCTGATTGACGTGGAAGCCTAATTGTTCTTGTTCCCTGTCGTCTGTGATGTTGGGGTGTCCCGAATGGAAAGCATGAGTTGGATTCAAAGCGGGTACCACTGAAGGTGTCTAGAACTCCCTACTGCCACATGGCATTCATAGTCAGCCTGAAACCACACAGTAAGGAGGGCACTTGTGTCTCCTGGTCTCCAGGCGGCACAGTGTGGAGAGCACTAGAAGAAAGACAGCTACCCAAAAGTGAAATTACCCCCTTATTTAACTGTGTTTTCAGATGTTTGTTTTTAGTTTTCAGACAACATGGATACAGAAATGGTGTTTGAATGCAGGGGACTGGCAGTGCTAGGCTGAGTTTTGTCCTTAGCCTATCCCAGATGACCTTGCCCCAAAAGGTTTTGGGAAGGGGAGGAAGGAGGGTGGCGCAGATGGTTGGATGTTTTAGTTCAGAGAAGGACCAGTAAAGGAAGACAATAAAATCGTCTTTGATTTATACAGGGCCTCTTTTATTTTGTTGAGGTCAGAATGTGAAAAGTAAAAGAGGCGTCCCTGGGCAGCTTAAATGGACAAGGATGGAAAAATACAAAATTCAAAAATAACCTTTCCTTGCCTGCTAAGCATTCCCTGTCCTTTTTCTTTCCAGTTGTGATCAATTCTGAATGTATTTATCCATACTGAAAACTTCTTTCTTTTGATCAACCTTTTTTAAAGGAAATTCTCAGTTGCAATTTTGCGTTTTTTTGCAGAGCTCTGTCCAAAACCAAAAAGCCAAACGTTATAAATGCCGATTGATTGATTTGTCACTGTCTCGCTAGTAGCTGCTACATTCAAAGATGCCAACAGGCTGTTTCTTGAAATATCTCAGGGGAATGCCATGCACAGTACAGCTTGATATGTTGTTCAGGATATCCATGCTGGTTGTAAAATAGCTACTTGCAGGTATTAGGCTTGGACCTACAAGTCTGGTAAAGGCTTAAGGTTGCAAACCCAGAGGATAAGCCTTTAAACCTTGGTCCCTTATCCAGTTGCTAGTACTTTATCTAACAGCTTTGACTGGTGGATTCTACAAGGACCCTAACAAAACAGCTTGGATCTTGGCTAGGTAGCTGCTCCATACAGTAGACCTAGTTTTATTCACGTCTCCCAATGTGTTCTTTATCTCATGTTACAGGATTTCAGCCCTAGTTCTAATCTATTTTCATGTGACATTGAAGGAGCAGCAAGCTTTTACTGAAGGCCATACTTCCAGCTATGCCACTCTGAATCAGATATTTTAGCTGGATTCTAAAACAACAAGCGTCATCCCTAGTCAAATGCTGTCACTGTAAACCAAAGAGGAACTGCACGTTATTGAATAGCAAGACATAAAAAATGGTTCTCCTACTGCAGGGTCTTAAATTAGTTTTAAGATTTGCTGTGTGGCTTGCCTGGTTTCCTGCTATGCAGGTGCCTGAGAAGAAAACCTTTGATGTCAACAAAGGCTCTGAACGGCGTGTTGTCAGTTAGTGGGGTAGGGGAGGGTGTGTGCGTGCCAGGATTGGCGAGGTTAATTTAGGCCTCCCTTTTACAAAGGCCTTGCCCAGGGATTGTTTACAGGCTTCAAAGGCAGGGCTGAGGCCTGACTGACAGAGGGAAGAACCCGCGCGTAACCCAACACTCACAGTGTTGCAGGAGACAGTGTGGGTGATGATGGGGCAGCCCTGCCTTGGCCACAGTGAAAATCCGTTTACACAAATTCCAGCCTTGGTGGTGTCACTGGGCTCAGGGCAGGCCTTTCTTTTATTCTCCTGCTGCCTTTGCAGAAGTAGGGAAGTTTGATTTTATTTGTCTCCCAGGTGAAAATAGCCGAGTAGGGACATTTTTTGGTTATGTGGCTGTTTTTCCTTTCACTGGATTAATTCAACTAACTGTTGACTTCATTAGAGTAGAGATTAACTGATCTTTGGCTGGTTATTGAATACATTTAAAAAACCTAAAGGAGCAAGGCTGGAATAATTGGTTTATTCTGTTTAATTCTTATTTAAAGCTCTCATAAATAAAATTTTACCATCGGTGGTGTATATCTGTTGGCCTGCATTACATGTTTTCTTTCACTGTCGAATTCCATGCCATTAAATCACATAAGCATCCTGTGTCCATCACAGTACAGACTCTGACCTCATTAGCCCATTGGTCTCAGGGCCCTGCCTAGGTGGGACTGGCTTCTTGATGGTAATGATAATGTTCCTAATCCTTGTTTTCCCTCAGGAATGCTCCAGTCCTGTACCTCTTATATCATGGCCTCTCTTTTCTTGAAAGCTTATAAGTGTCAACAAAAACCCATCCTTTTGCATTCACCAGTTAGAGCCGAGCAATTTATTATTGTTCGATCTGCCTCGTCGCCACAAAGCCAGCACCAGCCAGCGAGAGATGAGGAACCGCTATTGTGCGTTATCTGAGCCGTGGGCTTTGTCGAGCCACTCACTTATCTTCACAACCTTTAGAAACCTAGAGGGCGAAGTCTTTGGAGTTGACCGTTTTTCACTGGTAAAGGCACAGACCCATAGGGATCCCAGGATAAAGAGAGCACAGGCCCGTGTCAGTTTCCTCTTCCTTAAAACCCAGCTCCACCCCATCCATTCCTGCCAGCGTTTGCACTAGTTCAGTATGACCTAACACCCAGCATCCTCAGGCCACAGTCAGCAGATGACATGGCCTGGATAGATCTCCATGCCGTGTAATCACATCTATGTCCCCAAGTGGAGACTTTCACTAAATGAGCCCTCTTGGGAATGACTACCTGCAGGAGGGCCCAAACAGTATCATATTGGCTTGATATGAACAGGTTCAGACATGTAGTGCCTGTGCTTGGTTGAGGGGCCAAATGGTGCAAAGCTATCAACTATGGGATTAAAGACTGAACACTTCTAAGACTGACTCCCCCCATAAAGGTGATCAGAGTCCAGCAAACTCATTGAACTTCTGTCCTATACTGGAGCTTGTCTGCAGTTTAAGTCAACAGAAGAGGCGAGTCAAATTACCCTCTGCCACTGCAGTAATGTACCTCCTGGGTATGTTAGTTAAAGCTATGGAAAAAAAAAGAGCTACAGTGATTACAGCATCCATTATATTAAAATGTTTTTTTAATGATTTAGCAAACCGGAGCCATGGAATTGCAGAGAGTTAAAAAAAAGAGACGTTTATCTTGGCTGCTTTAAATCCTGTCAAAGAGGAAGTATCGAACAATCCTTTCCTTAATGAGAGGAGACTGTGTTTGCTGCACGGCATTCTGTTGCTATTGGATTCATCTTGTGGACTTTTAGGTTTTTAATAGTTTTTAATTTTTGTTTTAAAATAACATTTTAGTGCACCTATTTAAACATAAAAAAATGAATAAAAGTGTGCGATTGTTTATATTTGGGAGTTCAACCCTGACTGGGAATAGACTCGAAACATACCCCTCCCCTAAATAAATGTATTATAGGAAATTAGATCTTAATTTGCGTGTTTTCGATTTACACACTGTTTATCAGTAACGAATCAGCCTCATGAATCAGGAACTGCCTGTATGCTTTTTAACAAGCTCCAGAGTGGAGCGCTGTTGTCTGTGAGATTTAACCCTTTCCATTCTTAAATAGTAGAGGGGTTTGGAATAAAGGCATGAGACCCTGACTAATGGCCTTTGCTGAGCTTATCTTTTCATTTCATTTCCTATCCCTTCCTTTGACTCTTAAGTATCAAACTATCTGTTTCTTTGCAGGAAAACCAAGCTCTTTGTACTTATGGAACAGAAAACTGAAGTACAAGGTTGTATATTCCATACTATCAAACTACAAGTCATTTAAATTAGATGCAGACCTGAATGGAGATTGAACAGTGGCTAACGGGTGCAGACAGGAGTCACGTCAAGGTTAACTTTCAGGTGTTCCACTGTGTTTCTAGAGTGTGCAGGAATCTCATCAATACCAGCAGGTGCCTGGTACATTTTGGTACAAGATTGAGGCTGGTGTCCAAGAGGAGAAATGTGCAACACACTCACTGTCAGAGTGGGAAATTATAACAGATGAAGGTGACTATCACATAGAATTACGTGCTATAATGAATATTATTTAAAGTGCCTACAAAATTCTTTAAAAATGCTCCATAACACTATCTCTCTCTCTTAGTTTCCAATACGTCTTAAAACTGGATCTACCAGTTGTTGTTTTTTTTAACAGACAGGCTTGCTTATAAAGCACTTGCCTTAGAGTCAGGCCTATCTGGTTTCTCTTTGAGTGCTGTCTTAGTTTCATACCTTCCCAAGGTTACATGATTTGTATGAGGCCATTCACTTCTCAGAAGCCTAAGTAATGATCACATAATTTGATGTTGCCTGATGTGAGGTTTTGTTAAGGCGGCAAAAGTTAGCAATGATCCTGGACACTGCTTGTGTTTTGTTAATTTATTTAGCTGACACATTTATCAAAAGCAAATTTCAGTTGCCACCATCTGTATTGGTGGGTAATTCACTGGAATTAAATTTGGCTGAAGAACTTGGCTCCAAGGGGACAACAGCAGTGTCTCACCTGGGATTTAAACTCGCAGTCTTCCGGTAACGAGTGCAGAATCTAACAGAATGTAGAATGGAGTTTCCTTTAGCGGAGTGGTGTTACTTTGTGCCAGTCCAGAATACTAGGCTCTGGTGCCAGATTTGTATATCCCTGCTGCTGAATCTTGGAAATGCCACAGTTTATCAGGTCCTATCGTGGCATTTTCAGCCCATTTACCTGGGGGCAGCGGAGATAAAAATCCACTCCAATCTATTTGGACTGAGGAGACAGTACTTCTGAAAGGAGAACTTTCTGGTAAAGGTGAATAAGCCCAGGTGAGCCGCTCCAGGATGCGTGCTTTCCAGTCTTCAGTGACTAAACTAAGGGGAGGAAAATGTGGAAACATCTGGAACAACAGTCTTAGCAAGCTTTTTAAGGTTGGGTCCGAGATGGGAAGGATTCATTTGGGGTTGAGTCAAATGGGCTGCAAAAACATCCCAAAAGTTTCAAATGAGAGAAAGTGGTTCAGTCCAACTTCCTCTCGGTTGGCAGGTGCTTATTGATCCAAGAACTTCGCACAGTTACTTCTTGAAAGGTTCCATTAAGGCAGCCTCCCCCACACTGTTGGGCAGCTTGTTCCAAACACCCACAGCTCTTGGTGTAAACTCTTCCTTTTACGTGTAGTAAAAACAGCTGGATTCAGATATCCATTTGTTTTTAATACAGTCCTTTTCAAAAGCTAAATTGGTATCTCTGCATGGAGATTGTAAAAACACAAGATTAAAAATGACATGACATGCCTTGCGTTCAATGTACATCAATATACCAGTTTACTATAGTAAATGTTTGTCCTAGCAGTATCCCAAAGATATCCATGCATTACACCAAATACTACCCTTTTATTAGTATGTGAAACAGTTATTGGCTTCTTTAAAAAAACAGCAGTCCATAGCATGAGCCAAGGTAACTGACTTTGCATTCCTGCTCTCTAAGAAGAGTGAAAACACACATCCTTCTCTTTGTTCAGGCTGCGCTTTACATGAATAGTCAGGCCATCTCAGAACTGTGTCTGTCTCTGAACTGGAGACTTCATCACTGGGTGAACACACACACAAAGTATTAATCACTTAACCTCTGTAGAAACGTCACTCGGCACACCAGTTCAAGAAAATGATTTTCTTAGTCTTAGTCTTACAAGTCTTTGTACCCTTAGTCTGTACAAACATGAAAAAAACAATGAAGGCGGTGTTATATTTCAAAGTGAATTCCTGGTGAGATGTTTGTTTTTTTTATTATTCATGAAACCTTGAAGTGTCTTGAAAATGGTTAGCCAAACCCAATCACAGGCAGTTTCATAAAGATCTTTTTTAAAAAGTCATCCTCTATTTATCAAACTAGAAAACTAGAATCAAGTGCCATGAATGCAGTAAGAATAGGGAATCTTATTCAGATAGCACATTTATTCAGGCAAACAGTGGTTTCACGTCTTTTTGTACAATTACTTTAATCCTAGCATTTACAGCAGCAAGAGGGGAAGGGAGAGGGTTCTCTGAAAGCAAACAAGCAATTGCCGAGTGGAGAATTATAAGTAGCTTAGGGGTGAAAAATATTTCAGTCTGCAGACCGTGAGAATCCCTGAAAACAGAAACAGAATTAAACACGCAGATCATTCAAGCGGATCAAAGAAATTACTCCTGACGTGCATCAACTTACCCTGCCTCTTGATATCCAGTCTTGTCAGACTACACAGACTTGTACGCTGTGCGTCACCATGTAAGGAGATGCCAAGCGAGTCAAAAGTGCTGGGGCACAGGTAGCAAAAAGAGAAGAAAATGATCAGGTCTGTGTATTATTCACTTGCTCACTTAGGAGTGAGTGTATGTGGTTCAGCTCTTTAAGGTTAATTCCCAATTGAAACGCTGGCTGTGCCACTGACCCACCGACAACATAAGGGAGTTACTGAACCTCCTTCTGCTCCTTCCGGCACACAAGATGCCAAACCGAAAGTCCTGTTGCAGTTGGCCCTGCCATAGGTAGTTTATCCCCTCATGTCAGAAAGACATTTTGGGTAAAGGTACTTGTGGAACATCTTAGTCTGCATTTTTCTGCTCAGGCCAGGTTGGTCCAATTTGTGGATTCAACCGCAAAATGAAAGCAATACTGTAAATCAAACAACCTGCCACATGAAATGGTGGGGTTAGTAGGCGCAAGGGCGTACGAGGAAGGCTTTTCATATTGCTTGACAGCCTTGCTTATAGAGGGGACCACTCAAGTTTAGCTGCATGTTTAGCACCGGCCTTCGTGAGCGCTGTGCACTGCACTGGGAACAAAGAAGGAACAGGCCAAGCCGATTACATGCACTTTCACATCGCATTGGTTTGGGCAGGTCAGCAAGATTAGGACAACAGAAACTGAAACCGGTAAAGACCTGAGTATTATGATGGAGATGGAATGAAAAATGAACTCTTTACTGGTGCGGTCTTTTGAAAGACTGTTAAAGAAATAAAAGGAGTGCTATAGCACACAAAATGGTCTACTCCCTGTCCCCGCCCCTGTAACCCAAAGTGTATTTTCTAATTAGAGCTGTAATCGACTGCTGCGGCGGCCAGGACAGTGCAGTAGTGGAGCGGGAGGAAGCTTAGCGGAGCTACACCTTGTTTTCCTTGGAGCTGTGCAGAAGGAAGGGTGGGCAGGGGCTGCCACACTGGCGATGAAAGGAGACAGTGGCTTTCATTAACCTCCGCCGCAGATAAGCAGCCACACACAATGGCCGCCACCCAGGATTAGCACTGAGGGGAGAGTGCGTCTCCGCACTGGAGGCCATTCGCTCAGAAAGGAATTGGGGATGCCATCTAGTGTCAGCCAGAGAGCATGGCAGGCTTCTAGCCCTGCGAGGTCCCCTGTTGCCAACTTCTAGATGGTCACAGATGATCCAGACACTTGTCAACTTACAGGAAAGAACGCATTTCCTCTGCTGGATGAGGAAACGGTGCATGTCTTTCTAAATAAACTCTGGATCGACGGCCTGCTCGGACTCAAACATCGTGCATCACTGATGAACTGTTGTGAACAGACTGATGTGATCTGCTTTCAGGTTGCTGAGTTGGTTTTTCAGAAAAAAGGATAAAGAGTAAGAGGTGTGCCTTGAGTGAGGTCGTTAGATTTCTACCACAGGAATCAGATCTCGGGCTCCAGCTCTTTCTTGTCTCTATCAATGGATCTAAACTCTAGTATAGCAAGTCAATCTGTGAAATTACAAAAAAGTCGTCTAAAAGCACACTACTAATATAAAGTGACTTGGGTCAAATTCAGTACTGGATTGGAAAGGCATTTGACAAATGGTATGACAGGCTGAAATTTAACAGACTTATGTGCCACAAGCAAGAACATTTTCGGTTGTCACATGGGTGATATTGGACTCAAAGAAACACAAATCTAAGGGTTAATGCAAACCTCATTACTTTCTTCAACTAGATGCGATGAACTATTCTAAAATTCCATAGAATGCTTGAATATATTAAGAAAGTAGAATTTGCCATGCCACAAAAAAGGTTAAGGTTACAGTGTGACTAAAGGCACAAGAGGTGACATAATACCTGGTATTATTTAATAATTATTATATTTAATAATTCTTAAATAATTACCTGCCATTACTTATATTATATTTAATATAAATAAATATATTCTAATATATTTAATGTTCTTAAAATTGTATTTTAATAATTTAATGGCTTGTTTACTTTTCCTTATCTACAGCTTTTTTCTGCGGCCAAGCACAGAACCCCAGAAAGTGAAATGCAAGTAATTGCTTTCCTTATGTGCGTTCCCCCCTTAAAATCACGCACACTTCAGCTTTAGGGTCCATTTTGTCAGCATCTCCTGCCTTAAAGAAAACTAGTTACACATGCCATTTGAAGGAACTCCGTTTGAACTGTGAAACTCACAGGAAACTCAGTTACAGGCTAAGGAAGGACTGTTCGATCATGTTACTTCTTGGATCATATCCAGTCACAGCTGTGGCGTTCTCGGGCAAGACTGAGATTTTTTTCCATCTCTGTTAATTTCATTTTATTTTAATAACTTCATTTTATGTTTTCATCACGTTGTCCTCCAAGCGAATTTTGTTTAAAAAAAGTCCATCTCTTTTGAGTCCAAGAGATGGCGTACTGGTTTTCTCTCACACACAGTCGTTACAGAAACGTCTTTTTCTAGACTAAACTGAAAGGAAGGCAAAGAGTGCTACACGGTGCCCGGTGGTAAAGACCACTTTTAGAGAAGATTCCCAGCATGTGGATCTTCCCTGGTCACCTTGTGACTTCACTTTAAGAGGAAAAAGATTGTTAGCACAGCTTGTGTTTTATGAAGCTCCAGTTTCTGATTCATTTTGTTTTCGAGGGAAAGAGTTGAAAGTGTCGTGAATATTGCAGGGGGCACTGTCAGTCTTTCCCAGCCAGGCTACAAATCTTCCTGGCTTGGCAGTCTGGTTTACCAAACTCTTTTAACGATGCAGTCACTCTTCTGTGAAAGTCACCTTAATGACTTGATTGTATTTCAAAGGAATTGGATCATATTCTGCGGGTCTGCAGTTCATGTTTCATGATTAATGTGTTTGGTGTGTATAGCAATGCTTTTCCTTTTTTTTTTTTTAAACTGAAGAATTCAGCTCCAAAGTCAACCTGGGAAAGCTTTGTACACTGAGTCTGATGCCAAACACTGAAACACTTAACACCTTTTTCTTGATGGAGGAATCTGGGAACCTTTTGCGAGGCATCTGTTATTAGAATATTCTGTGCGAGTGTGACTCAATGACTACAGCAATGAACAGTTACATATTGCAGGAGCAATGGCCAGCCCTTTAAGGGTCAGAGAAAAGGGGACACATTTATAATAATGCTCCTCTCTGGTCGTTTAGACCACAGACAAGGTTTATTGAGTGGAGCTGCAGTTGTTCAAAATGCACAGCTCACAGTATTTATGGACATAATTTTAGCACAGCCTCTGCTGTTAGGCTGGGATTGTAAATATTTCTTCACAGCAGCTGCATTTATAGGCCTCTCGTCACTTCATCTGGGCTGTAATGGGTCTCTGTCTCCCTCCACAACACTTTTCCGACACCTGGAGGAGGAGAGTGGGGAACGTCTGTGCTTGCAGACAGCAGGCAGATTTTTTTTCAGTCTTCACAAGACCCGGGACAAGTACTGACTTCCTGTCCAGAAGTGCTCAGTGTTTAGGATCTCAACAGCAAGAAGTGGGTAGCTTGCCTCTGTGTCATCTGAGTGCGCGACCTTTCACTGCAAAGGAACAATTCAAAACCCATTTTCCAAAAAGATGACTGTGTTTAATTCAGAAGCCAGCCTGTTCTACTGACTTTGTACAGTGTGACACAACTATATTTTCAGCTCTGTAATGGTATCGAAGGAGGAAAGGAGCTGGTTGGACACCCACAATAAAAAAAACAACAGTCCAATAGTCTGTTAAATAGTCTGTTACTGTGATGTCATATTCACTACCTTGTGAAATCATTGGCAATAGCCACTGTTCCAAGGCCAAAGTTTTGCCATCTGCAGCGTGTTTACTGTTAACACAGAGCAAATGGAAACCTCCCCTCTCACATGCGCACGCCTGTTTTCAAGTCTTATTTTGAGAAGTGAAGCTCAGCTTCTCCTTGTATGTTTGCCTGCATGGCAAAACTGCCAGTGCCACACACACACACACGAGGAGTCCTTCACGTCTGAGTGACTGCTGGATCTGTTTGTCTGTCATTCTCCGTTAGGAAATTCTTTGTCACTGGAAGAAAGGCCTTCTTTTATTGGCTGCTTCTCTGGAAAACTGAGCCCCAAGCACCACATCAGAACGATCAGAGTTGTATTAAACGGCTCTTTTCAGAGCTGGTTGCAGTCAGTCTCCCTGCCTCCCGGCAGCTCAGCCCTAGAGGCAGCTTGTTCGACAGACACAAGGGGTCTCTGCCTGCATTGGAACGAGGAGAAGGAGGGCACTGCTTTATTGTCCTGATGCATTAAAAAAAATGAACCGAATCCCTCCTGCTGTGCCTTTTTCCACCTGTTCCGCCAAACCAGTTAAGACTTTTTTATGTTTTTCCAACACTGCCACAAGGAAGTTATCCCTCATGTAATTCCCAAGGTTTGTTTGTCCATGCCAGTTAGAGTCTCAGTTTTGTCTCTCATCTCTCAGTTCCTGTGTTTTTCCACACCAAACTGCCGTTTCCTTTTATAGCCTTTTCCGGCTTCCAGCCAAACACAGGCACTGAAATTGCAGAGGCTTTCAGGGCAGCACTGGGGCAGATGTGACTGTAAGGCTTGGGCTGGGAGTCCTTCAAACCAAGGAAGGACTTTACTAGTGCAACATTCTTTGGAAGGCCACCTTGGTGATGTGCTAGCTGAAAAGGGGGCCGACTTTAAACCTACAGACGAGAGGTCTGTGAGGGAGAGGGTTTTGTCAACACAGTGGACTTTGCCGAACTTTGCGCAGCACTGACTTTGCTTTGTTTGGGTGCGCTGCGAGGCCAGCCAACATGTTTAGCTCATGACATCACCCAGTTTCAAAACCGCACTCTTCAAACTGCTGCTGCAGTATTGCTTATGAGGGATGTGATTACGGTCGGTTCTCGACACTGACAGCATTTATTTATACTCCAGATGCTGCTGTTACTGAAGACAGCTGGTGGCAAATACTCCTGTTTTGAGTGGGGAAAACCCATGCACAGATTGACATACAGGGGGCTATTAAAGTAAATGGGCCTAATGAAACACCTGTACTGTGTAGACCATGCCTCTTGTTGCAGTGGGATTTCATACATCGACAGTTGGGGCCAGGGGACATACTCTCAAGTACAATGGCACATTATATCAGAGGATGCACACTGACAGGGGCTCAGACAGAGGTCACGTTGTGCCAGTATATCTTCCTCTCCTCTGAAGAGAGATTCTGTCCACCGAATCACATTCCTCACGGTTGTGGATGTCTTAAGTTCCATTGCTCAGTACTTTGGCTCTCAGAGTAGGTGTCTGAATAGGCCTGGTACCTCTGTAAGCACCCTGTATAAACAGAGTATCCCAGTGTTCTATTAGGGTGTCTGTAGAGGTCACGGTGGTGTGTGATAGAAGTTGTAGGATCCCATTCTCTTTGGGTAGAGGGAGGTGCTGCTCATTTCCATTGTTTTCGAGGCTGTCTAGTGGCCATGGCAGTCTGTGAGCACTACCAGTTCAGTTTAATCACGTGCCTTATTTCAGATGGGGTCCAGTTATGGAGGGTAGCCAGCTTTTGTCAAGAGGATTCAGAGGACTACACGCCTCTCTTCCCTCTCCCATTTCCTACACAACCAGCCAAACATTTACCACAAAATACAGATTTTAATTTAGCTCAATGTTCACTCATGACTGAATGCTGCATTCTCAAAATTGATAATTTTAGACAGTCAAAACCTCCTCCTGGCTCAAAGAAAATGGGTTTGTCAAAAGAATTTATTTCAAGGGTAAGGGGGTCAGTTTAGGCGGATGGCAACTACCGCCCGGAAACATTTCTGCTTGTTGCCTCTAATGCGGCTTCTTCCTGATTTTTTTTTCCTCCTCTCCTTTTTTATCACCAGTCAAGAGTTCAGTTTCTTTAGGCCTTATGAAACTTTGTTTTATTTTTATCTCCTGCTCACAAGTATTCCGAAAAAGCAGGAGACACAGGCCTCATTTCTCCATGCAAAGGAAGTCCATGGCACTGGGGTTGCTGGATGGAAATGGGAGTTCCTTTGGCCAACAAAAACAAACAGACAGAGGAAAAATGGCTGCTGATGAGTTTATTTCTGGTCTGTCCGTCTTAGGAACGGAGACGCAACCCCTCACGATCGAGTGGTGCTTTTCTCCCGCATCCTTTCCAAAGGTTCCAATATCTGTGGGGATCTCTGCCCAATCACTCGACTTTTCTAGGTTCTTTCCCATGGGATTGTTTTTCTCTCTCACTGATTTCCTTTTCATGGGCATCCAGACTCATTAAGGAAGTTGCTGCAAAGGCAGTAAAGACACAAAATGTTGAATTGGCTCCTGTCAAGTTGAGTGTTGAAGGCAGTGCAATGTATTACAAGATAATAATGTGAACTTGAAAGCGTGTTTATGGGAGGGCAGGCGATTTATATCCTGAGGTATCATACAGTAGGGAGAAGTATGTTGCGGTTTGTCCTCTGTAAGTGAAAGTGACCCTTAAGAGCTGTTCTCAAGTACAGTACTGAGGCTGGCTGCATAACATGTCTTGACATGTCTTATTATATGCTTCAAATATTAGGGACTGTATGAAATTCAGTTAATTTTGAAATTTCTTAGTTGATAAAGGTGGAAGTCCATTCCTTTCTGTATCTGAAAGGCAGCTTATTCCTGGTGAGGCTCAGGGAATCCCAGAGCGCAACACAGAAGCACAGGGGGTGAGGTGGGAGTTACGAAATCCAAGATATTAGCATCCTGGAGGGCTTGTGTTACACCTTTTAACTTTCTTGGTTTGTTTGCTGACTGGGAAAAAAAAACAGACAGTACATAGTCTACAAAGACAGCCCTTCGTAGGAACCAACCTTAAAGAATTCACGGGCTTTTTGCAAAACTCTTAAACTTCGAAGACGAAGAAAAAATTCAGCCCAGGAGAGTAGCTATGTAATATGCCCAAAGTCTGAGATTTATGTAAGTTAAACTAAAAAAGGACAAATTTGGAAATCTTTAAGTAAAAATGTAAATCTTTGAGATTCTGGTTAACTGTGAAGTATGAGGATAGGCTGAAGGAACTTGAATAGTTTCACTCTCGGTTCCCCCTAGTTGAAAGGAAACACAGCCATGTTTATTTCAGCAAGGGGAACGTGAAGGTATAAAAATAACACTTGAAAATGTTTTTGGAGCAGATCGACCTACAGGGTGCACATAAAAGGAAAATATAGGTTTTTTTATGTGGTACAGGATTGCAATGATGATAAAATCAATGCATATTGGACAAAAGTGTTTATTAAAATGGATGGTGGTCTACACTGAACTGCAGTTGCATTTCTTTCTAAACAGCTGGAGGGCTTTTGTCAGAAACATCCTGAAAAAGTGTTTCATTTAACACTCGAAAAAGCGTCTTTTCCAGAAATGAAATAGGTGACGAGGCAAGAACCAGGGTTAAGGATAGGGTCTTTCCATGCGTAGTTTCAGTGTCGTGCCGTGGAAGATGGCCACCCTTCCTGGCTGTGAGTGCTGTGTAGACTCGTCTGAGTCCCCCTCTCTCTCTGTGGCCTTGCAGGAGCAGAGTCCAGCTATGGCGCCCCGACTACAGGACCCATCGTCCATGGTACGAGCTTCTCCCCGGCCGGGCCAGGGCAACGGCTACAGCCTCCTCTTCAAGACCCAGTTCATGAGGAAGCAAGCCCAGGTTGGTACACGTAAACCAGGCCCGGGTCACTCTCCACCACTGTGCACGCATCCTGTTTCATGGTGGTGGCAGTGCTTGCAGTGGCGCAGGAAATTGCTGGGAATTTCTCCTCACTGAAAAGTTTCCTGTTCTTTTAAGCGAGTAAGGAGATCCAATTGTCTAACACTGTCACTGTCCTGAAGACATCCAGTGTCACAGCAGCTGCTTGTGGCCTCGTTGTTTTAAGCCTTTGACCCTGCCTCTGGTGTCTTAAAGGCTGTTTTTAAAGTTTATTCACTGTCTCAGTGTTTTGGCATTTGATTAATGATTTTCCCATCATTTTTGTCTGTGCAATCTGAATTTTGGTTCAGTCTATGACCATAAGTACAAGATGGAACAAGTAAAGGTTTATTCCATGCTGAAAAGAGAAGAAAAGAAACACAACATTTCGGCTGTGAAGCCTTCTTTGGGTGTCACTAGATGTAAAAAAAAAGATAAGTGCTAGATGCAATGGTTTGTCCAAGTCAATGCTGGTGAATTCTCCACACCCCAGCTATTTCACTATGCCTGCTCTTTGAGCTACCCTGCTAGCTGTTGTAGTAAGCAAGCCCTTTAAGAACAGTTGAAAGGGATATTGACAAAACTGAAGACAAAAAAATGTGTTTGTTAAGTAACTGTTTTTCGTTTTAATCGACAATGCCGAAAAGCTGCCAAAAATTATCCACAATGACGATAATGGGGACTAAATGGCTTTGCGTTTTTGTTTGACGAGACAAAGTTACTTGTTTGGGGAAAAAGAAAAAATACAGATAAAAATTAATTTTGGAGCTTCATCATTTACGCTTTTACCATCTATCCAGGAAATAGTACAGGCATTCATGTAATTGTAAACTGTAGACTATAGACTGATTGCTAATAACAGACGCTAATATTGTGTGGTTATTAGTAAGTATTTGCAAGTATTGGGGGTAACCGATAAGTATTGGGGTGTGCCGTTTCTCTTTCTTTTCTATTTTTCTTTCTATCCAGGACTCTCTTATTGTGTGTTAATTTATGGGCGCCTAGATAAACAATGCGAAGGTTTTTAGGCTGTACTTGAATAAGAAACCAAGAGAACATTGATAAACAGGGAAACCACAAAAAAACTAACAAGGCTTGTCTTGTACCCTCCGCCTACCCAGAATCACAGCGGGAATCACATTTTTATGGTACAGGTTACTTTTGCTGAACAGACATCAGCTGAGTAGCGCAAGAAGTTTGAAGTGCATGATTTTGGGGTCGTGTGAAATGACTGTAGAAAATGCACTCGTTTCAGAAGCAGCGACCGCTGGATCAGCTGAATGGAGGCCAGATGTCAGAGTGCCAGCAGATCCCATTTCAAGGTAAGCACACAGGGCACCAGATTAAGGTTGTGTTCTTCCTTGTGAAATCTGTCTTCTGTGTTCAGCTAATATCATGAATCACTGCTGGGTTTTAAAATCAATCTCACCTTCTTTTTAGGCTGAGAAGTTAGTGCTTCTCTCTTAACCTTCTGGAGGATTTAACATAATTAATCAATAAGGAATCTCTTACATGTAGTAAAACATGCTTGTATTCATATGGGTGCACCACATTACAGGAAAATGTACTACTGTTTGTTCCTGTGTGTTCTCTGGAAATGTCCTATTTTGTCACAATTTAAACCATATTTCAGACATCTTGCTGAACTGCACTGTGATGTCTTGCATCCCTACAGTATCCCAGATTCAGACCTGTGACTTGAGGCCCTTGTGGTGTGACCTTGCACTCAATTGGGTGTCTTTACTGGTTAAGCTACTTGTGAGCCCCAGAAGTCTGATCATTTTAGAGCACTGGTATTCACTCCTGGACCTGGTGGGCTGCATTGTCCTCTGATTTGTATTGTATCCTGTATCCTGAGCATTCAAAAGACTTGATATGAATCAGTTCTTCACTGAAGTGCTCCTGTTTCCCGGTCTTCATTTATTGAGGATTTTAAGGTAGTTATCAAACCTGGTCAGCTTCAGTCCCTCAGGAGCAGGAGTGAACTTCCCTACTAGACAGATGCAGAAGATAAGAAAAAACAAACTTCCAAGTCTGACAAGTTAGACCTGATCTTCCCTTTGTGGAGAACTGAAGAGGGCACTACTGAGAGACACTTCTCCTTAGTACAAGCACTGTACTTTCCATCCCACCTGTCCAGAGGCAGGTTAAGGACATGTTTACTCATCCTGTTGTCTTTTGAATGAAAGCTACTGTATTTTTAGCAACAGCGATATTATTAGCAGGGAGAAAGTATTGCTATGAAAATAGGCATTTAGAAGAAGTTTTTAATCTATGGTGCACAATGTCTGCAGCAAATGTTTGGTATTAGGGGAGTGACTGTTAAACCACAAAGGAATTGTGTTTAATTTTATTTTGGGATTTTAAAAAAAACCACTAATGGCTACGTGACAGTTTTTGCAGTTTTTGTCTTTGGTTAAATCTTTCTCCACATTTTCAAATTCAGATATGTTATGTGAGAAAACGTCAGTTATATCGGGAGAAAAGAATTGCCATACAATAAGCTCATCCTTTCATAGAATCAGCATCCATTCAGGATGTTGGCTCTGAAAAGTGAGTTTTACCATTCCTTCATGGCTGAGGCGAGCTGGAGGAGCAGTGTTTGAGTTTTCAAATGATTCAGATGATTTGTGTTTTGCTTTCAGGCGTCGGCAGGTCCCTTCCCGGTGACTGTGGGTACTCCATGCCCAACCCTCCTGCCAGCTCTTCCATGCTCTCGCAGAACCCCATGCTTGCCAACCGGATGGGCATGCCGGCAGGGCCCCTCTCCCAGCCCAGCCGCGCAATCGCCGCCTTTCCTGGCAACCCGGGAGCCAAGCAGGGCATGTACCCGCCGCCTTCTTCCGACTTCAACATGCCCCTGCGGCCCAGCCAGAGCATGTTGGGCATGGGGATGCACAGCCAGACGCCGGCCCGCACAGCGGTGGCAGCCTCCTCCTTCGGCGCCAACCCTCTGGCGCAGCCACACTTGAGACACGCGCTGGGGCAGCAGGGAGGCAGCTTACCGCGGGTCATGGTCAACCCTCAGATGTGGCCGGCGCAGCAGGGGGTGCCGCGGATGAGCTCCGACGCGCAGATGGACCACAGCCTGCAGCCTTTCCCTGGCAGTCCCATGTTCCCCCAGCAGTCCGTGAGGCCTGGCATGCCCGCCCCATACCCTCATCATCCTGGGGCCCCTCCCAACCAAATCGCACCCAACCTACCCGTCAGGCAGATGCAGAAACCGAACCCTGTCCAGCCCGGCCCTGCCCTCAGCTCCCTGGCTGCACACTCAATGAGGACCAGAGGACCCTTGTCCGCCATGGCAGGAATGAAGCCAGTTCCACCCGGCATGGCTGGCCTGAACCAGGTCCATCCTGCCCAAGGACTCGCGCCCCCCAGCTACCCCACCTCCAGCAAACACCCAGGGGGGTACAGCACGGGCAATCCAGGTGCCAAGCTACCCCAGTACGACTTCACCCAACACCAGAACAATGGCACAATGCCCGGGCCGGGTGGCGGCGGAGCTAATCTCGGCGAGGTAGACTTCATAGACACTCTGGTGGGCTCCAACGAAGACTGGCTCAACAATCTGACAATGATTGATGAGTACCTGGAGCAGAACTCATAGAGGCAACCAGATCCCACTGTCTGTGTCTGGGGGGTGGGCTGGGGTCCGGGGCTAGTTGTGGATGTACAGAGCCATAAATATGGCATGGGTTTGTGAATTCGTAATATCGAATGCAGCAGCGCACTACGTTCAATGTGGGGAAGGCACCTTTCTCTTTCTCCTCTGCTGCCTTTCCAGAGTAGTGGCTTGGCAGCTGCTCATGGGGCTCAGGCCCTGGGATACTGTAGATTATCATGCATCTGGGTGCCATGTGTATGTATATATTAATGATACCCTGACTTCTTTCAAGAAAAAAGTGGAGGTCAGTGAAATAGTATATCTACCAAACAGGCTAGAAGGACTGAGTGGCCTCCGTGTTTGTCACCTGTCTTAATTCCTGAATTTACCCTAGGACCGCCTTCTGCTGGAGGAAAAGTGCTTTTGGCACCTTTAAAGATGCCCATACCCTTTTCTGTGTCTGCATTCTATCCCGGTAACCGAATCGAATATCAGCAGCTGAAGAGCATCGAACCAGTGTTTTTCAAGCAGTGCTTTTTGTTACAGTTGATAAAGTGACATCTATCGTGTACACTGGCAGTTGCGTTTGTGATTCCATAAACCCTCTGACTACCAGATTTGACCAGCATATACTGTAAAGAACAAAATATCTGATTCTGCATTGCTGTGTTGCTCCAGTCACTGCTGGACTTTAAACTACAGTGAGACAGAATATCCGCTATGGGACAGAAGAACATCTCTGCACGCTTTTTTTTGTAAGATTTTTGAAATCCTGAAACGTTCCGTACACGTGTGCAACATTTCTAATTTTTAAAATTAGAGGCTCCCTTATGGTTCATAAGGGAGCCTGCTTATTGTTTTCCGTTATATTTTTTGTAAAAAAAGAAAGTATTTGGCCCATGTTCACATAGCAACAAAGAAGTTCAGTAGACGTGAGTGGTCTAGTACAAGCATCCTGGCATTTCATTGTAATTGAAACAGACTTTTCTGGGCCCACCTCCAAAGAAACTTATCTCAGTATCACACACACTGCTCACTTCTGGCAGCTAGACAACCCCTCCCTTTTAAAACTGTTAGAGTATGGAGAAGTTTTTTTTTTCTTGAGACCTTACAAGTCAGAAAGCCATCTTTGACCGCTTGGCCATTCTCAGATCACCCTTGGGAAATAAACCTGACCCAGGTTTGTGTTTTGGACTGGGTTTCTCTTTAGCTTCTGGGGATAAGTATTTTTTACTGCACAATCTTATAACAATAGCTATAAAAAAAAACCAAAAAAGCAAAGCAGAAAAACAACACCAATCAGTGTCTTTTTTTGAAAAGACACCATCACTGGTGACAGGCTTTAAAATAATCTAGGGTGCAAGTTGGAGTCCACAAATGAACAGACAGTAGCTTCGACCTGTTAATGTATAAGCAAGGTCTGATGCTTGCCTCGTGCCCATTTAGTCTGGATGAAAGGTCAGGCAGTTAAATCTTCAGGCTCCATTAGCTTCCAACAGTAAAAACAGTTAACCATTTTTTTTTTACCAGACAAGAACTTATAGAGGAAAGATGATCAAGAGTTTAAATTAAAGCAAAATGATTGACAAGTACTGATTTGTACTAATGTGAGTTAGTTATATATATATATGAGGGATCTAGGCCCCAAAATATTTCCAATGGCTTCAGAGAAGCAATCTGCTAAATGCTTCCATCTCTACAACCTTGACCCGACACTTAACTTGGTATGGACTTTATGACTTTGTCATGTTTCAGACATTAGAATGATACATGAAGGCTTTTAATGAATTAACAAGGGGAGGTGGCCTGATCTCTAGATCTTAACTGCCAGACATCTTCCATTAACTGCTCGTTTATCCTTCTGGACTGTGCTGTATGCAGAGGTAAAAAGCAAGGTGTATAACAACACTATGCAGCTGAACACGAACAAAAATGAAAAATATGCTTGAGCCAAATAGAGAAGAATCAGCCATTTGGGTGACATTTGCAGTTTTTGTTTCTCACCAAGACAAAAGCCTTCACAGCAGGCAGCTATTGGTTTGGTCGCAATATTATTCAGCAATCAAGCTGTTGGGACCTAAAGCTCAGTTAGGCATTGGCTGTGGCTAGAGACCCCAGACCACTTCTTTTATACAGTAGCCTTCCTACGGCTCTGCAGGCAGGAGGCTGAGCAATGTGTCCATTTACAGCACAAAGGCAGAAGAAGATGTTCAGAAACCTTAAAAACATGGTCACCATTTACAAAAAAGAAAGAAATCAAGTGGTGTGAAACTTGCTCCACTCCACTAGAAGGAAAAATAACTGAGGATTTGTTTTTTAAGTTCGCCACTAGGTGTGAAAGCAGGCTACGCTTTCTTTTCCAAGTGGTATTCGATCCAGACTCGTTTCCCGGAAAGCAACAAAAGATGTATTCTTTTACTTTTTTTGTAGTGTGTGTGTGTGAGAGAGAAAGACATCAAAACAGATATACAAAATCTGAACTTAAAAGCACTTTTCCTCCTCATTGCTTCTCTCAGTTAAGCAGCCTGGCCTGTTTAGTGTTAGAATCTCTCTTTCATCCCTCACAAGGCGAACCTGACACAGCAGGCCAGCACGCGTGAATTAAGGGGGATCTTGAGCAGTGAAAGGGTTAAAGGTGTCACTCCATCATGACGGCTTCCCAGCAGCCTCCTGGCTCTCCTTGGTGACATGCAGCTGTTGTTGGGTTTGTGGCAAGGTCCTCTCTAAAAAAATGACTTCCTTGGCTGGCGGGAGAGTGCGCTGCTGCTATGGCGATGGCTTTTCTATTAGTTCCGCAGGGGCTTGTACAGGGGATTGTACATAGTAAACTATTTTGTAAATTATGTTTTCTTAAGCTATACATATAAAAAAGAAGTACCTGTATTTATACTTCTTTTCCAAAATCCTTTGTAAATAAAATAAAAACCAACAAAACAAAAAAAAAAACAACAACAAATATAGCTTAAAACAGATTTGTTTTATAATAGGAAAATTCATTTATTTTAATTTGTTTTAAATATGCAGACTATCCTGTTAGTTTTGGTAATACTGTGTATTACAATGTTAAAATATTTGTTATGTTTTTGACATAACACAATCTCTGGTCGCTGCTGAAAGGCTTGCGTGTGGGGACAGGTAGAAAGCTCAGAAAAAGCTGTTTGTCTTCAATTCGAACCCTGGTGCCACCTCCCTCTCCTTTCCTCCCAGCACTCTTTTTAAATTTATTATACTGAGTTTTTGTCATGTCTGGGAGTCTAAGTCGCACTCTGTAACATGTTTATCAAACTGTAAACTCTGGCTTTACTTTCCTCGCAGAATACCACCTGGCTGTGCTCTCGGTCACACTGAACATTTTCTTTCTGCATGAAAGCAGAGGCTCTTTGGCTGAGCTGCAAAGTTCTTCCCAAACAAGTGAGTTTGAGTGAGCTGAGGTTGCTAGTTCCTCTGCAGTTTATTTAAATCTGGTGGACAGACTTTTTCCATCAGAGCAGTTTTGTTCAGGTTTTGAACTGGCTGCAGTTCTTATTGTAATTTTTTTTTAATTTATTTTTTGTCTTTTCTAAGGAACATTAAAAACAAAAACATCCCAATGCTCCTTGGTCAGTTATATTATTGACTGTTTAACCTGTTGGGGTTTTGTGATGTGAAGAGATGTAGCTTCGCCTTGCTGCACTGATTAATGCTCACTGGAGGGCTGTTATAGCAGCCCCTGTCCTGGGGCTGTTTCACGGAAGCACTCCATCTCTCACTAAAGGCAGAGGAAGTTAAAAGTATTGAGAGCTCTCCCAGGCGGGAACAGGAGGAGACAGGCTGTCAGTCAGACTGGTTTGCATAGTCGGTCAACGATGGTACCATGGTCACTTGCATCTGTCTTTACCTTGGAACTGACCCAGTATGAGGCACAAATCCTAATAAAACTGGCCAGGTGGGTCACGTTGCTTCTCCATTTTGTCCCAGGTCATGGGATCCACTAGCTGTGACTCCTGAGTACTTTTCAGTCTTGTCATCCTCCACTGGAATGAGTTGCTGGTTAAGTGTGGGGTATTAGTGGGATTGAGAGGGTGAGGAGCTGTTTGTTTTTGTGTGCTGGATTTTTTTCCAGCAGCCCGGTGTGCTGAAAAACACATTTCTTTGTTACAAGTATTAGGACTGTGGGCACCTTATTTTGTGGGTTCTGTTCTAACAGAGATGACTATAAGCCATTACAGTTTGCAATATTGTTCATTTCTTTTGTCTTAATATTTTTAGTTTCAAAATAAAACTGTATAAATTGAGAAAAGGCCTTTTGTCACCTCAGTACTTTGTGTCGCATCTTACCTGCATCTTGCTGCTTCTTGTTTTTTGTGTGACATTTCCTACCAAATACCATGTCTTCCACAGTAATGGAAGTAAATAATGAAAGTTTCATATCCTGCTAGGAAATAACTTAGACATTTCACACATTTTGGCTGGCTGTTTGTTGTGCTTGAAAAGTACAAATGCTTAATTCATTCACAGGTAAATGACGCAATGTTTAAGCTAGAAACAATTAAATTAATATTTAATTTTTTAAGTAAACTGACACTTCTCAAAAAATGTAGCCTGTTTCCCTTCTCAATTAATGTTTGGTGATTTCATAATCACAAATAACTCCTTGTGCCTCAGTGCTCCCCTGCCTGGGAGCAGCACAACCTGAGATGCATTTTGTCACCTTTTATTGTTCATTTGAATAGTACAAACAACCACTGGAGTTAACTCTTTATTCTTTACAAGGAAAAATACAAATGACTTTTTATCTGCAACAGAATGGAGTCAGAATCCCAATGCATTGATAATGTGTCTAAATCCACATTTAGTTCCATCATTTCTGTGGGAGCCTATGCTCAGATCTGCTTGCAGCCATATTGCCCTGCAACTGGCAACCCACTGAAGCTCAGCAGGTGTAAGCCTGGTCAGTACCTGGATGGGAGACCTCCTGGGAAAAACTAAGGTTGCTGCTGGAAGAGGTGTTAGTGGGGCCAGCAGGGGGCGCTCACCCTGCAGTCTATGTGGGTCCTAATACTCCAGTATAGTGATGGGGACACTAAACTGTAAAAAGGCACTGTCCTTCCAAGAGGCGACAAGTGCAAAACTGTGGTCCTAAGTCTTAGTGGTCAACAAAAATCCTAGGGCGTTTCTTGTAAAGAGTAGGGGTGTTACTCTGACATCCTGGCCAAATTTCCCATTGGCCTTACCAGTCATGGCCTCCTAATAATCCCCATCTATGAATTGGCTTCATTACTCTGTTCTCCTCCACACTAATAGCTGATGTGTGGTGAGCGTACTGGCGTACTTTAGCTGCTGTCACATCATCCAGGCAGGTGCTGCACACTGGTGGTGGTGGAGGGGAGTCCCCATTACCTGTAAAACACTTTGAGTGGAGTGTCCAGAAAAGCGCTATATAAGTTTAAGCAATTATTGTTATTATTTATCAGCATATAAATCAGGATGCTTGGGAATACGGAAAATGTAAAACATTTAATATGATGGATATTCTGTTGTATCCTCGGTCAGCATCACAGTTCACCACAATAAGGCCGCACAAATCAGGCTCTCTGAGTCATTTATTTTGCAAGGGAATCTTCAACCTTGTACAGTGGAGGATCTTTCAAAAGGCTTCACTTTACTGCCACCTGCTCTCGAGTTTTTGAATTGCACCAGCATGAGTTTAGGGATCCATGCTGTGCTGAATGTCCTGTAAAGTAAAAAGAAGAAACATGTTTCAGCCATCGAGCCTTTGCCTATGTCAGGCCTAAAGAAGGCTCAATGGCTGAAAAATGTCTTCTTTCTATTTTTAGTAGCCTATATGCCTTAGACACAGGCATATTGTTGACTAAGGTTTAAAACTGGCAGGTGGTGTGCTGTTAGGGAGAAAAATCAGCATTTCTGCTATCTGTAAAGCAGGCAGCGTTTACTCTGTTTGGAGGACTTTCCTTTCCATATATTCCAAGTACAAGCTTATTCTGTGCCACCAGAAGAGAGAACCAGAGGTTTCCGCCTTAAAGAGACGGGTGGTGAAAGTGCCTCTCTGTTCGGGAGAATCTGCAGGGAAATTCCACAGTGGGCTGTGGAAAGCCTTCACTTCCCCTTCTGCCTACATTTGAAGCTACGGTATTGTTCCTTGGTCTTGGAAGAACTGTTACTACTGCTACTATCACAACAGATACCAGGAAGCAAGAGAAGACAACAACACAGGTATACAGATAATCCATTATTATGTGAATGACTACTATAGTAAAGCAATGTTATCAGCATTCTACTTTAAATTTAATATTGTGATAGTGTGAGGAACTGTGGTGGTATAGTGTCCAGAGTACAGTCCTGTCTGGCACTTTGTAGTTCTCCAGGTTGACAGGACTCTCTCTGGGACTATCGGCTGTGGGATAATAGATTATTGCTTATTTTCATTAATTCAAACCTGATCTGAGGCAGGGACTCTTCTCTGCTGATGCTTGTACTGGAGACATAGTGATATCTGGTCTCTGCCCTGCTGAACTCCTAGTTGTTTAATTGAACGCCTCGTTAAAACTCTCAGTCGGCGTGATCAAGGGATTTCATGAAAAGTGTTGCTAGCTCCTAAACCCTTCTGAATTGAAATTTGTAATGCTTTGCAAGAGTTTTAGAAGAAGTATAAAATTCAAAATGGAATATTCCCTGAAGTGAGGGTTTCAGTAATTAAGCGCTTCTCTGTAATTAAAACTGGAAGGCAGGGATACGGTAAAGTAAATTGTGATCATAACATTTGTGGAGCTTAGATAGCAGTGCTACCAATGAACACATTTATTTTATTACTCCGGTCTTATTCTAGAACACTGTCACTTACTGAGGTGCTTGTACATCCGTCTTTGTCCAGACATGTCACTCTCTACTTATGCATTTATTGTATACCCTAATTCATTAGGAACTTCACTCTTCCACTGCTCGAGCTGAAATCTGCTAGGCTGAGGTGGAAGTGAAATTATTGCTCTACGGTCACTTGGCAGAAAACCAAGACCACATAAGACAAAAAGGCTTTCTTAGGGAAAACACAGTATTTGACCTAAGGGGGGGATGTTATAAGCCTCCTGGTCACAACAGGAGATAGAAATACTGCAAATAAATTTAAAGTGTAAAAATAGACACCACTCAAAAAAACTTCACTCTGGACATGGATACATGTGTCTACACGTTATTAATTTTGAATGTAGGTGATATTAAGTGGCCAGTAATGCAGGAGACTCAAGCTGGCATTAAATACCCTATTTAAAATGTAGAATAGGTATATGTATTGTACATTTTGAGTTAACGCGATGTGTAGAGTACTTACACTGAGATTGGTGTAGGAATCAGTTCTGGTTCTTGGGAAAGTTTCGACCCAAATTAAACCTCCAGAAAGATGTCTTTTGTGTTTCCTGAAAGCAGTAGCTCATTTGAGGGCACCTGTTAGCAAAAAAAGATATTTTTAAAGTGTTTCAAGACAAGAGGTGCAGTTCTTTGAGTTGCTGGAAAACAAATGGCCTGATTTTCTGCTCTGCTGCATGCTGAGTGATAAAGATAGACAAATAAATATAACCCCACAGGAACCATCAGCCTACCCAGTGAATCTCCTCGATTAGAATGAAGACGTCAGGCTGTGGTGTGAAGCCAAAATACCAGCTTCCGTATCTCATGTGCTATTTGTCTTTTGACGTGTCTAGTTTGCAACCTGTTTGACTAAACTTTACTTTCTCAGGTACAACATAAATTACTTGTCTAAACCTTTCTTGAAGGCCCCCTGAGCACTATATTTTTAAGGCATTGATTGAAAACCCATCAATAAAAAAGGGAAAACTGCCCCAAGTTCTTATATATATAGAATTCTTTAAACAGTAAAGATTTCCAGTAGTAACGATTTTTAACAGCAAATGAAATTATGTTTATGAAGGCTTTTGATAAAGGCTTTCATAAAAAAAAATTACTACAGCAAAAGCTTGTACCATATTTCTATTTCATATTTTGATTGAGAACTGGTATAAGTATAAGTTAAGTTAAGGGTGGTTACTAAAATTGTGGTAGCCTAATAAATGGGGGTACCCCATGGATTTGTATTAGGATCATTGTTCTTCTAAATTTACAGTACATCAATGGCCAAAGTAAACTGGCTAAAATTAGAGCAAACATTGCTGGAGATGCAAAGAAATTTCAAAATGGTTCAGAACATTAAGAAACATGAAAAGGTTAAATGAAAAAAATGAAAAAAGTCCATTTGGATCATGTAGCCCTTAGAGGTATCAAAGATACCCCATTGTGTTGACAGTGCCAGTGCCTTTGAGGATTAAGAAATCTTGGATGCATGTAATCTTCACTGTTCTTTTCTGTAGATACAAGCAATCAATGATCAATGAGCAGGATGAGTCAAACAGCCTCCACTTGTTTGTAACTTCTTCTTCAGATCATTATCTTAACCAGGGTGATTAACACAATAATACATTAAAGTACAAACAAAAAAAATAAATCATTCAAATAGAGGACAAAAAGAAAAAAATAAAAATAGTAATTTTACTTATATAACAAATCCTCAAACAAGAACATTAACCACTTGCTTTCCTTATAAGTATTAATACAATGTGCAGTTTCTGATCACATTCTGAAGCTCAGTTTGTAATGGTTAATTCATATAAAAATGTCTGAAGTCGGAAAGTACACATGTAAGTTGTCATTATCAGGGTCTGCTACATTTCTGAGTGGCAGTGCGCTCAGGACACTGCACAAGCTCTTCTGATTTCTTCCAACATCCCTGCAAAACTACACTCTCTCTGTTACTATGCGCAATGTTTACGGTCTGTGAGATCTACTTCCTGAGTCAAAAAATAATTAAGTGTAGAATTATTACTCACTTCTACAAAATGTCTGTAGCACATGAGAGATGCATATATTGTCCTTTCACGTTTCATGGTCAATAACCTCCCAAAATACAAAAGGGAAAGAAGGTGCTTGTCTCAAAGTGAACCGATGATCACAGTTTTGTTTCTTGTGACTGCACCATAGCAAGCAGGAAGCAAGACCTCTTCAGAGTGACAAACACACCTACAGTAACAGGGGTGCTTCCATGAATGGGAGCCACAGCTCTTCCCCAGCGAACTAAAAATCCTAGTCTGCGCCGAGTCCAGAAAAAATGCCCAAATTTACATGACACAAAGCCAAGGGGTGTATCCAAAAGTTCACCATGACTCAGGAAATATCCAAGATATTTCAGCCGGATACAGGATTGGGCAGAGGCCTGGAAAAGTTGTTTTAATATGAACACATTTCCTGCTTGGTCCTTGTGAAAAACTCAGGTTACATGTAGCCAACGCTTGGACATTCCCTGTGACAAACACACTGTGCTTGCAGGGAACTTTCCTCTCTGAGAATCAAGAGTGGAAAGACGGAAACAATGGCATTTTGTGAAAACTGCTCAAACCTATTGTTGAGTAGCACCCCAGTAAGAGACAGGGTGAAAAGAGGTCCGTCTTTATCGGACTGCAACAACACCTGTAGATGTCTACCCACAGCTACCGGGCTTTTTAATTTCTGCAGACCTGCTCTATGATTTATTCAAGCAGGGGGGCGCTCTGCCCCATGGAAGAAAACTTCCAAACCAAAACCCCAGTACGGTGACTTCCTACTGTGCTGTAGGAGGTACTACTGTCCTTCAGAGACAACATGAAAACCAAGGACCCGACTGCTTGGTCGATAAAGATCCCAGGGCTCTGTTCCTAAGAGTAGGGCTGTTAGCTCTGGTGTTCTGGCAAATTATTCCACTTCGCACTTCTACAGTCTGGTTACCAAAGTGCCCCTTTAATTCAACTGATGAAGCAATTTCTCACTTCTCCCTCATCAGCTCCTTTCGGATGAAATAGGATGAAAAGTGTTCTATTATTATTATTATTATTATTATTATTATTATTATTATTATTATTACTACTAAATCTTTCAATATCCCCACTCCTTTTAATCTTGGTAATTGTTCCTTTCCTTTCACTGTTATGAAAAATGACAAGTGGCTGAAATATTGCTGATCCCTGCTGAAATGTTGTTGTTACTACGTGCAAGGTCGGCACTGCCTTCAAAGTCACACGTTTCTTTCTTACTATCTGCAAGCTCAATTCGACTGTGACAAGACAGTCCCACCGCTACTTCCTGTGAGCTTGAGCTGCGTTGCCTGACCAGTTGTGATTTTTTTTGTTCTGTTTTGTTCTGCCTTTACAAATGGCAGAGGCAACCTTAATCTTATTTGGCTATCACTGTGTGCCAAACTGAAACTCGGACCTGTCGAGGCAAAACAGGGAACTGATTCTGAAAGCTCAGTTGTCATTTACGGTATCAGAGCACACATGAGACAAATTCACCTGCTCCAGTCTTTAGCGACAGCTACCCTCTGTCCCCCCCGTGCTAGCATCTCAGTTCCCCTGACAGCCTTGTGAGATGAAGTCTGCAGTTACGCACTCGCCTCATACTACAAAAGATGCTGACTGTGCTTTCTGTCACTGACAGTTTCCATTTGGGTGAGCCTGACAGCTATAGCTCCCCTAAACTTCCAGTCACACATCCTGAGCCCTAAAGGACGATTGTGCACTAACGTTTTTCCATCAGTAAGCAGGAAGCACCCCAGAGAGTATAAAAAAAGACCTGATATGTCCTGAATGTAGCTCTGCCTGTAATTAACAGGACTGCAAAGTACAGTGGTTTTACATACTCAGCACACTTTTACATAAGTAGGTAGATACCCAAGTCTGAAAGGATAGCATCTTTAACAAGAATCAGAGATGGAAAAATATGAATTGAGTTGCTCTGTCTGTACCAATGCACTTAATCAGCACTTTTTGGGGTATTTTGGACAACAGGAATGGAATTAGTACCAACAATCTCTGCATAAAAGATCCCAATAATCCCATTTGCTCAGGAACTGGCTGCTCTGCTATAACACAATGAGCACCACTGAAGGGATGATCACTGGCACAGACAGCATGAAGCTCCCCTTGGAAATTCACGTATGGGGACAGACTACTTGCTATGACAGCCCAGCTGTCCAAAGTCCATCTCTCATCATAACAGAAAGACAATCATGTACTCTCCAATTGTTCCTGGGGAACAAGCAATCATTACATTAAGAAAACAGACTGAGTAAATTAAAATGTTCTTTGGACACATTTATTAATTGGGACAACCAGTTTTCACAGATGATCAAATCACTGTTCAAACACAATATTACTTTACACCTCCTTAATTAATTGAATTCATTATTGGCTTAATCAGAGCAGCTGAACAGCTTTTCAGCTCTTCATGTGCTGCTGATTTTATTAAAGAGCTAGAATTCTACAGGAAAGCAACCCACAGGACTGGATTTGGGGACCCCCGCCACACACACAGCTCTACATAATCTGCTTTGTTTAAACAACTGCATTCCTGGGAGGCCAGCATTTTCCTGTTTATTCTTCTACCTGAGCCCTTAATTATATAATTGAACTTATTATATGGTTAATTGGACAAGTTAAAGCCTTTCCTTGTCATTATGAAACTGAAGATTTAAAAAGAGCTACAGTATAAAACTTGCTGGAGACCACAGTTAGGCTCCTCTAGTTTACCTGAGGTTCCCCTAGGTTACTATCTCTAAGAAGTAGTGGACAGAACATTTTGTTGTGATTTGCAGGTACAATGTTCTGTACTGGACAGCACCACATTTCGCTCAGTAGCAGTGAATTTAGAATTAGAATAAAAGGCTCTTAAGGCACAATATTGATGTAAGTGATAGATTACACAGAACTACAGACAACCTCAGCTGTTCTTTAGAGATACATGGAGATACATTCAAGCCAGCCAGATCTTCTTCTCTTCCAGTCTTATTGAGGCAATAATCCTACTGCACCTGTCCCTACTGTTTCTTCTAGGGTTTTCCACCAGAAACAACACAATTCTTTCCCAACAACATATACATATTATTAAACAGCTGTTGGAGTCCTTACCTCCTCCAGGCAAGACACCTACAACCAGTACTGCCCTCACAGGTGTGGGCTCCTCTCATTTTACTTCCCCTGCTCATGTGACTGAGCTGGTATCTAAAATAAGACCCCCTGCCTGTGTGCTGGACACTGTTCCTACAGCCCTACTCACAGCCAGCTTCCCAACTCTTTATTGATTTGTTACCAACCTCATCAATGGGACCCCATAATCTAATTTTGTGGCTGTAGGCTGCTAAATAAACATGGGTTTGGACACCTTTTTTTTTACAGCAACCGTGGAACAGACTGGGCAGTTCAGCTAGTATTTCAGTTTGGAATTATTAAGCTCTTTGAACCTTTTCTGTCAGGGTTTAGACAGAAGGTAGTTAAGATGAATTGCCTATTGTTTCTAACTCTAGGTCACTTAATATTATCATTTTTAATCAGGTGAAGATTTTATTTTTACTTTAAATCATATTATCCTGTTGGATAACATGGAAAATCTTGGGATCACTAGTTCTTCCCTGCATTGGTGTGGCTCCTATTTAACGGCTAAGGGCCAAATCATAAATCTTGGCTTTTTGTCTCACTTTCTCAAGGTGTCCCAGAGGGCTATTCGCTATATAGTATTTGCATGTTTCCTCCTGGTCACCTTATTCAAGAACTTGGGTTTTACTGCTATTGTAATGTGACTAACATTCATATTTCCTTACCAAGACCTGTCTGTTCATTAAAGCGTTTAATCTGTTATTTCTTGTACTCTTGGTTTTTGCAACTAGTTTGCCGGGCTCTTGTCTGTTTCTTTGTATGTGGATTTCTTGTTTAGTGTGTGTGGGTGAAATGTCCTGTAAGTTTTCATAAATAAAATTATATCATTACTACTTCACCTACACAAAGTGTTTCAGTTTACAACGTCCTCATCATTTCACCTGACGTTCGTGTAGAGAATACTAAATATATAATTACGTTATAGTTATCTTTCTGGATAATCGGGCTTTCAGTCAACTGAATCATAGAACGATTACCTGTAAAGCTAAAAACGAAAGTGACTACATGTCCCAATGAGCATTGCGAGATTCGCCTTCCGAGACGACCAATCCTGGCGTAATGGACGCGGTCACATGACTGGTAGCGAAGTCCCAGCAGCGGTGCAGAAACAGAGGCAGTGGTAAGGAGATAGGACTGATTCGCAGGTTTCTGGGTAAGTGGCGAAATGTATTGATTTAATTTGTTTCCGAGCATTATGTTTTGGAATTGTTACTGGTGTTTTTGTGTTGTTCACTGGTTTTAGACATGCCTTAGAAGCAGAGTTGAAAGTGCATGATTCAGGCCTGTGGTATTTCCTGGTTCAATGATCGCTGCTGTGCTGTGCGAAATGGGTGCAGTTATTGAAGTTGTGTCTGCAACACTTCGGAACTTTTGATGTGAAGTCTAGTGTGGCAAAACCGTGTTTATTTTTATGAGGTCCAAGATGCAGTGTATGCGTAGTTTCTACAAAGATTAAGCACTTGCAGATTAGGCAGCTGAAAACAGCAGGCCAATTTATTTTTGTGTTATTGTTTTTGTTGTTATTATTAGTCAGCTACGTTGTGAAAACGTATTTTCCCCCTCCTCTCTCAGAATTAATCAGCGGTAATCAGAATTGTAATACTGGATTTTTGCTGAAAGGTAGTACAGAGGAAGAGAATTTGATCAGTGAAATAATTCAGACTTTCGTGGTCTCGTTCATGCGGGATTCAGCCCTTGCGGGTCTTGGTGATCTTGTAACTCGTTTAAACGCCACTTCTAAAACCAGATTACCTCTCTGTCTGACAGCGGTCTGGAGTCCGTCTTGGGGTGTTTCAGGAGTTCTGGAAGGCGTGTGGAGTATAGTTAGAAAATATTGCCCAAAGAGGTTGAAATTAGAGTTTAGGTTGGAGATAATCGTCATGTTGCATCGCTTTGGTATCAGCACTGGCTGATAAAATTCTTCTTCAGTGTGGTGGATTTAATCTGTTTTAAAAGAACTGAAGTGAACTGTATATATATGATTTACATCCGAATAACGGAAAGAACACAGGATCAACACACACGTTTGAATTGCCATTTTAAATCTTTGTCGATTTATTTTCCGGACAATACATTTCCTTCATCACTATTGTCGGCCTAAATCATGAGACTTAATTCTCTATCGCGTTGGTGCGTTTGACTCTGTGGTGGTTCAGGTCCCCGCGTGAGGGAGGAGTGCCTGACACGACATGATCAAGGGGTTATTTCGGTAAGTCAGCCATCTAGAAAACTACGCCTTTATTTGGGCAGTTTTGGAAGTTAGTAATGTAAGATCTAGAGTAAGACCCTCTGTGCCAAGACCCCCACCCGCCTCGAGAGACGTGTATTGTGCATCAAGTTAAGTATTTGGCATTTACGACGTGCATTGTTCCCAAAGCGTCAACTTTTCCCTGAAATTTTGCCTGCAACTTTGCCAAAGAAAGCAATGAACTGAACGGGGGGCGGCCGATCTGCCTTTTAATAAAGGTTGTGCTCAGCTTGCCACCACCCTGCTACGCATTACCAGGCAGTAGCTGCCACGGTTATAAATAGTGTCTTAGTGTGACTGATGCTGCGACTCTGCCCAGCGCAGGTCGGTGGCTGGACTCGACTCTTAACTTTATATTGTTCGACACAGCAAAGTTAGTCATTCGTTCATGAGGTACAGTGCGGGGGTTTTGGAGAGGCAGAGCTTGGCTGTTGCGATGTCTGTCTGGTTCGTTTTTTGGAAACTCGACCGTTGTACTAAATATAGCTCGGATGGTAATTCAAAACTGAACTGTGGTTGTGCGTCTTCGTCCGCTGTGCTGCGCTCTGACTTGTTCCACCGGCGGCCCGACCGGAAGTTTTTTTTTCGACCTAACTAAAAGTCGCAATTAAAAACTGTTTAGTTTTAATTCTGCCTTATCGTGCCGGTGGTTCAGAAAAATCAAAGCGAACAGATTCGGGAACTTCCTAGATTATGATCAAAGGAAATGAAATTCCGTGTGTACAGTATTTGAATGAGGTACTCTTTTGGGGAATAATATCCAAATTGTGCATTTTTGGAAGTAAACAAATTTTCGTGCTTTGCTCTTCACTGTAATGAGGAGTTATAAGATTATTTAGTAGTCGCAGTGAGGTGAAATGTACCAACTATTTTGGATAAACGTTTTACGTGATTTACAAAAACAAAAGCGTATCATACCCGTGAAAACATAAAAAGGTCACAAACGAGAGGTGACCATTCGGCCCATATGGCCATTTACAGTAGTGGCTAATTGAGCTAAGGATTTCACTCAGCAGTTTCATAAAAGACACCAGATAGAAGTGCCAGTAGTGAAACTGTACCACCTTCACCAAAAGATATTTCAACCAATGTGTCCCACTGACACTTCATCCCATTTGTTTAGCTGTGTTATTAGAATATTGTGCTATATATAATATAACATCTTGCTACATGTATATTGCTGTATAATTAGAATTAATTCTGGCAGGTTAATTGAAAATATTCCAAGCCAGGCAGTTCATTGAAGCTGTATTACTTTGGCTTAATTATGAGATGAAATTTGTCCAAAACTCTTCCCGGCACTGAGCACAGGATGATTTAGTCTTGTAAGATCTGCTGGATTGTGGCACCCGAACAGTTCTGAAAAGGCGGTGTCAAAAGGAGATCATTATTTTCTAACAGAATTAACCCAAGCACCAGAACTAAATTGGAAGGGTATTTATAGTGATTCTTGCGATTTAGTCCCACATGTGCCATACAGATGATAGCAGAATTCCTTCACTTCAGGGAGCAGGCAGTCTGGCCCACCAGAGTAATGACAGACCCACAATTTCCAACGCCTTCATCACCCTTTTGGCAGCAAGCAAAATGAAGGAGCTGCATGGCCGGAATTCAGCTCTCGTCTAAAACTAAAACAACAGGAACATGCATAACTGTGTAAAAAATCCCTTTTTCAAAGTGAAACAGAATTCTGTTTTTCTATAGTCCTCTGGGGGGACATCAATCTCGCAGATATTACTTTATCTTTCAAAAGCTCTGTGGGATGTCGCTGTTACTAGGCATTTTCTTTTAAGCCTTTGATAGAGCTGACAGGCTGTATTCAAAGCTAAAGATAAATTAGTGAGGGGTGGTGTACAATGGAATTGTCCCATTTATTAAGACTATTCGTGTCGAAATGTATCCCCCCTACATTGCAGCCTGGATAGATTTTGACAGTACTATGTTTTTATGACCTGCCTTTTGATTCTTTCTTTCCAATAAAGTAGTGGGGAATATTGTGTTGATGGAAATAGTGAGAACTCAAAAGTAAGCCAATTATGGAATTAGAGCAGCTTTCTAGTGCTGTCTTCTCTGGATAACCGTTCAGACCTTCCCTGGGGTGATGGTAACAGCCCAGGTTGTGAAGGAACATCTGGACAGTGTTGGTCTGCAACACTGGGTTCCCCTTGCTGATACTGTATTTCTCTCTTCAGCTGTGGTGCTGCAGCTGACCTCAGCAGTTTTGCTCCGCTGAACATCACTCTATTTTTTTATTCTTTATAGTAAATTAGATCAGCAAGGACAGGACCCTGCCTATACTGCTTCCCTATGATGTTCAGTAATTCCTCTCTAAAAACCCTTTGCTGTCCACTGTCCATTGGGTTATAATACCACTACTAATAATAATGATCCTTACACTTATAGAGCGCTTTTCTGGACACTTCACTCAAAGCGCTTCACAGGTAATGGGGACTCCCCTCCACCACCACCAGTGTGCAGCCCCACCTGGATGATGCAACGGCAGCCATGGTGCGCCAGTCTGCTCACTACACACCATCTATCAGTGGGGAGGAGAACAAAGTGATGAAGCCAGTTCATAGATGGGGATTATTAGGAGGCCACGCCTGGTAAAGGCCAAGGGGAAATCTGGCCAGGACACCAGGGTAACACCTCTACTCTTTTTGAGAAATGAATGTGATATGTTGAAAAATCCAGACAGCTTGATTCCACTGGCCACAGCCAGAGATCGAGCCAGTAAAGATTCCGACTGTTTCAGGCTGAAGACAATATTAGTTTTAGCCAAGTGAAACTGCGGTGCAGGAAGCCACAGCAACAGTGGCTGTTCAGAAAGTGACAAGATGGAGAAAGCGAAGCTTTTCCCCATTTCCTCGCTGTGATGCACCACGAGCGGGATGTGTGTTTTTTTAGCCTGTTTTCTGTGGGATAACAGAAAAAGATCCACAGATGACAAAAATATCTCCATAAGCGCAGCTGATGTTTCTTCTCTCTTTTATAAGTGCAGGAAAGAAGACATCCAGAAGAGCAGTTTGAAGATTGTTCTTCTTTTAATGAGTTAGAAACGTTAGGTTAAGCCTATTGAAATTCATTTAGCATTCATGACAGTTGCGTTTGTGTATAATTACGATGAAGCAATACTTCTGGTGATACTAAATGAATACTTGGTTACTGTACAGCTGCAATTAAACCTGACTAAGGAGGTGGAGAAAAGTAAGTGCTTGCCATTTTGCTGTGGCTGTGGGATCTGGATTTTGGGGAAGAAAGTTTTCTTTTGGCTTTGTATCACAGTGATGAGTTAGTGCTGTAAATAAAAGCTCAGAATGAAAGGTGCTTCTTGTGCTGTAAGGAATTGTGCACCGTGAGAACAGCAGCAAAGCTGTGCAGCTATATCTGCTCAGACTGCAACATCAAACTATCGCCCTTCACAAGGCACGTATACCACAAGGGTAATATTTATCAGTTGAACACTCTGCTTTTTGAAAACTGGTTCTTTAAAAGTACAAACGGTGGAAGGTTAAAAATCTTATTGTTTTATCATTGATGTTTTTAGATTAAAAATCTGAGCCTGCCCGTGAGTTTCGGTTTGTTTTAACATCGGCACATTTGGCATAAAAAGCTTGGTGGTACTCTGCTATTGCTCACACTTTGGTGTCTGTAACCTAGCTCTCACGGCATCTCTCTGCATGTGGAAACTCACCATAAACTACAAAAGGAAGTCCAGCCCTGGGTCTGAGGGCTTTGTTTTTCTATTTTAGAGCTCTCTGAGTTTCTCTTGTTAGAATAAAGCTGGGGAATGAAGTGCCGTACATTGATGATGTATTAAGATATTAAGATCATGATTTCCAACCTGGAAAAACACTAAAACATTCAGGTAAAATCTTCTTAAACTATAAAAACTATATTAACAGTATACTGGTTGAAGAGACTTGGCTGAGCATTTAATGGTTTTAGACGAAATCACAACTGGCTGACATTTTAAAATAAAGAGTATTTTTACCTTGTTTAGTTACATGCATAAAGGACTAGAACCCCTGGATACAGGTGTTTTTATATCAGAATACATCTCTGTGAGGCGTCCCAGAAATCAGAGCTGATAGCCAGGGGAAAAGTTACAACTGCGCGAAGACCATCGGGCCCAGCTAGATTGCAGTGTTTGTCACTGCTCTTAGTCTGCATATTTCAATCATATTCAAAGGGAGGTCTGTCTCAAGCAGAATTTACTGTATACTGTATAACTGAAGAGCTAGGGGACTGCTTTTGGCTCGGATAGCCTGTTTTAAGTTTAGGTCCAGCATTGTAAGCTGGAAGTTGCTAATTCTGCATGGATCTGCATCAGCTGGGAATGTTGCAGTGGTGTGGCATGTTGGCTGCCAAGGTTTGGTTGAGTTAATGTGGCTGGGAGTGTCCTGGACTTCAGTGCTATGAGTCCATCTGCAGGCAGAGTATGTGTATGATTGGCCTTTGCTGTGGAGACTTGTGCTTGTATGAAAAAACCTATAGTGTTTTGGTAAAATGTTTTGTTTTTTAATTCAGTAACTTGTCTTCAGCAGATTTTCCTGCAGGAAACTCACTGATGCTTTCAGTCTTTTTCAGGCATATTACAGCAGTGACCAAGTTTGAGCCTCTACCGTGCACTGTAGAAAGAGAAATGTAAAAGTTGCTAATAGATTTTTAGATATTTTTTTAAAAAAGGAAATCAAATAATTATTTTTGTCCGAAACAGGAAGGGTGACACAGTTAGAAATTATAGAGCAAAAGTAGGCTTGAGGGCACAGAATTAAATGTAGCAAGAAGTAAGTAACAAGATAGCTGAAGAACCACACCAAAAGCAATGCTGAAATCCCCTTTACAGAATCATGCAAGGTTCAGAGGTTTTGATAGCGAAGATCCGTCTGTAAGGAACACAGAACCTTCACAACACATAACGCTTGCTCTCACGTAATAGGAAAGTCCTGCCAGCTCTGCTCATCATCCAAGAGGAGGATTGTGAGACGGGGACAAGCTGAGAGAGCCAAGGCTGAGTAATCCCAACCTGACTCGCCCAGTTTTGCTGCAATTTGGGGAATACTGGGCACAGTCATAAGAGCACAAGACAAGGCGCAAACAAGTGGAGGCCATTCAGCGCCTTGGATCCCATTGGATAGTTAGTCGCTGATTGATCTCAGGATCATTGAGCTGGTTCTAGACAGAAGCCCGAGTTTCTGCTCCCATAACATGGCTGGGTAGTGTGTCCCTCACTCCCATAACCCTACAAGTCCGCTGGTGGCATCATCCGTACTTGGACAAGTGACTTCTGGGCCACAGAGCTCGGGACCGAACCCCCACCAAAAGCCTTCCTGAGAATGTTTAAAATACTGTTTTTGTTTTTGACATTTAAAGAAAGCGGATAAAAGGTATTTGCAATCATAGCCTAATTCGAATTTACATTTTCAAACATGAAATTGTGGCTTTTGTTTGACTGTAGAATGATACAATGAGCCATTGTATGACCCAGTTTGACTCCTGTGAGGTTATAGTGCCGGACTTGTTTTTTTGACACTGCTTAAAAATTTAAATATTCAAAGTACGTAATGGGGCTTCGTATTTATAAACCAAGTTATTTACAGTAATGGGACTGTTGTTTAACATATTTAAATAGTTTTCCGTCAAGAGTCTTTGTTCTGTGAGGTCACCAAATATGTTTTACCCTTGTTAAACAAGCCGAATTCAATGCAAAACTTCAGAGAGAGCCTGATTAATGAGGATTACAGGAAGTGGCAGTTCACAATTTGCAGTCTGAGTTCCTGTTGGCTTTTTCGCTATGATCGCTCATTAAGTACGGTCGTGACACCTCAGGGGAGCTGAGGTTTTATAAAGCACAAGCATGTGAACGTAGTCAATTCTGAAGGTGCATCCACCCCGAATGTGTTCAGCTCCTGTGCCTCGAAGCACATTTGGATTTATATTTAGTATGTATTCATATGTATGGGTGAATCTCAATTATCATCGCATTTCAAAGCCTCCATCTCAATAAAAGGACGGCCAATTTAAACATAACACCAACGTCCAAACTATCATTACTATGAGTAAAGTTTCTAAGAAGATTTTAAAAACATAAGGTCAATGGATTCAGTGAGAGAGTGTCCGAGTCTATGATTGAGAAATATTGGTGCACACCAGAAGTGGCCAGTCCACATCTGTCCATATTTTTGCATTTCATGCATTTCTAAAGTGCATTTCTTATAGTTCTTCTATACATACGCTAAGGGTTTTGCACCAGATGTGCTCCGTGCCGGGCTTGCATGAAGGATATTAAAACATCTATAAGTTCTAAGTTGTTTTTTTTTAAAATTGTAACAGTAACATACATTACTACTGAATTGACCCTGCTGATTCAGTTCATTATGGAGTGCATTAATGCTGCCTTCGAATACCTATTCTGCAAAGTCTGTCCTGCTACTGTTTTGTTATCAGTTCCACTGCTGTTAAGATATATTTCACTCCAAAGATTTGGGAAGAACTACTGACGCACGCTAAACTTTAAAAGTCCGTTTATTTTCCTGTTTTATTTCATTCACGTGATAGATCTAGAAGTGGCTTTTTGCTAATAAAAGTCTGTTTTAACATTTATCATATGTCTTATGCCATAAGTGTGTTTTATCGTCGGTTGTAGATTTTGTTTTTGTCCTTGCTTTTATGATGCATGCTGTCGTGGATAAGGAAATTTGGGTTTTGTGCTTACAAGGCAGTTTGTAATGTTGCAGTGCCATTTCACAAGATTTTATTGTTAAGTGTAAATTCCCACCGGTCAGTCCTGTCCCTACTTGTTTTCCGATCTGTTAAAGTCACCAATTTTGTCTTCCTCTGGTTTTTGCAGCGTCGCCTTAGCAGACCCCTGAGTTATGGCTTCGGCTTCTATACCAGCATATAATTCAAACTCCCTGGAAAACAATTCCAGTAAAAATGTGAGTTGCCATCTCTTTGTATTTTTTTTAATTTATATATGCTAACTCAAGGTGCCAGTACGTGTGGCAAATTCATCACACCCTTCATAGAAAAACATGAAAAACTGGAAGGCAGAAATAACTCATAGCCTGTGAAATCAGCAATAATGATAATTAACAGCCTGTGTCTTTGTTCTTAATTGAATGGTTTGCCACTGCGTTTCTAGGTCAGGATGTACTGTATTATGTGAAACACTTTGTTTAGTTGAACTGTGTTTTCTCTGTTGAGGTAAAATGAAGATTAAGTGAACTTCCTATTAAAACAGTTGAAGATGCTCTTACATGACTGGCTTCACTTTAAAACTGAGGAGGGGTTTAAAGGGTGATGTTTAGTCTACATATATTGATGACTGACTGCACTACTTGGGCTCCAAACTGGAAGGTATCCACAATGGAACATGTCTGTGATGGCAGTCTGTCCTCTTTGTCCTTATGTGTCCGTCATGCGTATCCTACCAAACTACACGCTTCCTCTTTGATTTGATTTAAGTGAGAATTTTTGCTGCGTTTTCTGTAAGATGGGCATGCACCCATCAGATTGGTTTCAGAGATGTAATGGAGAGCAGTGTCCATCTCTGGATGGTGCTGTCTGTGAACGGGAGGTGCTGAAATTTCCAGAAGTGCAGTTTTCCACTGTGCACTTCAATGCCCTCCAGGTAGTTTGGTTTTTGAGTTCTGTTCTGATGCACAGGATAATATACGTTTCCCTGACAGCTGTTTCATTATTCCCATTTTTTTTCAGATCGTCATATGGTCTTAAACATGGTTAGATCTAAACAACATCCCATATCTTAAGCTCATTATGTAGCCTTGTAACTGACTATCTGACTTTTACTACTGTAGACGGTTATTTTGTTCAAAGCAACAAAATTCAGTATCATTCTTGTTGATTGCAAATGCTGTGAACAGCATTTGATTAGCAGGAGTCGCATTTTGGCCACAATTCTTAATGCTCAGAACATTCTTGTTTAGAACACAGTTTAAGGCACATTCATGTTTCTCTCACATAATGCCACAGATGCAAGTTATATTCTGGCACCTCCATCTCTGAACTGATCTGCTGATCACAGCCTGAAGTGAAACAGTTTGTTCAGCAGTACTTTCTTTTGCAAGGTGTATTGAACACTTGAATTAAAGCAAGTAAACTAATTTCAGGTTGGAGTTTGACTGTTTGACTGGTGTTGTTGGAGGTGGAGGGTTGGTCAGCGGCTGTCTGTTGTTTAAGAAAGGTATTAAGGTGAAACGGAATCTGATCTTTCTTATTTAAATCTGTTGAAACTGACCCTGGAATCCTGGGTGGGAAGTCAGGAGCTACATGAGTAATAAACATTACAATGCACAGATAACTAGCAGAAAGTGCAATAGAAACTAAAAGGTTTGCATGGCATCCTCTTTTGCAAGAAGACCCACTTATTGCACCATGCACCTGAAGTATATACCATGGTGACATGTCTAGGACTGAACCCTAGATAGATTTTTAATGTTATAGTAAATATATGCTTGCATTCCTAACATCCTGCGCAGCCTCTTCTGAGAATGATCGTTTAATATTCCTGTTGACCAGTTCCTTTCCTGGTGCTCGGACAGCACCTGATGAGACGGCACTTTCCACTGCAATCCCATGCACAGATTAAAGGGGAAATGCAACACTATTTTCATATTTCGAAGTTAGAAAGACTCGGCATTGCTGAGTTCATTTCAGACCGCAATAAAAGTAAAGCGTACACAGTAACTTACCTCCAGTTTACATTAAAAAAATAGGCTACGTTTCCAGGTATGTGCAGCGCCATGCTCTGCAATCCAAGAACGAAGCAGCAAGACTTATGGTGAAGTGTAGTGGCTCAATGCCACTGTAAACAAGCAGGCTTGTGAATACATCTCTTTGAATCCAACAAAAATATTGCTTATGATTTCAAGACGGTTTTGGGGACAAATACTGCTTCTTAACTCTGCATGCAGATCACGTTGGAACATTTCTGTGGTGAAATGTTTGCTGCACAACCTGTATTTCTATGCTCGTACATCGCATTACGTTAGTCATTACAGGGACTAGTGTGCAGGAAGGGCTGCATCTCGTCGCAAATTGTGGGAACTCGAATGTGAGTTTGCGACATGGCCACTTAGAGTACTTTCTAAAAGTTCACAATTTTGTACTTAATTCGAAATTTGTCAATTGTTTCTATAACATCAAGGAATTTATTTTGTTACTGAGATTTAATAACCGGTCTGAGAAATTTTGACTGCAGTTCCCCTTTAAATGCTACAAATGTGTAACATCCAGCTTCTCCAAGACCTCAGGGTGTCCATTAGACTTTGTCTGCTCACTGCACAGGATGCTAACTGACAGTGCAGCTCATCTGATTAACCATTAACATTTTTGGGACAAAAATGACTAACTTATCTAAGAAAGCACTAATGTTTTACTAAAAGAGCTAAGAAGGTACCATCTTAGGTTGCTTAGTCTGCTGGAAAATGTCTGAATGTTGTAGTTCATTACATATGCAATAAATAATAGGCAATATCTTTGCTAGACAAACTCCAAAAGAAAAGATAGGTAAGTAGTGATGGGAGGATTTTGTGAAATAACCCTCAAATATTAGAGTACAGGACATGCATTTGTGTACCAAAAGATCAGTTTGCAGTAAGTATGTGGTTGCATAACAGGCTCTTTTCACTGCTTGTTCAATGGTTGACAGTACATTCCCGGCGTGTTTGAGAATTGTGGATTGCTTCCTGAAAGTTCCTGAAGTTTTCGATCAGTGGAACATATGGTCATCAAAGCCCATCCTAAAGCTGTAGGGTCAGATGACAAGGATGGCTGGTGAGGGACAGCCCTTTAAGCATCACGCAAAGGATATGTAAGAATACAGGCTGCCCAATACCAGTGAAGGTGCAGCAAGCTAGGCCCCTTCCTAACACCTCTCCTGAAACAATGGAAAGACACTCCTCTTGCTCTCACGCTCTCACACCCCTGCTCCCGGGATGTGGCCTCCTTTTTTGTCCTGCTGCGACGTTAAGTCATCTTCCAAAACAACAACAGCAAACAGGTTTAAACTACAGTATATCTCCTCTAGCAGATGCTTCACTCCCCTGCGCTTGCTTGAATTGTGTGGGGTTGTGTTAGTGCAGAGGTCTGTGTTTGCACAGGATGGAACGGTCCTTTGCCAGATGCTCTTTGCACTGTTGTGCAGTTAGAAAACCGTGACTTCTGACTAAAGCTTTAAAAATTGGTCTCGTTATGCAATGTACGTGCAATCCTCCATGATGTGCCGAAAAATACTTCTCATTATCAAGACCCATGCTTTGAATTTTTACCTGCTTTTTTAACCAAAAACGAAACACTGTGGATATAATCAATAAAGTAAACTCGGACTTCCCAGCTCACGGATAACAAACTAAACCTGCTCTTCCTTACATAACAAATAGTTTCAAAAAGCTTAAAAGTGGGCTAAAATTGTTTTTGTGGCTTTCATGTAATTTTAGTGTATTTGGAAGGGACTTTCACGACGTTGCATGGCAGCCAAGATTTTAACTGGCCAATTGTGCAACGTTAACTGGCTGAGTGTGACAGTGTGTTTTCATTCCTATAATTTCAGGCCTCAAGGGAAAGTCTGAAAATGGAAACACTAGCAGATGTGCCCCTTTTGCCTGGAGAAGAAAGAGTTATAGGTAAGTGTTGTCTCATCTCCTCCTCTCTAATCTAATAAAGGTTTTCGTCTGAAGTGTACCCTCTGGTACATACGATGCCAGTAGGTCATGTTCATATAAAAACACATTGAACAAAAAATAGATTCTGCTAAAAACCTCTGGCATTTTCTGATCTTTCTACACTTTGAAAGTGAGGTCAGCAGAAAATGTATTTATATTTCAAAAAGGGAGAGATTGTGCCCAGGTTGAGTTTTCAACTCCCTATCCTTGACTTGCCAGTTGGCAGATGACTGGAGACAGATGACTGCCCAGTGTCAGTGCCTTCTGTCTCGATCCCCTTTTAAGACTTTTCTTAGAAGAAAACTGACACTTAATAGGGATACTGGATCTTTTTCTTCTAGTATTTTGTAGTTCCTGACGTTTTTTTGTGTGTGCTTTATCGTACTGCAGCAGGGTGAGCTGTTTGCTTGTCATTGGCTGTCATTGCCTTTTCTTTGCCAGTTGTGTGAGTTGAATCTAATTAAATGAATGAAGCCATTGTTAGTGACCTGTTATGTTAAGAGATGAGCTCTTGGAAAACTAGAATGCTTTTGCTGTGTACTAAAATTGACAAATTGTCCTTCCAGGGCTCTATCCTTCTGAAATTCTGTTCACTTTAGAATTCCTTTTAGTTGTTCACTTGACTGTTAGCGGAAATGTGATTCTTGGCAATCTCCAGGGAATTTCCTGATGTGTGTATTTCCCAGTCCTAGTCCTAGGGACACACAGACCTGCTGGGTTACATTCCATCTGAGCTTTTAAACTGAACTGAGTTGCCTGACTGAATCCTTTTGAAAGATTTTTCTTCTCTTCTCAAAGGTTGGAGATCTTTAATTACTTATGAAACACAGTACGATAACATAATTCCTATTAATCCCTGTTCAGTCAATTAAGAGTTCAATTCCATAACTTAGAGCTGAACTGTAACCAAAACCAGCAAATGTGTGCTTTTCCAGGACCAGGACCGGGGATGCCAAAATATAGGAGTAAGAGATAAGATCAGATCACTTTATTAGCCATATACAATTTCTTGCATTAGGAATTTGTCTTTTCGCATACCCCAGCTTGCTCTCCATGAGACACACAGATGGGGAGAGAGAAGCTTGGGGTCAGAGCACAGGGTCAGCCATTCATACAGTGTCCCTGGAGCAGTTGGGGTTAAGGGCCTTGCTCAGGGGCCCAACGGAGTAGGATTCGTCTGCCGGCTGCGGGATTCGAACCGGCAAACTTCCAGCCACAAGCACAGATCCTTAGCCACAGTGCCTCTGCTCCTCCCCAATAGAGTAGACTGTGTACTCACCGCCCCGATAGAGTAGACTCTGTACTCTCCGCCCCAATAATGTAGACTATGTACTCTCCACCCCAAAAGAGTAGACTGTCAATCAACAGGTTCTAAAGAGTGACTTTACTGTTTCAGTTGAAAAATTTCTGGACTTCATTAAGGCATGTACAAGGTTGGTTTTGACAGGCCTATATGTCAATGCTAGAGTGGGGTAATTTATTAGTTATTAGTTTTTTATTAGTAAAATTTGTAGATCCTGATCTTTTGACAGTATTACTGCTAAAGTGCCTATATAAATTGCTGTTGTGCATGTGTTTAGATTGTTTTCTCTGCATGCGCTTCAGAATAAGGACACAAGAAAGGCCAAACAGCCTCCTCGTTTGTGACCTATCTTGCTCATTTTTGTAGTTCAGCAGTAAGCAACGAGAATTTAAAATCCCATCCAGGGTTTTCTTGAAGGAGCCCACCTGACTGGGAGGCCTTTTCCAGACACCCACCTTTCTTTGTGTAAAGAAGCTCTAAGAAACAGCACACCGGTGACATTAGAACATGGGTCTAATAGAGATGTGTTCTTCATAGCAGCAAGGTTGACATAAGGGCATCATTGGGTTATTGGCCTTCACTTTACAGACATTCTGCATCATAAGTGCAAAAGAAACTGAAAATAAAGCATTCTAAGAGCTATGCCAATATATGTGATTTTATTATACAGTTATGTGTTTTCTTTCTGTTGTTATAGGACAGAATTGTATACACAACAAATTAGAGTAAGGTTTTGTAGTTGTATCGCAAAACCAAATTTTACCTTGAACCAGAATTAATTCTGTACTGAAATCTTTAGTTGGGTAAATGAAAATCAGTCTATGCTGGGTTCAATCTGGCCAACATGAAGTCAGATGTACAGATGACATGCTTGCATTACATTAAGGAAGCCAGCATTTTACATAGCTTTTGTCTGTGCTGTTAGTCGCTTCATTCCTTTCCATTTTGTGTCTGAGATATTAAGATGAAATCAATCTGTTTTCCTCTGAACTCTCCACTGCTGCTGTATGTGCTCTTGGGCTGTCAGAGCTAATTTTGACCAGTAGCAGGCTACTCAGAAAAGCCAGAATGACTGTCTTTAACATCTCAGCCCTTCTGATTACACGGAAATGGTCTTGTAAAGAGCCTTAGTATACAACCTTGAACCAAAGTTCTGCTTTTATCTCTGAATTCGTGCAGGGTTTTCATATCACAGGATGGAGATGAGCAACTTCAATCTTGCATGACCTCATTCCCGCGGGTATTACAAAGATTTTTAATTTAGCAGCTAAGACCTGAAAAACCAGGTGACGTCTTAGTCTCATTATTGAAAACGAACCACAGATTGCAAGTGGAAGCTACATGGAAGTGTTTTATAACCGAAAACATGAGGGTCATCTTTACATAAAGGGTTGTGGGAGTGTGGAACAAGCTACACTCCCATATTGTTGAAGCCGATACCCTGATACCTGATACCCAAGAAACAGCCGGATGAGATCTTTGCTAAATTCGCTACTGACTTCCAAATGGGAGAGGCCAAGTGGCCACTTTCTTATGTTCTTATTCAGCATGGCGCTGGAGAGTGGCGACTTGTTGCATGTTGCTCCTCGTCTGTAGGTCTTTGTCTGTTTCGTGTAATGGGCTTTGTTATTTTTCTTGTTGTTGCTGATGCTGTTTTTACTCTTTTTTTTTTTGTTTTTCCTTAATGTCTTTGTATTGGAGCCTACATGCAAATAAGCATTTCATTGCACTTGTGCAGATGACAATACACTGAACTGAACTTGTTCAAATAATTTAACTGTGATCAGAGATGGAATGGAAACTAATACTGGCATTGCCCACTCCTGCCTATGCAAGTTCTTGAACTGCCTAGAAGGAGAAGGAAAGGTCTTTCCTTTGTTTTTATTTGATAACGTTCTACCTTGCATAAAAATATAAATAATGCCATTTTTAGAGCGAGCAGCTGTGACTCTGTGTGTTCAAAACACCAATTAGAGAAGATGATTCGGTACAGTACGCATGAACTATTCGAAGTTGCACCCAGTCTGTTCTTTAGAGAGACAGCAGCAGTAAGGCCGCACACTCCAAAGTGCTTTTCTGAATTCACTGTAGAAACAAAAGACTTGCTTCAGCAGTCTTAAGTTCCTTCACAGGTGGGTAGGCATAGAGGCAATAAAAGCAGAAATGACTCTGAAGTGGTGTGGTAGCAGTTCTTGAGTCTAGAGGTGCTACAAGTGTCCCCGGTCATGTTACTCTCGTGAACGTTCTGGCTGTGGTTTAATGTTTAGGTGTGGGAGTTATGTCCAAGGTGTATGCGTCTCATAATTAGCACCTCCGATGTGTGTTCAGAGCTACACATCTGAAAAGGCTGCTCCTGAGACTAAGGGGGACAGAGCACATCCACAAGACTTAGTGTACTGCTGCCGGCCTCAGTAGATAAAACACTATTAGTGTAGTCTCCAGTGTTTATTGTTAGGCACACGTCTCAAATGAAATGTGGGAAAAAAAAACATTTAGCTGGTATGCACAAAATGTGTTATGAAAGGAAGTATCCACTGAAAAATTTTCAGTAATCACAATTTCTGTTGAATTGTGAGAATGTCGCTCGGGGGGTGTCTGGAATCATACTTACAGCTCATTTCTTTCCACAGACAAAGACATCATCTATATTTGTCCTTTCAACGGAGCAGTAAAAGGGAAAGTGTTCATTACAAATTACAGACTTTTCTTCAGGAGTATTGAAGTGGTAAGTCCTCTTTTACAACAAAATTGTTAGTATTTCCAACTGTGTTCTGCTGACCTAGCGTGATTGCTGAGGGTGTGATTTTAGAGACTCTTTCCACTTCTGTGCCTTGTGCACACTGCAGGATTATTAGCTGTTGTGGGTAAGGAGACCTCTAATCATAGCGATAATTTCTTACTGCTGACACCCTGTTAATGTTGCGTTTGGGTATTTAAGGTTATAAATAGTTAAAGTTATATGACACTAGTTAAGTAGAGTTAAAATAATGATTTGCACTGGGTGGCATGGTGGTGCAGTGGTTAGCATGCCTTGTGGTACAGGGATCCTGGGGTTTCGTTGCTGGGATGGGGTTTGTATGTTCTCCCTCTGTTTGCGTGGGTCTCCTCCACGTGCTCTAGTTTACTCCCACTGTCCAAAGACATACTAGTAGGTTAATTGGTCTCTGGGAAAACTGGCCCTGCTGCGAGCATGTGTATGTTTATATCTGTGTGTGCGCCGCAATGGAATAATATCTCATCCAGAATGTGTCCTGTCTAGCACCCGGTGCTTTCTGGGATATGCTCTGGGGCAACGTGACCCTGAATTGTATAAGCGGTTATGGAGGGGATGGGATTGATTTGCACTTAATTGGTAAAAGTTACAGATTATGTACTATACAGAAACACATACTGTACTATCACTGAACCAAACGAAATGTGGTATATAGTTGTAAAATTCGAAATTGACTTGGATGCAGTCAAGGGTAGTAAAAAAAGATCCTGAGAAGATTATTTTCAGTGTTGTGTGGAAATCTCTTGGTTGCACTATCTGGACCCTTATTTCAGCCTCCCACAGGACTTGAAGCAGCACCCCAAAGAGGAAAATGTCCTCTGATACTTAATAACGCAATAAAAGAAAAGGCTTGATTAGGTCTTAAATCGGTGGGGAATCCCTGGTTTAAAAAGGACAGTGGGGACTGTGAAGCTTGGTGACATCCTCTGTTGTAGAGGAGAAACTATTGACCACCATTCTGGTCAGAGCCTCTTCACTTTGCTCTCCTGCTGTTTACAGAATACCAACTGGGACAGTGTCTTCAGGTCTCTTTCCTGGTACAAAGTGTCAAAACAATTGTAACACCCTCTGGCATAAAGATGTTTTCCCTTGTTTTATTCATTCCATATTCCTTGGTCCTTTGAGAAAATTGACACCTTAGGGCACTGATGTTTCATTTGATACTGCCTTTCTTATCTGTACCAATAACAAAGGCATTTTTCTCACCAGAAAATATTTTTTAAAATGTCAGTAAATGGCAAATCCCACATCAGAAGCCCTTTCTTCTTAACAGTGTGACAACATTTGGTTTAGTAGCAGCTTATGGGAGTTTCTGAATCCTTTACCTTGACTGTAAATGCTCTGGAAGGAAATCTGAGCTCTCTAATAAAGGATATGTGAAGCTCCTGTATTATATCAAAATAGATTGTGCTTCAGGCATAATTGTTTCTTTGGTGGTCATTGTGTAATCTACAGTGTTATTGTAGCCTCATCAGTTTTACCACTAATGGAGACATTCAGTTTGGTGTCTGCAGGATAAAGCTTTTGCTCAGAGTGGACCTGATAGCCTGAAGATTAATAACCCGGCAGTTATGAAACCCATTTCAAAATTACTGTGTTGCTTTCAGTATTATTGCCAAATCTGTTCATTCTCTAGTTATCAAAGTAAGCTGCCACGGTAGTGCTGCACATTGCTAATAATGCAGTTGTGGAGTTGAATTGATTGGAATTCTGCAGTTTCTCCCTCTGGTTTTGTGTTTTCACATTTGATGCTGAAATTCACAAGGTTGACAAGTCAATGGGTCTGAGGATTTTGAATACTTGTAGCAGGTCCCCTCATGTTCTTTGCTGTTCAGGACTAAAAAGGTTCAATTCTTTTATCCTGTCAGAGCAGGTCATTCTGTTGTACCTGAGAATGTATCTGGTTGATCTCTTCTGGACTGATTCCAAAGCAGCAATATCTTTATTGTTACATAGTGAAAACTGTAAGCAGTATTCAGCATGGGGTCTTGCTAGTGTTTCTCTAAGGAGATGCCACCATCTGTCTTCTGATATTTTCCAAAGACGTCATTCAAACAAAAGAGGAAAGAAGAAACCTAAAATTTATTTTAGGATTTTGTGGATTTAAACATCATGGGATTTTCAGTAGGAGTTTATTGATGTGTAAGTGTTTCTTTTTTAGTCAGATGAAGGAATTTGCAGGATTACTAAGGCCAGTACTTTTTCTTCCTGGGGGGCGGGCTACTAAATAAATAACCGAAAGCAAAGAGCCTCAGGTGTGTTGGTTTTCAGAAGTGAGGACCTTGTCTTCCTCCATTAAAACATATCCATTGAACATTGCTGGTAAAGACCTGAACTTGTGCAACTTTAGAAATAAGATTTCACTCAAAATGCTTGGAATTGAACATCCTTTTAGACATGGAAAAGGCTTAGATATGTTAATCATAGGGCCCAAATCAGCATTTCAGCAATCCCTTGAAAAAAGCTATTGGCCAAAATATTGCATTTTACTCAGTTTATAACTGAGTTAGTGATTGTTAGGAGTCATTTAACATCAAACAGTTGCCCACTTGACCCATGAGAGGCTGACCAGGCCCAGGTTCAATTAAATAGTTCTATTTTAGGCATTCTGAGGCTTAGAATCAGTCTACTTTCTGAAGTTGCTTGGGTATTTACTCCAGCCCTGGCTCCGTGACATCTCTGAAGTCCAGCAATATGTGCACAGGGTGAGAGTGTCTGCTCAAGCCATTGCCCTCTTGTTCTGGCAGTAGTACTGCACTGTGTCCTTAATTCCATACTTCTTTTGTTGACTGTGACATCAGGACCCCGCGGTGACTCTTGACGTGCCTCTCGGAGCCATCAGCCGCGTGGAGAAGATGGGAGGCGCATCCAGCAGAGGTGAAAACTCCTATGGCCTGGACATCACCTGCAAGGTGCGGACCCAATTTATTTTTTGCCGCTCTCCCTGGATGTAGGATATCCAAGTCATTACTGAATACTTGGTGTCTAACACTGAAATGTAAATTAATAAGGTTTCCACCAGGTCTTCTTTCCAGCCTTTGAGTTCAGAGATACAGAATGAGTTGAGTTTAGTCAGCGGTAGGCCTGAAACGGACTGTGATCAAGTACTGGTAGGGTGATACAGTTGTGAAAAGGTTTGTGAACCATTGGAACTCTCTGGATTTCTGCATGAATAGCTCCTGAAATGTGATTCGATCTCCATCCAAGTCATAATAATAAAGACAGTCTTATTTAACAAACAACACACACAACATTTTACATTGCCTTATCTTTATTGAACAAATGGTTTAAACGATCAAAGTCATTGATGGAAAAGGTATGTGAACCTCTAGGATAATGACATCTGGAAAACAAGGCAATTGGAGTCAGGTATTCACATCAATGAGTCAGGTGTTCCAATCAATTCAGGTGTGGGTTTGACCTGCCCTGCCGTATAAAAAAATCACACAAATTTGGTTATCTGCTCTTAACAACAGAATTCTGTTAAAGTGCAATATGACCCGATCAAAAGAGATTTCAGAGAACCTCAGAAGAAGAGTTGTTGAAGCTCATCAAAGGATTTCTAAAGACTTGGGCCTCCATTAGTCCGCAGTCAGACAGGTAGTTTACAAATGGAAGAAATTCAGCACCCTTGCTACTCTCCCTAGGAGTGGACATCCTACAAAGATCAGTGCAAGGGCATGCCGTACAATCCTCAAACAGGTGACAAAGAACCCTAGGGTGACAGCTAAGGGTCTTGCAGGCATCTCTTGCACTTGATAACATCTGTGTTCATGAGTCATCCATAAGAAAAACACTGAACAAGAGTGGTGTTCATGGGTGGTTACCACAGAGGAAACCACTGCTCTTCAAAAAAAACATTGCTGCCCATCTCAAGTTTGCTAAAGACCACCTGGATGTTCCACAGCACTCCTGGAACAATGTTCTCTGGACAGATGAGACAGAAGTTGAACTTTTTGGTAAATGTACACAGCGTTATGTTTGGAGAGAACAAAACACAGCATAGCAACACCAAAACCTCATCCCAACTGTGAAGCATGGTGGAGGGAGTATAATGGTGTGGGGCTGTTTTGCTGCTTCAGGGCCTGGACAGCTTGCTATCATTGAGAAATCAACAAATTCCAAGTTGTATCAGGAAATTCTACAGCAGAATGTCAGGGCGTCTGTCTGTGATCTAATACTCAAAAGAAATTGGGTCATGCAACACATCAGTGATCCAAAACACAGGAGTAAATCAACAACAGAGTGGCTCAAACAGAAGAAATTTCGTATTTTGGAATGGCCAAGTAAGAGTCCCATTGAAATGCTGTGGCGTGTTCTGAAGCAGGCCGTTCAACCAAGACATCCCAAAAATATATATATGAACTGAAACAGTTTTGTATAGAGGAATGGGCCAAAATAACTCCTAACCCCTGCACAGGTCTGATCAGCAGCTACAGAAAGTGTTCAGTTGAGGTTACTGGCAATAAAGAAGGTTCCACTAGTTACTAAACGTAAGGGTTCACATACTTTTTCCATCAATGACCTTGATTGTTCAAACCATTTGTTCAGTAAAGATATGGCAATGTAAAATGTTGTGTGTGTTGTTTGTTAAATAAGACTGTCCTTTTTATTATTATGACTTGGATGAAGATCAGATCACATTTCAGGAGCCATTCATGCAGAAATCCAGATAATTCCAGAAGGTTCACAAACTTTTTCTCACAACTGTATGTTGAAATGCAGAGCTCTGAACATCCTCTTATTTTAAAGGCTCTTTAAAATATACCGGTTTAAGGTCCTTTGCTTGATGGTGAGGGTTAATAATGAAGACATCCTGCAGTGCACAGTGTGCTTCCGAGAAGCTAGAAGCTGCCATTCACAGAACCTAATTATACACTTTGCGAATGTTACATGCCAGTACTATATTGCAGTGGTTCTTACAGCTTGTCTAAAATATAATCTGAGTGATGTTACTCTTTCAAGCCTGTGTGGAGCTTTTAGCGTCTGTTCTGTGTGTATATGTATTTAAGGACATGAGGAACCTGAGATTTGCCCTGAAACAAGAAGGACACAGCAGAAGAGACATATTTGAAATCCTTTTCCGATATGCCTTCCCCCTCTCTCATGGTCTGGTGAGTTTTTCCACACAAGATATTGGCAGAGGGCACCAACTTCCAGAAATCAGAGTTCTGATTGTAGGAAGCTCTCACGATGTGGAGCATCACAGTCTTATGTTGAGAGTGGTGTTCCTGCCCCAGTGAGATTTCTTTATAGGGGACATCTTGAATGAGACACTACACTACACTGTTTGACTTGCAGAATTGTTTAGAGAAGACTTGATGGTGACTAACTTGAGAAAAGCTGCTTAACCTATCTCTGCCATTTGCCCTTTTGTTATACAGACATTATTTGCATTTCTAAGCCAGGAGAAGTTTCCGGAAAATGGCTGGAATATTTACAATCCTATGCAGGAGTTTCGCCGGCAGGTGAGCATGTACCGTTCTCTTTAAAAGATTTTTATTCTGAATTGCGCTACACGTGATATTCTGTCCTTGGGTTCTGCCGTCTGTGGAGAGCAACTGCCTGAGATCTTTCACACTGTACTAGACTCCCACAGGAAGATTCTGTTGAAGATTCCTGTCTTGTGGCTGAGAAGAAATCCAAGTCACATTTAACCCTCATGGTGGAGGCTTCATGCCATTCTTGAGTGCTTTATAGTGAATCTAGAAAGCTTCGCCTTCTGTCAGAAAGATGCTTGTTCCTGTTGAAGGTCACAGAATCCCAGAGCCCATCCCAGAGGGACAGAGCACAAGGCAGGATTACACCCTTAGATGAAAACAGGTCCACCTTAGGAATCAGAGAGGCCTTTCAGTCAAGATTCTTTAAAGGGTTAAAAGCAATTTTCTCTTTGTTTCTGTGATATAACAGGGATTACCCAACAAAACGTGGAGGATAACCTTTCTGAACAATAATTATGAGCTGTGTGACACATACCCCACGATCCTTGTTGTGCCTTACACCGCCTCAGACGAGGACCTACGGAAAGTGGCTGTGTTTCGATCCAGGAATCGGATACCGGTAAGTGTTTCACCCCTACTGGGATTTCCTTCCTTCCTCTCTTGGTGATTGCAGGATATCTTCATTCTGCTTCTGGCATCAGGCTTAAATTTCCCAAGATTTTCCACATGTCCTCTCTTCATGTTGTTGGGTACATACAGGTATAAGCAACATATCATCACAGATTGACTAATGTTACATACTAATGTAACAGACTAATGTTACAAATGGGAGTTATGCCTATTGTTTATCTGTTATAGCAACTTCACACTCTGCTGCCTGAGCACTTAGATGTAAACTTTCCTTTGTGTCCAGTAGGTTACAGATACAGTAAAACCTCGGTGTTCATAGGGGTTATAGGTATCTTGATGCCTCAGTGAATGGTGAATTTGTGACTGCAGGACTTAAAACCAGCATTTCGGTTGTAACTTTTTTATTATAACTCATCTATTTCAGAAAAAGTGGCAGTATTTATTGGTAGTACATACCTTTAATGAAAATGAATGCAGTAAATCTAAAACAGTTTTCACCCAGTAATTTAATTCTTGCCTGTTTCAAAGAAATTAGATCACTGTTATTATCATCAAGGCTTACCATGTATTTGATATTTTTATCATTCTTAGTAGGGTGCATTCTCTTTAATTTTTAAGTTTTCATTACTATTCAAAAGTAACATTACTGTACTGTAATAATTTACTACTTGCCTGTTATTACTGTGCTGCAAACTGAGAGTGTGATAACTTAGGGGACCACAGAGGGTTTTTTTTATTTAATATTCCTTAAGCAGCATAACACTCACATACAGGTCAGTGCACAATGCTTTCCTGACAGGAAGTGAATAACTTAAGCATAACCCATGGTGCTCTTCTACATTAACTGTTTGTTAACCAAGCTTTGGCTTGACTACAGAGGCCAATGCAGGTCAGGCAAAATAGATCTGTGAGTTGAAGATGCGCAACTGTGTGCCCACGTTTACTCTCTTATTGCGCAGCTTGCGAATAGGCAATGTCGGTCCACAATTTAGCATGGAAAAATCAAATCAAATGTAGAACCTGCAGAGAGCGAGGTTTTACTGTATCCCTTTCGCCGACGTGTGCAGTACAGGATGCGTCCTCCCTTTGTGAGTGCCGTCAACCCCCGTGCTGCTGTGCCCCGCAGGTCCTGTCCTGGATTCACCCGGAGAACCAGGCGGTGATCATGCGCTGCAGCCAGCCCCTAGTGGGCATGAGCGGCAAGCGCAACAGAGACGACGAGCGCTACCTGGACACCATCCGGGAGGCCAACGGGCAGACCAGCAAGCTGACCATCTTCGACGCCAGGCCCAACGTCAACGCCGTGGCCAACAAGGTGAAGGCTGGACCCCAGCCTCGGGGGGGGGTAGGGGGTGGGGGGGGTGGGGAAGAGTACCCAGAGGTTTTATATTCTTGGTATTCCTCCAGGCATAAACCTCGAATTTAGTCATAAACATAGAAGAATAAAATTGATCGATTGAGATAACTGACTTCTGTGCTGTGTATAGCAGGGTCATACATGGCTTTAACTACAATAGGCTCCTTCTCAACACAGGCTTTGTTGCCATTTTGAAACACTCACCATTTAAAAAGCTCATTTTGTGTGAGCCGATGTTGACACCTCTCAATTGTGATCTCTGCCTGACATGCAGAGCGGGCAGCTTTTCAAATTAAAAAGAGAACTCTAATAATTAGCTCCTTTTCTGTGACAAATGATTTTTATGTCTTGTATAGTAATAGTTAGGTAAGCTGAGATCGTGCTTCAACCTATTAAAATCCCATTTTTTCACATCACATTTTTTCACCTGTAAAAAATAACAAAGGAGTAAAGAAAAACAATATATTTTGGAAATAATTTAAAATTGCTAACAGAATCTCCGATTTCTGATTTTGCCCATGTAGACCAGGTACAAGACCCTAAAGCAACGTCGCCATTCCACTTCATACACTGAGTCTGACAGTTTCCTCACTTTTCTTTATTGTTAGAATTGTAGATTTATTTTTGCCAAACAAGAGGCAAACAGCACTATTACTTAGTCCTTCAATTCAGCACTTCAAATTTTTCTTCTAAGCTCATCGCAGATCTAGATCGCCTAGTAGCACTGGACTTTTCTCACACCCTTGGAGCTATATTAATAGAAATTTCTGGATTAATGGAAATTGACTAATATGGTCATTAAGTGTTATGGATGATGTTTTAACATGTAGCTTCTAAGAAAGTATTATGCAGACTAAATAATCCCTAGGAAGTTTTTTTTTGTTTCCTCTGTTACTGTGGATATTTTCTACCAGTTTTCCATTTTTAAGACATGACTGATCCAAGTTCTGCTTCAGGCACATCTGTCAAGGTGGGTTAGTGGTGCACCTCAGTGAAACTTTGTTTCTAGAGTTATAGGTAATCTGAAAACATTTGTACTCGTCACTCATCATCGGCCGTATTCAAGCAGTGGTCATCCCGTGTCTGGGGTTAAGCCCTGCCTGGGTAAGCAGTCATTGGGCTCTGCTCTTAGGGGCGTTGTCAAGACTCTGGGATTTAGGCTGGCTGTCTTGTGTGTGACAGGCCACTGGAGGAGGGTACGAAGGAGACGACGCCTATCAGAATGCCGAGCTGGTCTTCCTGGATATCCACAACATCCATGTCATGAGGGAGTCCTTGAAGAAGCTGAAGGACATTGTCTATCCCAACGTGGAGGAGTCCCACTGGCTCTCCAGCCTAGAGTCCACGCACTGGCTGGAGCACATCAAGGTACATCCCCGGTTACAGTGAGAGAGTGTTGGGACGCCTGTGTGGTCCAAGTGGTAAAGGGATCGAGCCTGGGTCATGTGTCTGGGTTTCCCCGGGCGATGGTGCACAATTGGCCGAGTACCTCTGTGGGGAGGTTGGTATTAGTTGGCCAGGGCTCTGTCATCTCTCAGCAAGCACAGCACCCCCCTGCACCCTCCCAGGCCTTACGGGCATCCTGGTGAGGGATAAGTTAGCTGAATCTTTTTTACATGACTATGCTGCCTGTCCCATGTTAAAGGAAGAGTGGCTTGAGGGTGGACTGGTCAGAGGAGTCAACCTCATTCTCCCTGTGTGCGATCACAGGGTTTGTAGCTTTCAGGACAGACTTGAAAAACACACGATTGGCTATTCAAAAATCGATATTAAATCGATATTATAAATAGGGTATTTTGATGATTATGAATTAAAAATAAGACTGATGCCTATTGAGTATTGCAGTGGAACTCCATTGATAAACTGTTGTGATAGTTCTTCTTCATGGAATACAGGTAGCTATCAGTTATTGGCCACAACACTAATACTAATGCTCTTCACAGTAACAACACTGGATTCTGCCGACTTGGCAGAAAGTATTTCTGTCGCAGAAGTTTCCCGCCTCCAGTTAAATCAAGTGCAGTGTGTCTGCTTATACTGGACCTTAAAGGGAGAGGACAGCATACAATTACAAAAGAATGGAGAGGGTCAGGTAGTACTTTTAAGCAGTGTTCAACAGAATCGACAGAACATAATCACCGGAAAACACCGTCTTGAGACATAAATGTCTGAAGAGCAGTAGTACATAAAGGACAAGCACAGTGGAACATGCTGGACAGTTGTTTTGCTGCTGTTGCTACACCAGTATGCATTTCCTTTCATCAGAGATGTTTTGTGAACTGCTCAGAAAGCAACTTCTGCTATTTAGAGATTTGTACAAATTCTGTGCCAACCATTTTTTTATAATATTAAGCCATTTCCTTGCATAAAAAAAAAGTGCTGTGACTGGTGTGTATGTGTAAGTGTATGGACCGGATTCATCATCATCATGTTATGTTATGTTGTCAAGTCTGTAAAACGGCTTCAGGGCCTGTGATTTCAGTTAAACAGCAATAACTATCAAGATACAGTACCATCCTCTCTAACTGTCCAACACAAGAGGTGTTCCTGGGGGTGTTATCGCTGTATCATTTGTAAATTGAATGATGTAAGCCCTTGAACTGTAACTAACGTGTTAAAACTGCTGTTTTCTTGTATTCAGGCACTTAAGTTAACACGACAAAACATGAAAGGTCATTGTGTTGTTTATGCAGAATTTGTTATTGCTCACGCTTTTGTGCCTCTGGGAGATGGGGAGACTTTTTGTTTAACACAGTTACTCTAAGTTAATTACCCAAGTGTATGTTTTTCCATATTAAATTATTTTAATCTTGAAACAAACGTGACCTCAAATTGCTTTAATGAAAACAGGAGAGAAGACTTTGCCAGCGCTGCCAACTCTGTAACCTTGGTAAGAAAAGGTGATGATTATTAAATCACATTTTTTCAGTGTGTGGATTCAACTGGAGTGATAATACATCATGCTGTCACTCTTTAACAGGTGGCAAATGGATTGTGAATTAAGAGCCCAGATGTGTTGGCGAGTAAACCGAGATTAGAAGGACAATTTAACAGAAGCCCTCAAGATTAAAAAAACAAGTATTTTTTTAAGGTGTTTTGTCTGCAATTGTTACGACCCCAAGTGTCTAGGGGAAAAGGGGTGTAACATTTAGGATAATTCTTTTGGAAGCAGGGGGGTTTTGGTGAGGGACTAGGAAGCGTGATAAGAAGGGTAAGGAACTAGAGTGGTGCCAAAGGAAAGAAAATAACAAACAAAATGGAGCTGGCTAGGACAGTGAGGGAAAGCTAATCTGACTACAAAAGAAAACCCGAAACACACGGTCTTCGGCGTCTTCAACACCCTAGCTAACCTGCACTGACTACCCAAAACCATACAAGACAAATGGCACTCACCCGTACTAAACTAGTGTACTAATACAAAGTCAACTAAGTGTGTAAAGTGTACCCAACAACCTAAACTAACCTTATATACAAAAGTTCACACAAAAACACAAGTGAACCAGGAAGACAAATAAGGGAAAACAAGAGTAATAAACAGGAGCAGGGTACAAAAAGAATACAAAAGTTGAACATGTAACACTGGGGCAAGGTAATGACAAAACAAGGATGAACACATAAACAAACGAAAGTACAAAGAAACTAACAAAAAAACAACAAAACAACAAAGCCGAAGCTATACGAAAATACACACACACAAAGCAAAACAAACCAACAAACGAAGCCGAAGCAATAACAAGAAGCGAAGCGAAGCGAAAACCAAAACCGAACGGGACCGAAGTCAAACGAAAGGCCTCTCCTTGCTGAAAACCTCCAGGTTATATACTGAATAAGATGCACTCTGATTGGCTGAGAGGCTGATTGATGATGATGTCATACTGAGAGTGTGGTGTAATGGTGGGCCAATGGGGAAGGGAGAACAATCAGGGGTCCGCAGTGTGGACATAACAGAAAAACACACACAGAACACACACTGGGACGTAACAGCAATACAAACTTCAGAAAGGGGAATGCCTAGGTTTGACAGTCACATTGTTACAAAATCACAGTTGGTTGTCGAGGCAATAACATAAGCAGGCCTGGAGGAATAAACTGCTTGAATGAAAAGTCCATTTTTATTATGCCTATTTTTTGGAATATTTTTAGGAAAAGCCAGTTACTTTTCAGCCCAGCACACCACAGCCTCCTCAGTGGTAAGGATGACTGCGTGAACCCACTCTCTGAGCACTGGTGCACATTGCACCGAGGTCCTGACTCTCTGTGGTCATTAAAAATCCCAGGGCGTTTCTCGAAAAGAGTAGGGGTGTAACCCCGGTGTCCTGGCCAAATTTCCCATTGGCCCTTACCAATCATGGCCTCCTAATAATCCCCATCTATGAATTGGCTACATTACTCGGCTCTCCTCCCCACTGATAGCTGATATGTGGTGAGCGTTCTGGCGCACTATGGCTGCCGTCGCATCATCCAGGTGGATGCTGCACATTGGTGGTGGTGGAGGGGAGTCCCCATTACCTGTAAAGTACTTTGAGTGGAGTGACCACAAAAGCGCTATACGAGTGTAAGCAATTATTATTATTATTATTATTATTATTATTATTATTATTATTACTGTTATTGCTGAAGTAGTTCCTTACATCTGCACCTGATCTGGTGTGCAGCGGAACTGCTGCCTGTGACCCGGGTGGGGCAGCACATCAGTTGAGGATGCACTTTCTATTATATTCCAAATTTCTGTATGTGAAGTGCTTTGACATCCCTTGTAACACAAAGCACCATATTTATTTGCTTTATTTCACCAGGTAAGTCATTTAAGAAGACAATTACAAGGACAACCTGGAGAACCATTACACAGCAGCATACTAACTAGAGCAATCTGAGTGAAGGACTTTAAGCAGTGTCCCACCTGGGATGTGAACCCATAAACACCAGCATTTAACCGAGTCCAGAGCCTTGACCGTCACATTGTTGTCATCATAATCATCATCATCATCATCGCAAGCCACATCCTACTTATCCATGTCCCGACACCAGTACTGCTCCTCTTCAGGCACAAGCTGACACAGCCTTTACTGAGAAATCACAACAGCCAATCCAGGAATTATCAGCAGTGCTCAGCCATTTGTAAGCTTCCCTAACTGAAGTTAGGGACTTCCCCCACTGCTGCCAGTCCCAGTAAAAAACCCCATCCTGATCTTTTTTCTGGACGAGTTGCTTCAGATGTTTTGGTTTTACAACTATGTGATATTTTGTTCTCCTTCCCCCCTCCCCCCACAATTATTAAAATCAAACGGTTTCAAAATGAATGTCGCTTCTGTTTCTGTCAGGCCCTGCCATATTTAGATGAGCAGCTGTGACAGGGATAAGATGTATAACACAACACCATGCACAAAGTGGAGCAGACGCTATCCCAGCTAGTGGCGTCTGGTGGTTTAGCCTCCTGTGGCAGGCAAGATCTTGTGCTGAGACTCAAGAAAGAACTGTAGTTGTATTAGTGGGGGGGGGGAAATGGGGACTGCTGTGCCGGGTGTGGGGATGCTTGTTCTAATGTTGTGGATCTCTTGTCTCCACAGTTAGTCCTGGCTGGTGCTATCCAGGTGGCAGATAAGATTTCGTCGGGGAACTCAGTGGTGGTGCACTGCAGCGATGGGTGGGACCGCACAGCCCAGCTCACCTCCCTGGCCATGCTGATGCTGGACAGCTACTACAGGACTCTGACCGGCTTTCAAGTGCTGGTCCAGAAGGAGTGGATCAGCTTCGGTCACAAGTTCAGTTCTGTAAGGAATTCCCCAGAGCGGCTTTGTTTTTCCTCTTTAACCACATACAAAGCTAAAAGCAGTGCTCCCCTTCTTATATCAATTGGCAGTGACCTGCACATCTAAGAGAAAATTTACTGTCACACTTCTTAAGGAACTGCACATATAAGAAATATTAAAATATTCCACGTACGAAACCGCACATCTAAGAGAGAATGAACTATTAAGATTATTAAGTTGCAGGTCAGGTCCACTGTGTGCCAGCCTCCAACAGTGTTTTATATGCTGAAATCTTGAGACAAGAATTTGGAATTGACTTTTATACCCATCTAAAAGATTAAAAACAGTCATGTCTGGAATTCTCAGCATGAACCCAGTTATAGATTTCACCTTTATTGCTCTAATGGGCAGGTGCTGGTCTGGAGAATCGCATTTGGAGCAGCATAATTATCGAGAAAGAGGATAGTCTTATTAAGTCTTACTTCTGCTATTACACATTGTTCGTTTAGTGTGTAACATTTCAGACCTTGGTTCTATGTACAAAAATAAACCAATTGCCTTAATTGTTCTTGTTTTGTAACGATTCGATTAAGTTTGAGCAAAATCCCTGAACCACCTTAAACAGATACTTTTTTTCGGGGGTTTATTAGGACTTGGTCTCTGTTTCACTTATGAAAATCTGCCCATTTGTAAGCTGATTTATCTGAAATGTGCTGAGGCTGCTATTTGTTTTCTTTCTAGAGAATCGGTCATGGTGATAAGAACCACGCAGATGCAGACAGGTCTCCGATTCTGCTCCAGTTTATCGACTGTGTATGGCAGATGACCAAGCAGGTAAACCATTTAAACCAGAAGGCACTGTTTTATTCAAAAGGCGGTGGGTGTCTGGAACAAGCTTGTCAAATCCTTTTCTCAGATTCCCTGAGATCTTTCAAGAAACGTAGAAACCACTTAAGATGTACTATAATACTTCTATCAAACTGAACATCACAATCAAATCCAGTGATTTTGTATTCTCTTTGGTTATATACTGTTTATTCTTTTCACTAATGTATCTTCTATGCAGCAGGTGTCACTGTAGATGAGAATTTGGTCTCATTTGATGTATCTAGTTAAAGAGTTATTAGAAATCAGATATAAAGATGATCAGTGAATATTTGCATGGTTACGTTATCTTACAAGATAACGTACAAGAACTAGGAGGGCTGTTGTCTTTTGTATTGCTCCTCATAGTTTATGAAGCTGAAAACTTCAAAGTTGCTACCACCACACACTGTACTGTACGTAAGAAGTTTTCTTAACTCTCAAGGCACCTACCCCAAAAAAGTGCCCGTTAATTTCAGTCCCAAGTCCAGCTGAACTTTATTTTCCATTTAAGCCTGTAACTGTGATTAGCTAGCCCTATAAACACAGCTGGTTAGTGTTATTGAAGTCATCACTGTGAGCAAGTGGAATACAGTGCTGAGGACACATGTGCCTGAGGGGACAGCCCTTATTGGTGGTTGCTGGGCAGGGCTGCATTGTTTTGGCACATTAGAAGCAGTAGCTGAAAAAAGCAACGACTGAACATTGTCATTACTAAAGCTTTTTTAACGCATTAGAAAAACTGGCTTGCTTTTGCTATTGTTAAATATAAACTGTGTATAGCTGCTTTGGACCTGTTCTGTAAAGCTAAATACTATTGTTCTTGGCAGGGCTGGACTTTTAAAAACCATGCTATTTTCTCGTTTCTGTCAGTTTCCCACAGCTTTCGAGTTCAACGAGCAGTTCCTGATCACCATTCTAGACCACCTTTACAGCTGTCGATTCGGAACGTTCTTGTACAACTGTGAAAGTGCAAGAGACGCCAATGTAAGAACAAGTCATACGGGACTGGGTGTGGGTCAGATGAAATTTTTGAGTAGTAATTAGTATGTTTCCTACTGAGGTACAGTAGTTGAGTCTACTGATGGATGGAGCACAAGAACATTCAATGGTTTACTCAGGGGGCCAGTGTGTTAGTGGCACAGCCAGGACGTGAACCAGGAACCTCCTGGTAATAAGGTTTTTGCTGGTTTCTTTTTCATGCAAAGGGTGATATGATTATCTAAGCAATATACCATGGTAAAGACATTGACTTGTCAATAATTTTGTATCGGAGCAAAGCACTTATAAGTACAAATAGCTCTTGTTTTCTGTCTTGTTTGAAATGTCAGTAGGTTCTCCTACTGTTCTCCAATTTAAGCAGCTGATCTGCTTGTTTTGCAGGAAGTGAAAACGAAGACGGTCTCTCTGTGGTCTATGATCAATAGTGACAAGTCGAAGTACTTGAATCCCTTCTACACAATGGAGTGCAACCGGGTTCTATATCCTGTAGCCAGTATGCGCCATCTAGAGTTGTGGGTGTCTTACTACATCCGGTGGAATCCTCGAATAAGACAGCAGGTAGGATTACCGTAGCAATAGACATTGGGTTGTTCTTTCAGCTTTGGAATTGGTTGGCATTTATTTTTAACAGCCTCCAGTTATGAACCAGCCAGTTGTTATTTATCTTCGCTCACCTTTACAATCCTCACAGCAGCACAGGTGTGAGAGCAAGGTGCACGCAGTAATCATAATCATCTACTTTGTTTTATATAGCTCCTTTGCCTTGAATGGACTTGACACAAGTAAAAACAGTATTTTAAAAAAATCTCTACAAATCATAAAAGCATTGAAAACAATGAAACCTGGAATAGAAAAGTCCATTTTCAGTTTTTTGATGAAAGTGCCAAATGTGTCAGTGCCTCTGTCTTTTTGGAAGATCGTTCTACAAGTTAGCTTACAGCATTTTTACCTGAGCCATCTCCGGAGTTTTACCCTTTTCTTAAAACTGACCTGGAAAATTGGGCTACACAGCGTGGTTTCAGAGACATTCTAGTATAACAGAATACTGTAATTTGTTCTTCATTTTGCATCTTAACCCTTATCTACTTCCTCTGTCACTAACTACAACTCTGATTAATCAGTGAACAGTTTCCGAGCAAAGGCTCCTGCTTTAGATTTTTGTTCATGCATATTCATTGAGACAAGTATGTTTCAAAGTTCTGAGGAATTGATGACCATCTAGTAATATTCAGATTGAAGTCTTAAAAATCTTCCAAGACTTTTGACAGAATAACACTAGTGGGCTGCAGTATCAACAGGGATACACAGAAAACATTAAATTAAAATTTGAAAGCAGGAGGCACTATCTTCCACACAGGACTGTGGGGGTCTGAAACAAGCTACCTAACCATGTTGTTGAAGCCCATAGGAGAAAAAAAAGCACAGGAGTGAGTTCAGCATAGAAAATAGTTAATCATAAAATACTGCAGGACAGATAAGGCAGGCAATGAATTCAAAACAAACGCCACTAGCCTATAATCTTTCAAGTAATTAAGCAACCCACTGCCAATTTTCCAACCATTTCTCAGCGGTTGTATTCAAAATCTAATTAATCTGGCTTGTGTATTTCGGCTTTGTCTATTTTTTTCAATTTCTCTCTTGCCAAAGGCGGGATGTCCCTAATTTAATGAGGAAGGATTTAATCTAAACTTCTTATATCTGCTGCTAGACAGAATGTGACTTAGTGAACAGTACAATCCTCTTTTCTTCGCTTCAATAATAATAACAAAAACCTTATGTGTTCTTACCCATGAACAGGACACTGAAAGTCTGTGTATTCCCGTTAAAGTATTAACACTTTTGTATCAAAGAATGTTTCATACAAAAGTGCTTCATTGAAGTCATTAAATATTTTATTGTTTGACAAGTTGTTGCAGATTCAAAGACTGTTCCATTCTTAAGAGGTTTGTGAAAAATCCCATAATAACTGAGTAAATTATTAGGCTTAATAATGATTCAGAAAAATTAATGTTTTCTACTTAACATATCAGAAATGAGTGTTCCAATTATTAGTTGTCAGTTGACATTTTATATATACAGTATTGCAAATTATTTTTTAATGATTTTAAACATGAGTTTAAAAGGCATATAATGCCTGTTAATGCATACACAGTGCATTAACAAAAAATGAAAATTAGTAAAATTAGTATGTATTCATTAGTAATTTGGGGCATTCATCCAGTTTGTCATTAAAGGACTAAGTTAATAGTTGGCCTATTGGCTTTATTGAAGATGAACAATACAGATACGTCCTTGGATTTATACAGTGCATTTCATCCCAAACAATGTGAAAGCCCTTATGTATAAGAGGGGACTCAGTTCACACACCACTGCAGTGCAGCCGCATCTGGGAACGAGCAGCAGGATTTCTGTACCAATGCACAGCAGATCAGAGAAGGAATGAATTAAGGACGAATTTTAGCAAAGCCAGATTATACTGTACAAGGCTAAAGAGGATTTTTTCTTGGGTTAACACTTCTGCTCTTATAAAGAGTGCAGTAATCTTTAATGACTAAGTAGTTATAACCTCCATTTAAGGTCTCATTTAAAGGACAGCACTTCCTGCAGCACAGTGTCCCCACGTACAGTACTTGGGAATTGGCAAGGAAACACTGATCGAACTGAAGGAGCTCTACCTACTGCTCCAGCAGCAACACTTACAACAAGCATCCTGACTTTCCTTCAAAGCTCACATCCACCCTTCACTAAAAGATCCCCAGGGGATTGTCTTCAACTTGGCTTGACAGCCTGTAACAGACACCCACCACTCTTTGCGCAAAGAGGCTCCCTGTTTTCACTCCTTAATTTCCAGTTGTGTGCAGTCACTTTCATTAGTTGTCTTCATGCCAACTTTTTTTTTGTCTGTTTTTTTTTGCAAAATAAAAAACTATCTCAACGTATCTCAGCTGTTTGGGCTCCCTGTATTGAGTTGATTAACTTTGTGCTCTAATGAGAGGTTCAGATGTATCTGCTTCAGAAGAGAGCGAGCCGCAGAACTGTTGTAAATCTGCTAAAAAATTCTATGCCACCTGAGTCAAGGTAGAGAAAAGAAACTGTTTAGATTCTTGTGAGCAGCCTTGATGTTAATAACGTTTTGCACCCGTTAGAATGGTCTACGCTTTTTGAATTAGGATTTAGCAGGTCGTTGATAGTGTCAAGTGCAAGTTGCCTTGTAGAAAGGCATCTGCTAAATACCTAATATCAATCATGTTAGCAATAATATCAACCATCTGTACACCTGTGTTAAACCCTGCCCATGGCATTCTGGGTAAGTAAGACTCATGTGTAGCAATTAGCGAGAGGAAAACAAGCTCCGGTAGCTCCGACTGACCTGCCTCTCTGTCCTGCAGCAGCAGAATCCAGTGGAGCAGCGCTACAGAGAGCTCCTGGCTCTGCGCGATCAGTACCTCAAGAAGCTGGAGGAGCTGCAGCTGTCCGATTCTGGAAGGATCACCAACAATTCCACCAGCTCTCCCGCCTCTCCCACCCAGATCGTCCAGCACATACAGACTCAGTTCTGAGAGGAGACCCCCGCCCCCCATCCGTCCTCAGGGAGTGTGTAGATGAAAATGCAATAAGTCACAATACAGCCTTCACGTTTCAAAGCCTTAAACTCATTTCCTCGGGGGCATCTTGAAGTGAAAGCTCATAGCTCTTCACATGGCTCAAAGCTATTCCCGCACCTTTTCGTCTCATCCTGAATTTAGTCATTTACACTTTGAAGCTAAATATTAAATTTGTCTTCCAGTAATCAGAGATGCAGGCTATAAGGCTGGATGGGATAGAAGTAATTAACGAGGAGGGAAGATTGCTAAATGTTCACGTGTACAGACGTGTAGTACAGTGCTGCACAAAAGTGTCTTTTTCTGGATTCAAACACAACGGATCAAATAGGGCTGTTGGAGGAAGAGACTGAACGCTTAAAAATGCCTCCTTGAATTTCAAAAACAAGAAAAAGAGTGTGAATGCTTAACGGTAAAGTAAAAACCACGCAGTAAAAGTTATTTGCACTGCTTGCCGGGAGAAGGGAATGCTCTGTTTCACCATTCTCCTGCCTGTTGATGACCAGCAAGCATGAAAAATGAATCTATGCTTCCTTCACTTGACATACGCTTCCTGACTGCTCCTGGAAAGAGCTGTTCGGAATTATGGGGCGCTCCTGTCTGGCAGCTCACTGTTCGTTGGGAATTTATCAAGTCAATCCGAAGAGCCATCAGCTTTTATTGTAAAGACGTCTAGGATCTGGGTTACATTTATTCTGTGCCTTGATTATCTTGGGGGATCCACTGAAAATAGATTATCCTGATGGGGAAATTCATTGAGGAACTGTTTCAGAAACACACACTGCTGGCTGGAAAGGATTTCCCAATGAAGTGTAACCTGTTGTTTGTACTGCTTACGGTAATATGAATGACTGAACTTCATCAGCATTTGAAGACTGTAACACGAGCATCTGCTGTTGAACTGAAGAAGGCAGCATCACTGCAATTATTTTGGAAAAATGATTTCTGTACTTTTTTTTAATTCACACGTACAGTAACTCTGTAATTACCTCAGAAAGCCTATTTTACTGTTTGAATTTCTATAGTTTGTTGTAAAATATAATTATTTTATTTAGTGTAAAGCTCGGCTGTTTTATAAGAAGAAAGATTTAAAAAAAAGTTGTTCTTTAAAACAAAAATTTCTTTTGCCTGCTTTTTGTTTTACTCAACAGATTTCATTTCTGTTTTTCTTGTTGGCATTTTCACTGTTTTGAATCAGATGTATGGCTGGACTCCGGTGATTTTTTTTTTTTTTAATTTGAGGAGAACAGCATCTTTGACTTCTTACTTAGATAGTTTTCTTTATTGGTTTTAACATGTATGTCTACAATAGGATTCTAAGCTATAAGCTTCTGTTTTATCTTATACAGAAAATTAAACTATATATATGCTCTAATGTTAGGTAGTCCTCAATTCTGTAAATAATTCTAATTAAGTTAAAGTTCAGAAACCTAGCTTGCGTGATTACCTTGAGGAGCTGAAGCTTTATGGCTGTAGAGGTCCAAGAGGCCCAGACAAGTGTACCGTAGAGGACCCCTGAATACCATAACTGCTTTTTTTAACCTCCTTCTCTTCAAAAGGAAATCTGCTGTCTTTTATGCACTGATCTTTAGAATGCTTTAGGTTAAGCAGCAGAGACTTTGTACCGATTGTGATGTAAATGGAGTATTTGTAAAACTGCTGCCAAATTAAGATATTCATTTGTTTGTCTCTCTATTTTTTTTGAGGGGGCGGGGAGGAAACACAGAGCAAAATAACTGGTAACTTTTTGAAAGGGTTTACCTTCCTAAAACTTACACAGATACTTGAGGAACGGAGACCCGAGTGAGAACTATCCTGCCGTGATGCCATCGCCATGATCGCACCATCAGGTTGGGACTAAACTTTGCTCTGCAGTCTTTTCTCCATCCCTCAGACCGGGGTAGTTGTAATACCAAGATGTACCGCATTGGGGGGATTGTTTAAGGACATGAACATTTTTTTTTATTCCTGAAAGAGGGGGGAAAAAAATAAACCGATCACAGAAGAAGCATGTTGCCTTGTCTTCATTCACATCCAGACGTACAGAGTGATAAAGTACTGTTTTTCTCCATTTTGTTGCTACCATTATAGACTGTAAGAGCATTGAATAGCAAACACGAAATCTATCACTAGTCTCTATACTGCAGAAGACCTTCACCATAATGAGAGTGAAGCCGGCACAGGATGTCCTCACCTACCAGCTAGTTCCCACAACACATTGTGCTTCTGATGAGTGGGATATACACCCACTGTCACAGTATCAATTGTGTCTGGTGGCTGGGTACGGCAATTATTAGGTCTCAGTATGTATCTTCTTATCTGAAGATATGCATAATTGAGCACAGTGTCGCCAGTATTGTAAGGACTTAGTAAGTTGTGGAAATCAGAAGAGCTTAGCAGTTTTCCCTTTCCCGAAATTCTCTCTCAGCAAGGACTCCAAATGGCAACAAAAATTGAAGAGTGGTTAACAAACAATGAAAAACCAACAGAAAGGAAATGTTCCTTAATGTTAAGGGACGATGCACGGCTGTCGTCTTATGACTGATAGTGGTGTGCCTCAGGGACGTATTAGGCCTGGTGCTCTTCCTGATCTTCAGTTAGTAAATATAGAAAGCAAGGGAATTACAAAAAGGCTCAGACAAAATTATGGAGTAGGCCAGCACTTGGCAAAATATATTTAAGATTAAGAAGAACAAAGCGAGCTATGCAGGAGAAACAGTATAGTATGCATAGTACAGTACATGGGTTATTTTGAGCTGCAGCAAACTACATGTGAATGGTGTTTGTAATAAGAAAAGCAAATGGATTGCTAGGGGATACAGGAAAACCTGGAATCTAAATCTAGGGACATTATGCTCAAGCTTTTGCTAAGACCTAATTTTTCAGTACGGCTCATCATAATGTGAAAATGAGACTCTAGCATTCAAGTAATTCCTTGTCATATACAGAGAGGTTGAAAGGAACTAATCTCTTCTGTCTAGAACAATAGCTTTTGAGAACAGTTGGTGATCCGAGTGAATTAAATTCTACAGGGTCCAGATAGGGTATGAACCCAGGTGGAGTATTTCAGACCTGATAGTGAAATAAGGTTGCTGGCTCACACCTGGGCACTGAAAGGGAATATGTTGAAGACTGAGACTAGGGCTTACTTCTTTACCCAGAGCTGTAGCTTCTGAACACTTTCCATCCAGCTGGTTGAAGTCCAACGTTTGGACTGCACAGAATGTTAGAATCACTGTACTGCCAAGCTACCAATTGAGCAAGACTGGATGACTGGCCTCCTCACGTTTGAAAACACCACCGCCAGTTGACAGATCTGTGCAAGAATGCTTATTTTAGACAGTACTATGCTTACAGGGGAAATTGACCTTTTGATTCTGGGTGGTCCCTGGATGTTTTCAGACTCCTGGTTGAAAACTGATGCTTCACACATCTCAAGTTGGGAAGGACACTTTTTTTGGATTAACAAGGATAACTCTCATGCCTGGGAGTGTAGTTACACACTAGGCTGCAGGTATGTTTTAACAGTGGAAACAGCAACTCTAGGGTCTTGCTGTACAGTTTGACCCAGCTGAATGCAGTGATGTTGATAGTATGTCACATGACTAACACATGAATATTCCTGGTGTAATTCTAATGGCCCTATAAGTCTATCTAGATGTGCAAGACCTAAAAAGAAATAGAACAATCTAATTATCATTCATTAAATTAGTGATAATTTCACAGATTTCTAGTCTGTATTGCCTCTCATTTCCATATATTCAAGACAGTGGAATTCAAGGTATATCCTCCTTAATCGGAGGTATCTGCTTCTTAACAGCTTCTTAATTAGGCTGGTAACTCTCCAAACCAAAAGACCTTCATTTGGTTTGTAACATTTAGTTCATCTTGCTTGCTTGTCATAAAAACCTATGACTGACAGCAAAACATTGCTTAAAGGCATCCATTAAGTCAGCTATTTCAGTATAACAATTTATTAACACTGGTATTACCTGAATGCTAGACTGCCTCTGTTGCTATATGCCTCTGTTGCCTCTGAAACACTACTCCTCAGCCATTTCATGATCGTTGTCAATTACAGAATTAGATAGTTCAATATAATAAAACATGCTATCAATATTGTTTAGGTCAAGCCCTATTTTGGACTTGAACCCTACGTACCTCCTGTTGGGGTGATAATGTCACAATAGTTCTACTATTAGTATTAGAAGTGGTGGCAATTGTACACTTGCACAGGTGTTCGATGTTTCTTTTTATCAATTAACTCAAGTTCTCAGGTGTGCCATTGCCTAATTAGATCACCTGGATGTCATACAGATAAAAAGGAGCTTGCCTTTCATTCACTGGGATTTAGTCAAGAAAGTTTGGTATGATGGCCTGGTATTTCCTTGCAGCTAAAAGGGAGTCAACGCTTGGAAGAATTATATATAGTAGGTTATTTGTCCTCAGATTATTAATGCTAAGTGGAGGAGTTGTGAATGAAGAACTAGTGTTTATATTTTCTCTACAACTCTTTGGATTATAAAATAAACCTCTCCAAACAAGATTTTCTTTCTTTCAGCTTGGAATTTCTGATATTTGACTGAGATGCAAGGGGAACTGGAAACCTTAGACCTGATAAGAGTGATAAGTACCATTTTTCTCCATTTCTTCTACCATCACAAAATTGTAAAAACATTGAAATGTAAATATGAAATCTACTAGTCTCTGTCAAAGGAGAGTCAAACAAGCTTTTTGTGTAATGTTAATAATAATTGCTTACACTTATACAGTGTAAGCAATTACACTGTATAATTGTGTAATTGCACAAAGAGCTTTCCAGGTAATGGGGACTCCCCTCCACCACCAATGCGTAGCATCCACCTGGATGATGTGATGGCAGCCATAGTGCGCCAGAACACTCACCACACATCAGCTATCAGTGGGGAGGAGAGCAGAGTAATGAAGCCAATTCATATATGGGGATTATTAGGAGGACATAATTGGTAAGGCCCAATGGGAAATTTGGCCAGGATGCCGGGGTTAAACCCCTACTCTTTTTGAGAAATGCCCTGGGATTTTTAATGACTGCAAGGATTCAGGACCTCGGTTTTATGTCCAGCGCCTGTTTACAGTATAGTGTCCCTGTCACTACACTGGGGCATTAGGACCCACATAGACTGCAGGGTGAGTGCCCCCTCCTGGCCCCACTAACACTTCTTCCAGCAGCAACCTTAGTTTTTCCCAGGAGGTCTCTCATCCAGGTACTGACCAGGCTCACACCTGCTGAGCTTCAGTGGGCTGCTAGTTGTGAGTTGCAGGGTGATATGGCTGTTAGCCTTGTATTTGCTTTTTTTAGGTGTTTAGTTTTCTATTCTTTTTTACTTTTTTATAAAGCTAGTGTATGAATATTCAACTTGCTCTGAATATCCTTTTTTTTTACTGTTGTAGCACAGACTGACAAAAGTTGCAGGTCTGATTGTTTCTGTGTAAGCTATGAATGCTTAACAGAAACCCAACAAGTGATGAAATGTGAGTGCAGAATTTTGTGGTAGTTGTTCACCTTATGCCCCAGGGTTCGATTTGATATCTCTGACCATTCAATCAAACCCATTTTCAGAAACACCAGGAATTGCATTGGACTCTGACTAAAATAAGCTGCAAAGGCCAAGTTAAGAGAAAAAGATTATGCTTTAATTGTTTATTCAAGATAAGAAATAAACTCTACAACACAACACTGAAAATGCAGTCATAAACAACTACAAAATTATAATGTGCAAAAAACAATGATCAAATATGAAGGTTTCACAAACTGTTTCATGTCTAAATGTGAGTATACAGGTTGTTACCATTCCAGATCAACTTGCACACAGAACCAATTCATGCTGAAAACCATCTTAAACCACCTATGTCAGGTCTAAATTCCTTAACACTGGGATAAGCCCTTTTATTTACAAGTTAAAAAACAAGCTCATTACAAACAAAAGGGAAAAGACTTGAATCCATAACAACAAATGATGTAAAAGAAAGACAATGAAAACCTACAGATTTAATGATAAACTTAAAATGTTCAACTGTAGCCCATTATCTCAAAACTTAGTCACCTTTAAATCTCTTTGAAAGTCCTTAAAATCCCAGACCAGGCTAATCCAGAAAATACTTTCTCAAACCAAGCTCCTGCCCTCTGGAATAAGTTTAACTCTTTACTGCAATTGTTTTGAAACTACTGTACTCTTATCTAGCTGCAAGAAACGGGCAAGGGTTGGTATTGTGCAAGACAGTTTCTTGTCCAAGTGCAGATTTGGTTCAAAGACCTAACCAGGAATAGGCTGTGCTGTCGGCTAACAGTGCCATGATAACTTATTCAAAGTGGCCTCCACTCTCTGATGTATTTATTCAACCATCTTTCCATATCTGGTTTCAAGTTTACTGGTCAATCCACTTATTATAGTACATCAGTTTCTAATAAACTACAGCCATTATGGGTGGTACTTACAAGTCATGCATTTCCACATTTTGAAGTTAAAATAGGAAGCTTTTCAGCTATGTTGTGAATCTGTGTTTTGGTGAGGTGTGGCAATGGGGGAAATCAAGGAGAAAAGTCAGGTTACAAATTGGATGCACCCCAAAAACTGGCACCCAGAGGTAGTGAGATCAACTAGAGAGAAGCAGACGGGATAGACTCTGAGTGGGGTTGACCTCTCCCCTGGGTTAATGGGAAGGTAAAGAAGAACAGGCAGGGGGAAGAGGATTTCTAATTGCATCTGGGCTGCGGTCTAGAAAAAGAGTGAGAGCTCAGGGGAAGCATGTTGAGTTGGCTTTATAGGCTTGTGGGACTCGGCAAGCACCTGAAGGAGTAGGACACTGTCTGGCAAGGTAGGATCACATTCGTTTCCCACAGCTGTGAGTGAAAGGAATCTAGGCAGCATGGGAATTGGGGGGGGGGGGGGGGAGGGTTCTGTGTACTCCTGGGTTTCACTATCAGCAGACAAGTTTGTGGTCTTGAGGAGAGAGAATGAGGAACCAAACGGTGTGAGGGGTTCAAGTGGCAATTTAACACAGATGTGTCCCTGGCCAAACAGGATTAGCCACTATAGGTATAACTGAACAAGTGGTGGGCTGTTGTGAAGATCAGAGTGACTGAAACCCAGAGAGGAGAAAATGCAGGCAGACATCCCTGAGAAGTGACCAATTAAACGGTTAGGAGCCCAGAGGGATTCTGTCCGTCAGACTTAATGACGGACCACTCAAGATGCAGAAAATTAAGGTGATATGCCAGCAGTGCTGCAATTATCATGGTTAATGTGCTGCTGTTATTAGCTGTGGTTGTTAAGTTGGATAGCTTTAAGAATAAAATGTTACAACACTTTCTTACTGTGGAAACCTTAAATGAATTTTCCCCTTCTCTCTCTTGAAAAATGTCTGCCTCATTTTGTATAAGAAAAAAGATAGAATATCTGTTCTGAAAATAGTTGCTATTTAAAGAAAGCCTAAAAGGACATTATTTAGCCTCCTTCCCACTGGCTTTGAAAACAAGAGATCCAATGTATTTCTTAAGAAATTAATAAAGGGTTACACTAAAGAAATATCTCTATGCAAGATGCATTGCTTCAACCAGACACGAAACTTCCTCCAGTAACTTCATGTAGAAATGATACTGGAGACAGAGACAACTGACATTTCTTATCTTTAATTGAAAGCGAAGCATTAATTGAGAGGCTGTTCTTGCTACAGTATATATACTGTATCTTAATGCTAATGCTGTAAAATGTTTATTGTTAGTAATGATTTTGCAAGTACATTATGCTTGTCTTGCACGAGGAATATTACCCATAATTCTACGCATAAGGTTTACTGTGAAGAGAATGGAGAACTTCATGTGCATGATATTCAAGCTATAACCTTTCTCCAAGTGTTTTTGCTCCATTCTGCTTAACCTTAACATCAGTAACATCTATACAATAAAAAGCTAGACCAACAAATACTGGTAATGATGCCTTACTAGAGAGACTATTATAGACTTGCAGAATCAGATCTACAGTACTACTGTTCCTGAACATTGAGCAACTGCTATAGACAGCCTGTACCTGATTTAGTTAGTAGACCAGTAGACTGTATTGCCACATCTTCAGAAGATCTTTGACAACTGCTCAACCAGGAGTTCTATTATTGGGACAAATTCTGGCATGCAAGCTGGATAGCAGCTGATGCAGGTTACATCACAAACCACAGATCATACCTTAGCACTGATAAAGATTAATTCAATAATGACCGACCTGCTGAGGACTGACTGCAAGAATTACAGAACAATGGAGGGTTTGTGAATATTCACAATCAAATTAACAGCTTCACAGGACTGGCACCTAGGGTTTGCCTTGGGCCTTGGGCTGTGAGTGGATCATGCCGCAGTGAAACGCAATTCCATCTCCTGGATGGAGAAGAACAGTAAGACAGTTCAGGTCTAACCAAACAAAATCTAAATCCGAAAGCCTAAAATGAAGTGGTCCTTAATTTAAAGAATTCTTTTCTTTTTTTTAAGAAAAAGAACAATCTTCATCTCGTGAAGAAGGCTAGCCTAGTCTGACATTTTTTTTTCTAGAGGCAACTAACACTCCCTATCTTCAATCAAAAGTGAAGCATAGTTGGAGATGCCTTTCTTGCTATATATTACAGCACATCTTATTGATAATGCTGTAAAATGTGGTCATTGTTCGCAATGATGTGCGCTTCCCCTGAAGTACTTACTCTGCACACACTTCTGGAGAAGAAGTGCATTCCGCCACCCCTCGACTTTTACATAAGACGCTACGTTACCTGAAAAAGCACTGAAGCCATTGCTGGGCAGTTTACAGCAAAGGAAAGTATCTAAATCGAAACTCCAGCCTATGTGGAATGAGCAGGCAGCACCTTGCAGTGGCCAATGGTAAAAGTGAAGTGGGATGAGTGAACAGAGAGAGAGCACAGTCTGTCCACAATGATGAAGGAGAAACCCCGTCCCCGCCCCCACCGGAGTCCTCCTAGTGCACCAGTTCGGGCTGGTTCTCCACGAAGGGCAGCACCCCGCTGACATAGTAGGCGATGCCCAGAGACAGCAGGGCGATGACCACGATGAGCAGCAGCACCCTCCAGAAGCCCAGGTCCTCCACGAACTCCTGCCAGGTGGTGCGGAAGCTGGAGAGCACCCCCTCGCTGTGCTGGAGGTTGGGGTTCAGAAGGGAGTGGCTCTCCATCGCGCTGTAGACACACGGGTCAATACTTCAGAATGGAGGTACACCATCGACCAGGTGCACTGGTCTTGGATCTGACTACCTCAACTCCTGTTAAGCTGTGTAAGCACCAGTAAGAAGTCCACGCCCCAGGTGAGGGGACAGGAGCACTGGCGTGAGGTCAGCAGGGACCAAAAATAATGTGGAAAAAGAAAGAGTACCCCTGTGCTGCATGACCTCCAGGGTGGCCTTACCCTATTTAACTGGGTCCAGCCTCGTCACCCCTTCCAGCAGGGCACAACAGCTGTATCTCAGTTCGCTGTGGGAACTGAACCCACAATCTTCCAGCTCTTGGCCCAGAATCCTTGCAGCTGCTCCTGCTAATACCTGCTCATGGTAACCCAGAGCCCATCCAGGCAGGACTTCACCCTGGCTGGGAGGCCAGGCCATTGCAGAGCACAGAGGGCACAGACAGATCCCCAAGGACAATGCAGAAATACCAGTAACCCTCACCAGGAAGTCATAGGAAGGTGAGGGCATACCAAAAATGAAGGGGAGTTGGTGGGGAACATGTAAATTCCTTACATAAGGTGGTTAAAAATTTACAGTGCCTTGCGAAAGTATTCGGCCCCCTTGAACTTTTTAACCTTTTGCCACATTTCAGGCTTCAAACATAAAGATATAAATTTTTTATTTTATGTGAAGAATCACCAACAAGTGGGACACAATTGTGAAGTGGAACGAAATCTATTGGATTTTTGAAACTTTTTTAACTAATAAAAAAATGAAAAGTGGGGCGTGCAAAATTATTCGGCCCCCTTGCGTTAATACTTTGTAGAGCCACCTTTTGCTGCGATTACAGCTGCAAGTTGCTTGGGGTATGTCTCTATCAGTTTTGCACATCGAGAGACTGAAATTCTTGCCCATTCTTCCTTGCAAAACAGCTCGAGCTCAGTGAGGTTGGATGGAGAGCGTTTGTGAACAGCAGTTTTCAGCTCTTTCCACAGATTCTCGATTGGATTCAGGTCTGGACTTTGACTTGGCCATTCAAACACCTGGATACGTTTATTTGTGAACCATTCCTTTGTAGATTTTGCTGTATGTTTGGGATCATTGTCTTGTTGGAAGATAAATCTCCGTCCCAGTTTCAGGTCTTTTGCAGACTCCAACAGGTTTTCATCCAGAATGGTCCTGTATTTGGCTGCATCCATCTTCCCCTCAATTTTAACCATCTTCCCTGTCCCTGCTGAAGAAAAGCAGGCCCAAACCATGATGCTGCCACCACCATGTTTGACAGTGGGGATGGTGCGTTGAGGGTGATGAGCTGTGTTGCTTTTACGCCAAACATATCATTTTGCATTGTGGCCAAAAAGTTCGATTTTGGTTTCATCTGACCAGAGCACCTTCTTCCGCATGTTTGGGGTGTCTCCCAGGTGGCTTGTGGCAAACTTTAGACGAGACTTTTTATGGATATCTTTGAGAAATTGCTTTCTTCTTGCCACTCTTCCATAAAGGCCAGATTTGTGCAGTGTAAGACTGATTGTTGTCCTATGGACAGACTATCCCACCTCAGCTGTAGTTCTCTGCAGTTCATCCAGAGTGATCATGGGCCTCTTGGCTGCATCTCTGATCAGTCTTCTCCTTGTCTGAGCTGAAAGTTTAGAGGGACGGCCAGGTCTTGGTAGATTTGCAGTGGTCTGATACTCCTTCCATTTCAAGATGATCGCTTGCACAGTGCTCCTTGGGATGTTTGAAGCTTGGGAAATCTTTTTGTATCCAAATCCGGCTTTAAACTTCTCCACAACAGTATTACGGACCTGCCTGGTGTGTTCCTTGGTCTTCATGATGCTCTCTGCGCTTTCAACAGAACCTTGAGACTATCACAGAGCAGGTGCATTTATACAGAGACTTGATTACACACAGGTGGATTCTATTTATCACCATCAGTCATTTAGGACAACATTGGATCATTCAGAGATCCTCGCTGAACTTCTGGAGTGAGTTTGCTGCACTGAAAGTAAAGGGGCCGAATAATTTTGCACGCCCCACTTTTCATTTTTTTATTAGTTAAAAAAGTTTCAAAAATCCAATAGATTTCGTTCCACTTCACAATTGTGTCCCACTTGTTGGTGATTCTTCACATAAAATAAAAAATTTATATCTTTATGTTTGAAGCCTGAAATGTGGCAAAAGGTTGAAAAGTTCAAGGGGGCCGAATACTTTCGCAAGGCACTGTACCTATGAATTGTGACACTAACAGTTACACTACCGTTACATTCTAGTGTCTCAGTGTCTAAAACTGCTATTTTAAAGTTTACAGCACAGATTATTGTAATTTGGGGTGAAGGCAAGGCATTTATAATAATTATTGCTTGAACTTATATAGCACTTTTCTGGACCCTCCACTCAAAGCGCTTTCCAGGTAATGGAGACTCCCCACCACCACCAGTGTACCTGCAGCCATAGTGAACCAGAACACTCACCACACATTAGCTAATAGTAGGGAAGAGAACAGAGTAATGAAGCCAATTCATAGATTAGGGATTATTAGGGGGCCAAGATTGGTAAAGACCAATACCTACCCTACTCTTTTCGAGAATTGCCCTGGGAATGACCACAGAGAGTCAGGACCTCAGTCTTGCATCTCATCAGAAGGACAGCACCTTTTTATACTATAGTGTCCTCATCACTATACTGGGGCAATAGGACCCACATAGACTGCAGGGTGAGCGCCCCCTGCTGGCCCCACTAACACCTCTTCCAGCAGCAACCTTAGTTTTTCCCAGGAGGTCTCCCATCCAGGTGCTGACCAGGCTCACACCTGCTGAGCTTTAGTGGGTTGCCAGTTAAGAGTTGCAGGGTGATATGTCTGCTGAAGTTCAATGCCAATGCCAATGCCCTGTTTTTGAACTTACCAGTATCAGGTGACGCAGATATATGTGTTCTCAGGTTATCTGAGGTAAAACGTTTGGAAGGTCTTTTCTCATTAAACAGTATTGCCAGTACAGGAAAGGAGAAGTCTTTTCAAGTTGATCATTAGCTAGCAAAACACATTAACATCAACCACTCCGGATGGTAAAGAGGTAAAGTTATGAGGCTGTTTGCATTCAAACTGTAGAGAGCACTGATGGAATAGCCTTTAGAAAGCTCAAGTCTCATAACCTTTCTGCTTCAGTAAATGTGCCTAAAAATCACAGGTGCACTCCTCATGTACCATTCTGTTTCATACTACCAAAATCACACACAAGTAACAAGACAAAGTACTACAGCTTTGGGCGGAACTCTAGAAACTGGGTCTCGGCAGCCTGCCAGACCCATAAGAACAGTACACAAGCAGCATTCCAAAAGGCTTTATCACTCTTCCTCCCACACCCACCTCTCGCTCTCGGCCAGCTGCATGGACTCCAGCTTGGAGTGCGCCCCCCGGTTGAAGCCCTTCACCTCCTGCTCCTCCAGGCCCTCCAGCAGCCGGATGGCGTCCTTGTTGACGCCTCTCCTCTTCGCCAGCACCAGGGGAGTGGCGCCGTTGTGATTGCTGTGCCAGGAACACAAGGAGACAGGTTGAGGCCCCAGCCTCCCAAAGGGTGGAAGAGTTTCCAGCACTTTGACATGGGACAGACGGGGGTCTGCACCTACCAGATGTCAATTTTGAGCCCGTTCGAGACCAGGAACTGTATGGTGTCGACGTGGCCGCAGAGGTGCAGCGCGGTGTTGCCCTGGTAGTCCGTGGCCAGCAGGTCAGCCCCGAATTTGTGCAGCAGCCGGCAGATCTCCACGTTGCCGCGGGCCGCCGCCAGGTGCAGCCCCGTACGGCCGCGGTTGTCCCGGATATTGGGGTCGAAGCCGCTTTCCAGGAGGCGCTTCGAGTAGTTCAGGTCCCCGTCGATGCAAGCCTGCAGCAGGGGCACGTTCGTTTGGGAGGAGTCATTGATGAAGACATACGACATGTCTGAGTGGGTGTCGGTAAAGTCCAGGGTACCTGCGGGACAAGAAAACAAGCGCCGGGAACGGTGTGTTAGAAAGTTAACTTTTAGTGGAAGTGGTGTAGGCGTAAGATACACGGCGCGTCTGTCACACCCTCAAACTCGCACTGTGCTATGAGAGCCTGTCATCATTTGGACATGAACCCTTAAAACATGTATTAAATCTTTTCTCGCTTCGTTAACCGTACATTTTTCGGGATTTGTTTTTATTTTTAATACAAAATTACTGCGTCACGAGTGCGGTCCCATAAACATCGTAAGATAAAGAGCGAAATCTCCATCAAGCGCAGAAAAGGCGAGTGAAACTCTCAGTTCACATCTGCCCCCTTCGAATCGGATGTGCTCATCTGGGTACACACCGATCCTACAGGTACAGTACGCCCCAACTCTGCACCGCAACGGAGAGCCGATAGTAAACCATTACATCACAAATAAACACACGGCATCGCCTGGACCTCTCGAGCTAAACCGAGACGTACCTTAACGGGTGATGCCTATGTTTGAGCACAGATGCACGCCAAGATTCGTATAAAATATAAAAACATGCTAGCAAAGAAAATAAATAATTTAGGATGCACCTAAGCCGTCACAGATCCACTAAATTGGATTCTGCTCTAAACATCCTTTCAAAAAACCTTAATCATCAAGACGACTCGCTTACATGCATCGTATTTACATAACCAGTCTTAAGCAAACGTCCCGAAAGCAGCAGTTTTACCCATTACCTGATTATGTTTTGCAAAAGAACCGAAAATATATGCCTCTTTTCCCTTTTATGTTGTTGCCGATCTAAGACGACACAAACCACCCGTAAACGGACCTGACAATTTCACGTCTACATCAGGGTGCTTTACGGCAGTGGGAGCTGTCTCGTTTCCATGGTTACCCCAGTCAGGAGCCGCCTACTCACTTATAGAGGAGATTGACCCATCATTATATAAGACACAGCAATCTAAATCTACAAGTCAGAATCACCGTTTTAAATAAAAAAAGGTATCATTACAAGTTTCAAAATAGAATTTAACATCATATAAGGTATAAAGACTCAATGTAGTAATAGTAGAGGGCAAATTAGGAAGGTGTAGCCAGATCTGAAAAGCTGAGAAAGGCTGGGCCTGGTCAGTACTGGAATGGTAGATCTCCATTAAAACTGGGCACCTGCTATAAGTAGCACTGGTGGACCAGTAGGTGGTTCTCTTCCCCCATAACAGAATTTAATAATAATAATAAAGAATAATTTCTTGCATAATGTGCAGCATCCACCTTAAAGACGCAACGACAACCAAACTGTGCACAGTAGGCTCTCCAAACATCAGCTATCAGTGGGTTGGAGAACAGAGTAATTAAGCCAAGTCATAGATTATTAGGAGGCCAGGTAACAATTTGGCCAGGATACCAGGGTTACACCCCTACTCTTTTCAAGAAGTGCCTTGGGATTTTTAATGACAACAGAGTCAGGACCTCAATTTCACATCTCATCCAAAGGATGGAGCGTTTTTAAAGTGTAGTGTCCCCATTAAGGCCTACATAGACCATAGGGCACATGGCCCCTATTGGCCCCACTAACACCTCTTCCACTAGCAACCATAGCTTTTCCAAGGAGGTATCCCATCCAGGTGCAGGCCAGGCTCACACCTGCTTAGCTTCAGTGGATTGCCAGTTGTGAGTTACAGTGTGATATAGTATATTAATTATAATAATTTACAATCCAATGTCCCTGTGTGGTGACAGGGACAGTGTGCTGAAATAGGTGCTGTCTTTCATTGAGACTTTCAAACTGAGTTCCTGACTTCTTGGTCATTAAATGTAAAAATAAATAGCACTTTTCCAAATTTTAGGGATATTAACCCCAGTTTTCTGAATACATTCGATTCAATGTGGAAATGCAGGCCTTCTTAAAGTCTCCCCTAAACTGAAATAATTTAGGGTGAAATAATGGTGAAATAATTTCTCTCCTCACCACCTGGTCTGCTGTATGTTGGTATTGCTGGTGCAGAATGGTGTAGTTTAGTGAGGGAGATGTGGGTCCCCTCCTATGTGTAAAGCACTTTTGGGATCAAATGCAACCAAATCATTGATTGTTTTATACACTGAAAAAACAAGTACTGTATTGTAAGACACTGGGAAAATACTGAAGATGACTGTATTACCTTTAGAAAAACCCATGTGTTCATAGTTGATTATGTTTGTGGGACTTTGCCTTTATGTTGTATTAAAGAACTTATTTATATATCGCAGATGGGCCCATCCTGTGCAGTTCTTATACTGCAGAAAAGAAAATGTGATATGTAAAAAATCAGTGTGCTGCAATAACATTATGTAGCACAACCACCACACGAAAGCACTAACAGCTACAAATTCCAGGATCTGAAAGTACAGACTATTGTTGTTAAAACAAAAGCATTACAATACAAAGCTCAGAAATTACAGTAATACTGGATCATACAATGAAACTGAAGAGTAGGAACAGTTTTGAAGAGGGTGGGCAGCTATATTACTGTCAAGTACAGTATCTGTTTACACTTTGGGATTCATTCTTTTTTGGGCAACCGTTCTGGACTGTACTTGCTCTTTTATCAAGCATGGTGGTGGAAAGACATAAATATCTGGACAAGAGTTACTGGAGTGTTTTTGCTTTTGGGTGAAGAAAAAAATCTCTAAAATATTTTAAGAAGTAGTAGTAGTAGTAGTAGTAATAATAAAAATAACGGAATTAGGCACTGGAAATGAAAAATCCCTGTGAAACACCAATACCCACAACACACCTCAGTGTTTTCAGTTTCTATTAACGCCTGGTACCATAAAATTGCCTACCGGTAGTTGTAGTTTATGATCCCTATCGTCGCCCAGAGATGCCACCACCAGGAACTACATTCCCCACAGTGCAGCGCGCACTATTTTTTTTATTTCACCGCTTTAAACCCAGTTGACAGCCGGAGGATGGAGGCAGGTAAGAATATCACTCTCCGAAGCTAAAAATCGTCGTAAAGATTAAACATAAAAGTGATTTTTTTGTCATGATTAATTAGGCTCTTCAGCAAAACCGTACAGAAAGAATTCCGTTCATCTTTAACACTGCGTTTCTGGATACACATCTGAGTTGGAAGTTTCTGTATTGTTTCTATCTGGCCCTCGTTAAGTGTAAACTTTACAGATTGGATTCTCTGTGTTTGAATTCCTTAAATCAACGATCTTTTTTATTACTTAATTAATGTGAGTTTATATTGGTTTTTGGTGGGATTGGGCAATTAAGATATAGAGCTGGTATATAAAAAAAACCCTTTTTTTGTTTAGCGATGTTCGTTTCGGTGTCTTCTCTCATTTTTTTCGGTCCTTGATATTATTTCTGGCATTGGTCAGAATACGTTTAGTATTTAATAGCTAATAATAACAAATAGCAAAATCAGTAGAAAACCTGTCCCGCTGGTTACAGCTCGCAAAATCGAATGTTGTTTTTTTTTCTGTTTTCAAAAACACGCCTGAATCTGTTATACAGATACTCCAAATGTCTCAAGTCCCGGAAGATCTGGCTTTTCCAGATGTAGAAAGTCTCGGAGATTTCAGGCGCACCATAATGTCTGCGGCGTCATCATGGGGCTAGTTTTCTTATTGTCTCTCCGTGTTAACTGCACAGTCGCAGTGTTTGCGGAAAGGACAGATTCAATGTACTGTAGCCGACCGGAGTTTGAGGTTCCGTCTAGTAAAAGGGCTGTCCTAGCTCGGATTCTGGAGGGGCGGAGCATCTGCGAGCTGTCATTCAAGTGCTGCTCGTGAAAACCAAAACCGTCTGGGTTACTGGCTTAACTGGACCACTTAAACCCCAACGATCTTTCAGTTTTGCAGGTGCTGTGGCTTTAAAATGTCCGGATTAACAATTCTGAATTGGACAGTCCCGGTCTAAAATACACAGTTTAAGCACCTCTCCTGATCTAGGATCTTCTGACGGGTATTCAGTAACTCGCAGATGTGCAGGAGAGGTTCAGAGGTGCTCTGAACTAAGCAGCTGTTTCTGATCGTGCTGTCCCTCTTTTACACCTGCAAAGCCTGTGTCGCTATTGACTGAAAAAGTCAATCAGTTGTCCTGGAAGTGGTTGGGAGATTCATTTGGCCAGCAGAGAGTATGATGGGTTACTTATGTAGGCAAATGGATTACCCAGGAAAATGTGCCTTTTTTTTCAACCTGGTCTGCAGAGGTTCAATGCTGTTAGACCCTGCAACTCACAACTGGCAACCCACTGAAGCTAAGCAGGTGAGCCTGGTCCTGACTCTCTGTGGTCATTAAAAATCCCAGGACGTTTCTCAAAAAAAGTAGGGGTGTAACCCCAGCGTCCTGGACAAATTTCCCATTGGCCCTTACCAATCATGGCCTCCTAATAATTCCCATCTAAGGATTGGCTTCATTACTCTGCTCTCCTCCCCACTGATGGCTGATGTGTGGTGAGCGTTCTGGTGCACTATGGCTGCCATCGTATCATCCAGGTGGATGCTGCACATTGGTGGTGGTGGAGGGGAGTCCCTATTACCTGTAAAGCACTTTGAGTGGAGTGTCCAGAAAAGCGCTCTATAAGTGTAAGCTATTATTATTATTATTATTATTATTATTATTATTATTATTATTACTTGCATGGGTAGCCTGATAGCCTTGGGTCCTGGACCCTGATTTCGGTTTTCCCTGCCCCTCCTGGTGGGATCATGCTTTGTGCTTCTGTGTCAGGGGTCACATGAGAGACCGGGAGGAGAGAGGCCTCTGGTCTCTGATTGGTTTAGGGATGAAATGTTCAGAATTCGCTGGAATACAGATTACTGCACATTGTTTTATTAGAAAATTAACTGCCCGTCTTACCCCTGAATTGACTTCTCAGTGTTGTCTGGCTCATTTATGAGACAGCACAATGAAGAAGTTTTAGGGGTGGAGCGGTGGCTCTGTGGCTAAGGATCTGCGCCTGTGGCTGGAAGGTTGCTGGTTCAAATCCCGCAGCCGGCAGAGGAATCCTGCTCCGTTGGGCCCCTGAGCAAGGCTCTTAACCCCAACTGCTCCCGGGGCGCCGTACAATGGCAGACCCTGCACTCTGACCCCAGGCTCTCCCTGTCTGTGTGTCTAATGGAGAGCAAGCTGGGGCATGTGAAAAGACAATTCCTAATGCAAGAAATTGGACATTTCTTTAACATCTTACCTTCGTAGTCCTGTATGTGTAGCCAGGTGACGAGGTAGTGGCACAGCAGTCAAGAGTAATGTCCTCACACAGGCTGATAGTTCCCCGCTACCAGCTGCAAAACTCTCGTCCCGCGCCATTCTGTGAAAAATGGAAATCCTCCTGTGATATTTTCTGTTTTTTTAAAATAAGCCTTTAAATTAGGAATCCTGTGTGAGTTAAGCACATGCCGGTAACATCAGATCACCACCAGTGAAAGCACCAGAGCTGGGTGGGACCTGCAGGACGTCACCCTGGCCAGTCATCTTTGGAACCCATGATGTAGATGTCGTCAGGAAGTCACCCAGTGGGTTTATGGGAGGTGTAGTTCCCATAGCTAAGGCAGCACTCTGAGCTATTCTAGCCAGTTTCTAGACTGGTGAGCACTGTAGACTAGTAGCTACTGCCTGGTAGCATTATAACAGGCTCACACATACTGCATACATCCTGTTGTACTGATATTTAAGTTGAACATGAAGCATTGGTTTGAATCGGATTTCTCAGTCTCAATAAACCCTTCCTTAAATCAATTTGATTCCAAACTATGGACTTCCAGGATTTTAACACCTCTATGTAAGAGTTTGCTGGAATTCACAATCTGGAATTCTGGCACAGTAGCCATATTTGGACTGTTTGTTATGAGATAATCTACTGATTTGTTCCAACAGGATCATAATCACACCCGTTTCCTCTGTGGTAGTTCATTAGGATGCTGAATTGCATGGTGCCCAACGTTTTTCCTGATCCTTTTTTTTCTTTCTATAAGATAATGTTTCGATATTTGAAATTTACACAATTCCAGGCTTTTCAGTGACACCCTAACCTCCTTGTTATAACTTCATATACAGAAAGCATGGTTCCCTCTTATTTTCATTGTCATTGTTACAGTACAAGCCACTGGAGGCTTAAATAAATAGGAATATATGTGATTTCTTTTTTCAATCTGCTAAGTATTTTCTTATCATCGGAACATTACTCCAGGTTTTGATTAAGAGATGCAGAGGGTTTAATGGGAAAAGTTACTTTATAGTATAATTGAATTCATAATGTTCAGATTGACCATGTGTGTGGTTTATCTGTGGAGAGATGTTTCCTTTATCTAGCAAGGAGAGGGAGGACCACAATGATGTAGCTATTGAGCAGTGAAGCATGCACTTGATGACGCAAATTGAAACTACGTGAAAGTGCATTCAAAACCACAACAAAGGGCTAAGAGAGTATGGAAGGAGCTACAAGGCCATGTTGGTGAATCTGATAATCTGGCTTTCTTCAGGAAATATCTGGATGAGCGTCTTGGATGAATGAGCTACTAACTACTGAATGGTCTATATGGGCTGAATGGTCTCCTGTCGTTGGTAATCCTTCTCATAGTCTTTTGTGATACAGGCATGAGACAGCCAGGCCTTCAGGTTCAGAAACTGGCTAGAGAGGTCAGTGTTTATCCTTAAGACATTAGTGTTCAGGTCTTATTCTGCTAACTGTGTCACTCTCTACTAGCAAACATGTCTGTTCTCACCGGGTGGATGGGATTGCTTTTGTCTGGAAAGTTGAGTTTGTCAGTTTAAACCGGCTACTTCCTTGGTCACCTTAAGAGTCTTGCCTAGGAGATGAAGCCTGCCTCACGAGTCACTGGTAACAGGACTTTTCTCTAAAGGACAGAGCATAAACTTTTGGAGTCTTCCTCCCCATAGTGTGTCAGATGTAGAGCAAGATTCTTCATCCAGGAATCCCCATGGAAATCAACTCTTTCAGTTCTTTGCCTTTTCTCCCGCACCAACTAAACCCTGTCTGTTCAGTATATAGCCTTTGGCAAATGCTTTCTTTTCTAACTTTTTGTTCTCTTTTTTTCCCCCAGTTTTAGCCAAGTATGAAAATCAGATCAATGTATTCTCAGACCTCCTTGAAGATCTGCCTGATACAAAGGAGCCCGTATGGATTTTAGGAAAAGATTATGACATCCGAACAGGTAAGGGTCTAGTCGCAGTGCATATTAAGAGTTACGTCTGGTTTTTGTAATTTCTACTTTTCTGGAGTTTCGTGATCATTGAAGTTAAAAAAAAAACAGTTGTTAGGATCATCATTATCCACTGCTGTCTGCTAACATCACTCAGTTATCTTAGTGTCTGACAAATAATTGGAATATAGTTTAAATAAATGTTTTTGGAATTAGTTTCAATAAAATCCAAATGCATACAATCATCCTTAGATTTACGGTGTTATTTGTACCAATACCTCAAGGGTGTCATTGTGAAGTTTGTAAAAACGGGATTACTCAAACTATTCAAAAGGTAATCCTGCACAACTGAGAGGACCAAAGTGAGATTAAAGACATTTTAAATGTACCCCCATGCTTCCTCCTCAACTGACAGAGAGCTGGGATATAAAGTAAAGATATATTCAGTCCCTAAGATGTTTCCTCTAGGGATGCTTTGTGCAGGCTCCTGAGAAGAGATAAAAACAATGCTAATTGATGTATCCCATGTCCTCTCACCTCAGGACTGCTGATCTTTGGTCTTTTGTATGCTTGGCCTATACATACTGTACAAAGCAAGGTGTGGATTCAGAGAGGCATGGAGATGTGAATCCTCAGACTGTGTTATCTGGAAGACAGTCTGACACAAATTTGAAACTTTGCTTGCTTTGTTTGCTTTGGCGTCTCTGGCATGTATAGCAATGATCTTCCTATGAAATGGAGTTTGGACAATTTTCCAAAACTGACTTTTTATTTTCTCTTCTAGAAAAATCTGAACTGCTGTCAGATGTCAGGTCTCGACTGTGGTTTACATATAGGAAAAAATTTTCTCCGATTGGTAAGTGAATTGTCACAAAATCTACAGAAGGTGGAGTTTCTGAGCAGAAGATAGAGTTTTCTGAGCCGGGCCATGCCAGCTGAAGGAAAGCAGTGTGAAAGTGGGCCAGGTTCTCTTTTTCCTGAACAACAAGGACCATCAGGAACGGAACCAACCAGCCCCATCATTTTCAGGACCAGCAATAGGCATGTTTGTGATGATGGTCAGCTCATTGTCTGCATCAGAGCCACACTGTGGGGAAAATAAAGGAAGTAACCATCCTAACAGAACAATTCAGATCCTGTTCTTGTCTTGCCCCAGCTGGCTCTGTTGGTAGAGTGTGAGACTCACAATCTCAGGGTAGTGGGTTCCTGTCCCATGTCGGGCGCCAGGTCCTCCATGTTGGAGGTTGGGCACAAGGCTAACAACTCTGTCCCGTAAAAAAAACGAATGTTTACGGAAACAGCAACAGGATGCCAGAAGGCATAAGGGGCAAACATCCATCCATCTTGTCTTGTCGATTTTCTTAGGTTAGTGGAAGTTGATGGTAAATGAACCCAAAGGTAAGTTGGTGTATAAAACATGGAACTGTTGTTGAAGCTAAAATCTAGGTTTCTTTCCAAATGATCCACGAAGAAAAGGCTTGGATCAATTAGCTACTAGCTGCCAAATGGACTGGATGGATAGAAAGGCCTACTCTCGCTGGTGACATTTTTTATGTTCTTAAGTGTTGCTGCGTGGAAGTTTGAGATGTTGCGTCTTCAGACGTGTCCATGCGCAGCGTTAACAGTGTGGACTCACTGTTTCGTGCTCTCCTAGGTGGAACTGGTCCTTCCACTGACGCTGGCTGGGGATGCATGCTGCGGTGTGGGCAGATGATTTTAGCTCAGGCCCTGGTGTGCCAGCATTTAGGCAGAGGTGAGTAAGAAACTGTGCTGTGATGAGATTTAGAAGGGCAAGTGTGAATGCTGTTTGTTGAAGCATATTTGTGTTGTGTATAACTGTATAAATACCACCTACAGCAGGTCTTCCATCTGAGTTTCATTTGACTAAAACTGCTGCCTCTACCGGGACAGTAAGTAATTATCAAATACAAACATGTGATATGAATAGCTTTGTGCCCTTGCAAAGTTTATATTTTAGATGAACAGAAAAAATATTGCTGGCATTTTTTTCTTGAAAAAGGTTTTTTGAAGTTGCATTAAACCTGTCGGTTATCCTGTGCAGCTGAGCACCGATCAGTTCACACCTTTTTTTTCCTTGAGGCAGAACTGCAAAAAGTCCTGCAGAAAATTAAAATAGATTTAGTTATCTACCCATGGCATGTTACAGAGATTTGAGACTTTATCAAATGGCTCATCCTGAGTTTCACATCACCAAAAATGCATAACCATTCGAACATTGTCACCCTAAATATATCAGCTCCTTGCCTCTTTCCTTCCCAGACCAATAGAGAATTTAGAGATGAGGAGTCAGATTTGGCTTGTGAAACTGTGCAAGGTGAGGTTCTTTTGTGGTTGTAGTTGGTCTTCCCAAAACAACGCACAGCGAGAATGTGGGTGTTCTCGATCTCCCGTCTCTCTGGGCTTCTCTGTAGATGATTATTCAGCTGTGGTGTGGCTTATAGGAGTTCGCATAGGTGTTCACTGGAAGGGAGGTGCGATTGTGTGTTATGGCCTCATGTTTTTGCACTAATGCCAACAGACCCTCTTCTTCAGTAACCGTAGTGAGGTTCAGAGCATTCCCTGAGGAATCTCATCCTGCTTCCATGGAAATACTGTACGCAGCTGCTGTCCGAACAGGAAGGGACAGAGCAGCCAGGATGATAACAAGGGCACAGGCTGCTTTTATTTCCTGACCCAAAGAGAATCTTATATTGAGGGAGTTCACTATTACAGTAGGTGTACAGTATATCCAAACTATGTACTGGTCAACAAACATGACAAAGAACAAAAGAGTTCCTCAGAGGCATAAGAGCTCAACCACCCAATAGGTTACAATCCAAATTTATTATTTTTTACACTAATAAGCACTTTTTAATCCATGGAGATGCAAGTTCCTTCACAGTTGATTTTCAGATTCAACAGAAACGATAAAAACAGAGCAGTACCTCAACAAAAGGTGAGGTACTAGAATTTTCCAGGCCTTCCAAACTCCCTGTTTCCAGATGAATGGAATGGAAACAGTTGAAGTGTATGACACAGTATTCATACATGGGAAAATACAGACTCAAATCCAGAGGAATGCACAGAACACAACAGGCAGCACAGTGCCATGAAGTGGAAATATCCATCCTTTCTGGAACGTGGATCAGAGTACATACTCTTTTCAACTTGTGGTTACTCGTTATTTATTTGGCATTGTTGACAGTCGTTTGCCTTAACCTTTGTAAAGAACAAAAACATTTCACAGCCCTAGCAAACGCTATTCAGATACACATACAGTATGGGCCCCAAATTAATGAAAGGATTTTTTTGGAAGAACAAATCCCATAGTGGATGCTCATGCTTCTGTCCACTGTCCTGTTGCAGGGTGGAGGTGGGAGAAAAATCGGAGCCATCCGGAGGAATACCAGAGGATACTGCACTGCTTCCTGGACAGGAAAGATAGCTGCTATTCAATTCACCAGATGGGTGAGAGGCTCCAATGGCTTCCAGGGAAGACGCTGGAGCAGGGCATCAAACTCAGTTCCTGGAGAGTCTAGTAGTCCTGCCTTGTAGTCAATTACACAGTCAACCAAATTATTTTCTAAATTCTGCATGTTAAAGTACAGGCATCTCTGCTATAACGCCATAGATGCGTTCCTGTAAAACCTTGTGTTATGCAAAATCGCGCAATAAAAATAACAGGGCTTATGGGAAAAATAGGGTAAGGAGCAGACGACTCAAAACCTAACCAAATGCCTAACCAAAGCTTTAGCAAATTTAATAATTATCCTAATAAAAATGTTAGCACAGTTAAATTCATAATAAATAAAAAAATACTACAGTAAATTTAGGACTATACCTTGAAAAAAAGTTAAATTCACCATCTGAAATTTTATCACCAGCACGCTTCGTAGACACATTCTTGTCACCTTGTCTGCTCATGTTTACGGCAATGCAGAAGATTTAGTGAAAATGGCACGAAAATTGAGGAGCACCTTCCAATTGGCACTTCCAAAACAAAGCACAACTGAGCATCATGTGTGGCGTGGCAGTCCTCCGCGGACCTCCGCGTTCAGTTGTGTGACTCCGTGACGCCAAACTTAAACATGTCGGGGATCAAATCGCGTATGAGCCAACGTGAATTTCGCGTTACACATCTTTCCCCTATTTACCAATCGTGTATGCGTCAATTTGCGTTTTGCAAACCCGCGTAATAGCAGAGATCAGTGTATTTTTCTTAAAGGTCCTTTACAGTTGATTACTAAAAAATACACTGTACTAAATGTAGTTACCTATAATAAACTTCCAATCCTGGTTAGAAGTTTTCACAATTATACTTAACATTCAATTAAACCTAATATAATCACTTATAGTTAAGTTATTTATTTGGCTATGTAACTGAGAGCTCGGGTCATACTGTACAAAACCCAGACCATACCAAGCCCTCCAGTTACTGAGTTCGACACCCTTGCTCAGGTGCATTCTCTCCTGAATTAGACACGCGCATCATCCACAGATATGGCCCAATAAGACTCTTAATTAGTGCACCAGGATGCATGCTGAACCCTGTAATCTAGACTGCAATGATTCAAACCTGGGCTTTGCCATTGTGCAGCTGTGCCTATTATCCAAAGCAGGGGCACATATACTGTAGCAGCTGCAGCAGCAGGACCAAGCATGCTTGAATCACACATGGAGTCACACAGGGAGTCAACCTCAACCTTTTTTTTTATCAGTTGCTTATTTCAGCTATAAAACAAAGCAACAAGTCATCATAACCAGACTTTGCAGTCATAAAGTACATTAGTTAGGGCCAAAAGAAGTATTAAAGATACGGATTTGCATGCATACACGTCTATACATCCTAGCTTGTGTACACATTAGTGTAGCTAGGTTTTTCGTGGAGGCACTGTACACCTGTATAATGGTTGGATTTAATTGGTTACGTCTGGCTGTGGAGCATTCCAGATAAATTATATTCCAAAAAATCTGAGAGTCAGGTATTGTTTAGAGAAAGAACAGGTTCTATCCACAGTTGGAATGAGATGAGAAAGACAATTTAAATCAACTAAGGACACAAAAAATATCCTTGCCATGCCTATCCTACTTTTTAAATTTACTTTGGCCTCATACTGTGATTGCCTTTATAAAAACTTACTGCAGAATGTTTCACAGTGTGTGAGTTGGCAAGCACATACTGTAGTGTATAGGACAGCCTGAGATTTATTCCAGACAAAGCTTTTTTTATGCGTTTGGCCGGAATATTAAACAAAAGGCTCAGTCACAGAAAAATAACCTGCTTTCGAGTAGAAAACATCCAAAAGGCATTTCCTCAGGATACACTCCTACAATAATACACTCCTCCAGAGATAGTTTTTTAGCCTCAAAAATAAAACACAAAGATTTCCTCTCTGGAACAGCCCTCAGATGATAAAAAGCCTGCCAGCCCTCTCAGCTTCCCTATTAAGTAGTCCTTAATTGATCCTTAATTATCGTCAGGTGTTAGATCGTCATCATCTTCTGTAACAATAATACGTCAATTAAGCCTGTTAGCGATGTGGTGAAAATCTCAGAGTAATGTGGCAGAACATGCCCCAGAAACCCTGTAAAACCTAATGCCAACATCACACTACACGCCTTTTCCTAGGATTTTCAGTCGTAGCCTTCATTTACATAATCGTAAGAAAATCACAGCGAGTTGTAGAGAGTCGCAGCGCGCGCCCCTTACCGTCAGTTGTGCAGTTTGACACCCCCAGCGATTCAGTCACAGGGCTCTTAACAGCCCCTACGACTCTCTGCGACCCGCGACGATAAAATCAAACTGGTTTGATTTTCACGTAGCTAATCGTAAGTTGTAGGGGTGGGCAGTGAGCCAGATGTGTACTTGTGAGATTATATATTACATAATATTACACATTATAGCGCAATACTAATTTGTTTACGATATTTGTGTTAAGGGTGTTTTACATTTTTAACTGTTTTATTTTTGTAAATTTGTTCAATATTTATAAAGAAGAATGATATTTTTGAAGATGTTTATTTGTGGAACACAATGCCTGTGTTACATTTTTCAAGATGTTTACGTGCTTGCTCTCCTTGTTGTTTGTTGACTTTCCTGCGGTGCTCCTCTTGTGCTCCACGTTGATTGGCTGCCAAAATGAAGCAACCTCGCGGTACTTTCGCGGCGCAGTATGAGATTTGGAACCGTGACGAAAAGGCATGGGGGAAACGTGTCATTAGTCACCCCCTGCGATTCCTAGTCGTATAATTTTACACCCTCTAGAACAGAAAAGGCAGCTTGATTCACCAACCGCAGTCGTTAAATTTGACACGCTCTCCAACTAGAAGTCATGTGGAGTCCTGTAGCATGACGCCGGCTTAATGCACTACCGCCCTGGAGGAACAGAGCTGGCCTTCTTGTGTGGGTATGGGAGAGAATGTTGCCTTGGCTCAGCTCACGCGCTCCATTTGTTTCTGTGTCTGCAGCTCAGATGGGAGTTGGGGAAGGCAAACCAGTGGGAGAGTGGTATGGACCAAACACAGTCGCACAGGTGTTAAAGTAAGAGGCACCTTAACCTTCTATGCTGGCCAAGTTTCCCCATCACTCTGGTCTTGGTCAAAGAACCAATGTGGAGTATTCAGAGCATCCTCATCCTTATTTGTCTCTGTAAGAGGCCAAAAGATACCCAGGGGATTTAATTTGTAGTTGGTGGAATCCCACCTTGACTTGACATGAAGTGTATGACTCAGAACAGTAGGCTCAGGAAAGGATCACACCTTCCTTTACTGTTGGAATCCACTGCAATGCATTTCTCAATGGAAATGAGTGATTTTTTTCTTCAGGAACAAGAGAGTGTGTGGGACATGCTGCTTTGAGTTATCTTGGGTGATGTTTCTCCAGGTTCCAGAGAGAATTAATAACCAGTCTGAGAAATTAAGACTGCAGCTCCCCTTTAACGACCGTCTTAGTATCAACTTCGACAAATATTTACATTAGTTTGCCATTTGTTGTGAATGCAAAATCACCTACAGTAAATCACATTGAAGTTAATTAGGAACATATGTTAAAAAGAAATTATATGAGAGAAAAATTGTCACTATGATTTATACTGCAGGGTATGCACACTGAGTCTCACAGAATGAAAACAGTTTTCAAGGGAATGCTGATGAATTCCAAAGGCAGTAAGAGCTCTTGGAGACTGGGGTTTGATATGTTTTTGGTAATAAGTCTTGTTCTTTTAGGAAACTGGCCTTGTTTGACGACTGGAATTCCTTGGCGGTATATGTTTCCATGGACAACACTGTGGTTATTGAAGATATCAGTAAGTCTTAACAGTTCTTGTTTGTAGTAAATAATAGGATTAGTATTTTTCCTGTGTGTAAAAAAAAAAGGGTTTAATAGCAGGACACCACTGTAGTTGGCAAATAGAACTGATTGCTAGGGCTGGTTTGGGCAGGGGTTGGTAGTGACAAAAGGTGACCACTAGAGGCGTCCAAAGAAACAGCCAGTTATTGGTTTATTCAGCATAATCGGGTGGTGGTAGCCATGACAACAAGTACATGATTGTACGTTTTTTTGTCTAACAGTTTAGCTCAGTTGAGCTATGTACCAGTGGTAGGCCTCCACTTGTTTTGTTTGTAAATAACGTCCATCAATAAATCTTTCCAAAACCTTACATTTGTATATCAAAGCTTTTCTATGAGGAGATTCTTATCTCGCATGTGGAGCAGATCTCGCACGAATAGCTGTTGATTTACTTTTAGAACTGCCATATTCAGTAACTGTTTCATGTGACAAAGTTCTGCTTCCATCACCAAAGAAGCTTTTCAACCTGGCTTCTTTTGACAGTATGCAGTTAAAGTTTGTAAAGTGCTTAGAAGGTTCTTAGAAATGCACCCATTTAAATAACTTTAAGCAAATGACTTTGTTGTAAAATCATGAGAAACTGTACTGATCATGGGACCATTTGTTTTCAGATCCGGTCACTCCTTGTTTTCAGATCCTGTCACTCGTGTATTGTCGTGTTCAAGAGCTGACGTGCGTCATGTCTGATCTCATTATATGGAGACAAAACTCCAGTTCCAATCATGTAGTCGAGTAACACTTCAGCAAAAATTCCCAAGTCTAATTCTGACCCAGACATATTTTTCTGATGTTTTTGCAAAACTGTCCGTTGCAATTAAGAACTATACAGATTTCTGGGATAGTAGGATAGCTAAAAGACATATTCTTAAGACTTTTTTGTTCATATCTGAAAATCATTTAAGCCTTTAAAGTATTCAATGACACAAGTAAGTTATATGACAGTGACCAAGAAAACAGTGGTATTAGTAAAACCATCCATTTTTGCTGTAGGAAGCCATAAAACCCATCTCCAGAGAATGGCAATTCTTTCCGTTTCAGAAAAGCTTTGCAAGCAGCACTGTCGGAGCCGTTTAAGGCCCAGTCCTGTGGGTGCCGGTGAGCAGCAGACGATGAGCGATGTGGTGGGGCAGTGTTGTGCACAGCCACCAGGGGGCACTCCAGGGTCCTGCCCACACCAACACTCTGCCTGGAAACCACTCCTGCTCATCATACCTCTCCGCATGGGCATAAACCACATCAACCCAGTTTATATCAAGGCTCTGAAGGTACTTCACAGCTGCAGACGTGCAAGAGAAAGGACCTGTCTTCCCACATGATCGCACATAAGAAGAAACCTTACAGCCTATTACTGTTCAGTAGCAGTGCCAGGAAGAGAGAGATGTCTTGGAAATATTTTCTGTTCACTTTTATAAGACACACAGTTTATCCCATTTAGGATTTTTGCATCATGATTTTTCCACTTTAAAATGCACTTTTTCTTGCGATGAACAAAAGGGAAAATTTCATTCTCACATGGCTCCACACAGGTACAGACAATATGTAGAAGCAGTTAGAAAATACTATAGTACTGTATGTGACCTGTGCCCAGACAGCCTAGGTTCTGTACTGACGGTTCTCAATATTGACTTATCTTGCTGACTAGTTTAAAAACACTACATATTCTTACATATTTTAAGTTAACACATATACTGTAGTCTCATAAGGTCAGGATATCATCATCCAGGACAAATCTGGCAAACTGAAAAAAATGAAGTATTTACTAAGAGCATGGTCCTGGTAACAGACCTGATTTAAATTTTGGGGACATGGCTGAAGTTGGCAGAACTTGGGTGAAGTGCCTCTCTCAGCAGGGTTATAAC